>NC_137786.1:33789370-34524370 GCF_963383645.1 Muscardinus avellanarius | reverse complement strand
ATTTGACTCACTGTTCTTGAGTACGCAGATGTAGCTGTACTGGACTCGGTGAATTTGCTGCTGCTGCTTCCGGTGGCAATATGGTGCTGCTGCTACGCCCTTGGCTGTGAGGCTGGCATATTTTTTCTTGGTTTTGAGTTCCACTCTGAGTCCCTGCAGCGTGTACTGAGCTCAGCCACTGGGAGCTTTAGATGCTCCCTGCACCGAAAGATCCCACCTGGCTGTTCCGCAGCGGCTCACCTTGGCTTGCTGTAGCTGGCCGGTGAATTCGTCTCTGCCGCCAGCAGTATGGCACTGCTGCCGCGTCCTCGGGCGTGAGGCCGGTGTATCTCCTCTGTGGCTCTGAGCTCTGTTCTCAGTCCGCTTTCTCTCTGGAGCCTGGTGATTTTTTTGTTTCTCTAGTGATGGTGTTTTCTTGCTTTGAAAGGCGCTGATTTTGTGGTAATGGAGATTGGTTGTTAGCGGGGCTCTTAAGCCCCGCTTTTCTCGGTCACCATCTTCCCGGAAGTTCGCCCTATTTTATATTTTTGAAACAGGATCCCTTACGCCAGCGTGGCTGGCTTAGAACCTGTGCGATCTTCCTATCTCTGCCTCTCAAGCGTGGGGATTACAAGCGTGCGCCACCATGCCCGGCCAATAGTTTTTTATTTTATTGTTTTTCTTCCCTCATTAATTTTTGCACTTACTGTGCACACACACACACGTGTGTATATGCATGTGTGTGTATGCGTGTATGTGTGTGTGTGAGAGAGAGAGACAGAGAGACAGAGAGACAGAGAGAGAGAGAGAGAGAGAGAGAGAGAGAGAGAGAAAGGGCTGACTGGGGATTGAACACACAGGCATTCTATCTTCAAGCTACATCCCCAGCCCTTTTCATTTTTTGTTTTGAAACAGGGTCTCACCAGATTGCTGAAGACTATCAATCGTTTCTAGGACTGGTCTTGAACCTGCAAATTCTCCTGTCTCAGCATCTTGAGTACTGGGATAGCAGGTGTATGCCACCATGCATACTCCTGTACTTTCTTTCTTTCTTTCTTTCTTTCTTTCTTTCTTTCTTTCTTTCTTTCTATTCTGGGGATGGAACCCAGGGCATTCTACCTCTGAGCTACACCCCCCAGTCTGATTTTATTTTTTTTTTAATTTAAAATAGGGTCTCACTAGGTTGATGAGAGTCTCACTACTTCCTGAGGCTGTCCTTGAACCTTCAATTGTCCTATCTCAGACTCTCAAGTGCTGAGATGATGCCTGCACCACCACACCCCTCCCCCGCACCTGGCTTTGGCTTTACACTTATCTTTATTATCAATTTTCCTTCTGCTTGCTTTGGGTTTAAATTTCTGTTTTTTTCTTAGCTTGCTTTCTTGCTTTCTTCTTTCTTTCTTTCTTTCTTTCCTTCTTTCTTTCTTTTTGTAGTACTTAAGGTAGAAACATGAACCATGGGTTTGAGAACTTATTTTTTTGTTGTTTAATATAAGCATTTGATATAATTCATTTCCCTGCTTTAGGTCCATTGCCAAAATGTTGTGTTTTAATGTTTATTGAATTCAAAATATGTTCTAACTTATTTCCTCACTTCTAATTTATCCTATAAGTTAATCAGGTGTATACTATTTACTGCTTAATTTCTAGGACCTGGGAAAATTTTCAGGACCTTTTTGTTATTGATTTCTAATTTAATTTTCTTATAATCTACAAGATTGTGTGTGTGTGTATGTGTGTGTGTGTGTGTGTGTGTGTTACCAAGGATGGAACTCAGGGGCCTTCTCCCTCTGGGCATCCCCCACCAGACATATTTTACTTTTTATTTGGAAACAGAGTCTCACAAAGTTAATGAACCTCAGCTATTTAGTTGTCAGTAAACCTGTGATCCTCCTGTGTCTGCCTCCTATCTACTGGAATTGTACGTATGCACCACCATGTGTGGTTTAGATTTATTATTTCAATTATTTAAATCTGTTAAGATTTGATTGATGGCCAAGGTTCTTTTGGTGAATATTCCATGTGAACTCAAAAAGAATGTGTGTCACACACCTGTAATCCAAGTACTTTGAAGACTGAGACAGGAGGAACACAGGTTCAAGACCAGCCTCAACAATTTAGCAAGACATAAAAATAAAGTAGAAATGGGGTTTAGGTCAGAAGTAGAATGTTCCAGCTTTGATCCAAGAAAGGGAAGAAGGGAGGGAGGAAGGCAGGTAAGAAGGAAGAAAAAAAGGAAGGAAGGAAGGAAGGAGTGTCCTACTGCTGTTGGGTAGTTTGGATTGTTCTCCAAGCGGTTAAGTGGTTGATAATCTTGTTTGGGTCTTCCATGTTCTGACTGATTTCCTCTCATTTGTTCTGTTGATTTCTGAGAGGAGAGTTGAAAGTTTTCAACTATAGTTATGTATTTGTTTTATGCAGTTTTATCAATTTCACTTCATGTTTTGAAACTCTTTTTTTTTACTGCACATATATTTAGAATGATTATGGTCTCCCTGGTGAATTTCGCCTCCTTGTTATCATACAGTTTTTCTTTTATCCTTTGCCTTTGCCTGATATTAATATAGCTATATTAACTTTCATTAGATCAGTGTTTGCATACTGTGTCTTCCATCCATTTACTTTTTACTAACATATATTGATTGTACATATTCACGGTGTTCAGTGCCACATTTTAATACACACAGCATGCAATGATCACAACCTTCCCCAACCTCAAGTAATCACTATTCTATATTCAGCTTAGGTGTGTGTGTGTGTGTGTGTGTGTGTGTGTGTGTGTGTGTGTGTGTGAGAGACTGGGGATTGAAACCAGAGGCATTCTACCTCTAAGTTATACCCCCAGTCCGGATGAACATGATTGTATTATAAAGGTTGCCCAGGAGTGGGCTGACTAGGCTCATTTAACCAACCCAGCAGTCCCTACAGGAGCAGCTACAGTTCCTGCTGAGGATCCCCACTGGAATTATCATCCAACCCCTAATGGTAAGGGTGAAGGAAGAAAAATGAGAGACCATATGATACTATGCCTTCTTGATGGCATGCAGGCTGCTTCCCATACATAAAGCGGTTCATTATGATAAACTTAAAGAAATCACCCAAGGTCCAGATGAAAACTCAGCTGTTTTTCTTAATCAGCCGCAGGAGGCTTTTACCCTCTATACCTGCTTAGATACATCTACTGTGGCAGGATCTGTGGTGTTGGCAAACCATTTCATTTGGACAGTCAGCCCCTAATATTCAGAAAATATTAAAAAAGGCTGAGGACAGTTCTCAAACCCCTATCTGAGATGTGGTGAACATGGCATTTAAAGTTTTAATTCCAGAGAGGAACCGGCAGAGGTGGAACATACACTCCAACTTCACCAAAAGGCAGATTTGCAAGCTCGAGCCCTGGTAGCTGCCCTGTGGCCTGCAGTGGAGGCTCAGCCCTCAAGATGACAAGCAACACCTAGGGGTGGAGGACAGCAGTGATAAGTACCTCTTCCGGGAGCCCATTTTAAATGCGGGCACTAAAGTCACTGGGCCAAGAATTGCCCTCAGCCACATCCATCAACCAGACTGTGCCTGGCGTGTGGCCAGGGGGGACACTGGAAAAGTGAGTGCCCTTGGAAAATTGGTGAGCCTCAGGTGTCTCAACACAGGGGACCACCCTTCCAGAACAGGCCCCACCGCTGGCCCTGCTTGGCCTGACCGAAGACTGACGGCTCCTGGAATCCTCGATTTCGATCCTCCTTGTTGAGCCCAGGGTAACTCTCAAGGTAGTGGGTCAACCAGTCTCCTTTTTGGTTATCTACTTGGTCCTTCCATCCTTTTCACGCCCAAGTTTTCTTCTGGTTTCTTCAGGTTTCAGGCCAGTCTCAGCAACTTACAGAGAATGGTGTGAGCTGCTCTGCTCACTCGCAGAACTGTGGTTCTGTTGTTGGTACAACCAACTCAGAGGTTAACCAGGTTTGGTGGCACACATCTGAAATCCCAGTACTTGGGAAGCTGAGACATCAGAATTGATGGTTCATAGCCAGACTCAGCAACTCAGTGAAGATCTCATCAACTTACTGAGACCCTTAGATTTCTACTGGAATTTTTGTAGTCATCTTTAATGTTCTGCTCTTCCTGGTCTTGGCCTATGCAGGCCAAGTTCCTGAAGGTTTCCTGTATCACAACTCAGTAGAGCTCTTTTTCAGTTGGATCCAGCAAAGCCCATTCCTCCAGAGTGAAGGTCACAGCTACATCCTCAAAAGCCATCAAGTCCACATTTCTGATGTGAGGCTGTAACTGTTTGGTAGTTTTACATCAGTACAGTAATATCCACAGTGTTTCTATGTTAACCCCACTTTTCTATGAGCCCCTTTGAATTGCTGTATGGTTGCCCTTTTTTTTTGCTTAATCATTCTCTCCCTGTGGACCCCCCCTCCCTTGTCTTCCTATCTCCCTTATTTGTCTTTTCTCAGGCACTGGGGAACATGCTGACCAATATCTTCCCCAACCTGGGACTGAAGAAGCAGCTTCATGCCCTGCAGTCAAGGCCCTTAAGCCAGGGGATCAAGTCCTCCTCATGTTGCTCCAACCAAAACATCTCCAACCACAGTGGACAGGGCCTTTCACAGTGATACTCACCACACCTACTGCAGCCAAACTGCTGAGGGACCCCAACTAACATCATCTTACTCAGTTAAAAAGCGCTCCATTACAGCAACCTCATGACAAATTCTCCTGTACAGGGTTGGAGACCACTAAGCTCTGTTTTTCTTGGCACAATTCTCCTTAATGCTTTTATTTCAGCAGGTCCACTTGTTTACATAGTACAGTGATCTCCCTCTCTGGATGCCAGACAGTTGTAAGTATTAAACTCTCTAAAATCCGTTACTGATGCTCTTGACCCAATAGCGTGTTTTCCATCTGACCAGACTGACTCATACTCACTGCTGAAAAGGGTGATGTGTGTCTTTCTCAGGGAAAATGCTGCTATGACATTAATGAATCTGGTCTAATGGAGAAAAATGCTGCTATTGATAAACCTAGTCTAATGAAGAAAAATATCTAAACTCTGACCAGGTTAAATGAGAATCTAAAAACACCACATTGACAATCTACCTCTTACCTGGAAGGGCTCCAAGGGCCAGTAGCTGCTGGGCTCCTTCTCCTTCTGGTAAGGCCAATAGCTGATGAGCTCCTTCCTTTCCCAGGACCCATTCTCACGATTTAACAGCTCTTCATCTGTTAAAGTTTATTCTGACACACGTTACTGAGATGTCCAGGGTAACCTCCAATCAACTGCTGCTTCAGCCATACTCCCTCCTGCCCACTTCCAAAGAACCCGACCTCTCTTAGCCAAGGGGTCCCCTATGACAGCTCCTGTCAGCAGGAAGTCTTTATGGACTCAGTCGTTGCCCAATATCACCAAAAGGCCAAGATGATAGGTCGGGTCACTCCCTTCACCCACGGGACCCTACAGCGAGAACAGGAGGCACAACCCCAGAAGCCAGAGCGGAGATGTCATGAGACTCCCGACATCATGAGACAGACCCCAGATTCTACGACACTCCAGATGTCGAGAGAATCGACATTTCCGTGCTCCTACCCCCACCCAAGACCCCGCTATAAATATATACATACTTTCTCTCTGCCCTGTGACTCTGCTGACCACGTGGCTCTGCTGCTAGGTCATCGGTCCCTTCCCCCACGATCAGCAGACCTTGCCTGAAGGTGCCAGTTTTGATTAAAGAGGCCATTAATAACTGATTTGGTGTTTGCCTCCTCTGCGACCCCCCCAACTCAGTTTCAACGTTACATGCACCATATGTGATCCATTTTAATTTGATTTAGCAGATATTTCCTTTTTTTTTTTGGTAGATATCCAATTGTCCCCAGGTCATTTTTGAAGACTATTCTTTCTCCACTTAATAGTCTGGGCACTCCCTGAAAATCATTAACCTTAAGGGTTATTTTTCATATAATGGACTCACATTACATCCCATTCACCTGTATGTCTATCCCTATGCCAATACCATACTGTCTTAATTAATATAGCTATGTAGTAAGTTTGAAATCAGGAAGTATGTAGCTCATTTACTTTTTTTTTTTTTTTTTTGTCAGTATTGGGGATGGAACCCAGGGGCATTGTACCTCCAGGCTGCACCACCAGTCCTAATTTTTAGTCTTTTTATTTTTGAAACAGGGTCTCATGGAGTTGCGAAGGACCTCGCTAAGTAGCTGAGGCTGTCTGTGAACTTCCAGTCTCATCCTCCCAAATGCTGGGATTACAGGTGTGCACTACCATGCCTGGCATTTACTTTCAATGTAATAATTGGTATGAAAGGGCAGAAATCTTCTGTTATGGTGGAACAGCAAAACTGTAGCAGTGTGAGATATAGCCACGCGTTCTTGTTCTTAGCTATCTGTAAAAAGAATAGCCAGAACCCTTCTGCTGTAACCTAAGCAATTTTTATTATTATAAAGGCAGAAAGAAAGGGAAACAGGAAGCACTGTTTCTGAGGTCCAGTGGATTGACTTGAAAATAAGTCACTGAAGTTTTGAATATTAGAACAGTTTTTATAGGGATTCATAATCTCCTTTCTCCCATCCTGCTTGGCCAATAGTCTTTTTACCTCCCCTGACCTAATGCAGAGACAGGCCCACCAATTATCTCCATGGTGTTAGCCTTTCTTGTTAGATTTATGATCAAGATGTGTTACTTGGTTAACAAGGTCAGGGGTTACATGGTTGGTGCCCACTTCAGAGGAAGCCTGTACCACCCCCCCACCCCCCCCCCACCCCCGTGATGGGAAGTTTTCAGCCTTTTTCTATATCTATCTGCTAGAAATTATTTATTATGTTAAAAACATGTCTTTAATGAGTGGACGCTTTGGGCTATATATAGCTCTTTTGTATACTTTGTAATTAGTATAGGTTCTCTTAACCTTAATTTAAACTACTGTGAGAATTTAGTGTTCGTTTTCACACTCCATGTTTAAGTGGACTAACAGCTAACTTTTAGCTGACCGAGGTCAGTATTGGCTGCAGCTCTTGGCTGACAGCTTAAAGGCAGAGAAAAGGATTTTATTGTTTTGCTTAAGTATGAAAGCTTATTCTCATTAGCAATTAATACAGCTCTTATTAACAATCAATATAGGCTCAGTCCCCATCATCTTCCATACAGTTATGTGTGTAGTAAATATAGCTTCTTAAATTATTGAGTACCTTGAACTAATATTGCATCAATTCATGTATAATATGAGAGTCTTACAACTTTCTTTTTTGTCATACATTTTACTTCTACAATTTAAATACAGAAAACATTATTAATGCCTTTCCTTTAAATGAGAAATTATCTTTTAGAGTTATGAAATGAGAAGACATGTTTTTATTTATCTGTGTATTCACCATTTTCCCCATTCTTTGTCCCTTCATGTAGATCTAAATTTCCATCTGGTATTATTTCCTTCAGTCTGCAGAACTTCCTTTAGCATTTATTTTAGAACACATCTGCTCATGACAAATTCTCCTAACTTTTTTAAACTCTGAAAATATCTTTATCTCACTTTCATTTATAAAAATTGTTTTTACTAGATACAGAATTCTAGGTTACAGATTTTTTTTCAGTCTGCGCTTTAATGACATGTCATTGAATTCTGGTTTGTGCTGTTTTTGACTAGAAGTCATGTGTAATCCTTATTGTTGCCCAGTCGTTAATTTGCCTTTTGTCCTCTTTTGTGATTATTTAAAAAATTTTCTCACCGGGCACGGTATTGCGCACCTGTGATCCCACTACTTAAGAGGCTGAGACAGAAGGACTGCATGGTGGAGGCCAGCCCTAGAAACTTAGCAACACTCTCAGCAACTTATCCAGAATCTGTTTCAAAATAAAAAGGGCTAGGGGTATAGCTTGGAGGTAGAATGTCCCTGTTACATCCCCAGTTACACACACACACACACACACACACACACACACACACACACACACACACACAATTTTTTCTATATCTTTGATATTTAACAATTTTATTATTATATGTCAGGGATTGGTTCTGTGTGGTTCGTTCAGCTTTTTGGATCCGCATATGGGTGGCTTATATTAGCATATTTGTCATCAAATTTGAAACATTTCAGCCATTATTAGAGCAAATACTTTTTCTGCTTCAATATTGCCGTTTGTTTTTTTTTCTGGAACCCCAATTATACACACTTCGGATTGCTTGATTATTTTTAATATGGGACACTGAGGTTTTACATTTCTTTTTTATCGGTTTTTTTCTTCTCTATGGTTTATATGATCTCTCTTCAAATCCACAGGTCCTTTATTTCTTAGTGTTTATTCTATTATCATCTAGTGAATTTCTTATTAATATCAGAAACATCAAGCTTTCCGATATTGTCTTTTTCCTTTCTAAAAATTTCACTTGGCTTTACTTTTTAATTTTACATTTTATTTTTTGATGGTGGTCCTGGAAGCCCTTCTACCTCCGGGCTATACTCCCAGACCTATTTTTACATTTTCATTTGGAAACAGCATGCGGCTGGCTTCGGACCTGCACGATCCTCCTGTCTCTGCCTCCCAAGTGCGGGGATTACAAGCATGCGCCACCATGCCCAGCTATATTTTTGTTTTGAAACAGGGTCTCTTAAGCCAGTGCGGCTGACTTCGAACCTGCGTGATCCTCCTGTCTCAGCCTCCCAAGTGCGGGGATTACAAGTGTGCGCCACCACGCCTGGCTTTTTTTTTTTAATTTTATGTCTGTGTGTGTCACATTGGAGATTAAACCCAAAGGCATTCTACCTCTGAACTAAATTCCCCCCCTTCCTATTTTATTTTTATTTTGAAACAGGGTATCACTAAGTTGTGGAGGGCCTCACTAAGTAGGTAAGGGCTGGTAGAAAAACTGCGATCCTCCTGTCTCAGCCTCCCAAGTAGTGGGATACAGGAGTATGCCACCACACCTGGCTTGACGTTTTTCTGTAATAGAATATGTCTCTTGTGAGAGGTCCTGTCCGTTCACACAATATTTCTTTTAAATCTTTGAATACATTTATGAAATTTTGCTGATTCCAATGTCTGTGTTCTCTTTGGACCTTTTTTTATTGACTGTTTTTCTCATGAGGATGAGAATTATCTAATAAAAGTTTTATTTTATTATGATATGCATAATGGTATACCACTTAGTATGCAGGACTCATTATTATTATTAATATTATTATTATTAATTTTGTGTGTGATACTGGGGATGAAACTCAAGGGTGTTCTCCCAGAGAGAAGGAGCCCTATGCAGGACATTATGAATGCTATGTTTGAGAGATAAAGTTTTATTGATTTTCTTTTCAATAAATTTAGTTTTCCCACATCTATTAGTTAATTAATTGGCAACCTAATTTGATCCCATTGAGGCATTGTTTTTGTTTTGTACTGAGGATTGAATCCAGAGGCATCTACCTCCCATCCTTATTTGGAAACAGGGTCTCATTAGATTGCTGAGAACCTCCCTAATTGCTGAGGCTGGTGTGTGTGTGTGTGTGTGTGTGTGTGTGTGTGTGTGTGTGTGTGTGGTACTGGGGGTGGAACCCAGAGGCTTTCTACCTCCGGGCTATACTCCCAGACCTTTTTCATATTTTATTTGGAAACAGGGTCTCACTAAGTTGCCGAAAGCCTCACTAAGTAGCTGAGGCTGGCTTCGAACCCATGCAATCCTCCTGTCTCAGCCTCCCAAGCGCGGGGGTTACAAGCATGCGCCACCACGCCCGGCTTGAGGATGGTTTTGAACCTGCTAGCCTCCTGTCTCAGCCTCCCGAGTACTGGGATTACAAGCACGTGCCACCATGCCCAGCTGGCATTGTTTAGATCCATCTACAGTAGCCTGCATTCTAGGGCTAATGGATCCTTTTTCCTAAGCCATGTCTCTTTTGGGATCTCAGTGCAACCCTTTTAACTATGGTGTTTAATTTGGGACTATCTTAATGCTTAGAGTGTTTACCAAAATTTCTCTGATTTCAGCTGGGCATGGTGGCCCACGCTTGTAATCCCCCCAGCATTCTGGAGGCTGAGACAGGAGGATCGCGGTTTGGTTCACAGACAGCCTCAGCTACTTAGGCCCTCTGCAACTTAGTGAGACCCTATTTCAAAATATAGAAAAAAATTGGGCTTGGCGGGGGTAGCTTAGAGGTAGAATGTCCCTGGGATCCATCTCCAGTGACACACACACACACACACACACACAAATCTCTGTTTTCTGGTTGGAGCCCTACTGTGTCTAGCAATGTGTAACCTCTGGGTTCTTCATCCAGTTCACGGCCCTTGTAGAGCTGTTTTCTGCCAGACTTCTGCAGAGCCTCACCTAATGCTTACTCACTCAGCTCAGTAAGCAAGAGGATCCCTGTGCAGGTTTCTGGAGTTCCTACTCTGACCAGCTCCCTCGTCATTGCTGTTCACCTCATTATCTCTGAACTTCAGGCAGTCTTTCTTGCATCCAGGGAGACCGCTGTTCTGCCTGAGTTCCACAACTTTGTGTTGTATTTTGAAAAGGATCTCGGGCAGAAATCCAGAGACAGTGTGAAACTCATTTTGTTTCTTTTATCTCAAGGTCACGGTGCCACACTGTCCACACCTAAAAACAGTTGCTTTATATATTTATCTAGATTAACAGTTGTGTACTGTGGGAAGGTAGGTGTAATTCTCACTTCTCTATCTTGGACTATTTATTTATTTATTTATTTATTTATTTATTTATTTATTTATCTGGGCAGATCATGCACACTTGTAATCCCAGGACTTAAGGGGCTGAGACAAAAGTATGGCAGGTTCACAGCCAGCCTCAGCTACTTCAAGAGGCCCACGACAACTTAGTGAGACCCTGTTTCAAAATAAAGAATAAAAGAGAAGGTTGTGGGTGTCGCTTGGAGGTAGAATGCCCTTGGGTTCAGTCCCTAGTATGCAAAAGAAAATTAAAAATAAATAAATAAATTCTTAAATTTTTTTGTGGTACTGGGGATTGAACCCAAGGGCATTTTACCCCTGAGCTACACTCCAGCCCAATTTAATTTTTTTATTATTTTGCAGTACTGGGGATGGAACCCAGAGACATTCTACATCTGAGCTATACCCCCAGCCCTATTTTTTATTCTTTAATTTGAAACAGGGCCTCAGAAAGTTGCAAAGGGCCTCACTAAGAAGTAGCTGAGGCTCTCTGGGAACCGCAATCCTCCTGTCTCAGCCTCCCAAAAGCTGGGATTAAAAGTGTGTGACACCATGCCTACCTTTATTCTTTATTTTGAAACAGAGTCTCGCTGAGTTGCAAAAAGCCTCACTAAGTATCTGAGGCTGTCCATGAACCGCGATCCTCCTGTCTCCTGTCTTAGCCTCTCAAATGCTGGGATTACAAGCATGTGTCACCACACTTGGCTCCAATTATATTTTTTTTTACTTTGAAATAGGGTCTCATTAAGTTGCTGAGGTTGGCTTCAAATATGAGATCCTCCTGTCTAAGCCTCTCAAATACTAGGACTACGGACCTATACCACCATACCTGGCTGAATTATAAAATCATTCTTCACTTAAAAAATCATTTATTATCTAATAGCACTTTTTATTCTATTTCCAACCATCAATATCTGAAGTCTTTGGGACACCATCCTATCAGTTTTTATGTCTGATGATTCTTATTCATTGAGACTTTTTGCTACGAGTTTGCTAATCTTTGAATATGAGTTTCTATTTATTTGTTGTATCTTCAGAGATGAAGATCTTAGGGGTTGAAAGAGTACACACCATGCTTTTATCCAGAAAGGATTTGTACTTGCTACTGAAGGAAGCCAGGGGGCGCTACCAAACGGTCCACTTCGGTGGACTGAGCATTTTGAGTTCACATTGTGGTAATAGTTTGTAGTCTTCTCATCTTAGGTGTGCCAAATAGCGCCACGCTTCCAGTTTCTATTTGCTCACTATTCCTCACTCCGATTTCTGTGTCCTGGTGTTTCTTCCAGTCCTGGAGACTGAACCCAGGGCTTTTGGCTTGCTAAGCAAGTGCTCTACCATTGAGCTATCTCCACACTCCTATCCTGTTCTTTTGAGTTTCTGGTGAAGTGTGGGAGAGTTTGTCACCCCTCCCCCCAAATTAAACTATTGATTATTTAATTTATACAGATTAAGACTGGAACTGTAATTTGGACAATAGGTTAGACTGGCATGTTGTCTTGGGGGAAGATTGTGCGTTCAGCTCAGAAGAGTTCCCAATACTCTGACAGAAATTCTTTCCACTTTGGCATGTGGTTATATACTTTGTCCAGTTAAGTGTATTTAAGGGGTGTATTATAAACTATCCCTCACAAAAGTGAGGCTTGTGGCTTAAAAAGAATCTTACAAAGAAACTGTGTACATAACACAGATAATGAAAGTGTAAACACAGGTTTTAAAATATGACAGCTGTGATGCTTGTTCTTTTGATTTTAGCACTCTTTCATTACAAGAAAAAAAGCAATGAGAATGTATTCAGATGCCATGTCAACCACATTTTTTAAAAATTGAAATTACTAGCATTATGTGAAATATGAATTTATGCACACTATCTTTCAGTACTACTTAGCTCTAAGTATGCGTTGTTCCTTTGGGTGTTAGCTAATGATAGTATAAAGGCTATCAGATTAGCAAAATACTGTAAAAATAATTTTCTGTACATTTTTTAGTGATGTCAGAAATAATGCAATGCCGAAGTCATTACTTTAACAAAAGGTGAGATTTCTTTTTAGTAATTATCAGAAAGGCACATTTCAGTGGGGAAAAGAATGGTATTTTCTGCTATGGTAAAAAAATTGGCAAAAATAATATAAAAGCACAAAGCTAAAAATGCAGACCTATTGGTAAACTAAGGTAGAAAAAGAAAGGAAAGAAAAGAAAAGCTGAAGATGTAAATAAGAAAGTATTTGTACACATAAACTTGTGGACGTTTTTTGCATTGTAGTTGGAGGCAAGCAAAGACGTTTCCCAATTTCTCTAGCTTATGGTGCTTGCTAAATTCTGTTCAGTACTGAAATGCACCCAGTATTTTTCCCAACTAAAATAGTACCAAAGAACATTATTCTTATTAGTTAACAACTTCTTTAATAATAGCAATGCTTTATGAAAATCAATGAAAGTTTGTATAAATTAAACTTAAAAAGGAATTCATTCAGAAGTAATTATTGTACATGTGCTAATTTTATATAAACAAGACGTTTAAAATACAGTTTAATTTTCACACACTTTAAAATAAGGGGAGTGATTACAAAAATTATTTTTAACTATGCATATGTTTGATATTTATTCAGTGACACACTTTTCCTCCCAGTAGCTTGTTACTTATCAGATTTAAAAAATAAACTAGTATTTTCTTTCATATATGATAACAGTAACTAAAACATTATTATTTACAAAATAAACTTTTGTTAGGAAAAGTGCCTTTCAAAAACAAACAGTTCGGAGTGTTTCTCAGTTTTATGATTATTTATCTAAAACAATTAAAAATATAAATATTTAATATATACAGATTTTAACAGTTGCACACTTAAAGTCATTAAAAGAGTTTCTAACCTGCTTAAATATCTTTCATATGAATGGTTTTGAAACTAACTCTGCTAAAATTATCTAATTGTTATGCCTTCTAGATTGCTGGTTGGCATTAAGGAAGATGGACATTTGTTAGCTAAATTACATTTTAAACAACCTTTGTATAAGTGCTGTATAGATTTGAAAAAATGAGTGTGATAGTTTTAACACTGCAGCCAATAGAATAAGCCTCTGCTTTTAGCTGTAAGTTTTGTGAAATTTAAGCTCTTAAATCCCAATACCCATATAAACTTTTTTAAAACTAGACTTTTGAAATTCCATATTACGAAGTGTTTAGCAAGAAATATAATAAAGTGTATTCATCCCCACTGTTTTCATTTGTGGCACTAGAATAGTAATACCTTTTAATGATTTTTATTCTATTTTTATGTTTTTTGTTAATTAAAAATAAATATATTTGTATTGGAGCCCACGTGAGTATGTTCTTTTTTTAATGAAATGATGCCCAAACAATTTGGATAGGTCCACTGCTAGCAAGTTGTTATAACCAAATGTTTATAATTGAGGTTTAAACTACCAAAACATTTCTCCATATTTTTCTTAAAAGAATTATACAAGTAAAAAAAAAATTAGCACAAGTAAAATGAGAAAAAGACAAATTTCTATTACCCAGGTATGATAATTGTTGAAATTTTAGTGCATGCCCTTTTAGATTTTATGGCTGTTTGTCTTTCTTTCTCATATTATACATATATTCTTTTTTCCATTCTTTACTTAAAACTTTTTTATAGAGGGTCTTTTTATTACTGAATTATTTAAAATGAAATTTAAATGAGATTCGAGGACAGATTAAAATTGAAAGAAATGATACCAAGAGACTATGATCTGCTGCTGAGCAAGGATGGAGTTTCATAATGAAATCTGGGTTAACTAACATTTATTTCATTTAGACCATTGCTTGCCATTTTAATGGCCTTTGTCTAGATAGCGAGTGTGTGGTTTAACTATAAAGCGAAGTCAACAAGAAATAGTCTGATCAAATATTGTGTTTTTCAGCTTGTTTTATCTTTATATGGTCCATGTCACAAAAGAGATGAAAGGAAACTAAGATTCTGGCTAGGCTCTTGTTTCTGCTCAGCACTACAACTGGGTCCATAACTGATAAAAATATTGTTTATAAACTAGAATTGTTAACTGCATGCAGCTTACAGTAACTATCAGTGGAGCTGTTGTTTCTTCAAAATCAAGCAGTTATCATTATCATTTAGAGGTGTGGTCTTGGACTTAACTTCATACAACTTTTTTTAAAATCAATGACTAGTACTATCAGAAAGGACATTCATTGACACAACAATTGAAGCCTAGCTGGGAAATGAAAACTAAGAAGAGGAAGTCACTTTCTCAATGACCAGATCAGAATAAAAATAAAATTAGAGAAGTAAGAAGTAAACAAAATGAGTATGTCATTTGGGTGGGCAAATAAGCCAGGGGGAGGGGGGACAATGAGTTTCAAAAGGACAAGTGGTTAGCTATTAGCAAGTTATCAAAGAAGATAACTTAGGAATTTTAACAAGCAAAGAGCTGACCAACATCAATAATGTGCTGCTATTGTTTGAAAAGCAAACACAACATTGTGAAATGTATTCCTTGTTATAACTTAACCTAAACTTCTGCTTCCTAGTTGACTGTCATTTGTAAACATCAAGAACTTGTTCTTTTTACCAGAAATGCCATTCACTTTCAGAGCAAATATGAGGAACCTAGCCACTCAAAATACCAAAATAGTTATAGAGGGAAAACTAGTTTCATTGCAAGATTGAAGGATGATGTGTTTTTCCTTCTGGAAGAGATGGGAGTAACTGGATAATAGTCATTAAATATGAGTGTACATAATGGAGATAACAAAGACTACTGAATTCAGGTTCTTAAGTGCCTGAAGTAAAAGTGGATCATTTATACTTAACCTTCAGAAAAAGAGTGAACTAAATATGAACTAAACCGTATTAGGAAGTAGTTAATTCAGAATAGGTGAAAAATAAAAAGTTAGGATAAAAAGGATTAGTGGAAAAATTAGAAAAACTGTCAGAATCTGGAAGAGTTTCCATGGAGAGATTTCTACTTTTCCACAATGAAATATGGATACCTGGAGGGATGAAATAGAACATTTTTAATGTCCTGGCCAGACCTCAAGTTTTGTGGGTTTTGTCTTAGGCAGAAACTACATTAAATAATTTGCACCAAGACAAAGAGGAAGCAACTTTGTTGTTATTAAACCAGTACTGATAACATTAGGAGACATATCTTTAAAATACTGTAATTGTGTTATAACCTTAACTCTAAGCGCAATATCAGCATCAGTTATCTGAATGCACATTTGGTAAGAGAAGGACCTAGAATATATAGACAGTGAGTAGTAGCCTAAAGAAGCAGTGATTCTGCTTTTTCTTATGATGTTCGTCTTAAAACTTTTATTTCACAAGTGACACGTATTAACTACAGGTACAGAGGAGCAAACAAGAACAAAAAATGCTTAATGTAATCTCAAGTGAGGGGGGAAAGATCAGTTAATATTTTGATATATCTTAGATTTCTACCTATGTATACATATATTTTGTAATGTATATTTTAAATTTTATATGGATTTTAAATTTTATATAAACAGGGAACAATCTCTTGCTTGACTTAATATCATGAACTTAGTAGTAACTAGATCCACATCATATTCAATGGCTGCCATAATTTGCATTAATTCCTACCTTTGGTCATTTAAGTGTTTTCAATTATTTAATACGTGTCCTCAATATTACTTTTCTTTCTGCCTTTAGCACGAGGAGCATTACAACAGAGAAGATAATTCAGGGCTTTTACTCTCCAACTGATATTTATTGAATACTTATTTGGGCCAGACATCGCTTTAACCGGGAGCTGGGGAGAAGTGGCTAACTCAAGATCTCTTCTTTCACTTAACTTTCAGTTTCCTGGGAACAGAAAGACTTGGAGAATAGGAGGCGACGAATCTAGTTTAAGTGAAAGTTGCTGGATTAGGGGCTAGATGTACCTCGATTAAAGAGGCTCTCGGCTTTAGGTCTCTACAGTTAATAACTGTTAGGTTTGCGCATAAAAATATTCATCCGCACCATCTGCATCAGCTACTGTTGCGGGAGCTACAGACCGCAGCCCGTTCGCAGCCGGGGCAGCCGCCCTGTGGCAGCCCGGAGCGAACCTCGGCGGGGCCTCGGGCTGCAGGGAGCCTCCGGGCGGGCCCGCGCTTCGCCCCCCGCCCCCTCCGCGCCTCCCGCGCCCGGCGGTCGGAAACAAAACCTCCTCCCGACCACTTCCACTTGGAGGAGCTTCCTGGCCGAGGGTGGCCGGGCAGAGCTGGTGCCGCGCTGCAGAGCACAATGGCCAGAGCGTGGGTGGAAAGCAAAACTTTGTTCCGTGTTCTCTGGGTCGGAGCAAAGCGATCCGGGAAGGGAATTTAAGCGAGACTAAAACTGTGCGCAGTTTTGTTCAGTTGTTGTTGTCTTTTCCTCCCAACAAACATCGTTCCCACTGATGAGCGAGGGCGCGGGGCCGCTGGGAAGCGAGGCAGGCGGGTCTCAGCAGGTGGCTGCAGGCGGCACCCCAGCATCCCCAGGGCTCCCTCGCGGGGATGCCCGCTTCCGCGGCGCCCCGCCCACCCCGCCGCGCCCCGCCCACTCCCCCGCCGCGCCCCGCCCACTCTCCCGTCGCGCGGCGCCGCCGAGGGGCGGGGGAGCGGCGGGGAGGGGAAGGGGTTCTCGCGCGATTGGGCGAGGTTTCCGGTGTTGTGACTGAGACCCGTCAATATGGCGGCGATCGGCCGCGGCCGCTCGCTCAAGAACCTCCGAATACGAGGTAAGCGCGCCGCGGTCCTCCCTCCCCACCGCCCGCGGCCCGCCGCCCTGGGCACTCGCCTTCCCCGGGCCCGGGGCGGGGGAGGCGAGCCGGGGCGCTGGCCGGAGCCAGGGCAGCCGCCGCCGGCCTGCGAGCGAATCCTAACTCGGGCTGTGTGTCTGTTTCGCGCAGGGCGGAATGACAGCGGCGAGGAGAACGTCCCGCTGGATCTGACCCGAGGTAACGCGGGGCGCGTGGCCGGGGAGGGGCCGGGGCCGCGCCGCGCCGCCGCGGGATGGGGGGCAGAGCCCGAGCCCCGCCTGCCGGCCCACCCCCTGCCCGGCGCCCACTCCCCTCGCCCCTGCCCGGGCTCGGCCGCGGCCGCGTGGGAGCGCCGCGCGACTCCGCCAGCCGCGACCCACCCATCCCGACTCCCGCACCCGAATCCTGGGGGCGGCCCGGGGGGGGGGGACGTTGTTATTTAGGTTGCTGGAGGATGTTTGAGGGAAGGGCGACCACATCCTGCCCTCCCCGTCCCCCGGAGCAGATGCCGGACTCGCTGGGTTCTTGTTGACTGCGTGACTTCTTTTCTCTTTGCCCACCGTCCCGAGGGGACCCGCAGCTTTGGCAGCTCGGTAGTGAAAACTGGAGCCGCTGGGTACTGCCAAGTGTCTGGTTTCTGCTGGATTTCCCTGCTACTTCCCCTTCCCGGGCCTTTGGGTCTGTAGTTGGCAAGACCGCCCCCTTCACCCTTGTCGCAGGTTCATTGTTTACCTTCTGCAGTGGTGGCGGGTTTGTTTACACCTTCCGAGTAGGGTAAACCCGGATTATATTTTTAACGACTAAATCCGACTACTGACCAGAGTTTCTTCTGTCAGTCGAGTAAACTCTATTCGACAGTATTTTGCTGAAGAATTAGGAAGGAGCTATATACAAGATTGTTCTCTCTCCCACGATAAGCAGGATTTGGTCTACTGATTGGAATGGTCGGTCGTATTTCACACCGGCTGCAGCTGGGAGTGTAACCTAGTTCAGCTGTACAGAATGCAGAATTTCTTTTTGAGATCTGTAAAACGCCTTGAGAAGTTAAAAGTCGCAAACATTCTATATGAGGTCAAATTTTACCCTAACAGTGTAGGACTATTATCTACAGTATTTGTTAGATGTGGGCTCATTGTGGATGCTTATATTTATATTGAAAGCATAGTACATCCTCTTATTTTTAATTTTGCCCGTAAGAACATTTGTCTATAAATTGAAAGGCCAGTTTTCATTTAGCTACAGGAGTAAGTTTTTGTAATAGTATTTTATTCTTAAAGTTCAGGAACTTAGTTTTGGGTGAACTAGCTCATTTTACAGGCAAAAGGGTTTTTAAGATACAATATAGTAGCGCATAAGAACTGAAAATGACAAATAAGGAGATCATCAGTGCACTAATTTGGAACTTTTTTTTTTTTTTTTTCGGGTCTGGGGATGGAACCCAGGGGCATTCAACCTCTGAGCTATACCCCCTGGCCTATTTTTTTATTCTTTATTTTGAAACCGGTTCTTACTGAGTTGCAGAGGGCCTCAATAGGTAGCCGAGGCTGTCTGCGAACCGCGATCCTCTGGTCTCAGCCTCCCAAATTCTGGGATTACAAGCGTGTGCCACCACGCCTGGCTTGGAACATTTTTTTGGCAGATGGCTTTTGAGAGTTGTAGAAAGATGTAAAACTTCAATTGTGTGTGTGTGTGTGTGTGTGTGTGTGTGTGTGTGTGTGTGTGTGTAACAGTTCGGAACTTTATATGACACGTAAATGGAAAGTTCACATAAAATGAATTTTGTAGTAAACTTCCTTATAAAATAGGATAATTCTTACAAACCTGAAATTAATTATTTCATTTTTCTAACAGATAATAAGCTTATTAGTGGTTTAATTTACATACAAGCACATGTGTTTTAGATGGAAGTAAGAAGAACACTTATTAGGTAAACTTAAGGCTAGTTTCTACATTAAAAACCTGGTTTTGGGTTTTGCTGCTGGAAATAAACTACAGTTATATTCTAAGTTGAGTTCGCAGAATTTCAATATGTAGTGGTTTCCCTGGTTAGTGTAAAAATTTGGGATTTTAGAAGAGCTTTGGTTTGCTTCCGTTTTACTCAGGAACACAAAACTATGTGTTAGCCATTTAAAATGCTACATCTCTTGAGAATTTATTAAACACCTATGTCCATAGGTGTTTTCAGCTTTATATAAAAAGTACATAAAATGCAGTTACTGCATACCCTGACAAATTGTACTTCTTTTGTAATAAAATATATGCAGCCAATTGAAACTGATTGCAAAAGCAGTGTAAAATTGAGAGATTATATGAGAACTGTATTCTTAGATAATAAAGAAGTTTAGAATAAAAGTAATTTGAGTTACATTTATTATATAGTGTCACTATTGTTTGGAGAAACTATTATTCGGATAGCATTTTATTGTTCAAAGAATCTCGTGGATCTAACAAGAAAGTTTATGAGAATTAAACTTTAGTAATAATATGAGAACTCTGAGGCAGTCTGGGTTGCAGCTGAAGGGCAGCTGCCTGTGGATCGGATTACAATATGTAAAAAGATAAAAGTTTGGGTGACTGAAATGTTTGTTGAATGCTAAGGTAGTGCTTGTTCTCATTCTAACTGTTTTTCTGTAATTTTTGAGAAATTATCTAGATATAGAATAAAGTTAATTATAAATAGATTATGGTTATTGTAATCCCTAAAGGAGCCATGAATATGTAGTTAAAAGAGAGCTGACTATAAAGTTGAATAATTCTGGGTTGTAATCTCAGCTGTGATATGTAATAGTTGGGTGATCTGGGGCAAGTTATTTGACCTTGCCTAACCTCTGGTTTCTTCCTTTCAAAAATCGAAGAGATAACTTCAAAGAGGAAGAATGTTAGAGATAATTGAGATAGTTGTTATCATAGGTCTTTATACTTTGTGAGTGATATTCAGTGGTTCACTGTGTTTACACTGTGAAATAAGAGTTCTTTAAATCGCATTAAAATATTTCAAATGATTGATTTGAATATTATAGATTTGTTAACAAGGAATTCAAGCTTTTTTTGGACACAGTTAATTGTATTAATTTGGTATATCTGAAATAGTTATTGAATACCACAGAAAACAAAATATTTTACTATAAAAAGATGACTAGTAAATTAAGTGTAAGAGAAATACACCTTATCATATGTATGTAAGATAAATTATGACATTTTATTTTACAGAACTTCAGAATTTTTCTTTTAGTAATAATGACTTAACTAGTCTTGGAAACTTCTTGAGCAAGAGAGTTCTCAGGTTCTTTGGTTTTGGTACTGGTGGTATTGCTGTGGTTGGTCCAGAGTTCCTCATTGAAAAATGGATTAATTTTGACCAAATACAGGAACTCATTGTAGTAGCTCATTGTAGTAGATTTTATAGTTAAGTAACTGGTAATTGTTGCTTTCAGTTTTGTTTAGACACTTCACTAATTTGTTAAAGTCCCTAATATTTGCTGTTGATTTCATTAAATACTCTAATATTTTATGCCAAAATGTATTTTGAAACTCAAATGTTTCCCTTAGACGCTTCAACCACAAGAATTTTCTTTCTTTCCTTTTTTGTTTTATTTCTCCCTTGGGTGGGACTGGGGATTGAACCCAAGGGCATTCTACCTTTGAGTGACATCCCCAGCCTGATTTTACTTATTATTTGGAAGTAGGGTCTCACTAAGTTGCGGAGGACCTCACTGAGTTGCCTAGGCTGGCTTCCAACCTGTGATCCTTTAGTTTCAGCCTCCCAAGTACTGGTATTACAAGTGTAGGCCGCCACACTGGGTTTAGAATTTTCTTTTTCAAAATGGGTTTCTGGTACTGAACCTAACTTGAAAAGGTAGCATTAATACTGAGTAAACCCCTCCCATTATAGTGTTCAAAGGAATTCCCAGAACCGGGAGAACTCTGTATTCAAATATATTTATTAGAATAAAACTTATTAAAAGTATAGCTGAGTTTTACAGTTTTTGGTTGTTGAACCCTTTTGCCTTTTCATTAGTAAGAATAAAAATGCTTACTGTCTTGCCTGTTTAATACCTAGAAAAGAAGAAGGATTATCTGAAATGATGTAAATTTGAACACTACTTGTTTTCTGATTTCCTCTAGTTGGGAGGTTACTCCTTTGTTTAATTGCTCACTTCAGTTAGACAGAATAAACATTGACTGAAATGCCTGTTATATACCAGATGCCGAATTTAGTGCCGGAGGAATAAAAATGAGGAAGGTTTTACCCCCTTTTAAAGAGTATACAGGAGCAGACAAAGAAGTGATTGGGACATGGAACAACTAATTAAGTAATCAAACTATACAAAGAAGAAGCCCAGTAGTAGCCAGAAAGAATGATTGAGAGTCTGGTGTGTTTAGTGTTATAGAAGTCTCATGGGAAGGGTTGACTTCCCATAAGAATCCTGTGGAGGGAAAGCTGGGCTCTCCAGGGAATTTACCACACCTTTGGAAAGGGAAGGTCAGTACATTAGAGGAGCTGCCTAGAAGGTTACTCATATACTCTGAGAGATGATGGAGTGCTGGACCAGGGTGTTGGCTGCAGAAGAGAAGTGGAATATATGATGGGGTGGAGGAACAACCATTTGCTTTCTTTAGATTCCAAACTGATTTTGTAATCCCTCTATTGTGTACAGAAAACCCACCCTTCCTTCCTTGTACTGGGGATTCAATCCAGGGGCACTCCACCACTCAGCTACTCCCCAGCCCTTTTTATTTTTCACTGTGAGAGAAGGCCTGGAGTAAATAGTAAGTTTCCCAGGCTGGCCATGAACTTGCCATATTCTTGTTTCACTCATCCTTCCTAGGAGCTGGGATTCCAGGCATGTGCTGCTACACCCAGCTATTTTTGATTAAGAAGGTAAAGGCTGTCCAGTGTAAATTCCCTAATGATCACCCATGCCTGCCTTTTCTTCCTCTGAGTCAAGGAAGTGTTCCTTTCCAGGGTAATTTTATGCTCCTGATACTCTTAAGATTCTTTGTAGAACTAAGATTTTCTTTTACTTTATTTCTTGATTCTTCTTCATTCATTTTATCAAGCATTTGTTTTATCTTTCATATGAATGGAGTACTGTGGTAGGCCTGGGCTGAAGGTGGGAGATACAAAGTAATAAAGACAAAGATTGAAAAATAGTTATTTTTTTTCTGGACTCTAGATAGTTTATCTTCACTCTACAATTATATTTCTTAATTACAAATGGATTTATCAGCACAGCTCTCTTCCTATTTTGAAAATACTTTTTATTTAATAAGTATGTTTATTTTTGTTTTGCTGGTGATTGAACCTAGGGGCATTCTACGTCTGAGCTATACCCCCCAGCCCTTTTATTCATTTATTTTTATTTTGATAAGGGTCCCACTAAGTTGCTGACAGTCTCACTACTTTGCTGAGGCTATCCTCAAATCTGTGATGCTTCGTGCAGACTCCCAAGTACTGAATAGGCATGTGCTGCCATGCCCAGCTTGAAAATACTTTCTAAGGGATGCTGTTTTGACCTCTTGTAAAATCCATCGGCATTTTAAGTTTCATATTCTAATAGGAGTACTATTATCGTATTAATCGTTTTGTGACAGGCCCTAGAATGTATTATCTCAATATTAAACACTGAGATTCTCTTATCCCTATTTTACAGTTGAGAATATAACCGTTGACATTTTAAAGTGTTGAACATAGGTGAAATTCAGCCAGGGTCCCAGAGGTAGTGAGAGGCTGTTATGTGTCTGGTAAGCATTTCAAAATCATGATGTGTAATACTTTACGCCCCAAAGTGACCCACTTTTCATTTCCTAGGTACCATCAACATCTAGTTTCAAGCTGAAGACTGTTTCATCCTGTTAGTTCTGTTGCTAAATGTCTCCAGTTTGCCTTTGCAATATTCATTGAATTAATGTCTTCTTTTATTCCCATTGTCATTGGTCTAGTTTACATCTTCATTTGGGTGACAGTAAAATCTTCTGTTTTCACCTTTTTCACCCCTTCTGCTAATTATCCAGATTTGATCTTGTTATTTATTTCTGTAAATTAAAAGCAAAACAACAAAACTGCCCTCTCACACATAGTACAGGCTCATTTTATGCTCACTGAATAAAGTCCAAATTCCCCAGCATGGCACTTAAGGCCATTTATGACTTGTTCTACTTTAACCATACCAATCACAATATATTTGCCACTCTGCGTTGTTCCTGTGTATAACATCCTCCCTCCCTTCTTTATACATAGTGCTTCGCAAAGGGGATTGGGAAGATTTTTCTAGTCTAAAGCACCAGTCCTTCATTCCTTTCTTTTCCCTTGGAAACTCTGCCCCTAGAGAATAATTGATTTAGTCAAAGACTGCTACTTCTTAAACTTAACATGTAGTTTCATATTTGCTTAACTTTGCATAGCTGTTTTCTTTTCCTAGAAATTCATTTCCAGTACTCTTTATAGAAATTACAGTTCTTTAAGGTCAAGGTCATTGCCACTTCTTGGAATCCCAGGGGGATTTATTGTATGCACAATTCATGTTCTCTCTCCCTCCCTCCCTCCCTACCTCTCTCTCTCTCCCTCCCTCTCTCCCTCTCTCTCCACTTTTCCACGTCCCTTTGTTCCTTTCTAAGTAGCACTTAAGAATTACCTCTTTTTAGTTTTTCTGTCCAATTATTTTTCCATCACTAGGTTTTAAGCTTCTTGAGGGCAGGAGTCTTCTTTACTTATTTGTAAGATTACTTCCCCCTCCTTTTGTCTAATATTTATAGTAATTGAAGTGTTTTTCCCCCCTAGTGCTGGAGATCAAACTCAGGGTCATGTACATGTTAGGCACATGCTCTATCACTGAGTAACATCCCCAGTCCCTGAAATATTTTTTTGGATTAAAAACTGGAGAAAAATGAGAAAAGAAATAATACAGTATTAAAGAGAATAGAGTATTCTCTTTAATTGGTGGTACTATAAAATGGAAAGTCATTTTGGGAGGACTAATAGTTCAATTTTGCACTTTAAATTTTAGTTGATCGATACTGCCAAAGGTGTAGCAAGTAGTGGAATGGAGATTGAGTAATAGTTTTTTGAATTTGTGATCTCAGTATAGTCTGCATATAGGGTGTTGGGAGAAGAAAGAATGTAAATAGAGACCTTTTTTTTTTTTTGGTGGTACTGGGGTGGAACCCAGAGGCTTTCTACCTCCGGGCTATACTCCCAGACCTTTTTTATATTTTATTTGGAAACAGGGTCTCACTAAGTTGCTAAGAGCTTCACTAAGTGGCTGAGGCTGGCTTCGAACCTGTGCGATCCTCCTGTCTCCGCCTCCCAAGTGCAGGGATTACAAGCGTGCGCCACCACGCCCGGCAAATAGAGACCTTTTGGTGCTGGGCATTGGATACAGGCTCTCCACATGCCAACCGAGTGCTCTACAAATGAGCTGCATCCTCCTGCATGGAGAAAGAGGTAAAGATTTGAGTGTTCTAGGATAAGATGACCAGGCTGTATGTCATAGGTGGGAATAAATAAGGAGGAGGCTAACAGAAGAAAATAATGAAGATTATAATCTCTGAAGATAGGTTGAAGAGGCTAAGAATGTAGCATTGAAGTTGGGGTCTAGAGAACTCAGTTCCAGTCTTCCTTAATCTGAGGGTGATTTGGGTATGCTATTTAATTTCTCCGGGCTTGTTTCTTCAGTTCTAAACTGCATAATACTTTATACTTACAGCACATTTATTTTCATCTTTGTGATCCTCAGGTCAGCATGGGATAATGAAAGGTTAGAAAGCATTTATAGTATTAGCCATGGTTGGTGGCTCATGCTTGTAATCCCAGTACTTGGGAGGCTGAGACAGAAGGATTACGCAGGTTCGAAGCCAACCTCAGCTACTTAGGCTCTCAGCAACTTAGTGAGACCCTGTTTCCAAATAAAATATAAAAAATAGATCTGGGAGTGTAGCCCAGAGGTAGAAAACCCCTGGGTTCCATCCCCAGTACCACACGCACACACAAAGAAAGAAAAAAAAAGCATTTATAGTGTTAAGTCACTGTCAGCAGTATTCCCATAAACAATAATGAGTACATGTAGGAGTGGTGATATTTCTTAGTACTTTAAGTGTAAATTACACTCAACTCTCAATTTCCTTTTAAGTGAGCCTTCTGCTGTGACTTGCTGCCTCTTCCCCCTCATAGGTCTCAGGCTACTGAAAATAAGCACAGTGGGGGTGAGTGAAAGGTTTGCTTGCCTGCCTATCTATACCTCTTGCTATCACTCATCCAACTGCAATCCACTCTCAGTTGCCTGCCCTTAAAAAAGGTGACAATGGTATAAGAGTGCTAAATGTATAATCGTAGTATTTTTTATATGTTACTTTGGAAAGATTTTATGTTTTTTTACTACTGTAGATTGTTATATCTTTTATATTTTTTTCAAACTATTAGCATCATTTTTAAATTTTCTATGTACATATTATTAAAGTAGTAGAAGAAAGTAAACAGATTAAAATATTTATTAGAGCTGGGCATGGTGAGTCTCACTTGTAATCCCAGTATTTGGGAGCTGAGATAAGAGGATTGCAGGTTCATGGCTAGCCTCAGCTACTTAGTGAGAACCTCTGCAACTTAGTGAGACCGTGTTTCAATAAAATAAAGAGTAAAAATAGGGCCAGTGCTATAGAATGCCCCTGGGTTCAGTCTTTAGTGTTGGAAAAATATACATACATACATACATACATACATACACACACACATGTATATATTGTAATCCACCTATGAATAATTGAGAGTTGGCTGTTTATGCTTTTTAGATCATCCATTGTTTTGGATTGTGCTTTTTTGTTAGTATGGCCAGGTTAAAGTTGAATGGCTCTTAAAAATTATATCTCAGCCAGGCATGCTGATGCACACTTGTAATCCCAGTACTTGGGAGGCTGAAACGGGAGGATTGCAGGTTCAGGCCAGCCTCAGTGACTTAGTGAGACTCTATTTCAAAATAAAGAATAAAATGGTGGGGGGTATGTAACTCAAAGGTAGAATGCCACTGAGTTCAATCCCCAGTAAACACACACACACACACACACACACACACACACACACACACACTATATCTCTACATGTAATGTAATTTTAAAATATGCAGATGCCAAAGTAAATTGAAAATAACTATATAAACTAGCTAAATACAGCATTAATATATCCAAAATGAAAAAGAATTCAAATATAAGTATGTTCATCATATTTCCTCTTACAAAGTCTTCTATCCATACACATTGCTGGAATTGAACAATGTGCTTGATAATAATTTTATATAAAATATGCTTTCTTAAACACATCTCCTTAACGTAGTCAATTGAATTTAATAAAGAATTTAAAAAGAAATTTTTATTCTAAATTTACCTAGATTTTAAAGAACTTGGTTCCTTTGATTACATTTCCATTTTTTAACCTCTGTATGTTGAAGCATTTGGATTTATAGTGATTTTCCTGAGGTCAGCCATTCACACAATGGTGTGTGTGTGTGTGTGTGTGTGTGTGTGTGTGTGTGTGTGTGTGAACTTTATACATGCTAGAGGTGCTCTGCCACTGAGCTATACCACCAGCCCAGAGGTAGAAAACCTCTGGGTAGAAAAATTTAAAAAGAAAATTTTTAAATTTTCTTTTGAGATAGGATCTCCATAAATTGCCCAGGCTGGACTGTAACTTGCAATCTTCCTTCCTCAGTTTCCCAAGTAGCTGAGGCACATGTATACTTCTGTGTTAACTAACCAGTACTTTTAGCCCAGGGGCATCCTACCTTTGCGCTCTATCCCTAGTCTTATTTTGTCTTTTTAATTTTGAAAGTGTCTCACTAAGTTGTAGAGGGCATTGCTAAGTTGTTGAGGTTGGTTGCAACCTGCACTCCTCTTGTCACAGCCTCCCAAGTGTTGGGATTACAGGTGTGCATTTGCACGCCCAGTACATTTTTGATGAGTATGTTCTCATACTGGTTAGTGTTGTTGTGACTGGGGAAGGCATACATTTTTTATTAAGGGTTTATATTATAGTTGGGGTATAGCTGTATTAATGTGTAGTGTAAGTATTCATTTGAAATATCTGTTGATAACCTGTATAAAGAAGTTGAAGAGATAGAGGAATTCAGGGGTTAAAAATAGGAGCAAGGTAAGGAATGGACCCTGGATGGAAGACCTCATAGAAATGAAGAAGTGGTGACACCTTTAGACTTTTTAGCAAAAGGGTAGCATTTAACTAGGCAGAGCTCTGTACCAGGGTTTCATAAATTGCAATTTTGAAAACAAACATATCCCTGACACAGTTTTCAATATTTGAAGGTAATATTGAGAAAAAGTTGGTAGTAAGCTTTTTCCCTTTATATAAATCTTTTAACCTTTGAAGACTGATGATATTTTAAACTTGGGTTCTTCTGATCTTTGAAGATAGTCCTGGACTACATTGAGAGGTTTGAGGCATATAATGAAATAATTGCCTACTTGTGACTATGAGTATGTAATTGCTTACATTCCAAACCAAAGCATAGATGATTTTTCCTAACATTATTTTGTGCGTGTCTTTCCTCTTCATTAACATGAAATTTTGTGGGGGGTGTCTGGGGATGGAATCCAGGGGCATCCGACTTCTGAGCTACACTCCTGCCCTATTTTTTATTCTTTATTTTGAAACAGGGTCTCACTAAGCTGCGGAGGGCCTCACTTAGTTGAGACTGTCCACGAAATATGATCCTCCAGTCTCAGCCTCCTGAATGCTGAGATTACAAGCATGCACCACCGTGCCCAGCTCATGAAATTGTTAATGGAGGATTTGTCTATGTTTTTGAGGCTCTGTTAATTTTATCACACTTCTAAATGTATGCAGTTTTTAAGTAAAGACTGTGATGGAATGGATAGTGTTTTCTTATTTTCTACACTAAAATGACTCTATTTTCTGATTGCAAAATTTAAACATATTGCCAGATGAGATAGATAATTCTTGAAAAAATGAACAATTTTTCATTACTAAACTCAGACACACTAGCATTCTAGTGATTTGGGTAAATGATGAATAATATTTGGCGGAGATTATTGTTCTATTTGGGCAGCAAAATAAAATTTGAATTGCCCCTTGCAGAAATTTTAGTACTTTTGCTTTGAATCCAACGTAATTTCATGAGTTTCTCATAATGAACAAAATGTGAGGAGACATTGGAACTGTAAACAACGAAGATTGCCAAGTAATTTAGTTACTAAGAAGGAACAGCTTGCCAGATAAAAGTGTATTTAACTGTTTTAGATGTGTGTACATACATTTTTATCAGTAGTTTTATACTTTTAGAAATCACATCTTAAAATATTATTTCCATGTTTGGTTTATCCTTCATATACTAAAACTTTTAATTGACTTTTCACTCATAATTCTATAATGTACTCTCCAAAATTCTCCACACTACCATCACCACCACCTCCCTTCCTCCAGGCAGGGTGTGAGTGGAGGGGACTATGAGGATAGAGTTGTAGGCAGAGAGACTCCTACAGTGGTTGGAAACATATTTTTAGGTGTGAGTACTCTTAACTTGGGATATATGGTAATTTCTGTGTGTGAGAGACCAAGTGACAAGTAGAGTATTGTGGAACTTTTTATTCAGTATATGTATGAAAGATAAGAAATTTTAATCATATCCATTTTATCATATTGATTATTGGTACAGATATAAAATAATGGGCTGGGATGTTTGAATACTAATAGTTATTTTCTACCTTGTTTATTGAGAAGACTTGGTTTTATTAGGCTAAACTTTTGGTTATTTTTTAATAACTTGCTACAAAGCAAGTCATGTTAATTTTTATGTCATACAAAGTTTCATATGTCACATTAGAATAATTATATAAAAATCTTAATGGATTAAACTTTAAAGTTAGAATAGCTTTAAAGTGTTTAAATCATTATATATATTAATAAAAACCTTATAGTTATGTTTCTCATGGAAGAATTCAGTGTTCTAGGTGCATGTGTAAATGCTGTGTTGAATACACAAATTCTGCTGTTTTCACTAGGAAAGTAGAAAAAGTTATTTGAAAAATTGCTGGTAATTTTTCAAAAGAAAATTAAAGGAGATGATTACGTGATTGGGGTCTTATTTTTAAAAAATAGACATGATTTTTAGTCCTAGAAGGAATTTCTCACACATATTAATAATTGTTTCTATATTATAAAAGTACAATAGAGAAAAAAGAGTGATTATTATTATTATTTATTTTTGTGGTACTGGGGATGGAACCCAGGAGCATTGTATCTCCAGGCTACACCCTCAGCCATATTTTTTTAGTTTTTTTATTTTTGAAACAGGGTGTCACTGAGTTGCAGAGGGCCTCGCTAAGTAGCTGAGGCTGTCTGTGAACCACAATCCTCTGGTCTCAGCCTTCCAAATGCTGGGATTACAAGTGTGTGCCACCACTTCTGGCCTAAGAGTGATTTTTTCTAAACAAATAAATGCATTGCTGTTAAATGGCACAGGGGAGGTGCTGGGATATGCATGGATTTAGGAATGTAATTATACATACAAATGTAATGTTTATTTTAAGCATATTTGGAAGTTATTTATTTTTTGCAGTACTGGGGATGGAACCCAGGGTCATTCTACCTCCGAGCTATACCCCCATCCCTATTTTTTATTCTTTATTTTTCTTTGAAGATTTAAAGAAGTTTATTAAAAGATAGAAATACAGAAGATAGAAATACAGAAAATAGTTACAACCCCATGCCAAAATGGCATGAGGGGGGAGGGTGGCCCAGGCCAACTCACCACTCCCCCTTATTCTTTATTTTGAAACAGGGTCTCACTGAGTTGCAAAGGGCCTCACTAAGTAGCTGAGGCTGTCTGCAAACCTTGATTCTCTTGTCTTAGTCTCCCAAATACTGGGATTACAAGCCTGTCTTTATTTAAAAAAAAAAAAAAAAATTTTTTTTTTTTTTTTTTTTTTGCAGTACTAGGGATTGAACCCAGGGGCATTCTACCTTTAAGCTACACCCCCAGTCATGTTTTTTATTCTTTATTTTTGAAACAAGTTCTCACTAAGTTGCAGAGGGCTTCACTAAGTAGCTGAGGCTGGCCATGAACCTGCGATCCTCTTGTCTCAGCTTCCCAAGTACTGGGATCACAAGTGTGTGCTACCAAGTTTATTAGCCCTCACACTCAAAGTAGCTATCATCATCATTCAAACCTTCCATTGATAAGTAGGCTATTCTTAGGGGTTTTGTTTCTTTATTGAGTATCTAGTTGTTAATGAAACTTTTACATCAAATTAGCCAAAAATTTAATAAAAGTAACTGGGTTCTAGTTTTTTTTCTATAAAACACTCTTTTTATTCTCTTATAAGTATTTACAAATAAAAATGGTAGGTAAAATCAGTTTGGACATTGCTACATGCAGTTACAGAGAGATTCTTATTCTTTTGCTCTTGTCAAATAATCCAGTCACTGAATGTTTCAGAATACTGGTAATATGCCTAGCTTTGTTCTAGTTCTTCAGTGTTTAAGATAGGGCTTTTGATTATTATAAAAAGCAGCAGCAACCATGTTATATGGTGGGGGACTCTGTTAAGAAATTAATTACCTGATTTAGTCTTGGTGCAAACCTAGAAAATATACATTAGCATATCTAAGTAACTGATGAGGAAAATGGAACAATGCCTAACTTCCCCAAATAGCCATATAGGTATTAAGCTAGAAGTGAGATTCAGACCCCTTTAATTGTTGGTAAAAACCATGCACTTAACCCTTACAATCTTTACAAAAACAACTTTAAGTGTAATAGAGGATAAATCACACCACTGGTTGAATACTAATTTGGAATTCTCAGGAAACAAGGTATTTACTGAGCTCAGAAATGTGCATTTTAACTATTTTGGGTAAAATTTCTACAATGTAACCTTTTTTCTTGCTAGGGTCATTATGACTGAATTTTTGTATTGGGTTAGGGGAGGCAATTCATTACTATCTTGTGTAATATCCAACTACTCCTCTGATGCTTATGTCTGTTTCATTGTTCTCATAGGTCACTCTACATTGCAGTTATTGTTCCTGTATTTAGACAAATTAACAGGAGAAAAAGCATACTTTTTTTTTAGTACTGGGGATTGAACCTGGAGCATTCTACCTCTGCTCTATACCCCCAGTCATATTTGTTTTTTTGTTTGAAACAAGGTATCACTAGGTTGATGAGAGAGTCTTACTACCTGCCGAGGCTGTCCTTGAACTTGCAACCCTACTGTCTCAGCCTCTCAAGAACAGGGATTACAGGTGCACACTGTTATGCCCCGTTTGATTCTGTTGTAAGCACTTTACTGAATACTGGAATGTTGTGTGCAAGACAATTTTATTTTAAACACACTACCACTATATGTTATAACTACCTTTATAATCTAGCCCCTAGCTATCTTTACAGCCATTTTAATTTCCTATTTTTTTTTACTTATTCATTATTACTTCTTTCCTGGTCATTCCTAAGCATATTTTCTTTGCTGAGCCTTTGTACTTATATTCTCTCTGGTTTGTTCTTCCTCCAATATCTGTATGATTTTCTTTCTCATTTCATTTCATTTTGTTCATATGTCACCTTATCAGTGAAGCTTTCTCTGGTCACTCTCTCCAGTGGAGCCTCCATCTCCCATCACTTTCCATTCTTTTTCTTTTTGCAGTGCTGAGGATTGAACCGAGGTCCTTGCACATGTAGGCAAGGCCTCTACCACTGGGCAATTATATCCCCAGCCCTTATTTGCACTCTATAGCTCTTGCCATTACTAGTTTACAGTATGTATTTTCTGTATCCCTCCTGCAATATAAGTTTTCTGAGCCTAAGTACTTTTTTTTGTTTATCATTGTATTGTTGCTTAGAGTAACCCTGACACACTATGCATACTGATTAAGTGTCTGTTGATTTAAAAAATGACCATCAAATTTGTGTTTAGCTTCAATCGAGTTCTTTACTGCTTATTCAACATTTTAACCATGTAGGCAAGTATATCATACTTAATGTTTTCAACTTTCTAATTATCTTATTCCAGTTTTTTCCCTTTATTTCCCAACTGGGTTAAGAACAGTACTTTAATTGGGCCAAATCAAACACCCAGGAGATGTCTTGACCTTATTCTTTGTCTTTCCTTATTCTCCACACCAGATTTGCACCTAGATGGTAGTGATTTATCTCTGAAATACTTGTAAACTCTGTTTTATTTGTTGTTTCTCTTTCCGTATCTTTATTCATTAGGAGAGGCCTTCCCCTAATGATTGCATGGGCTTTACAACTACTTTCCCTATTCTGGTTCTGTTCTTTCACAATTTACTCTGTCATCTGTAGACAACAAGTTTCCTCAAAAGTCAATCTTACCTTGACCAGCAGGGCTGGGCATCTTTTTCCTTTGGAATTTTGTAGTATATTATGTTACTTTTTTTCCTCTTTCTTTTTGTTGGGATCAGAGGCAGCCCTATTTTTTATTCTTTATTTTGAAACGGGGTCTTACTAAGTTGTGGAGGGTCTCACTAAGTAGCTGAGGCTGGTGGTGAACCTGCGATCCTCCTGTCTCAGCCTCCCAAGTACTGTGATTATAAGCGTGCACCACCCCTCCCGTTTATTATATAACTTTGTATAAATATGCTCTAGTTTGTTCACAAGTCTGCCTCTCTTAATTATAGTTGGCAAATATTTGTTGACCTTTGCTTTGGACTGGGTGTTGATCTTTTACTGGTGATTCACTGGTGAAAAAGATTGAGCCCCTGCCCTTCAGAAGCTTCTGTTCTAGTAGATAGAACATAGACTGAAAACCAATGAACATAGAATTTTAGGTATGGATAAGTGTTCTTAATATTAAATTGGGTATATGAAAAAGAGTTGACTGATGGTTGAGGGGATTTTTCAGAGAAAACTTCTTCTGAGGCTGTAATATTTAGTTGATCAACTAGATGAATGAGGAGGTGTCATGTGAAGATAAGTAGGAAAAAGTCTTCCAAGAAGGAACAGCTAGTACAAATGCCTGAAGATAGGAAAGAGCCAGTATGGCTGGTACATGATAAATGAGAGGGAGAGTGGAGTATGAGATTAGAACAAAGAGGTAGACAAGTAATAAATTGGAAGAAAAATGGTATAGTTGCAGAGAGAAGTCATAGATCTGATTTAGAAAAATCTTTGTGGAGAATACACTGTAGCCCTGGGAGCAAGCCCTATATGGCACAGATCACTAAATCAATATTAATTGACTGGATAAGTGAATGAGTTAATCTTTTCATTTTGCTCATGAAACAGGCAAGATTATTCAGTTTACATCTTTCAAGACTTAAGTATTGCCTTTCAAGAGGAGAAAGTGACAAAAATCAACATTGTAGAAATGATAATTGTACTAATATATCATTTCTTATAAGCTATTTATATTTAACTCTTACTACTTTTAATGTTTTTTGAATTACAAAGTAATGCCTGGACTATCATTAATGTGTGTGTGTGTGTGTGTGTGTGTGTGTGTGTATGCGCGCATGTGCGCAGTTTTGGGGATTGAACTCAGAGGTTTTCTTCCTCTGAACTATAGTCCCAGCCCCTTGTATTTCTTATTTTCAAACAGAGTCTCACTAAGTTACAGCAGGCTGGCCTGGAACTAGTTAACGCTGCTTTCTTGGTCTCCCAAATACTGGTATTACAGACAGGTACCACTACACCTGGCTGAACTTTCATTAATTTTAGTGAAAATTCTTCTTCACTATGAATGGGAATGCTATGTTCATTTGTTCATTCATTCAGTTAGTTGAGTGTGTGCCATACACAGAGTATTCTTCCAGGTCTTCTGAAATTTCAAGGTTAGAGTTACAAAATAAATCAGACTTTGCTCTTAAAGAAGCTCCAGTTAGTAACATGTCGTTTAAAAATGTATTATAAATGGTTAAGCTAGACTGACATTTAAAAATGCATTATAAATGGTTAAGAGGCTCAGAGAGAATTGTTCACTTTGTATAATCTATGTTAAAAGTTATCTGTTCCATTTGTTCTGCTTTGCTGCTGCTGCTAGGTGTTTTCATGTAGATGTTGGAACTATCCTTGGGAGTATGGTGAAATAGGGAAAATAGAAGAACGGGTAGAGTTAGTACTGTTACCTTTATCCTTATTTTTAAATTAAAAAAAAATTATTCTGAATAAAAACCTAGGATAAAATTTTCCCTTCCTCTTAATTAGAATCTTCTCATTCAACTGTAATCTCTCACTGTCCTCCTACCTATACAGCACCAAGATATGTGCACTGTGAGTAATTTGAACACAGTCTTTTTTTCTTGGAACTTAAGCACAATGGCTTTGAGGCAGATTTTGGGGAAAGTCTTATCTTTCATTTTACAACTTGAATTTGCATACTTTTTGTACTTCTTCATTTCCTCCCCAGTGGTACGAGGGATGGAACCCAGAGCCCCAGCACATACCCTGCAAGTGTCCTACCAATGAACTACTATGCCCCAAGCCCCTTAACTTCATTTTCTTAGTGATTGATATTTTTTCTCAGTTTTTAAAGCTTGAGATCTTTTTATTTTTTACTTATTCTTGCTTTCTAATTCTGTGGAAATATTCATTTAATAAGTATTTATTTTATGTGTCAGGTAATGTGCTAGATCACAAAGTAAAACCAAGGGTTCGAGCTGCCTGATGTGGCAGAAATTTTTCAGCAGTCAGTATACTCTTTCCTCTTAGTGACATTTAAGGTTCATAATTCTTAGTTTACTGTTCCCAGCAGCACCAAGACTGACACTTAGAATTGAAACTCGTTTTTCTGTAACAAGTATAAATGAATAATATCTACACTTGGCTTCTTGATTGAGGGGAGGACTTAAGTACTCCTTAAATTGTACTGCTGTTTATTATTAGCATTTCTCTGTGTGTGTGTGTGTATGAGTGTGTGTTGTGTATTATGTATTACAGGAATTGAGCCCAGGGGCATTATATGTATTAGTTACAACACTAGCTCTTTTTTTTATTTTGAAACCAAGTCCTGCTAAATTACCTTGCTTGCTGGCCTGAAATCTGTGATTCTCCTGTTTCAGCCTCCAAAATACTGAAATTATAGGCATGTGTGCTTCACACTTATTCTTAGCATTTCTAAAAGAAAGTGTTATTGGTTAAGCCCATCATGGTGGCTCACAACTGTAATGCCAGTACTTGGGGAGGCTGAAGATAAACAGTTGCAGGTCCAGGAATAGCCAGCCTCATCAAGTAGTAAGGCTCTCATCAACCTAGTGAGAGCCCATTTCAAAATAAAAATCAAGCCAGGCATGATGGCGCATGCTTGTAATCCCTGCTCTTGGGAGGTGGAGACAGGAAGATCGCGCAGGTTCGATCGAAGCCAGCCTTGCTGGCTTAAGAGACCCTGTTTCCATATAAAATACAAAAAATAGGTCTGGGAGTGTAACCCGGAGCTAGAAGGGTTCCATCCCCAGTACCACCAAAAATAAATAAATAAATAAATAAAATAAAAATAAATATATATATAAAATAAAAATAAATATATATAAAATAAAAATAAAAAATATAAATATATAAAAATGTATAATAAAATATATAAAATTAAATATAAATAAAATAAAAATAAATAAAAGTAAATAAATAAAAAATAAAATAAAAAGACTAAAAAATAGGGCTGGGGGCTGTAAAAATATATATATTTTATATATATATATTTTTTTTGGTGGTACTGGGGTTCCTGGAAACCCTTCTACCTCTGGGCTACACTCCCAGACCTATTTTTATATTTTTATGTGGGAACAGGGTCTCTTAAGCCAGTGTGACTGGCTTCGAACCTGCGCGATCCTCCTGTCTCTGCCTCCCAAGCACGGGGATTACAAGCGTGCGCTATCATGCCCGGCCCTCATGGATTTAAAGGAAGTCTCAGGTATTTATTATTTCATTGCAAATATATCAGTATCTATCTCTAGTGGGTAAGGACTTTAAAAATACATAATAATACCATTAACACAGCTAAGTAAATTAACAGTAAATTATTTGTTATTTAATATTCAGTTAGTTTTCAAATTTTCTGATTTTCTTACAGATATTTTGAATCATGATTCGTACAAGGTCAGCACGCTTAATTTTTTTAATATTTAAAAAAGTTATCCATTCATTTGCTTTTCAGTCTAAATTAACAATTTTTTTTTCTCTAGTTTTAATCATTTTGGATAAAATGTGTTTAGGTAGTTGTATTGCTTTAGGATTCATTGGGCATCTTGATTTTAAATATTTCAGATCTTTTAATAATTCCAGAAAAGTCTCAAGGCTTCTCTTTTTGAGTATTTCATCTCTTTCATTTTCTCTTTTTATCTCCTTTAGGAATTTCTGTTAAATACATATTAGAAATTCTCATAATCTTTCTTGCTTTTTAAACTGTTTCATGTGTTTATCCCCCCCCCCCAGGCTAAGTTCTGCATGATGTCCTTAGTTTTATCTGTCAGTCTATCAGTTCTTCCTTTAGCTTTGTTTATTTTGTCTACCCCTCCCATTGAATTATTTTAGTTATTGGATTTTTATTTTGAGAAGTTATCCTTGGGTCTTTTAAAAGTCTTTTTTTTTTAATGCTCTCACTTTTTTTTTTTTCCTTCAGTACTGAAGATGGAACCCAGGGGCATTCTACCTTCGAGCAACACCCCCAACCCTATATTTATTCTTTATTTTGAAACAGGGTCTCACTGGGTTGCAAAGAGCCTCACTAAGTAGCTGAGGCTGGCTGCGAACCTGGATCCTCCTGTCTCAGCCTCCCGAATGCTGCACTACAAGCGTGCGCCACCATACTCGGTTTAAGTGCTCTCTTGAACCTTTTTTCTTTCTTTTGAAACAGAGGTTTGCAAGTTACTGGTTGCAAATCCACGTTGTTGCTGTGTTTGTAAATAATGTACTGAGATGTGGTTATGCTTATTTGTGTAAGTATTGTCTATGGTTGCTTTAGTGCTACTGCACTTGTGGAGTTAGATAATTGAAACAGATTGTTTGGCTTCCAGAACTTAAACACTTACTTTATGGTCTTTTTTTTTTTTTTTTTTTTTTTTTTTTTGCGGTACTGGGGATAGAACCCAGGAGCATTCTACTTCTGTACCCTAGAGCTATGCCCCTAGCCCTATTTTTTATTTGTAAACTGGGTCTCACTAAGTTGCAGAGGGCCTCACTAAGTAGCTGAGGCTGGCCACAAAACTGCAGTCCTCTTGTCTTGGCCTCCCAAATGTTGGGATTACAAGTGTGGGTCACCATACCTGACTTCAGGGCTCTTTAACAGAGCAAATTTGTCAACTCTCTTGCTTCATGTATATAAAATCTAATTATTCCTTCACTGGTTGTATTATGATGATCCTAATATTTAAAGTCTTTAGATCTTTTTGTTATTGTTTCTGTTTACAATGGTTTATTTTACTGTTTCCTTGTGGGGTGTGTGTGTGTGTGTGTGTGTGTGTGTGTGTGTGTGTTGGTACTGGAGGTGGAACCCAGCATATTTGTACCCCTGGGCTATACTCTCAGACCTATTTTATATTTTATTTGGAAACAGGGTCTCACTCAGCTGAGGCTGGCTTCAAACCTGTGCGATTCTCCTGTCTCAGCCTCCCAAGCTCTGGGATTACAAGTGTGCGCCACAATTCCCAGCTTGTGTGTTTTTAAGGTTACTAGAACTAAAGGTGTGTTACTTGGTTGTATTGGGTAAAAGGGATAGTTGTTGGTTGAAAATTCTTGCTTTGGTTTTTTTTTTTTTTATTTTACTACAAAATAGTACATTTGTGTTTCAAAAGTAAATGCCCTGACTTTAAAGTTTCAAGATAGGTTCTTTTTTGTGTTTTGTATTGCTTACAAGTTACTTTACTGTCTTCTAATTCATCCTTTTTCTTAGGATGTCGTCTTTCCTAAGATCTTGACTCTATATATACTGGATTCCTTGTTTATGATGTTCCAAATTAACTTAGTTCAGTGCTTCTGTCCTGTTCTTAAACTCAGAAAATGGGATTCTGTGGCTTTATAGAACGAAGCTTCTGAAACTAATATTGTATTGGAGGTCCTCAAGACCACCCCAGGTTATTCACTAGGAGGACTCATTATAGCAAAAAGATACAGAGCAAAGTCAGCTAACACAGGACATGTTTGTTAATTCCTCCATCAACGCGAGTTGTAACAATAGGTGAAATGTTTTCCACCAGAGAATCTGAGAGAATTTAAATGTCAGGGTTTTTATTAAGGACTTGCCAAGTAGGTAGCTTCTGTCTGGTAAGTAGGAAAATTCTAAACTCACAGAAGGAAAGCAACTGTTCAATAAAGCATATTGTTCCTATAAAACAGTTTAGACCTGGGGAGCCACTCCTAGGAAATTGTCCCCTAACTTGAGTTCCCTAAGGCAGCAAAGGGACTGTGTCTGTCTGTGTGTGTGTGTGTGTCTGTCTGTCTGTCTGTCTGTCTCTCTCTCTCTCTCTCTCTCTCTCTCTCTCTCTCTCACTCACTCACTCACTCACTGGGGATTGAACCCATCGAGGGCATTCTGTCTCTAACTTACACCCTCAGCCCTATTTCATTATTTTGAAACAGGACCTCACTAAGTTGCTGTGGCTGGCTGCAAATCTGCAATCCTCCTGTCTCAGCCTCCCAAGTACTGGGATTACAGAAGTGTGCCACCATACCCCAGCTCTAGGCAGGTGTTTTTAAGGATAAGCAGTTGGGCCTCTTGATCAATTTTTTCTGTGTGAATGTTTAAAAGAACCACATGAATCTTGTTATAATAAAGAGTATCAAGTTTAATGGTGTTTCGGAAGGACCCAAGATTCAGCATTTCTAGAATGATTCTAGGTGGTATATGTGTTCATTTTCTACAGGCATTCTTTTGTAGCCAGGAAGGGCCAAAGCCCTTCTTCCCATTAGAATTTTAATTCTAAACTGACGAATCTTTAGATTTTGAGTTGGTAGAGAAAAACTTTACTAAGGTTTAGTTCTTTGTGCTGACAGACAGTAGTTATTTCTGGAATGATATATTTTTTTTGGTCAGATTTTCCCACCTTAAATAAGGAGATCTAACTTTTATTTACTTCAATATTGCTATATATTTTGTACTTTTGAGAGAATGGAAAAAATAACAGTTTAAATGATGGTGCTATAGGAAAAAATGAAAGATCTGCCGTTTGGTAATTTTAATTGTATAAGTCCATAATCTATTTACAACTTTAGAAACCCCAAAACTCTGAAAATGAAGCATTTTTCTATAAATAACTTGAGCTAATAAAATCTGACCTAACATTCTCAGTTGGCTTACTTAGGTTTTGTGTACTCAGGATTGAACTCGGGGGCAGTCTATTCTCCAAGATACAGCCCTAGCTCTATTTTTTTTTTTAATTTTTATTTTGAAACAGTCTCACTATGTTGGTGAGAGTCTCACCACTTGCTGAGGCTGTTCTCAAACCAGCGATCCTTCTGCCTCAGCCTCCCCAATACTGGGATTACAGGTGTGCACCTCCATCCCAGGCGAGGAGTTTGTATTATTATTGCTCTCCCTTAATGTCTCTAGTCATGTGTTTTACCTAAAACAAATTATAGTTTGTGAATAGGCAATGCTGCTTCTAATCTTGGTTGAGGATGCTAAATCTATGGCATATTACATTTATTTTTATTTATTTATTATTATTATTTGGTGGTACTGAGGGTGGAACCCAAAGGCTTTCTACCTCTGGGCTATACTCCCAGACTTTTTTATATTTTATTTGAAAGCAGGGTCTCACCAGGTTGCTGAGAGCCTCACTAAGCAGCTGAGGCTGGCTTCGAACCCATGCGATCCTCCTGTCTCAGCCTCCCAAGCGCGGATTACAAGTGTGTGCCACCACGCCCAGCTCCAGGCATATTACATTTGAAGAAAAAACTCCTAAGCCTATTTAGCACCAAATTTTCTGATGGACTATAAATGGTCCTGTAATGGAAGTATGGAGAACAAATGTGTCTCAGAAGCACTATATGATAATGTATACATAAACATACAATTTGGATATCTATTCTAACCTCATGTTTTTGCAAGATTTACTTAAAGAAATGTGTTATATTGAATTTATTTATTTATTATTTATTTATTTTGCAGTACTGGAGGTGGAACTCAGAGGCATTCTACCTCCAAGCTACACCCCTAGCCCTATTTTTTATTCTTTATTTTGAAACTGGGTCTCAGTGAGTTGCAAAGGGCCTAAGTAGCTGAGGCTTTCGGCGAACTGAGATCTTCCTGTCTCAGCTTCCCAAATGCTGGGATTACAAGTATGCGCTACCACGCCTGGCTTGATTTTATTTATAATAATTGAAAACTTTTAAGGTTAAATTTGAAGAGCATTTAGAAATTTTAAATTTTGAGTATTAGTGGTATGCAATTATTATAAATGTTCAAGTGAAATGTAAGGAAGATAAACAAGTAGTAAATTTGTAATTAGCCTGTTTACACTCATACCACACAATTTAAGTTTGTATTATGGTATTTTTGCTTGACTAACATCACTATTGATCAAGGTTCATGAAAAGTGTTTCTGTAACATCCTTCCTTTCATGCATGGATTTGAGGCAAACATGTTTTTGTTCTGATAGTTTTGGTGTGCTATATCTTCTTTGATGTACATTAATGGCTGTACTTGCCATAAAAACATAAGTGGGTATAAAATATTGTAATACCTATGAAGCATTGATTAAAAAAAATAGTAATATATAGCTGTGCGTGGTGGCACACGCTTTTTATCCCAGCATTTTGGAGGCTGAGACAGGAGGATTGCGATTCAGAGACAGGCTCCGCTACTTAGTGAGGCCCTTTGCAACTCAGTGAGACCCTGTTTCAAAATAAAGAATAAAAAATAGGGCTGGGGGTATAGCTCGGAGGTAGAATGCCCCTGGGTTCCATCCCTAGTAACACACACACACACACACACACACACACACACACACACACACACAAATTAGTAATATGTAAAACAGGATATTGTTGTGATGATATAGTTAAGAAGTTATTAAGATTCTTAGTGATACCTGGTGACTACTTGAAACTGTGTAGATTCTATAGAGCCATAATTTCCTTTACTGATTGTCCACAGAGGAATTTTGGAAAGTTTGTGTGTTTGTTTTAGGATGAAGTAATTTGATGTTATATCAAATGTTATATTTGAGATAGGCCACGTTTTTAGACTGAGCTGTGTTGGCCAGGCACATTGTTGTGTACATACACCTGTAATCAGTATTTGAAAGGCTGAGACCAGGAGGATTGCAAGTTTGGGCTATCCTGGACAATTTAGTGAGACTTTTTTTTTTTACATAAATAAATAACTAGTGTTGGGGAGTATAGCTCAGTGGTAGAGAGTCCCTGGGTTCAATCCCCAGAATCACACATAGAATCAGATATGTTGCTTTAATTAAGGATACAGTTTAAAATTGAAGCTGTAAGGCATTGTTCATCTAAAGATTAGACCAGATTTGTTAGAGTTGATGGGACTAGAAACCTGAGAGCAAAGGACAGAACTTGAGGTAGTGTTTAAGGATATGGAACAGGAGGAGGGAATACAGACCTATAAAAGAGAACCGATGGAGTAGTGGGAGATAGCGTGGAAAGGGCTGAGACTTTGTTGTAGATGCTAGAGGAGAGAAGGTGATTTGACTAGTGCTGGCCCATACTAGAAGTTTTAAAAAATGAGGTGGGAAAAATCCTTTAAATTGGGTAAACGGTCAACTTGAGGAGGACAGGTTCAGTGAACTGATACCTAGACACTTAAGTTGATGGGGTTTAGGACATGATGAGGTAAGAATAATTATAATTGAGTCTCAGAGAAATTTGGTGAAAGCAAAAATGATGCTTCAAAAATAGGAAACTGAGGGGTTTTTTTTAAAAGGTAGATTAAGAAAGAGAGTAAAGGATGGAAGATATAGGAGAAATAGTGAAAAATTAATGAGGGAAGTATTGGAATGAGATCACAAGATGTGGAGTCAAGAATACAAATGGAAACCAAGCACATGCTTGTTAACCTCAGTAGCTGATACAGGAGGATTGCAGGTTCAAGGCCAGCCTCAGCAACTTAGTAAGGCCTTATAAGAAATAAGGGTGTAGCTCAGATGTAGAATGCCCAGGGGTTCAGTCCCCAGTAAACACACACACAAACAGAAATTGAGTGTGGTGGAGCATACTTGTAACTTAACCTAATTGGGAGACCGAGGCAGAAGGATCATGAGTTTGAGGCCAGCCTGGGCAATTTGGCAAGACCCTGTCAGTAAGCAAATAATAAACGATGACTATGGCTGGGATGTAGCTCCATGGTAGAGCACTCCTGGGTTCTGTCTTTTGCATCCGAGTGCTGGGGTGAGGTGTGGGTACAAATGAAAACATTAGAAAAGAGCATGGCAGGAGCGCTGAGCGCATTGTTTGGTTTTGAGCCCATTGCCCTGTATACTACTGCCAGGTTTATTTGTTTGTGCTTTTGCTCCCGTCTAAGTGGGAAGCTCTTAGCTACGTTATTGGAAACCACTTCTTGGACGAGTGGTTTGGATTGTGGTTGTGTTTCAGAGAGAACAATGAAAATATGAAAGTAGGTGTACATGCACAGTGTACAACTAACTTGCAAGTAATTTTAATAGACTGGGTGCATATAACAATGAATTGTCTCAGCTTTTGGGCACAGCTGTTCTGTTCTTTCACAAGGTTTATTTAAGTAGTGAATTGTTTCAAAGACAATTTTTTTCTTTTCTAATGAAGGATACTAATTAGGGGACTGTAGAAGCCTAATGATTTTACAAGTATCTTTGTAAAATAGAATAGATCAACATAGCAATTGTAGCAGAACATGCAGTAATTGTAATCTTTAAGTAAAAATTGCTTTTATAGTTTTATTCTCAGAAAAGTTTGTTTTAATTGCAGATTGCATTTTTCATATTTTTTCCTGATAAAAAATTACATAAAACAAGTGGGTTACAGACATTTCTTGGAGTGACAACCATCTCTACAGCCTGGAGAATGGCCTTTGTGAATACTTTGCCCATTTTTGTTTACAGAGTAAAAATGCTTGGTGGTTTGGTTCAGTTTTCTACTACAGTTTGTCTTTTAACAGGCATTGGAAACTCAAGTGCTATACTTAATACTAGTTTTATTTTGAAGAAAGGAAAGAACTTAGAAGAAAGCACTTGAATTTTTTTTTTCCATCCAGCAACTCTTATCCATTTTCTTGGATAATGGATCTGTATCTGTGCCAAAGTGTCTTTATAAATTCCCTAGTTACTATCTAAAAGTAGACGAGGTTGAGATAATTAGAGGATTACTTTAACCAATTTGTGCAACCTAGGAACGTAATTTACATAATTTTGGCCAGAGTTTAGAAAAAAGCAAGATGGTCTTTTTATTTGCTTCTCTTTGTTTGTCTGTTAGTACAGCTATCATTTTGTATGTAGTTATAAGAATATTATTTCCATTGTAAATTCTTAATATTCAATTTTGACCTGGCGACTTCTTTTGTTTTAGATGCCAGATTGTAAAAAGTGAATTTAAAGAAGCACATTCCTGTTTACTATAATATTTGACAGTATTACATAAAATGTTTTTTTCTTGTTAACTATCAACTTATACCTGGAGAGAGGCAATTAATTAACTAGTGTATTTATTTATTTTTGTGGTGCTGGGTATTGAACCCATGACCTTGTACAAGCCCTCTATCAAATAGCTACATCCCCAACCCTTGAGAGAGGTCATTTTACCATAAATATTTCTGCTCAGTGACTCTTCATGCATTAACACACTTGTGAAACAGATGAGATCAATAAATAGAGCTTGATGTATTTTATAATTTTTATGTATTTATGAATAGTAAATTCATTTATTCAACAAATATTTTTGAGCTGGGCGTGGTGGCGCACACTTGTAATCCCAGCATTCAGGAGGCTGAGACCGTAGGATCCCGGTTCACGGACAGCCTCAGCTACTTAGTGAGGCCCTTTGCAACTCAGTGAGACCTGTTTAAAAATAAAGAATAAAAAAATAGTGCAGGGGGTGCAGCTTGGAGGTCGAATGCCCCTGGGTTCCATCCCCAGACCTTGGGGTGGGGGGGGAACCAAATAGTTTTTGAGTAGTATGTGCCAACTATCTTTTTAGGCATTTGTTTTTGAGATGAGGTCTTACATGTTACCAGGTTTTTCTTCAACTCTTGGTTTCAAGTGATTCTTATGTCTTAGCCTCAGTATTAGCTGGATTGATATAAAGACCTGAGCCATACCCTGCTGTTTTAAGTGTTAGGATGACGTCACAATGGTGAACTAAAGCAGGAGATAATGTCAAACAGTCAAGTAAATAAATGTGTAATTATAGACTGTATGACCACTGAAGGTATATTCTCCTGTGAAAGGCAGTATAGAAGTAGTCTGTAGTAACCTATAAATTGAGGAATAAAAGGTAGATTTTGAGTCATGCTGCTCAGGTTTAAATCTCATTGCCACATCTGGAATTTATGTGATTTCAGGCAGTAAACTAATATCTCTAAACCTTATTTATTAACATGGGGACAGTAATAATTTGGTCCTACATTGACAGTTGGTGTAGAGTTTAAAAGAGGTTATTTATATTAAACAATTAGCACAATATTTTAGGCTGTCTGTATATTAATAATTATAGTTTTTGTGTCAGTGTGTTTTGTTTCACATCGTTAACATATTAAAGATTATACCAAAAATACTGCATAGAATAGGTTTTCATCAGCTGGGCGTTATGACACATGCTTGTAGTCCTAGTACTTGGGAGGCTGAGACAGTAGGATCGCATTGTGGCCATCCTCAGAAACTTGTGAGGCCCTCCACAACTTAGACCATGTTTCAAAATAAAAAAATAAGATAGCGCTGAGGGTGTACTTTGGAAATAGAATGCCCCTGGGTTCAATTCCCAGTATCCCCCCACCCCCACACACAGAATAGGTTTTCATCTCCTTGAGTTTAGAATATATAAATATAGTGGTGCTGGGAATTGAACCCAGGGGCAGTCATTCTACTTCTGAGTTATACCCCAAGACCGGTTTTTATTTTTTATTTGGAAACAGATAAGATATTTCTCTAAGTCACTGAGAGCCTATGTTGCTAAAGCTGGCTTTGAACCTGAGATCCTCCTTTTTCAGCCTCCCAAGTACTAGGCTTATGGGCTTGTGCTACCATACCCAGCAGGTGTTTTAAGTATACATTTAAGTATGCGTTAGATGGTTACAGTACACCATGTAACCACTACCCTACATGAGATAAAGGATATTTTAATTCCCTTTGAAAATTTTCTACCTGTCTCTAATTAGCTACTTCATTTCCCAGCAACCCACTATCTGATTTTTATCATCATAGGTTAATTTTGCCTATATTTGAATTACATGTAAGTTGATTTTTTCCTGGCTACTTCATAAAACATATTTGAGATTGAACTGTTTTATGAGTATTATTACTGGTTAGTATTTCCATGTGTATGTACTACAATTTGTTTATCCAATACTTCTTTTGATGGATATTTGAGTTGTTTCCTTTTGGGATCGTTATTAACAATGCTGCTATTTGTGGGTTTATATTTCTATTGATAGAATTTTTGAATCATAATTTTGATAGCTGTACTTTGTCAACAATTCTCTAAAGTGATTGTAACATCTTATACTCCTTCAAGAGTGTGTGAATTTCACTTGCTTTATATCCTCTGGAACATTTGGTGTTAGCATTTTTTGGTGATAACTATTCTTATAGGTATGTAATGGTACCTCTGTGTTTTTAATTTTACAATTCCCTGTTGATTAATGATGTTAGACATCTTTCTCTTCACACTTACTGTCCACACACCTGTCTTCTTTTGTATTTAAATACGTTCTATTCAAATCTTTACCCCTTCCCTACTTTGTGGTACTGGGGATGGAACCAAGGACCTTCTTTCTCCAGGCTACACTCCCAGATCTATTTTATGTTTTATTTGGAAACAGGGTCTAAGTTGCTGAGAGCTTCACTAAGTTGCTGAGGCTGGCTTCAAACCCGATTGATCTTCCTGTCTCAGCCACCCAAGTACTGGGATTACAAGTGTGCACCACCACGCCTGACTCTTTACCCATTTTTAACTGGGTATCATTGTATTGTTGGTTCACAGATGATTTTTACATACAAAAATGTTAATTCTAGGTGGTTGAAGTATTAAGATTTTTTAGAGAAACAGAACCAATAGGATATATGTGAAAAGGGGATTTATTAGGGGAACTGGCTTACATTATTATGAAGTCTCAGAAGTACCATGACAAGCTCTTTGCAAGCTGGAGATGCAGCTCTAGATGGAGGTAGGGATGAGATGGGTGTTGGCACCCGTATAAGTTTCTGGAGTTCAAGCGTGAAGAGTCTGATGTTCTAATTCCTAGAGAAGAAGAGTGTGTCCAAACATGGGGGGAGAGATCTATCAGTTCACCCGTTCTCTCTGTTTTTTGTACTACCCCTGTGCCCAGATATTGCATGGTGCTAATCACACTGAAGGGCAGATCTCCCCACTTACTCTGCTCAGACTCATGCCAATCCCCTGTGGAAACATTCTCACATCTGTACCCCAAAATAATTATTTTCCAGTCTCTAGGTTATTCCTTAATCCAGTCATGTTGACACCTAAAGTTAACTATCACAGCAATTTTAATACTTTATTCAGCTTTTCTTTTCCAGGTTTTTTTCTATCAAAAGTTACTTTTGTATTCATAAGTATTCTAGAAAGTAAAATTTCAAAATATGTGTAATTTATGGTGGTATTAATACCTGATACTCTGGAAAAACTTTATATATGGCATGCAGAATATAATTCATGTGTAACACATATCATTTATACATGTATAATGTATGTATATATATGTATATACATATATTTGTTATGTTTAATTATTTTAAGCTTCTTCTCCCTCCCCCCTTGCGGTACTGGGGATTGAACTCAGAGACATTCTACCTTGTAGCTATACCCCCAGCCTGATCTTATTTCTTATTTGGAAACAGAGTCTTGCTAGATTGAGGAGAGTCTACTTGTTGAGGCTGTCCTTGAACCTGTGATATTCCTGTCTCAGCCTCTTAAGTACTGAGATTATAGATGTGTACCACCATGCCCAGCTCCTTTTTACTTATGATGGCAGTATGGATATGCAATCGTTACAATCTAGTTGTGGTATGAATTATTTTTCAAAGTCATTAATTTGGAAAATTTTTCTTAGAGAAGTTGGAAAATAAAGTCCATCTAGTGAGTGGAAGTAAATCAATTTTTTACCACCTAGAGTTAACTTCTTTGAAACTATTTTTGTTTATTTTCTTTTTTCCCCAAGAATTTGTGAATTGCCATATGTTATCTACACAGAGGATTAACTCTATCACTATTCAGCATTGATTATGGTTTGAACTGTACTTACTTCTAAAAGCAGATGACAACATAATGACAAGAAAATAAGGGACCATCTAGGTCAACAGACGAATGGATTACAATGGGATTTTACTTATGCATAAAGAAGAATAAAATTATATAGTTTGCAGGAAAATGAATGGAACTAAAGAATATTATGCTAAATGAGATTAGCCAGTCACCAGAAGTGAAGGGTCATATGTTTTCTCTTAGGTGCAAGCTAGAGAGAAATTGAGAAACAAAAGAAACTTTAGTTAAAGGAGAGTTAACAGTAGAATAATGGAAGGGGATTCGAGGAGAAAAAGGAGATTTGATGAAGGAAACAGTTCAAATAATGCTATGTTTCTATATTAAGTCATCAGTAACAATCTTAATGTGTATGGGAAGGGGAGGGAGCAAGGTGGGATCCAGAGGGAAGTAGCCGAGTGCTGTGGGCATGTGCTTCTGTCACTCTGAACCTCATGTATATTACAATGTACCAATAAAAGTATGTTTAAAAGATAAAGTGGTAGCTGGTGTGGTGGCGCATGCTTGTAATCCCAGCATTTGGTAGGCTGAGACTGGAGGATCACAGTTCGTGGACAGCCTCAGCTACTTAGGCCCTCCGTAACTTAGTGAGACCCTGTTTCAAAATAAAGAATAAAAAATAGAGCAGGGGTTGCAGCTCGGAAGTTGTATGCCCCTGGGTTCTATCCCCAGACCCACAAAGAAAAAAACAAAGTGTTTACTGCAAGGAAAAAAAAAAACTCTTTTTTTTTCTTTTTTGAGGTGCAGGCTGGGAATGGAACCCAGTGGCTTTCTACCTTTGGGTTACGCTCCCAGACCTATTTTCTATTTTATTTGGAAACAGGGTCTCACTTAGTCGGTGAGAGCCTCACTAAGGAGCTGAGGCTGGCTTTGAACCTGTACAGTTCTCCTGTTTCAACCTCCTAACTACTGGGGTTACAAGTGTGCGCCACCACGCCTGGCTATAAAAATAAATTCTTGACATTTTTATTTCTCTTCAAAACCTGTATTGTGTTTTCCTAAATCATATTTAGTAATTAGTATGTGAGAATAATAATAATTTTTTTTTTTTTTTTGGTTGTACTGGGTTTGGAACCCACGGGCATTCTACCTCCTAGCGACACCCCAGCCCTATTTTTTATTCTTTGTTTTGAAACAGGGTCTCACTGAGTTGCAAAGGGCATCACTAAATAGTAGCTGTGTCTTTGAACTGCTATCCTCCTGTCTCAGCCTCCCAAAATGCTGGGATTACAAGCATGTGCCACCACACCCAACTCTTGACATTGTATTTTTAACTGCTTTATTAAAACAAATGTACAGTGTCATAATCAGAGAGGGCAGCATCTGGATGGAAAAGCTGGAATGACATCAAAGAGGGTTCAAATCAGTTATATTCAGCTCCATCTGATAAATTGTCCATGGAGATTCAGAGTTGACTGCAGTTAACTTCAGGGAGATTCATCAGGAACACCTGCAGGATTTATAAGCTACACCTTAGGAGGGAAAGAACCACAATAATTCTCTTAGTTCTTTTGTACTTTGCTTGCTTGCATTTAGTAGTTGACCATCTTAAGCAAGCAATCCACAAAAACCACAAAAATCTCCCATTTTTCTTTCATATAGTCATGTAACTCAAAACCTTCAAAGAATGTCATACTAGTAGGTCATTTTACATGCTTTGCACACAGCACAGTTTGCAGTAGATATTTTTTATAGAAGCTAATTTTAAAGCATAAATGCAAGTAGGGAGAAATAAAGACTGGTAAATCTCTTTAATTTCTTTGTGCTACTCTCCTATCTATTCTCCCTATTTTTCATAAAATATTTGCTAATCTTAAATTGCTCGCCACTTACTGATATTAAACTACAGCCATTGAGCTAAGTCTTGTAGACACAATGCAATGGACAATATGTTTGTGCTCCACAAAATTCATATGTTGGAAACCTAACCGCATGTGTTGATATTAGGAGGTTGAGCCTTTGGGAGGTAATCAGGTCATGAGAGTAGTACCCTTGTGGATGGAAGTAGTGTCTCTAAAAAGGGACTCTACAGAGTTCTTTACCTTGTGAGGTCAAAGTGAGCAGTTGAAAAATTGACAGTCTGCAATCTGGAAGAGGTCTCTTACCAGAACTTGACCAGGCTGATTCCATAATTTTAGATCTGCAGCTTCCAGAACTATAAGAAATAAGTTTTGGTTATTTATAAGACAGCCATTCTATATAGTACTTTTTTTTATAGCAGCCCAAACTAATAGCTATATTCATTCATTTGTGTTTTCTACACTGGCTTTCTTGGTAGATGTTAGGATCCACGGAGACTAAAATGCTTTTTATCTTGCCCTTTACTGAAAACACTTGTTGTTTCTTGATCTAGCAAATAAAGAATAAACTTGGCATTTCTCATTTCATTGCCAAATTAAAGTTCCCCTTAGCAATGCTGTAGAACCTGAGTTTAGATAGTATTTCAATGTCTTTAAGTGTCCCTAATGCCATTTTAAATTGGTCTGGGAAGTAACATAATGTGTAGAAGAAACATGTTATATCTTATAGCAACTACATTATGAATAAACCTTGAAATCCTTTCGTAAGTTGGGGTTCTTGGTAATTAATTATATGTAGGAAAAGGGGGAGTGAGGAGAGGAAGGAAAAAGAAAGGGTGGGTCTTTGGGATTTCTGTTAAGAAGATAATATCTTCAGTAGGCAAACATTTACCCGATGTTGGATTATTAACACCTGTCAGTTTTAAATTGTGTACATAGGTTCTTTGTTGTCAGTTTTTTCCTTTTTATGTGAAGTACATTAAAAAGGGATCTGTCTTACTAATTGCTTTATTCCCAGCACCTAAAATAGTACCTGATCACAAAAGGCATTCAACTAATAATCAGTGAATATGAATGAACTCATATATAAAATTTTATTTTTGTAACAAAATTATAATTTTTATAAACAAATTCCGCAGTTAAGTTTGTGTCTAGAAAATAGGTAGTAATTAGAAGTGTGCAAACCTCAGTGAGAAACATAACTTAGTTCTGTGAAAGCATTAGGCAGTAGTAATCATATTGTCACTGTAGTAAAACTTTGGTGCCTGACAATCTTATGGTAAATTGATATAAAGATGTATAGGTTATTTATTTTTACTAGATGAGTTGCACACTGTCTTTAATCATCTTTAGGCTCACCTGTGCAAACTGCCATAGGTCTTAAATTATCTTAAAGGTTGTTATAAAATTTTCATAAACTTCTGTCAAATATAGTTAAATCATTTAACTTAATTGGCTTACTTATAATTTTTCTCCCACAATCTCCAAATTCAATTTCTTTAATAATAAAAGGGATTGCAAAATACTAACAGTGACCTATTTATGGCTCTTTATGATTCTTTTTAGTGGGATCGGATCTCACTCAGTAATAGGCTTTCATTCTACTTCCTGATTATTAACATACCTAGTAATTTTCAGTTGGATACTGAACATTGTAAATTTTGCTTTGTTAGATGCTTCATATTTTTTTTTTCTGTTCTTAAAGATCTTCTTGAGCTTTGTACTGAAACAGTTTAGTTTTTTTGGAAACAATTTGATTCTTTGAAGTCTTTTAAGATTTGTTAGGTGGGATAAAAAAATATTTAGTCTATATCCAGTTCTTCCCCACTACTGAGTCAAGACTTTTGGGGGTGGTTATTTAATGCCCCGTGAAGTTTTGAAATTTGGTTTTAAGGAATAGTTACTAGGTCTTTTCTTTTTTCCTTTTTCTTTTTGTTGACAATGAGGGTTGAACCAAAGGGTGTTCTGTTACTAGGCTGCACAATTACCACTCTTTATTTTGAAACACGTTCTCTACAGGGTTACTGTACACTGACCTTGAACTTGGAATTCTCCTGTCTCAGCCTCCCAAGTACTGAGATTACATACATGTACCACCTGCCAGGCTCAGAGTTACTATTTCTTGGCCTGTGTGATTGTACAATATTCTTTCCTCTAATTCTTTTGAATTATTCTTTTCTTGGCCTTGAGTAATTTCCTCACACACATGCAATGATCGTTACTCTACTGAATATCTGAGGGACCTCTTGCCAGGTCTTCAGTACTCTTCTCTAGTAATTCTTGGTCCTAGTTTCTTCCCTCTGTCTCTTCAACTCAGAGAGTTTGACTAGGGTTTTCATCTTAGCCTCAGGGCCTAGAAACTCTTAACGAGTTAGCCAATGCAATCATAGGGCATACATGTATTTCTTATTTTTCAGCAATATTCTTTAACATGATGCCAGTGTCTTGAAGGCTATATTTTAATATTTTATCTAGTTTTTTTGGTAGATTCAAACAGAACAGTATATTTGGTCTCTGTTACTACATATTAGCACTTTTACATAGTAGCAAGAAGTACTCTGTTGAGATTTATGATTTTGTAGCTATATAATTTCAGGTGATATATGAGTAGAAATGTAAAGGTAATTGATGTCATTCATATGGTCTTTGATATCAACCAAATGAATGAAATTATAGGCAACATTGTAAAGTTTTAATACTCTATGTTTTGTATATTTCTTAGGGAAATATTCTATTTCTTAGGGAAATATTCTTAAAATTAAGTTAAATTGTCTTATCTTTTCTTCTAGAACCTTCTGATAACTTAAGAGAGATTCTTCAAAATGTGGCCAAATTACAAGGAGTCTCAAATATGAGAAAGTTAGGCCATCTGAATAATTTTACTAAGGTAGGTAACTTGAATCTTTATTACTATCTAATATTCTATGTTCCTTACCATACTTACTAGAAGTTCTCAATCATTGTTGAAAAGTTCTTACGTACTCACTCAGTATTAGTGCTTTCTCTTTTTCTTCTCCGTGTGCTTTTTTGGTTTTTGGTTTTGATTTTGCTTTTTTGAAACCGGGTCTTGCTGTGTTGCCCAGGCTGGTCTCGAGCTCCTGGACTTAAGTACCTCAGGCTTCTGAGTAGCTGGGACTATAGGTGCACCTCACCATGCCTGGGGTCATGTACTTTTAAATTTGAAGTTATAATTGGATAATAAAAATATATGCTTGTTGTAGAAAGTAGGGTCGGTTCAGAAAAGAATAAAGTAAACTACTAAGTCCACAGTGTATTCTTTTTTTCCCTCTTGGTACTGAGGATTGAGGTTCAAAGGGTATTTTACTACCTAGCTACATTCTCGTTTAATTTTTCTTTTGATACATGATCTTGCTAAATTGTTTAGGCAGGCCTATCCTCCTGAATAGCTAGGATTACACCTGGCCTCTTTTTTGTGTCCTCTCTCCTGCTTTCTCCTCCCTTCCCCTGCACTTCCTCTTTCCTCTTTTCTCTTTTGATACCGAAAATTGAATTCAGGGGTGTTCTACCTCTTATCTAGACCCCCAGGCATTTTTATTTTTACTTTGAAACAAGGTCTCCCTAAATTCCTGAGATTGGCTTCAAACCTGCAATTCTCCTGTCTTTGCCTGGGATTATAGGCTTATGTCATCATGGCCCTTCCTCTTTCCCCTTTATTAACCCTTCCCCTTGCTCTGTTCTCTGATTCTTTCTTCCTTTCTCAGTTTCCTCTCTCTTTCCGTTCTTTTTTGTACTACTCTGCTTATGGCTCTGGAGATTGAACCCGGGACCTTGCACATGCTAGGCAAGCACTCTACCATGCTACATCTCCAACCCCTGTACCACTGTAAAGTGTGTAGTTATTTTTACAGTGAAGGACCTAGAGTTTTGTGCATGTTATATGATTTATTTTTTTACTATATATTTTTTGTGTGTGTTTGGTACTGGGGATGGAACTCAGGGACATTCTACCTTCAAGCTATGCTCCCAGCCCTATTTTGAAACATAGTCTCACTAAGTTGAAGAGAGCCTCACAAATTGCTGAGGCTGGCCACAAACTTGATATCCTCCTGTGTCAGCTTCTCAAAAATGCTGGGATTACAAGCATGTACCACCACATCTGGCTCTTACTATATCTTTTAAAAAACATTTTTGTATTTTCCTTTGTTCTTGATGAACAGCCTTATTTGATATCTTAAATCACCAGTGGGTTTAAAAACCAGATGGCCAAACTTATTAGAACTTATCTGCCCTAAGAGAGACTAAACCTTGATTTGAGGTCAGAGGGGGCTATCACATTAATAAAATCCATGAACTTAGACTTGATTAAATTTGTCCACTTGATGGTGTAATGGGAAAGTATGAGCATTAAATCAAATAATTTGAGACTTACAGCTCAACTCTGAGTGACTAGTAAGGCAAACCTTGGGAAGATTTATTTACTTGGAGGTAATATTATAGCCTTTAGAATCAAGTCCTCTTTAGTGCCTGGCACATAAGAGCTACCCCACAATAGATAGTGCATTTCAACCTCCTTTGTTTTGTACTTTTTGCAACTTTCTTGGGTTTTTTTTTTTTTTTTTAAGCTGACTAAAAAGATAAATCTGCTTAATAGTTTCAGTTGCAGATTGATAAATTATTAGTCACTAAACAACCACTACTGTAAATAAATGTCTATAGATTTTTGTTATAAAATTGATTCACATACCTAGCACAAAATAAACACTGAATTTAATTTTAATATAATATAGCTCTTAGTATTTGTTGTAGGTTGCCATTTCTTTAAACTTGGTTCTCAAACACAGAAAATATGTCATACTTTTCTATTCTCCAATTCTTTTCTATTCCAGAGCCTAATATAATTGTATTATATTAGATAGAGAAGATTTTGCATTTTAAATATGAGCTTCTGTTTTCACTAGCCTTTGTTTTGTTATTAAGTATAAGCCTAGCTGTTTGAATTGTTACCTCAGTAAACCAATGGTGTTAAAATGTCATGTAGAGGGAACTTCATCTCCTAAACCTCCTTTTAAGGTATGAAGAGAGGGGGCCAGTGATGTGAATCTTTAACCATGTGAATGTCACACACCATGCTTGCCTTCTGACATCATCGCACTAGATAAGGGGGTGTGTACAGCAGACTGCTGATGAATACAATCTTAGTATTCTATTTTTAAAACTGACAGCACGCTCATAATCCATAACGACTGAATTATTTCATTTCTTTATGTTATAAACAGTTCTCTTTTTATGTATTTATAGGAAAAGCTCTGAAGGAGTCTTTAATTTGCTCAGATTTTAAATTTTAAGTAGGAAGTATAAGCTAAATGTAAAAAAGTGGTACAAAAGATTTATAGTCAATAGTAAAATCCTTCCTCACACCCCTTCCCACTCTCCTCCCCACTCCCCAAATACTGTTTTCTAGAGGTAACTACTAGAAAGTATTAACCTTTTTCTAATAAATAATATAAATAGGGATATGTGTGTATATTTCATTGAACTGTCAAAACTGAATGAACTAAACAAAATGAAGTGTTTGATGTAGTGCTCAATTTATTTACTGTTTTACTATTATGTATACACCAAGGGATTTTTTAAAGATGAGAGCATGCTATATATGTATATAAATGTGTATGTGTATGTATATGTATATTGATTTGTACTTTGCGTTTTTCTACATTCCAATATACTGTTTAGAATGCTTTCCTCTTCTCTGTACTTGTCAGTCTACTTTTTATAGCTGCTTTTGTGTGTGTGTCTAAATTGCCTTCTAAAAAACATGCCTTGGAATTCTAATATGAGTGTGACATCTTTGGGTTAATCTCTGTTGTTTGTGTAGGGAAACTTTATTTCACTTTCAAAGCATTGTGAATAAAATGGGAATACCATTAGCTACTACCCAGTTCTAACTTATTATGCTTTTTTTTTTTTTTTTTTGTGGTACTGGGGATGGAACCCAGGGGCATTCTACCTCTGAGCTATACCCCAAACCCTATTTTTCATTCTTTATTTTGAAACAAGGTCTCACCAAGTTGCAGAAGGTCTCACTGAGTTGCAGAAGGCCTCACTAGTAGCTGAGGCTAGCTAGCCACAAACCTTGATCCTCCTGTCTCAGCCTCCCAAGTATTGGGATTACAAGTGTGTGCCACCACGCCCGGTTCTTATTATGCTTTTTAAAAGTTGGTCATTTTCCACCCTCCTCCTAGACAAGGGAGGCCGTGCCGCGATGTCCAGAGGCCACCAGACGGGCTGAGTGATGCGGGCTGGGGCACCCGTGCTGTGGACAGTCCGACGCCAGGTCACGCCCGGCTCTGCGCATGTGGCGTTCTGCACTTAGTCAGCAGGATGTATATTCAGGCTTCCGTGTCCCTGGCAGCGACACCCCGAGGTCGTCCTCTTGCCGTGACTGACCTCCACGGTTCTCGTGTCTTTGTACTGTGCCTGCCTTGATCTCCCTGTACTCCTTCAGATGCCTCAGTGCTAGCGCGGAGCAGGTCTGGTCCCAGGGCAGGACTGTCATTGAGACCCAGTGGCTTGAAATCTCCTACCAGTTGTTGCAAATACAACGCTCCCCCCAGATGTGCGATGTAACTTGTTTCGGTCAAACAAAAACAGGTTTATGTTTCTGCCTTTATCAGGGTCATTCCAGCATCCAAAAGAATGGTCAAGGGCGCTGGCGCGGCACTGGCCCTGGCGCGGCACTGGCACTGGCTTGGCCCTGCTCGGCGCGGCGCTGGGTGCGCCTCCTGCCCTGCCCTGCTTTGCTCCCGTTCGCTGTCTCTGCCGCCTTTCGAGCAGACTTCTTTACTACACTGCACTGGATTGCTATATGTTTAACCAGAAATAAACTAAAGATTAGAAAAAAATAAAATAAAGTTGGTCATTTTAATAGGCATCACAGAACAAATGTTTATTATCTAAAAATGATTTATAATTGTGTTTTAACTTTTTCAGACTATAATATTGATAGCTTGTTTGTAATCTTTTATTATGTGTGTAAGATCATCATGTAGATTAATTATAACAAATATTCACCGATGTTGATTCACTGATGATGAGCATGGCTTTTTATAGGCTAAATGAACTAGTGACATGTTAATAAGACTCATTTCATTTTTTTTCTTATTATTGTTTGTAGTGCTGGAGATCAAACCTAGAGCCTTGCACATGTAGGCAGGACAGAATCCTACCATGGAATACTGGCTCCCTGGCAGTACTTGACTCACTGGAGTCTTTGGCTTTTTACCCCATTTTAAAATGAGCTTTGCACAGTTTTTCTTAACTTTTTCTTTCTGATGTATATAAATTTGTTTACCCTTACAAAATTTAGTTTCTGCTTGGGATAGTTCTAATTTAAAGAGTTTTTAAGACCTTTTTTTGTATAATCTTGGGAATAACTTGAAGGCATTTAATTGCCTTTGAAAGCGTGGCCCTGCTATCTTTTACAATCCTTGGAAAAGAGTTAGATTCTGACAAATGTACTATGTTTCTGCCGTAAGTTATCTTTTTGGTTGTTACTTAATGATTTTTCAGTTCTTATCTAGTTGAATATTTTTCTCTAAAACTTTTCTCACAATTGAAGTACATTAACATTAGATTAAAAATGATATCCTTCTGAAATTTTCCAAATTGTGTATGTTCATTAGGGATCACAATAACTTTGAACAATATTTTAACCCTTTCATCACAACTGCTAACTCTAGTAAATATTAACTGGTGAGCAGTCATGTTTTTGTAGTCTGAGAAGGCGGATAGTTTGAAAATCACATTTTTCTGAAGGTATAGTGTTCTACAAGAGAGCAAGTATAAAAAAGATAATGTAAGAAATGAGAGCTGGGATGTAGCTGAGTGTTGCAAAGTGCCTGCTTTGCAAGTGTGGCACTTAGGTTCCAAAAAGACAAAAAAAGTAACCCTTTTAAAGAAATGAGAACCAAATACCTGCATAGAGAAGAAACCAGCCTTGGATACGATAAGACTTTGGATTCTTTATTTCTAGAATTTCAAAGCATTTTATTAATACCTGATATTAACTGCAGCAGAAGAACAGATATATTGATTTTTTTGGAAATTGATTTGATAAACATAAATTATAGTTTGTTTGGTTGCTTATTTATTTATTTGTTTGTTTATTTATTTTGGTGGTACTGGGGTTTCTGGAAGCCCTTCTACCTCCGGGCTACACTCCCAGACCTATTTTTACATTTTTATTTGGAAACAGGGTCTCCTAAGCCAGCGCGCGGCTGGCTTCGAACCTGCACGATCCTCCTCTTTCTGCCTCTCAAGCACGGGGGATTACAAGTGTGCGCCACCATGCCCAGCTAAATTATAGTTTTAGAAATGTGGTTTTTTTTTTTTTTTTTTTTTTTTGCGATACTGGGGTAGAACCCAGGGGCATTCTATCTCCAAGCTACACCCCCATCTCTATTTTTAATTCTTTATTTTGAAACAGGGTCTCACTGAGTTGCAAAGGATCTCACTCAGTAACTGAGGCTATTTGTGAACTGTGATCCTCCTGTCTCAGCCTGCTAAATGCTGGATTACAAGCATGCACCACCATGCTTGGCTAAATGGGATGTTTTTGTTTTTTTCATTGCAAAAGTACAAGATTTTATTTTGATATAACCAAATATTAAGTAACTTTTTAAATTAAGATTATGTGTTACATTGAGAAACTGAGACAGGATCACATGTTTGCAGCTAATCTCAGAATTTAGCAAGGCCCTGTTTCAAAATAAAGAATAAGTAGGGGTGGGGATGTAGCTCAGAGGTAGAAAGCCCTTGGGCTCAATCCCTAGTACCACACACACATACACAAAAGGATATGTGTTCGGATATGTACAGATGAGGTGATACAGATGAGCTATTTGGGAGTCTGAAGTAGGAGGATAGGCACTTTTGAGGCTAGCCCCAGCAACTTAGCAAGACACTATCTCCAGACAAAATAAACAGGGTTGAGGATGTAGTTCAGTAGTAGAGCACCTCTGTGTTCAATCCCTAGTACTGAAATGAAAGGAATATATATAAGGTCTAAGTAATTATTACACTATGATAGAGATCTTATTTTTAATTAATTAATTTATTATTTATTGCAGTACTGGGGATGGAACCCAGGGGCATTCTACCTCTAAGCTACACACCCAGCCCTATTTTTTATTCTTTATTTTGAAACAAGATCTCACTGAGATGCAGAGGGCCTCACTAAGTAGCTGAGGCTGCCTGCAAATCAGGATCCTCCTGTCTCCGCCTCCTGGATGCTGGATTACAAGCATGCGCCACCATGCCTGGCTGAGATCTTGGTTTTTAAAAGATTCTTTTTTTTTTTTTTTTTTTTTTGGTGGTACTGGAGTTTGAATCCCGGGGCATTCTGTTTCCAAACTACACTCCCTGCCCTATTTTTTTATTCTTTATTTTAAAACAGGGTCTCACTAATTGTGAGGGCATTACTAAATAGCTGAGGCTGGTGACGAACCTGCAATCTTCCTGTCTCAGTCTCCGAAGTACTGGGATTACAAGCATGTACCACCACATCTGGCTTTAAAATATTCTTATTTGGTACTGTACAGTGATAATAGAATACCAATAATCTGAAATGCCTGGAGAACCGCAAATAAATACTGATTTTTTTTTTTAGTACTTAAATACAGTTCTTTTGGCATGTTTTAATTCTTCGAAGTGGTAATTTTTATGTGATTTTAAATTAGTTATACTGAAGAAAATAATGGCTTAATTTCACTTGTTTTATTTATGTATAACCAGAGAGCATTTTTCTAGACTCTTGATTCATTCCACTTTGGAAATAAAATAGTAATGTTCAATTATTTTTGTTTACTTATGCTTTCCCCGTTCCCTGTACAAAGAATTTTAATACAAAATTATAGTAATATTTTTCACGGTGGATTCTGGGCTCAGACTGGTTTGGTTTAATTCCTGATGATACCTGATTCTACTACCTAATTAGCTTTATGGCATTGGGAAGTTATATTAATGTCTCCAAGCCTCATTGTCTTCATTACAAAAAGACTACCTTCTTTCTATGGTTGAGAAGATTAATGATCAATCAGTGCTACTTCTCTTTTTATTATATATACTATTTATATATAGTTTTCCCCTAGATTATATAGTAAAACATGCCCATTGTGAACATTCAAGAAAGTTACAGAGAGGAAATAAACTGCCAGTTGTTGTTAGTCAGCTTTACCTCACCATAACAAAATGCCTGAGATAATTTATTTCCTTCCTTCCTTCCTTCCTTCCTTCCTTCCTTCCTTCCTTCCTTCCTTCCTTCCTTCCATGGTACTGGGGATTGGAACCCAGGAGCTTTCTACCTCCAGTCTATACTCCCAGACCTATTTTTATATTTTATTTGGAAACAGGGTCTCGCTAAGTTGCCGAGAGCCTCACTAAGTAGCTGAGGCAGGCTTCGAACCTGTGTGATCCTCCTGTTCCAGCCTCCCAAGTGCTGGGATTAAAAGCGTGTGCCACCATGCCCTGCCCCTGAGATAATTTCTTATGAAGAGGAAAGGTTTATCTTGGCTTACAGTTTTGGAGCTATAGGTCAGGTTAATTGGCCCCATTTTGACCAGTGGCAAGTCTACATATCATGGTAGGAGCATGTGATAGACAGATTACTCAAATTATGAGCCAGGAAGCCAAAGAGAATGAGGAAGAAATAAAGGATCCCACGGTGTCTTTGGAGGACACAACTTTGAGGACCTTTCAGTAGGTCCTACCTTGTAAAGGTTCCACTACCTCCCAGTAGGGCCATGCTGGGGACCAAACCTTTTCGGCCTTTGGGCAACATTCAGGGTCCAAGTTAATAGCATCTATGGTTTCACTTTGCTTTTCATTATTAAATTTTTTGATAAAATTTTGATGGGTAGACTTTTTTTTTTTTTTTTTTGCAGTGCTGGAGGTCAAACCCAAGGGCATTCTGCCTCTAAACTATACTCCCAGCCCTATTTTTTATTCTTTATTTTGAAATAGGGTTTCACTGAGTTGCAAAGGGCCTCACTAAGTAGCCGAGGCTGTCTGTTAACCTGCGATCCTCCTATCTCAGCCTCTCAAATGCAGGGATAACAAGCATGTAGCACCACACCTGGCTTATAGGTAGACTTTTTTTTAAAGCCTTCAAAATGTATTTTTTAAAAAACATTTTTTCCACTCAGCAGTGCATTATACATGTTTGTCCTTATGAGTATAAATTATACAATATTAATAGCTGTTTATACTTCTTTATGAACATTAATTTCCAGTTATTTATTTCTAAATAAAGGTATAAGCATATTGTACTTGAACTATTTCTGCATTTTAGATTATTTCTGTAATCCAAATATATATTCTGATACTGATGCAGTTTTCCAATTTATTTCACAACGTACTTTTTGGTTTATAGACTCATCGGCAATTTATCTTGTTCAATCTTTTAGCCAATAACAGTGGCATGTGCCTGTAATCCCAGTACTTGGCAGGCTGAGACAGGAGGATTGTAAGTTCAAGTCCAGTCTCATCAGTTTAGTGAAACCCTTTTTCAAAATAAGAAATAAATAGGGCTGGGAGCATGGCTCAGTTGTAGGGTGCCCTGAGTTCAATCCCCAAAAACCCACACAAAGGGGCATTGGTGGCACACACATGTAATTCCATACTTGGAAGGGTGAAACAGAAGGATTTGCAGGTTTATGGATTAGCAAGGCACTCAGCAAATTAGTGAAACCCTGTTTCAAAATAAAAATTGAATTGTGGTGGAGTGGCGCACACTTGTAATCCCAGCATTTGGGACGCTGAGACATGTATCACGGTTCTCAGCCTCAACTCCTAGTGAGGCCCTTCGCAACTCAGCAAGACCCTGTTTCAAAATAAAGGATCAAAATAGAGCTGGGGGGTAGAATGCCCCTGGGTTCCATCCTCAGTATCACAAAAAATTTGGAAAAGAGTTGGGGGTACACTCACAGTAGAAGGCCCCTGGGTTGAATCCTTAATATACTTCGCCCCAATTTTTTGCTATTGTATTAAGTTTTGTTCTAAGTTCCTTTTGGTTCAGGTTTTAGGAAAGATAAATGTATGATATATTTATTTGTTCATTTTATTTCTTCAGTAAATTTCTTGTATCTTTACCTATTTTGGGGGGTATTCAGAAGTCTTTCCCCAATCTCTCTCAACCTTTTCCATTATAAGCATCTATGTTAATTTGCCAAGTGAGAATGGAGTACTGTCGATTGAATTGTGTCTTTCTAAAATACTTGAAGTCCTAACTCCTGTTACTTCAGAATATGCAACTATATTTGGAGATTGGGTCCTTAAAAAATAATTAAGGAAAGATGAGGAAATAAGGGTGGGCCTAATATGTCCAGATGACTGGTTTGTTCTTAAAAGAAGATTATACCAGGAGATTAGAACACTAACACAGAGGAAATAACCATGTAAAGAACAAAAAGTAGCCATCTGCAAACCAGAGAGAGAATCCTTCAAAAGAAAATATCCTGACAATAGCTGGAACTTCTGACTTCTGGCCCTCAGAGTCATGGGAAAGTAAATTTCTGTTGATTAAGCTACCCAGTCTGTAGTATTTATTATGGAGTCCGTAGCAAACTACATGTAGGACCTATTTGACTATTGGGTTTGTTGCATGATTATCAGATTAACTTCTGAGGCTTAGAGGTATAGAACTTTTTCTTCTGTCTTAAAATTAAGAAAATCTTAGTAAGTCTATACATATGCATAAATTAAAAATTCTCATCTTTTTCAGATTTTAAGTATTTGTAATATTACACATTAAAACAGCAGAAATAAGAGAAAAAATTTCATACCCTCTTGAAAGTCTGAGGTTATTTTGTTCATCATATTTTTCACTTGCACTATCTGCAATATAGCCGTACCTGAAAGCAGTTACCCTGTTTCTATCCTCTCCCTATTCTATTCGGAACATCTTTTATTCCCCCTTTTGGTTTTCTGTTTTTTCTTTTTTTTGGGGGGGGCCTTTTGTCTCTAATGAAGTTGGTAAATGTTCCAATTTTTTCTCAATAACATAGTGAACCATATACATAGGTAGATAGATACATATATACATATTTGTGCGTGTTGAGGGGTACTGGGGACTGAGCCTTGGGGCATTTACCCCCAAGCTACACCCCTAGCCCCATTTTTATTCTTTATTTTGAAACAGGGTCTCAGTATATTGTAGAGGCCTCACTAAGTTGCTGAGGCTAGCTTCGAACCTGAAATCCTCTGTCTCAGCCTCCCAAGTATTGGGAACATAATCCTGTGCCACCACACATGTATTATTATAATTTGTATTATTACATCGGTATCCTTGACTCATTTTTCTGTATGGTTATGATACAACTTCATACTGAGGAAAAAATAATAATAGCATGTTGGAGATCCTTCCATATCTACAATATTAACTAAATGATTTGCCTACACTTTAATGCATTCATTTGGCTCCACTATATAACCTTAGGTAGTTTGATGTAGCTTTTAAGGTCACATTTTTTTCCCCCAATCCCCAGGCACTGGACATGGAACCCAGGGGCATTCTACCTCCAAGCTATACCCCCAGCCCTATTTTTTATTCTTTATTTTGAAACGGTCTCACTGAGTTGCAAAGGGTCTCACTAAGTAGCTGAGGCCGTCCAGGAGCCCAGATCCTCCTGTCTCAGCCGCTTGAATTACAAGCATATGCCACCACACCCGGCCTAAAGTCAGTTTTGAAAACAAATCTTACCTGCCTGTAGTTCCCATGCAATAAATACGTTCAAATTAATAGCTTATGAATTGATTTACCCAGTGATAAAGTTAGAGCCCTGACTTATTTCACCTCTGAACATTTCTGGGGAATATTTCATGTCCAAACCACAAGAGGGGGCAAGGAAAAACTGGAAGTAAACTAAAAGAGAAGGTTGGCTCCTGGCTACTGAAAGATAACATTGTCAGAAATTTCATTTCTCAACAAAAATAGTAGCTTAAAACTGTTGGAAGAAAACAGCAAATAATCTAAAGTTCTGTATATCCAGCAAAATATCCTTCAGTTAAAAACAAATCATTTCTAGACAAACAAAAACCAAAAGAATTGTAACTAGCAACCTGGGCTAAAATGAAAACATTTGCAAAATATGTCAGTTGAAATAGCAAACAGTTTTTGTTTTGTTTTGTTTTGTTTTGGTTTGTTTTGTTTTGGTTTGGTTAGAAGGTAGCCTGTCACAGTAAGGAAGCTCCAAAATAAAGAAAGGAATAAGGAATATGAAAGGATAAATATGTGAATAAATATAATTGATACTAATACTGACTAAAATATAACTATTTAATGGAAGTTATGGAGAAAAAAATTAACAAGTAGAATGTGAGAAGAGTAAAAGAAATTAAAATACTGTAAGATTTATTTCTGTTAAACTATTAACAGTGGTTCCCTTAGATTTCATGATGACCACTAAAACTAGTTTTTAAAATAGTAAAATTATCGAGGGGAAAATGAAGTAGTAGAAAGTTATTAATAAAAAGTAGGAAAAGAGGGTAAAATAAAGGAAAAGATGATAAAATAAAGCTGTATACTTTAGTAAAATCATACATTTTTACTAGTTTTATTAAGGAAAAATGCTTTTTCAGCCTAAAAACTACAACACATAAATATATAAGTATACTACTCATGTCTATTTTTTTAACAGCTTCTTTGTGATATTGGCCACAGTGAAGAAAAATTGGGCTTTAACTATGAAGATATCATAATTTGGTAAGTGCAATATTTTTCCTCCCCTTATCATTTCCAGATTTCTTTAATTTCAATCTTAGTAAATTAACATTAGAAATAGGATAGTATATCTCATATTTGACTTTGTAGAAAGTTGCTTGAACATTTGAAAACTTTAGATCTTTAGTAATTTGTTATCTTATAAGTCTTATTTCGTATATTGTAATTACCAGATACGAAGAACCAAAGCTAATGGTCAAAAGTACTTGGACTTCTATCCTTTAAACTTCTAAGTTAAATATGAAATTTCCACACTGAATTTTTCTCACTCCTCAGGAATAAAATGAACCTTGTAACTCCAGGTCTTAAAAGAACATATACTTTGGCAAACTTGACTCATCCGAGGACCCTAATAGAAGCTCTCATAGCTGTCTTTTTGGGATCCTTAGGAATTAAATTGATACGAATGATTTCTGCTTGCCGTTGTTATAAAATATTTTTATTATTGATTTGAACAAACGATCGTTTAGGAGGGTTGGATTCAGGCAGGTGAAGGGGGAATAGATTGTAGTGGTATATTTGATATCACTTGAAAAAGATGTTAATTTCTCATTGTTTATATAGACTACAGAAGATAGAATAAAAGTTAGTAATGTTTGCTTGATTGATAAGAATGTACTAAGGAAACAGATTTAAAACAATATAACCACTAAGTGAAATTCCATGATTTGTAGTGAATGGTTCTTACATATTTAAAATGCGATTAGATAGAATTAATCATGCAGCTGAGTAAGAATTTGATATAGATTGGTCATTCCCAGTCCAAAAATCTGAAATTTGATATGCTCCTAAATTTAAAACTTTCTTAGTGTTGTGACTCACAAAGCTTTGGACTTGGGATTTCCAGATTAAGGATGTTCACTGGAATTGTCTCTGCAAATATTCCAAAATCTGGAAAACTGTGAAATTTGAAATACTCTTCATCAGAAACATTTTGGATAAGGGATACTTCTTAGCCTGTAATACAATTTTATGTGTATTTGAAACTCATGCAACAAAACTTATTTGTTTCCTACAGTTTGCGCTTAGCTTTATTAAATGAAGCAAAAGAAGTGCGAGCAGCAGGACTACGGGCACTTCGGTATCTTATCCAAGACTCCAGTATTCTGCAGAAGGTGCTAAAATTGAAAGTGGACTATTTAATAGCTAGGTAATTTCTCTTGAGTTGCTTATATTTTGTATGTTTTTAAAAATTTACTATAAACTGGCCGGGCCTGGTGGCGCACGCTTGTAATCCCCGCGCTTGGGAGGCTGGAACAGGAGGATCACACAGGTTCAAAGCCAGCCTCAGCTACTTAGTGAGGCTCTCAGCAACTTAGTGAGACCCTGTTTCCAGATAAAGTATACAAACTAGGTCTGGGAGTGTAGCCCGGAGGTAGAAAGCCTCTGGGTTCCACCTCCAGTACCACCAAAAAAAAAAAGAATTACTATAAACTGTACAATTTTTAGTATAAAGCTTGATAGTTTTTATGTACATACTCAAGAAGTAAGAAGACAGAACATTTTCAGCACACCAGTAAATTCCATTATATCTCAATAGTAATAAACTGACTTTTGTAATTTTTAAAATTATTTATTTATTTTTACTGGGGGTTGAACTTTGGGGCATTCCCCCTCCAAGCTACACTCCTATCCTACTTTTAAATTTTTATTTTGAAACAGGGTCTCAATATGTACCTGAGAGTCTCATGACTTGCTGAAACTGTCCTTGAACCTGCAATCCTCCTGTCTCAGCCTCCCAAGTACTAGGATTGCAGGTGTGCACCAACACGGTTGGTTACTTTTCTCATTATAGTCTAGTTTTCCCATTTTGTGACTGCCATTTTAGGAGTGTACAGTAATTGCTCTTTTTTATTATCATTTATGAGATCCATCCATATTGACTTTTTTTGTTTTTCTTTTTTATTACTGGGTAGTATTTCATCTTATGGTCAGATCACACTTTATTTTGATTTCATGGATTATTCTGAGTTTGGGGCTATTTGAATGAAGTTGCCTTGAACATTTTTGTACACATCTATGGTGGACATTACGTATTCATTTCTCATAGATATAAATAGAACTGAAATTTCTGAGGCAGGCTTGTTTAGCCTTCATAGATATTGCTGAATAGTTTTCCAAGTACTCGGATCTACACTACTTCCAGTAATATCTGAGTGTATCTCTCCATTTATTGTTTTCAGTCTTAAATTATGGCTTTTCTGGTATGGTTGTAAGATATTGTGGATTCTTATTTTGGTTTTAATTTACTTTTTCTTTGCTTGTTTTCAATTTGATTGTCCTGTCTTTTCATTTGAATATTGGGTTGTCTGTCCTTCTTATTATGTACTAATTCTTGATGTCTTCTGCATGAGTTTTTTCAAGAACATGTATTAAGAATACTTCGTTTGCCTCACTCTTTTAATAGGTCTTTGATGGAGAAAAGTTCATATTTAATGGAATCCAAAGTGCTTTTGGTCCCTTTGGAAGAGATTTGTGTTGTCTTCTAAAGGTTTTAGTTTGTTTTGATTTGAAATACCTGATTTGATTTTATCATATTTGATTGTTATGTAGGGTATGAGGTGGGCATCAAGTCAATTCATTTTTCTTTAGGGATATCCATTTGTTGAAAAGATTTTTATTTTGTGTCTAGATTAGTATTGCCTTTGCTGTAAAGCAGCTAAGTATGGATCTATTTTTTCTGTTTTTTGTTCTCTTTAGTTGGTCTGTTTGTTTATTCACACTATTTTTTACTCTTCTAATTACTGTAACTTTATAATATGTCTTGAAATCTGTTAATGTGAGTCCTCAAACTTTTCTTCTTGGAGATTATCTTGACTATCCTGGGTTCTGCATTTGCATATAAATTTTAGAATAATTTATTTTCACATACTTGCTGAGATTTTTAGTAAAGATTGCATTGAAGCTCTAATTTAATTTGGGGTAAGTTGACATTTTGATTGACTATCCCAAACATTAATTTATTGGGAACTTTTATCCCCAGCAAAATTTGTAAGGTTTTTTTTTTTTTTTTGCCGAGATCTTGAACTAGTTATAAAGATTTACATATGTTTGTTAGGCTTTTAAAAGTAACAGTGTTAATATAATCTATAATTTTGGCTTTAGTGTTTTTAGCTACAAATATATAGAAAAAATGGGGTAAGGTGTTAGCCTTTTATCTAGCAACCTTGTTAAATTCAGTTTATAATTATATTTGTTCATAGATTATTTGGATTTTCTATTTACACGGCATTAATTACAAATAATGACTGCTTTCTTTGCAGTCTTTTTATCTTGTTTTTCTTGATTTCTACACTTAGTAGACCATGCCACTGAGTAGAAATAATGAGTATTTTGCTCATGAACTCAGGTGGAAAGTATTCAGTATTTCACCATGATTTATACTTTCTGTAGGTGTTCAGTAAATTTTTTATATTTCTAGTGTGTGTTCTTGAAATAAATAATACTTGTTTGTAATGTATTATCCTTTTTTATAACTGAATTTAGTTTGCTAGTATTTTGCATTTATGTTCATGAGAGGTATTGACTTTTATTTTTTCATTTCATTAATAATATTACCTGAGCCGGGCGTGGTGGCGCACGCTTGTAATCCCAGCGCTCGGGAAGCTGAGACAGGAGGATCGCACAGGTTTAAAGCCAGCCTCAGCTACTTAGTGAGGCTCTCAGCAACTTAGTGAGACACTGTTTCCAAATAAAGTATAAAATAGGTCTGGGAGTATAGCCCAGAGGTTGAAAAACCCCTGGGTTCCACCCTTATTACCACACACACACACACACACACACACACACTAATATCACCTGGTTTTGGTACCAGGAGTATGCCTTATAAAACTCTTTTCATTTTTTTTTGTAGAATTTATGCAATATGTGTATTGATTTTATTTATCCCTAATGATTAGTAGAATTCATCAGTGATTATCATTAGGCTGAGTATTTTGTTTTGTTGTAGAAAGTCTTAAAATTATGAATTCTTTAATAAATGTACTATTCAGACTTTTTTGTTAGTTTTTTACTTATGTACTTTAGAACTTGTTATATTCAGCCAGGCATGGTGGTGCATGCTTTTAATCCCAGCACTTGGGAGGCTGAGACAGGAGGATTGCGCAGGATTGAAGCCAGCCTCAGCTACTTAGTGAGGCTTTCATCAACTTAGTGAGATCCTGTTTCCAAATAAAATAGAAAATAGGTCTGGGAGTGTAGATCGAAGATAGAAAGTCCCAGGGTTCCACCCCCAGTACCATCCCCCCACCAAAAAAAAAAACTTGTTATATTTATATGTAGAATTAAAACATTATATTGGGCTAATCATTTCTAATTATGAAATGTCCCCCTATTTCTAATACTTCTTACATGACTATTCATAGTTTCTAATAAAAAGTAATCACTGCCTTTCTTTTGCTTAGTGTTTGCTTGATACCTCTTTTTCTAACATTTTACTTCCTTTTTGGTTCTTATATTTAAGTTTCTCCCATGTAAACATCAAGTTTTTCTTTTTTAATATCTAATTTGATCACCTCTATCTCCTAAATGAAGAATTTAGATTATTATATGCATGATGTATGGACTATGTCTAATGTAGTTACTTATATGTATTTATGAGTTTGTCATCTGTTTTTTAATATACTTGTTTGTTAGTTTGTTGTTAGTGCTTATTTGTGATGTCTGTTCTTATATTTTGTGTTTTTGTTGTTTTTGAATAATTAAGAATTTTCTTCATTTTCATTAGTATCTTGCTTACAGTCTTTGTCTTCTAGTAATAGAGATTATGTCTTGAATCCTTGATATATTTTCTACCAATTTTATTACTAGCAGAACAATGCAAGAAACCTCTTAGAACTTATGTCTTCTTTTTTTTCTGCTTTTCATCTATTGTTATGATTTACCTCTTTCATTTATTTTAACCCCATTTATCACTTATTGTTTTAAATCGCAACTCTATGTGTATTACATACCCATTCTAATATTCCTTTCTTGCATTTTCATGGTTTTATTGTGGATTGCTTTCCATTTTTTAATTTTAATTTTTAAAATTTATTTTGTTGGTGCACTATAATCTCACATCATAAGTGGATCATGATGACAATGGCATATATTCACACAGTACTTGGTCTCCCCCCCACTTCCCCTTTTCCTTCCCTCAATACTGAGTGTCCATGTTAACACTGTTATATTCACGTGTATTCATACACAAAAGCTATATTCGAATGTTGCTTTTTTATTGACTAAACTTAGCCTTCTTCCTCCCCTACCCTTCTTTTCTGGCTTTGCTGAGGTTTCCCCCCATTATATGGAGTCCCTCTGGTATCCCTAATACTTCCTAGCTTGAGCATATTAGAGAAAACAAATGTCTCTTCTCTTTCTGTGCTTGGCTAATCTCACCATAATGTTTTCCAGGTCTTTCCATTTTCTTGTGAATGACATGATTTTGTTCTTCTTTATAGCTGAGTAGAATTCCATTGTGTGTATTTTCCATAATTTAGCAATCCATTCATCTATTGATGGAGACCTAGGTTGGTTCCATATTATTGCCAATTGTGCTGCTATGAACATGGGTATGCATTTGTTACTGTAGTTTTCTGATTTCAACCTCTTTGGAAAAGCTGGATCATAATGGTGGATCCATTCCCAATTTTCTGAGGAATCTCCACACTGATCTACATAGTGGCTGAACTAGTTTGGACTCCTACCAACAACAGCGTGAAAGAGTTCCTTTTTCCCTACATCCTCACCAGCATGTGTTGTTATCGATTTCTTTATGCTTGCCATTCTGATTGGGGTTAGTGGAATCTCAGTATAGTTTTGATTTGCATCTCCCTAATGGCTAATGATATTGAACGTTTTTTAATATGTCTGTTGGCCATTTGTATCTCTTCTTTTGTGAAGTGTCTGTTTAATTCAGTTGCCCATTTCTTAGTTGGGGGCTTTCTTTCTATTTGATGTTTTTCTTTTAGCATTTTTTGTAATGAGGATCTACCAGAGGTGAGGTTTCTTATCTTTTGTCTATAGATATCTTTTTTATTTTTTGTACTGGGGATTGAACCTAGGGGCATTCTATCTCCAAGTCACTCCCCCATCCCTTTCTTAAAATTATTTTGAGAGTGGATGTGGTAAATTTGCTAGTATATCCCTTAGTTGTTTGAGGCTGGCTTCAAACCTGGATCTTCCTGTCTCAGCCTTCTAAGTACTAGGATTATGGGTATATGACCCATGTCTGATTGAATAACTCTATTTTATCTTAATATTTAAAGCTAGTTTGCCACCAGTTATTATTATTTGGGGGAGGGGCTGGGGATGGAACCCAGGGGTATTCAAACTCCAAGCTACACCCCCTGCCCTATTTTGTATTCTTTATTTTGAAGCAGGGTCTCACTAAGTTGCAGAGGGCCTCACTAAGTAGCTGAGGCTGGCCATGAACCCGGGTCCTCCTGTCTCAGCCTCCCAAATGCTGGGATTACAAGTGTACGCCACCATACCCGGCTCAGTTACTATTTTTGAATGTTTTTAAGTTATCTTCTGGCTTTTTCTTTACTTTTTCCCTATTGGACAATAAATGGTTTCTCTTCTTGTTAATGCTATTTCGTTTTCCCTTGGACTCTTTAAATGCTTTATTTATTACAGTCTATCTTCTGGTACTATCTATACACATGTTGGATTTTTTTCCCCCCAATACCCCATGTCTGTGATTCTCTTACTATGATGCTCTTACTTTTGTGGTGCTTTTTAATCTTTTTTACTTGAAAGTGTTTATTTTCTCTTTGCCTATTATATTACAGCCTAGGTGGTTAGTAAATCAGTCTCTTGATTTCTTAATTTTTAATTATTGTCTTAAGATTTTATTCTTTAAATTGTTCAGTGTCCATTTCTCCATCTTGCCTTTTATTTTCTTGAGCTGAGGTTCCTTTAGGTGTGAATCACCTGTGGGTTTTTTTTTTTTTTTTTTTTTTTTTTTGTGTGTGTGTGTGTGTGTGTGTGGTAGTAGAGATAGAACCCAGAGGCATTCTACTTCCAGGCTACATCTCAGTCCTATTTTAGTTTTTGGCTGGAAACAGGGTTGATGAAAGTCTCATACTTGCAGGAGCTGTCTTTGAACCTGTGGTCCTCTTGTCTCAGCCTCCCAAGTACTGGGATTACAGGCGTGTGTGCAACCATGCCCAGTTTACCTGTGGTCTACTTCTGGTGTATTTTTTTTTTTTTTTTTTTGGCTTTTGGTTCTCTGTCCCTTTATTTTTCTACTTACCATGCCTCTTGCCAATTAAATGAATGTGAACCTTTGTATTTAAAAATTTTGACCCTGGATCATGGTATTATTGTTCCTTTAGTAAAGTGAAGTTTTATTCTGGAATATTAGCAGACTTTGCTTTTACTCCTAGAAGTGACAGTTTAGGATTTTTTTTTTTTTTTTTTTTCAGTATTGGGTATAGAATCCAGGGGCATTTTACCTCCGAGTGACACCCCCAGCCCTATTTTTTATTTTATTTTATGTTGTTGTTTTTGGTGGTACTGGGGTTCCTGGAAGCCCCTCTACCTCAGGGCTACTCTCCCAGACCTATTTTATATATTTCATTTGGAAACAGGGTCTTTTAAGCCAAGGCGGCTGACTTTGAACCTGCACGATCCTCCTGTCTCCGCCTCCCAAGCGTGGGGATTACAAGCGTGCGCCACCACGCTTGGCTTTATTCTTTATTTATTTATTTATTTTTTTTTGGTGGTACTGGGGTTCCTGGAAGCCCTTCTACCTCCGGGCTACACTCCCAGACCTATTTTTGCATTTTTATTTGGAAACAGGGTCTCCTAAGCCAGCGCGCGGGGCTAGCTTCGAACCTGCGCGATCCTCCTGTCTCTGCCTCCCAAGCGCGGGGATTACAAGCGTGCGCCACCATGCCCGGCTTTATTCTTTATTTTGAAACAGGGTCTCACTGAGTTGCAAAAGGCCTCAATAATTAGCTGAGGCTGGCTTTGAACCTGAGCAATCCTCCTGTCTCATCCTCCAAAATGCTGGGATTACAAGCATGCAACACCACGCCCAGCAGCTTTTGGGATATTAAATTGAAATGTCAATGCTTAGCAGAACTTCTTCACTTTGACCAGCCTTGAATCCGAACTTTTAAAATATTATGTATCTGCTGTCCTCCCTGTTTCTTTGCTTTCAATATAACTTTTGGCCTGGTTTCTTGGATTGTAATCCTGATTTTGCACAACATAGAAACTGGCAAGTGTCTTGAGAGAACATTACATACAGATTTTAGTTCACTTTTCTATGCTTTCTTCTCTTTGGGATTTTGCTCCTCAACTCCCACACACTTCAGCTGATCTGAAGTTAAACCTCTGTCTTTCCAGTCCTGCCACACGTTGCTTCTGGCTCTGACTTGGTATCCCTAAATCTAGGGATTGGCCGATGACCCCAAGGGAAAAAGAGTTTTATGTTTAGTTCCCATATGCTTCTCTTTTCAGGAACTCTTATCCATTGCCCTTTAACAATTGTTATACAAAGTGGTTTTTTTCAACCTTTATAGTTGTTTTTGGCAGGAAGTCTGGTCTGATATAAGTCTCTCTTGTGATGGCCTGAAATGGGATTTTGTGTGTTTTATTGTTTTTGTTTTGGGGATTCTGGGTTCTTACGTACTTTGTATTAGAATTGCCTCAGATGAATTTGAACAGAAAAAAAATGATATTGAATAATAAGATACCTACATATAAAGTATTAGAATATCAAACTGTTTAAACTTAAAAAATTAATGATGCTACCACATGAAAAAGACTACTAGTTAATTTAATAAATTCTACAAGGAAAATTCAGTGATATTAGATCAAATACCAGCTTTTGAGGAGAAATTAGAATTCAGTGTTATATTTTGCTAAAATCAAATTTTTATAGATAATGCATAAAACAATCACAGTATATAAAATTTAAGCCTTGGTTAAAATCACAATTGAACTAAAGATTAAAATATTTTTTCTTTATAATTTTTATAAAATGTCTGAAGACTTTAATCAGACAGGTGAATATTTTTTGGTAGATGTCTGATGATTTGCTCTATGTGTATGTTTATGAGTCTTTATAGATAGACATGGTCCTCTAAGTTACTTACTCTTGTTTTTTCCTGAAGTTTGAAATAGTTGGGTTTTTAAATAAAAAATATATTTAAAAAAGTATTTCCTGGTACTGGAAAACCATGTTTTAAGGCTTTATTATTAATATAAAGATAATCCGATCAAATGATATTATAACACAAAGTTTTTAAAAGGTTTTTACCACTGATTAATCTTTTGTATGTTATTTAGGTGCATTGACATACAGCAGAGCAACGAGGTAGAGAGGACACAAGCACTTCGATTAGTCAGAAAGGTATGCTCAATGTGTGAGAGTAAGGCAAGTTCATGGTTTTCATGTTAACTCTTTGTATTTTTAGATTAGATTGTTGTAAAATTAAAATGTAAAGGCTAAAATTGTATTAAGCGATTTTATTTTGTTAAGTAGTATGAATTAAATAGAGCTATTAGTCTTTGAGGTAAGCATTAATATTTTGTGTAATTCTTATATGTGATTGATGACAGGATAATCTTATAAACTGCTCATTGTGAAGAGAATTTCTTCCTTCATTTAATGTGTAAACATAATTACTACTTTGATAAGCTGTTAAAAAAGAGGATTACTTGCTTTGGATCCTGATTTTCTCTAAAATATGTGCTAGTAGTTAATACTATTAAGTAGCTGTCACAAATTGTTATAAGCTTGTTTAAAAGATGAATTTAGATACAATCCATGGGTAGTTTCAATAAACAATTCAGGCCATTTTATATAGAATAAAAAGGTCACAATTTAAGCTCCTTGTGCAAGGGTATTAAATCTTAAATGCTTCACGAGAGGCCTTCAAAGGATTCTTCTTAGTTATTGTTTAATGGGATGCCCTAACAGCCAACTGTATAGTGAACTGAAGGTAAAGTCACTATAGGCACAGCCGAAGACACTTATGGCTTTTCCTCCTAAAAGTTGATGAGATTCAGGTAGTGTATGTTTGTTGATGTAAAAATGTCTAAAATTATTTAACAGTTGCAAATTTTAGCTATATTTGGTTTTCCCTGCCTTTGAATTTCAAGCGTGCTCCAGACTGTTGAGTTAAAATGTACACTGGGTCCTCATGTTTTCTTTTTTCTGCTAGTTGTCTACCTTGTGGTTAGTAATAGTACCCACAGTTGGCAGGAAATGGACAAGTATGTCTTAAAAGATTGAAATTCAAGTATAAATGATATTGGAATAGATTTGGAAACATTTGTATAGGTAAACATTGTATCAGGACCGTATTTTGGCTTTTCCTATTTAAATCTAAAATGATTTATAACTTTTGTTTATTCATATAATTTTTCTTTGATATTATGATATTCAAAACAATAAAACAAATTTTTGTTTTTTGTGTGTGATACTAGGAATTGAACCCAGGGATGTTCTACCTCCAAGCTATACATCCATCTTTATTTTATTATTTTTGAAATAGGGTATAAGTTGCTGAGGCTGGTCTTAAACCTGTGATTCTCCTCAGACTCCCAAGTTACTGGGATTACAGGCATGCACCACCATAACTGGTTATTAACACAAAAGTTCTGAAGAACACACCACAATGTTTTGGAGTTATATATTTTAATATTTATCATATTAGAACTAAAACATAAATATATTAAAGTAACAATAAACTCATTACATATAAATACAAGTAACATATTTTATGAAAATAACTATATTTTCCAAAAAAGGAAAATTGGTGGGAAGAGTTCCATTGTTTTAGATTTTTACAAATCTTTTTAATGTGTCCAGATAAAAGACAGCTAGCTAGGTTGTTATATTTGCTTCTGAAGGCTATTGTGCTAACACATATAGTGGAATATCTATAAAACATCAGTGGATATTTATGAAGGAATAAATAAAAAGACAAATAATTAGTTTTTGTGTTGCTGTGGAAATAGATTTAATTTTACAGCATCTCTAAAAATGTCCTAGGTGTCCACAGAATTTTCTGGCCCAGACTTTTGAGAATTGCTGCTTCAGAAATTGCTTTCCAATGAAAAGACAACTTTGAATTGATCCAAACAATTAAATTCAGCTTCTTTGGGTTATTTATTATTTTATTTCAGTTTTGTGAACTATTTTGTACAAGTTAAAATTGATTGATAAAATAGCTCAATAAAAGTAAACAAATTTTTAAAGACAATAGCACCATGACAAGAACATCAGTTTATTTTGATATGTATTTTGAGTCAGCTTCATTTGTGAATCCGACAGCTAGAAAATTGCTTTTACTTGGTGGGATATAGGCTCAGAGGAAGAGTGGTGGCAAGGGGTTTCTCCTTGGTTTAGCTAAAAGAGTTAAAGGTAAAGCACAGTTGATGATGGCTTTATTAGTAAAAGAAATTACAATTTAATTAGTACCTTTAGCATCTGAAATACACTTTTCTTGTGTCAAATAGTACCTTGGCAACTGAAGTAGTAGAAATCACCTTTTAATATTATAACTGTAGGTCATTCTGAGGTATTTTATATGCATTCAAAAATATTTAAATTTTTCTTATAACTATTAATGTATTTTAAAATGAAAGCTAAAACTTTTTTTTTACTTTAGGATATTTATTCTATGAATAAGTAATACTTATGTTACTTTTTCTTCTCTTTCACTTATACCATTCATTTGGAGGGTTATGTATTTTTTTTAGTGTGTCTCTGATTTTTTTCTAATCCCTTACTACTACTCCATCCAGGCAGGTTTTTGTGATTTTCGTCTCACTCATTTGCAATATAATTTCTCTGTGGTGAAATTTCTCTGTGGTGAACTGTTGCTACCCTTTTCTTTTACCTATTTTTTTTACTGTACAACTACTATAAGCCATCATTTTCTTTATAATTTTTATTTATGCCATATCTATTTAGTGTATTATTATGTTTAATATCTTAATTTGTTTATAGTTGTAAGGATTTGGTTTTGAAGAATCACAGGCCCTTGATACACAGCAAAATAGTGGCAAAGCAAGAACAAGAGCCCAGTATTCAAATTTGCAAATATATATTGGCTAATGAGTTAAGTTCAGCATGCCTCTGTTGGCATTCAGAGCTCACTCTGGCTCAACCATTTCTCTCACCTTTCTTGTTATGCCACCAGGTTTGTAGACACTGCTATTCCTTTCATTCTCACCTCTTTCTACAGTCTATTCATCTTCTAGACTCATCTCAAATTTCAGATCATCCCGTTAGAGAACTACTGTTTCTGACTTCCTTTGTATTCCACAAATTTATTACCTAGTCCTGATCTTTATCACATATATGTCTGTCCTGTTATGCCAAAAAACTTATTAAAATTAATAGTGACCACATTCTTATTTTTTCTTTATTGAATATTCATTGATTTATGAACAAAACATTCTCTGATTTACACAAAATGTAATAGTTTTTTTTAACATATATTTCCCTGGCAAATAAGTAGAAAGATTTCACTTGTAAAATTTTAAGTGTTATGTATTTCTTCATAGAAAAACCTATTGAATTAAGTATATGTCTAGTAGACACATGTGATTCATAGAATAGAATTTTATGCTGTACTTGAGATTATGGAAACTTAACTCATCATACATATCTTTCATTTTTCAAATGAGGAAATTGAGGTCCAAAGAAGGTAATTGATTTGGCGAAGGTTAACATAGTTCATTTACAGTATATCTAGCTCTTAAAGCCAAATTGTCTGGGTTTTTAGCCAGCTTTCTGGAGACTATAATACATGCATTTTGCTCTTTGGGCAGATTGTCTTGGAAGCTCCTTGTGAGCATAATAATAGACTGGTAAGCATTAAAATATAATATGAGGGATTAGTTTTTTTCACCCAAGGTGATCAGTTTTCTTTACTCTTCCATTTTTTCTTCCCTTTCTTTCTTGTTTTGATTGATGAAAAATACTTATTTAGAAATTTGAAAGATTTGAAAGCTTTTGTAGTAGATTTAAAAAAATAACTGAGGGTTGAACCTAGGAGCATTCTACTTCCAAGCTATACCTCCATCCCTATTTTTTATTCTTTATTTTGAAACAGGGTCTCACTAAGTTGCAGAGGGCCTCACTGCATATCTGAGGCTGGCTGAGAATCTTCAATCCTGCTGTCTCAGCCTTTCAAGTACTGGAATTACCAGGCGTCTGCCATCATGCCTGGCTTTTTTTTTTTTTTTTTTTTTTTTAGTAAACTTGACAGTAATCAGAAATATATTTTATGATTGTGAAACTGTATTTGTAATTCCAGTTTAACTTAATCCTACTTAAACAACATAAACCATCTACAACAACTCTAACCAACATAGATCTTTTCTTTGATCCTGTATAGACTTTAACTCTTTTTCATTTACTTAGATTTCATCCTCTAATTGTTTCTTAGCACAAGTTTTTATTTTTCCAACAGGCTTCTAATTTCAGTAGCAATCAGGCCAGATTAATTTTCTCCCTACCAAATAAAACATTTTCATTCTGGGGGCCTGCTGTTTTGATATACTTTGCCTATCAAATAATCTTTGTTAAGTAACAGTTAGCCCCTTGATTTGTTTTCTTTCTTTCTTTCTTTCTTTCTTTCTTTCTTTCTTTCTTTCTTTCTTTCTTTCTTTCTTTCTTTTTTAAGTTGAAGATGTTATGTCACCTGTCTTGAGAATACCACATCTGATTGCCAGTTGGATATTTCATTCCGTGTGAGAGTCGTATCATCACATATGGACTGTTTACATCAGGATTTTTACCCAAAAAGATTATTATTATTGATTATTCCTCTGGTTTAGCAATAAGATTTTTATGGTGCTGTGTGGCTAGAGATGAGGGAAAGCACTAGGTGTCTGCTACATCTAAGTGAGAGAGGATAAGAACCCAAATCATTTAATGTGATGGAGAGAGAGGGAAGGGATTAAGATGGTCCTCAGGTAAGTTGGTAGGACTTGGTGATGACTGTATATGAGGAAGGAATCAGGGATGTGATGGTAGTGTGTTGCCTGCTGTTTTTACTACACTTACTTGTCTTAGGACTGAAAAATGGTTTAAGATGTAGGTCCTATTCTAGAGTGACTTAGAATCTCAGAAACATTAAATCTTGTTGGTTAACTAATTCACAGTCTGGATGATTAGGAAAAAAACTTTTTTCTTTAGTAATGATTATGTTTGTTATATAAATTATTAGTTCTAGTGATCCTTCAAGGTATTTATATGAAACAGAAAGTTAACATTGGTGCCTGGATTTGTGAATATGTGTTGGTCTTAATTATCTCAATTTGAACAAAGTAATTTTAAAAAATGTATGATGAAATAACTTTTTTTATTCCTCTGTTACAGATGATTACTGTGAATGCTTCCTTGTTTCCTAGTTCTGTGGCCAACTCATTAATTGCAGTTGGAAATGATGGACTTCAAGAAAGGGACAGAATGGTCAGAGCATGCATTGCCATTATCTGTGAACTAGGTCAGAATTATCTTCAAGTAATGAAAGTATAGTATTTCATAAAGATTATATAGCATTTCCTAATGCCTCTAGTACTTAAATACTTTATAGGACAAAAAAGTATGAAAAATATTTTATTGATAGAAAAATAGAGGCCTTGTTATTTGAAAAATAATTTAAACATGACATTAAGTTATATAAATCTTTTTATTCATCATTAGGTGTAGTGTAGGAATTATCCAAATTCTAGTAATTATAATAAAATGTGTAGTCTGGTGACCTAACATGAATCACTACATTTTGATGTGGGTTAAAGTAATGAACAACCCAGTGCACACAAAAATGAATTCTAAATTCAAAAGGATCTAAGAGTTAAATGAGGAAAAAACTGAGAGTGAAACATTGATGACTACGTGATCGCTGGAAGAAAAAATTATAAAAAAATTGAAAGCCCGGTGTGGTGGCACACACTTGTAATCCCAGTACTTGGGAGGCCGAGACGGGAAGATTTGGGTTCGTGGCCAGCCTCAGCTACTTTGTGAGATCCTCTACAACTAGACCCTATTTCAAAGTAAAGAATAAAAAATTGGACCGGAGGTGTTGCTTGGAGGTAGAATGCCCCTGGGTTCAATCCTCAGCACCACACACACATACACACACACGCGCGCGCACACACACACACACACACACACACACACACACAATTTGTATAGGTGTTTCAGTAGCTATACATTTTAGTATAAAGAGTCAAGAAAACAAGTGTTGCTACAACTAACAAAGCACTAAGTGTAACAAAGTGAGTAATTGTATTCAAGTCAATAGAGAAAGCAAATAATCCTCAAAGAAATACATATCTGATTGACATATTCTAAAAAGTCAGGTGGAGCTAGGCACACCAGTAATCCCATAATCCCAGTACTTGAGAGGCTGAGACAAGAGGATAGCAGGTTCAAAGCCAGCCTCAGCAATTTAGTGAGTCTCTCAGCAGCTTGGTTATACCTTGTTTTCAAGTAAAATACAAAATAGCCCTGGGTGTGTGACTTGGAGTAGAATGCTCCTGGGTTCAATCCTAGCACCATATAAATATTAAAAAATATAAACAAATAAGTAAATGTTCAGCCGGGTGTGTGGTATATGCCTGTAATTCCAGTACTTGGAGGTTGAGACAGATTATAGATTTGGGGCCAGTGCACCACAACTTGGTGAGATCAGGTTTCAAAATATAAATAAAAGCGGCCAGGGATATAACTCAGAGATAGAGTGCCCTTACACACACAGAGACACACAGACACACAGACACTTTATATCCAAACCTCACTTTTTATCAAAGAAATATAATTTTAAATGACAATAAAAGTGAGATTTTTTTGTTACCACCTAAAGTAGGAATGGTATAAGGCACATTACTCCCTTGAAGTAATAAATTAATAAAAAATTGTAAGCTAAAGAAAAAAATGAAGAACCGAACACTATTATAGAGGGTTTAAGAATACTATCCACAATACCTGTTGGCTTAGAGACAAATTCAGAAATGTGATTAAGGAAACTTAGGACAATAAAATGTTTACTACATGCCAATGTATGGGATCCCTGGAAAGCTATACTCATGGTTAATTTATCATGTTAAATGTTTTATAATTAAGTAAAAACTAAGTAGGAGAGTCATTGTAGGGCAAGGGATAGCTGGGTATGGTGGTGCATACCTGTAATCCCAGTACTTGGAAGGCTGAAACAGTAAGATTGCTGGTTCAAGGCTAGTCTCAGCAGCTTTGTGAGACCCTGTTACAAAATAAAAACTAAAATCTAAGAACTCAGAGATGGACTGCCCCTGGGTTCAATCCCCAGTAAAAATATATATAGAGAGATAGATATGAAATAGAAAACGACGAAAAATAATGCCATGGTAAGCAGGAGGAAAGCAACAATAAAATTAAAAGCCCTAATTAGGGAACAAGATAAAAAAGAGTATTTAACCTAAGCTTTGTTAGTTGGAAAAAGAAAAAAATTAAATATATATTTAAGTGTTTAGAAAACTCAAAGTTCAGAAAAACCAAAGATTAATAAAGAAATGAGGAAGAGAATATTTTAAGAGTATTATAATCATGAGATTTTTAAGCCGGGTGTGGTGGTGCACGCTTGAAATCCCAGCATTTGGGAGGCTGAGACAGAGGAAGATCACGGTTCGCAGACAGCCTCAGCTACTACTTAGTGAGGCCCTTTGCAACTCAGTAAAACCCTGTTGCAAAATAAAGAATAAAAAATAGGGCTAGGGGTGTAGCTTGGAGGTGTAGCCCCTGAGTTCAATCCCCAGTACCACAAAAAAAAAAATTAAAAATAATTTCTTATTCTTTTTTTTTTTTTTTTTTGCAGCTGGGGATTACTCAGGGGCATTCTACCTCAAAGCTACACTCCCAAGCCCTATTTTTTATTCTTTATTTTGAAACAGTGTCTCACTAAGTCAGTGAGGCTTGCCGCAAACCTGTGATCTTCCTGTCTCAGCCTTCCAAATACTGGGATTACAAGTGTGTGCCACCATGCCCAGCTTAAGGAATTTTTTATATACATACATATACCTGTATCCATACATATACTGAAGTAAAATAATTAGAAGCGAATGACTTGATTCTGTCCTTCTTTATTGATGAGTAGAATTCCATTTTATGTATTTCCCATAATTTTGCAATCCATTATCTGTTGATGGAGACCTAGGTTGGTTCCATATTTTGGCTATTGGGAAAATTGTGCTGCTATGAACGTGGGTATGCATATGTTAATGTAGTTCTCTGATATCAACCCCTTTGGAAAGATACCCAGAAGTGGTATAGCCGGATCATATGGTGAATCTATTCACAGTTTTCTAAGGAATCTCCATACTGATCTCCATAGCAGCTGAACTAGTTTGCACTCCCACCAACCATGTAAAAGAGTACCTATTTCCCCACATCCTCACCAGCACTTGTTATTGGATTTCTTTATGTTTGCCACTCTGATTGGGTTTAGATGGAATCTCAGTGTAGTTTTGATTTGCATCTCCCTGATGGCTAATGATATTGAACATTTTTTTCATGTATCTGCCATTTGTATCTGTTCTTTTGTGAAGTGTCTATTTAATTTGGTTGCCCACTTAATTGTGTTGTTTGTTTTGCTAGTGTAGTCTTTTGAGCTCTTTGTATATTCTGGATATTAGCCCTCTATCAGAGTGGTAGCTGGTAAAGATCTTCTCCCATTGTGTAGGCTTTGTCTACTCAGCAATAAAGAACAACAAAATAATTTCATTCACAAGAAGATGGAAAGACCTGTTAAGTGAGTTATGTTAAGTGAGATTAGCCAGCACAGAAAGAGAAGGGATGTAAATTTTCTCTAATATGCCCAAGCTAGGGAGTATTAGGGATACCAGAGGGACTGCAAATAATGGAGGGAAAACCTCAGCAAAGCCAGAAAGGAGGGGTATGGGAAGAAGAAGACTGGGGTTAATTAATAGAAAAGCTATATTTGAATATGTATATGCATCTGAATATAACAGTGTTAACACAGACACTCAGTATTGGGGAGGGAAGGGCACCAAGTACTGTGTGAATATATGCCATTGTCAACATGATCCACATTATGATGTAAGACTATAGTGCACCAATAAAAAAATAAAAAACAGGCATTATGCTACACTGCAAAAAAATAATTAGAAGCCTACTTTGTTAACATTCTAGAATATCTCAAATCAAGACTTGAGTTCCTAGATTTCTACAAATACTAACTGTATGAGTTATGTGTATGTTTAGGCAATTTTTTGAGTTTGTCAAATTGATTCTTAACATTCCACAACTAATCTATAAGTATAGAAATGAAAGCAGTGATTATCTGTACAGTAGAGAGGGACTCATTGGAAAATGGTTCAAGGGAACTATGTAGAATGAAGAAAGTTCTGGACCTTGAGTCCAGTATTGGTTACAATAGTAATCTTGGTCAGTGGTTATTGAGCTGTATCATTAAAATCTTTGTATTTTAGTTGCATATAATTATATTTCTTTTAAAAATATAGAAGTATAATTGCACAATTTTGTTGTAAGAATAAACAGGAAGACAGGCATCATGGCACACGCTAATAATCCAAGTACTTAAGACACTGAGGCCCAAAGGATCATAAGTTCCAGTTCAACTTCAGCATCTTTGGTAGAGTCTATTTCAAGATAAAAAATAAAATAGGGCTGGGGATGGTCCCTAGTACCCCACCACCTGTGGTGTGTGTGGTGTGTGTGTGTGGTGTGTGTGTGTGTGTGTGTGTGTGTGTGTGTGTGTGTGTGTGTGTGATGTGTATAGACAAAAAATATGAAAAGACAATTCTAAGACATTTAAAAGTCAGATGTTGGTGAAATATAGTCAGTGACTTCTTATTAAGTATCTTTTATATAATTATTCTTTAAAATGTGGTAAATAAGAAAGTGTTTCAAGTCCAAATGGAAATTAAGTTTTAAAGTAAAGGCCCAAATTTCAGATTATTTTGTTACCCTCAATATAATATGGTAAATTTTTCTTATTTATTTTAGCACTTCAGAATCCAGAGGTGGTGGCTCTTCGAGGTGGACTAAACACCATCTTGAAAAATGTGATTGATTGCCAATTAAGTCGAATAAACGAGGCCCTCATAACTACAATTCTACACCTCCTTAATCATCCAAAGACTCGACAGTATGTGCGAGCTGATGTAGAATTAGAGGTAGGAACTTTACTATTTTAAACACATGCTTTAACTTTGAAGTTTTTAGTATTTTAAATGCATACTTTTAGTGTTGGAAATTTGAAGCTAATAGATTCAGCAGAACATTAATCATCCAATCTGTATTAACCAAAACTGGTTTAATTGTTTATTTATTTTGAGATGTACTAAAAATGTTATTCTTAAGACTATTTCATGAACATGCTTAATAAAGTTTACTTTTCTATTATCCATAAAAAGACTTCTGAGCAAATTAGAGAATTATCAGGGTTCTATTAAGACATTTGCCTATTCAAGAACACCATTTGTTTTTAAAAATTTTAATATGTTAGTAGTGTGAGTCTACTAAGTCTATACTATTTATTTATTAAAATTTCATGTTAAAATGGCTTTGTTAATTAACTTAATTTTTTCAAAATACATTTTTATATTACCTTGTCATCTGTATCTAGTGAATTTATACTATTACTCAACATATTTTTTTCTTGAGCCACTTACTATTTAGAATATAGTTGGACACTGTAAATCCAGGTAGCCCTTTGCTAGAATTCAAAAAACTAGAAAAGCTTTTGACCATTCTGTGGTGTTGACAAAACTGGATATCCATAGCTAATTTTTTGTTTTGACATTTATCAGAATCTTAAAGCTGCCTTAATGGATGATAACTCAAGATCTCAGTTCTAAAATTATGAAATACGCTTAAAAAATTTCCAGTCTCACTGCTAAGGAGGAAAACAACTGACAAGCTCTATTGAAAGCACTGTAGGGTCATAATTAGAAACACAGGGAAACTGGAGGTCTATCTTACCAAAATTGCAGTGTAGCTTCAACTTAACTCTTTTGGTCATTAGGATAAAGTGATCAGCTGCATCAGTCTGTCCATCTAGCAGAAAAGGATAAACCATTTTTGGTGCATAGTAACATCAGTTGGATCTTTATATAAAATATGAAGTGTGAGATAGCAAAAATGTATAGTCAGCTAGGTGTGGTGGTGCACACTTGTAATCCCAGAACTTGGGAGGCTGAGACAGAAGGATCCAGGTTCACAGCTTACCTTAGCTACTTTTGATGCCCCCAGCATCCTTATGAGACTCTGTTTTAAAATAAAGAATAAAACTTAGGGCTGGGAGTGTAGCTCAGAGGTAGAATACCCCTGGGTTCAATTCCTAGCACCACACACACAAACACACAAAATGCAACAGCAACAAACATGTAGTCATACAAAAAGACATGATGATATGACTGTAAATTCAATAGAAAAAAAAATTCCATGGAAACATGATCACATGTAATCCAGGTAGAAGAAAAAGAATTTAAAATAAGTATGATTGATTCGTTCAGGAAGAGGAAAAATAGGCAAAATAATGAATTTCACCATGTAATTGGATATACAATAAGTTGTAGAAATGATAGAATACTGAGAATTCAGAATTCAGTGAAATTAAAAATTTATTGTGGACAAGGCAATGTGGATAGCAAACTGAAAGGTGAATAAAAATATTCAGAATAATGTATAGAAAGGAAATGAACAGAACAGAAGGAATAAAATAAAATTGTAGTCAGTGGAAAGGAGAGAGAGAAAATTGATAGAAGCATATACCCAAAGAGATAATGGCTGAAAGTTTGTTTCTGAAACTGAAGTTTCATGTTTATAAAGTTAAAAGAAACTCCAAATAAGCTAGGTGTGGTGGTGCATGCTTGTAATCCCAGAATTTGGGAGGCTGAGACAGCCTCAGCACTTAGTGAGGCCCTCTGCAACTCAGTGAAACCCTGTTTCAAAACTAAAGAATGAAAAATAGGGCAGGAGGTAGAATACCCCTGGCTTTTATCCCCAGTACCGCTAAATAAATAAATAAATAAATAAATAAATAAATAAATACTCCAAATAATACAAAAAGAAAGCGAGATGTAGATACAGCATGGTAAGACTGTTGAAGGCCAAAACAATTAAAATCTTAAGAGCTGCTTGAGAAAGAAAGAAAAAAAAAAGAACTGTTATTTTCAAAGGAGCAAATCTAGCTCCTTAGTTCGCAGCCAGCCTCAGCTACTTAGTGAGGCCCTCTGCAACTCAGTGAAACCCTGTTTCAAAACTAAAGAATGAAAAATAGGGCAGGAGGTAGAATACCCCTGGCTTTTATCCCCAGTACCGCAAAATAAATAAATAAATAAATAAATAAATACTCCAAATAATACAAAAAGAAAGCGAGATGTAGATACAGCATGGTAAGACTGTTGAAGGCCAAAACAATTAAAATCTTAAGAGCTGCTTGAGAAAGAAAGAAAAAAAAAAAGAACTGTTATTTTCAAAGGAGCAAATCTAGCAGCTGATTACTTAATAAAAAATGGAAATTAGTGTAGTTGAATGGCAATTTAAAGAACTGCCAACTCAACTTAAGAGAAAACACTACTTTTGTTATAGTTTGGGATTTACCATAGGTCATTTTTTTAGCTTGGTATAGAAATACAGAGCCAGAAAACCTGTTTGTGCTGCTAAAGTAGGATTTATTGTAAAACGAAAGAAAAAGCACCACACTGGAGAGAAGTAAGGTGGAGTGCTCTAAGAGAGACACTGCCCCCCCTGGACCCCCGTGTCTTTTATTTAGATCTTGCTTCCTTATCTTCACAAAGACAGGCTGGTCTAGTCTGACTTCATAGAACAGGATATCATAAATCAGGTTATAGCTTCACTCAGTAACTGGGTGAGGGGATACATGGTGTTTCTCGATCCTCTTTTAAGTCTCAGTGTCTATAACTTGTTAGATCCCAGTGTCTCCATTTCTCTCATTTTTGTTGCTATGCCAACAGCCTGCCTGACATAGCAGTGCATGAATCATTTGATGGTGACTGGGTCATTTTCATTCCTTATTCTGTGTTGTTTTGGTTATCTTTTACATGTCAGTACTCAAAAATTCAATTCGTACTTTAAAAAGTAGTCCAACATATTTCTTGATGAGTTTGAAGAAAGAAATCTTTGAAACAATATGCCCAATTAAAGATAAAGAAGAATGGAATTAATTTTGATTTGGCATAGGTTGAATGTTTTTTTATAATATTCTTCATGTTTTCCTGTTTCTTTTTTAATTAGCGGATTTTAGCACCCTATACAGATTTTCACTACAGACATAGTCCAGATACAGCTGAAGGACAGCTCAAGTAAGTACCATTAGTTCCTAATAATGTATTGAGTGCTATATGTGTTGATAGTAAAGCTTTTACATTTGCCTCGCTTCATGTAAATCCAGAGAAATGTGAATTTACTTTTTCATAGGATTTTGTGATACTTCTCTTATAATTAACTATTGTTTAAAAAAATTAAAGCTGTGGGAAATTTAGCTTATTATTTTTTTTAAGGGGTTCTTTTTTTTTTTTTTTTTTTTTTTCCCCCTTTTTGGAACCAGGGATCGAACCCAGAACGCCATACCTGCAAAGCAGGCGCTTTGCCACTGAGCTACATCCCGGCCCCAAAGCTGTGGGAAATTTAAAGATTTGTTTCTTCTTTCAAAAAAAGATTGCAATTTAGACCCAGATCTTTGTTTTCCTATTGTATTTATTTTAAGCATAATTATATTGAAACAGAGAGTGAAATACTAGAAGGGATGAGACTGAAGAGTTGTCTTGTTTCAGCAACTAATGTAATATGTAGAATTTTGAGAGTAAGGTTAATAGGGAAATATTAGGGATATAGTAAATAATAGGGATATAGTAAGGAATATTCTTTAGAAAATGAGACAGTATTATTTTCAGAGTCATTTGAAGAGAAAAAGTACTTGTTCACTAGGTATTCAGAGATACTTTATAATTCAAATTATTTAGGGATCAAATAAAACCTATTTTGGGAAGATTTTGCAGGTGACACAATTCTAATAAATACACTGAGTATTTTTCTAGTAAGATTATTGTACTCATTTATTTTGGAAGATGAACATATATTTTCAGGTTCCTCATCAAGTTTTGGGACTTTGTTGAACAGAGGGATATTTTTGGTGTTTTTAATTTTTCTCCTGAATTAAAAAGTTTTTTAATTATCTTCACATACATTCATCACTGTGAATTCATTATCATACTCTAAGCTAAAAAATCGAAATAAACATCCTGTGTTTAAACCTTCTTAAACTCACTCCTGCTAACATTAATGAATTGGAATTCTTAGCATTTTTTCTTGACTTCTTAGAAGATTTAGATCTTCTCTTTATTGTTCAAGAGTGTATTTCTAGAGCCAGGCATGGTGGTGCACACTTGTAATCCCAGCATTCAGGAGGCTGAGACCGGAGGATCGCAAGTTCGCAGACAGCCTCAGCTACTTAGTGAGGCCCTTCGCAACTTAGTGAGACCCTGTTTCAAAATAAAGAATAAAAAATTGGGCAGGGTGTATAGCTTGGAAGTCAAATGCCTCTGAGTTCCATCCCCAAACCCGCCCCCCAAAAAAAAAATAATGTGTATTTCTGTTGCTTTGCAACAATGTACTAGAAACTTAACAATGTCCATTTATTAGTTTACCTTTTGATGGATAAAAAGTCTGGATTGGCTCTTGTTTGAAGGCTCTGGATAGACTCTCCTTCCAAGTTCATTCAGCTTTTAATTCATTTCCTTGCTGTTGAATAACTCAGATTCCTGCTTCCTCACTGGTTGTCACTTGGGCACTCACCTTCTAGAAGCCACCAATTCCTTGGCACTCAATGCCCTTCATATCTTCAACGGGAACAGTAATGTTTGAAATGCTTCTAGTGTTTTGATTCTCAGTGAATTCTTTTGCCACTAACTAAAGAAGACACTCCATTTAGGTCAAGGCTTCAAGGTGATCAACCATGTTATGCTCTTATATGTACAAAACAAAAGCATAACCACAATCATGACAATGATATTTTATATTTACAGGATCCAGAGATTTTTTTTTTTTTTTTTGCAGGTTTGGGGATGTAACCCAGAGGCATTTGACCTCCGAGCTACATCCCCTGCCCTATTTTTTATTCTTTATTTTGAAACAGGGTCTCACTAAGTTGCAGAGAGACTCACTAAGTAGCTGACGCTGTCCGCGAACCGTGATCCTCCAGTCTCAGCCTCCCAAATGCTGGGATTACAAGTGTGCACCACCACGATTGGCTCAAGATCCAGAGATTGATGAGTTTGGAGAAAGAAATCTCTCAAGTAGCAAACCCATGGCATGGAATCTTGGGTGGAGCTATTTTTAGAATTCTGCATACTGTGATGAAAAAGAGATGAACCTAGACGTATTATGGGGATGGTGGCATTCCACCAAATCCTTCCTTTTGTATTTGACTTTGTACTTACATTGTTTTTGAAGCATAAACAGATAAATGGCGGGCCAAGTAAGGGTATGTTATGATCAGGGAACAGGGAAATAAGTAATTTAAAAATGTTGCATGTTCATCTAATCAATTGGAGATGGATTACCATGGAATCAACATAAGTACTTCACCAACATTTATAAGAGGAATACTAGAAGTTTAATTATACAACCTCTCCATTCATTTTAGTAGCCTTATATTCTCATTTTGTATAGAGATATACAGATTAGTCTGATTTTTGCCTTTTCTTTGAGATTTTCAGTCTTCTTTAATAGACTGATCACTACTGATTTTATTTTGTGTCATCAGTCTTTACTCCTGCATTTTTTTCCCTCCAAATTCTTTGACTTTTATGTTCACAATCATTAAGAATTTAATCGGGGAAGAAGAAAGATGACACATGAGAAAATGGATAGTCAACAGGATATAGAGAGTGGTTGAAGAGGCATAAAGAATTACCAGATTGCTATAAATCATTGGAACTGTCCATGAATCAACCATGAAAGATATTCCAAAATATGCCATTTTTGCTAAATATGAATAGTTTCATTGTTCACTTATAACTGTTGTATGACAGTTGGTTACATAATTGTCAAGGGAGAAAGTAGTTGGTAATGTTAATAATCCCTAGTTATGTAATAACATTTCAATGACTGTAGATTACTGAGCTTGTTGGAAATGCTCAAATAAGTTTGGGGCAAAGATTTTGGAGTAAGTAGAATGAAGGGGGTAAAGGGGATAATGTGATTTTTCTTTGTTAAGGGGCATCCTTGTGACATAGATGCTTATTAAGACTGTTGTTCTCTCTAATGCATAATTAATGCTCATCTAAAAATAGTTTTCAGAAAAATGGAATATTCAACTGAATAGAAAAGCAGAATATATAACCTACTTAAAACTATTTTGTGAACTTTAAATGTAAGGCAAGTTTATAGCTAGGTAATTGGCTGTGGAATAGATACCTTTTTATTAACACCTAGTTTTTCATGAGTAAAAACTTAAACATAAGTGATCACTGTTATTCTGGTAAAGTGACAGCAAAACTCATGTTATTTTATGTCTTTGAATCCCTCTTTTCATCCCCCAACAGAGAAGACAGAGAAGCACGGTTTCTAGCCAGTAAAATGGGAATCATAGCAACATTCCGGTCATGGGCAGGTATGTTAGTCCAGGTTGTTTTATGACATTCAAGAAGAAAACTTGTTTTGTTTTTGGTACTGGAGATTGAACCCAGAGACATCCTACCTCCAGGTTACACCCCAGCCCGGGTTTTTTTTTTTTTTTTTAATTTCTTATTTGGAAATAAGGTCTCACTAAGTTGCTAAGTCTGACTTTGAACCTGCAATCCTTCTGTCATTAGCGTCCAAGTACTGGGATTACAAGAGTGTGCTACCATGCTGAGCTGAAAACTTGATTTTTAAAATGTTAAATATTGTACCATCTAACTTAAATGATAATCTAGTGTTAATATTATCAGAACCAAAGGAATTCATACATAATTATTAAAACACAGTGAAACAAATTCTAATAGAAAATATAAATAGGAAATAGAAGCTAATATTGTATTCAATATGAATATATTTATTAACTATTTGGAAGTTATTGTGCAAATAATTAGCAAGGCAGTTCATGAAAAATTAAGCATCATATATATATTCCCCCAAATCCCCAAAATTAAAAAAGCAAAACCTGCATATTAGCTATATATCTAAAGTTTGTTATTTAAAAATAACATAATGTCATAAATACCAAATAAATAAGGCAATTATTACTCCCAAACTTCTTGAAAAATAGGAGTTATGAAATAGGAGTTATCTTTCTATAGAATAAAAGGTGAATTTTTTTTGTATTGTGGTACTGGGGCTTGAACCCAGGGACATTCTACCTTTGAGCTACCCACCCCCCATCCTTTCTTTTTTTTTTTTCTTTTTCTTTTTCTTTAACCAAGGTCTTGTTAGATTCCAAACTTGTGATTCTCTTGTCTCAGCCTCCCAAGTACTGGGATTACACAGTCAAAACACAGGTATACTAAAAATACCATGTAAGTTTATCTTCATTCTACATGTCGATGTATATGAAATGTAAATGAATTTCATGTTTAGACTTGGGTCTCATCTCCAAGATATGTTAAATATATGCAAATATTCTGAAGTCCAGAAAATATCCAAAATTTGAAATACTTCTGGTTCTAAGTATTTCAGATATAGGATACTCAACCTATATATGCTTAGATAGAAATTGTAGGGAACTTCAAAGTCCTATAGAATTTTTTAAACAGCTTTTTTCTAACATTATTACAGAAATTATTGAAACTAAGGATTACACAATTATGGCATATGTACTCCTATCAACTGGGTTGTGCTGAATTTGTTTTATTACATATCTCCCAATCCCTTTATCCCTTCGTGCCCTCATTAGTCCATTTGAGTTTTTCTAACATCTCCTAGGAAGTAGCAGATATCAGTACTCTTCACTCCTCAACACTTTAGCATGCACATTATTATCTATTTTGTGTAAAAATACTGTTTTATACTCCATCATCGTGTGAGTTCTGGCTGCTCTGCATCCTCCAAAACATTTGATGTCTTTAAATTTAGCCATTTTAATAAATATGTAGTGGTATTTCATTAAAGAATTTGCATTTTCTTTTTTTTTTTTTTTGTGGGAATGGAACCCAGGTGCATTCTTTCTCTGAGCTATACCCTCAGCCCTATTTTTTATTCTTTATTTTGAAACAGGATCTCACTGTGTAGCAAAGGGCCTCACTAAGTGAGCCAGCTGGGGCTAGCTGTGAAACATGATCCTCCTGTCTCAGTTTCCCAAATACTGGGATTACAAACATGCACCACCACTTCCGTCTGCATTTTCTTGATGACTAATACTATTGAGCACTTTGTATATGTTCATTAGCTGTTTACATATCTTTTTTGTGATAATATGATTTTATTATATTCAAAATTGACTGACTCAGATCTGTAACTTATTCTAATACAAGTTTACACTTTTCTGTGTATTCACAGAAGAAATTTAGAATAAACTTTAGAATTAAATTTTAGAATTAAACTTTTAAAAGGCAAAATAGCCATGCAGTTTTGCACATTAGACTGAAGCACATTAAATGAGAAACAGAATGGTGTCTGACTTTTTTTCAGTGTACTTAACTCCCAGAGAAACATTCATCAGCCAACAGGGCTTTTATTAATTTGTGATTTGTGGGTATGAAACAAATTCAAGAAAGATTATTTTTTAATTTTTTTATTGGTGCATTATATTCATACTACATAATGGGGTAAAAAACTTGTGTGGACATACAGGTACACATCACCCATTTAGCCCCTACCCAATTCCCACCCCATTCCCTCCCATCCCTCCTTCCCATGCTTGGCTTAGTGGTTGACTTCAATGTGTTTAAGTACATTGTGTGCTTCAGAGAATTTCCTTCTTCCCCACTCCCATCGCCTCATTTAGGCTGTTTTCTTGGCTCCTCTGTAGGATTTTTTTTTTCATCTAGAGTTCTTGCTATGACCCATTTCTCCCTCTCACATATTAGGGAAAGCATCCAATTTCTGATTTTTTGTGACTGACTAATCTCGCTTAGCATAAGGTCCTCCAGTTCCATTCATTTCCCTGAAAATGATGTAATTGTGTGTGTGTGTGTGTGTGTGTGTGTGTGTGTATGACTAAAATTCCATTGTGTACTTATCCCTCAGTTTTGTAATTCATTCATCTGTTGATGGACATCTTGGCTGGTTCCATAGTTTGGCTATGGTGAATTGTGCAGCTATGAACATAGATACACATGCGTTAGTTTGGTAGTTTGGTTTCCTTTCTTTTGGGTAGATACCCAACAGTGGTATTGCTGGATCAAATGGTAGATTTGTTCCCAATCTTCTGAGGATTCTTCATACTGTTTTCAAAAGTGGTTGCACTAATTTGCAATCCCACCAACAATGTTTTAGAGTTCCCACTTCTCCACATCCTCACCAGCATTTGTTGTTGTTTGTGTTTTTAATGATTGCCATTCTAGATGGAGTTAATCTCAGTAGTTTTGATTTGCATCACTCTGATTGCCAGTGATGTTGAGCATATTTTCATGCATTTATTGGCCATTTGAATTTCATCTTTCGTGAAGTATCTAGTTCACTTGCCCATTTTTTGATTGGATTATTTGTTTTTTTAGTGTTGAGTTTCTTGAGTTCTCTGTATATTCTAGATAATAGTCCTCTATCGGAGGAATAGGTGGTAAAAATCTCCCATTCTGTTAGCTCTCGATTGAGTTTCTTGACAGATTCCTTTGCTGAACAGAAGCTCTTCAGTTTCATGTAATCCCACATAGTGATTTGCTTTTTAGTTTCTTGTGCCTCTGGGGTCTTATTGAAAAAGTATTTATCTGTGCCTCTGTGTTGCAGTGTTGGACCTATGACCTTTTCAAGGAGCCTCAAGGTCTCTGGTCTAATTTCCAAGTCTTTGATCCATCTTGAGTTGACTCTTGTGCAGGGTGAGAAAGTGGGATTAATTTCCAATTTTCTGCATATGGTTAACCAGTTTTGACAACACCATTTGTTGAAGAAGCTATCTTTTTTCCAGTGTATGTTTTTGGCCCCTTTGTCAAAAATCAATTGGCTGAAAGTGTGTGGACTTGTTTCTGGGTCTTCTATTCTGCTCCATTGGTCTATGCATCTGGCTTTTTTTGCCAGTACCATGCTGTTTTTATTACAATGGCTTTGTAGTATAGTTTAAAGTCAGGTACTGAGAACTACTTTGGCTATTCTGGGTTTTTTGTTGTTCCAGATGAATTTAAGGACTGATTTTTCTGTCTATGAGGAATAATATTGATAATTTAATGGGCATTGCATTAAACCTATAGATCACTTTTGGAAGTATAGCCATTTTAATGATATTTCTGCCTATCCATAAACATGGAAGATCTTTCCATCTTCTAAGATCATCTTTGATTTCTTTTTTCAATGTTTTATAATTTTCTTTGTAGAGATCTTTTACCTCCTTGGTTAAGTTTATTCCTAAGTATTTTTTGTGGGAAATCCTGAGTGGAATTTTTTTCTGAATTTCTTTTTCAGTGGATTTATGGTTGATGTACAGAAAAGCCTCTGATTTTTTAAGATAGATTTTGTATCCAGACACTGCTATATTTGTTGATCAGTTCTATAAACCTTTTGGCTGAGTTTGTTGGGTTTTCTAAATATAGTATCATGTCATCTGCAAATAGTGAAAGTTTGAGTTCTTTTTTTCCTATTTGTACTCCTTTGATTTTCTTTTCTTGCCTTATTGCTCTGGCTAGAGTTTCTAGTACTACATTGAAGAGAAGTGGTGATAATGGACATCCTTCTCTTGTTCCTGTTTTTAGGGGGAATTCTCAGTTTTTCCCCATTTAATAATATGTTGGCTGTGGGCTTAGTGTAGTTTGCCTTTATGATGTTGAGACATGTTCCTTCTGTTCCAATTCTCTGCAGTGCTTGTATCATAAATGGATGTTGGATTTTATCAAATGCTTTTTCTGCATCTATTGAAATGATCATGTGATTTTGTCTTTGGTTTTGTTTATATTATGAATTACATGGATTGATTTTCGTATGTTGAACCAGCCTTGCATCACTGGGATGAACCCTACCTGGTCATGGTGTATGATTTTCTTGATGTGGTTTTGAATGCATGTTGTTTGTATTTTGTTCAGTAGTTTTGCATCCAAGTTCATCAGAGATATAGGCCTGTAGTTTTCCTTTTCTGAACTCTCTTTATTTGGTTTTGGTATTAGTGTGATGTTGGCTTCATAGAATGTATTGAGTCCCGGTTTTTTCTATTTCACGAAATATTTTGAGGAGTATTGCGATTAGCTCCTATATAAAGGTTTTATAGAATGCACCTGGAAAACCATCTGGCCCTGGGCTTTTCTTTGATGGTAAACTCTTTATTGCTGTTTCTGTCTCTTTGATTACTATTTGTTGGCTTAAATTTTCTGTATCTTCTTGACTCAGTTTAGGAAGGTTGTGTTTATCTAAAAAGTTGCCAATTTCCTCTAGATTTTCCATTTTGTTGTAGTATAGTTTTTCAAAGTAGTTTCTGATAATCCTGTGGATTTCTACACTATCAGTAGTAATGTCTCCCTTTTCATCTCTTATCTTCATAATTTGGGTTGATTCTCTCTTTTTTTTTAATAGGTTGGCTAGTGGTTTATCTATCTTGTTAATTTTTTCGAGAAACCAGCTTTTTGTTTTGGTGATTTTCTATATTGTTTTTATTCTCTACTTTGTTAATTTCTGCTCTGATTTTTTTGTTGTTGTTGTTGCTTTTTGTTTTGTTTTTAGGGTCTAGCTCAATTGCTGAATGTCTCTGCTGGCCTTGATCCTCCTGTGTCAGTCTTCCAAGCGGTAGGATGACAGGCATGCACCATCACGCCAGGCTTTTGCTCCGGGTTTAATAATTTCCTGTCTTCTATTAGCTTTGGGGTTAGATTGTTCCTGTTTTTCAAGGGCTTTGAGGTGTATTGTTAGGTTATCAGGAAAGATTATTAATTATAAAAGTATTGATACTTGCTAAGCAGTAGGGAAATACAGAGAATGCTTGTAGTGTGCTTCACTTACATGATGTCCGTTAATGATAACGAAGTAGTATTACATTTTTATTTTATGATATATTACTATAGAATTTTTAAAATTGAAATAGATTTTTTTATTCTTTTTATTTTCTATAGGTATTATTAATTTATGTAAACCTGGAAATTCTGGGATCCAGTCTCTCATTGGAGTACTTTGTATACCAAATATGGAAATAAGGGTAGGTAAAAGTTACTGTGTTTCATTTTTGAATCTTTAATGGAGGGAATTAGTTGTTAAAAAAAATTATTTCAGGTGATTTTTTTTTCTACATTAGTTGTTAATTTGTATCACAGGGCATTTTTACAACAAAATAACAGTATTTCCTATAACTATCAGAAAATATCACATTGTGAGTCTAAGGAAATGGTTTGGAGCCTTCTGCATTTATCAGCTGCCTTTTCTTTTTTTCTTACATTTTTATAATTCTGGATCAAAATTGTATGGCCCATTTTGGCAAAAGACTAGAGGATGTAAGGCCACGTTCCACAGCCACAGCTGCAAACTATAAAATCAGTTTTATTATAGAACTTTTTTTTGTGTGTGTGTGTGTGTGTAGTACTGGGGGTGGAACCTAGGGCCATTCTACCTCCAGGCAACACCCCCGAACCCTATTTTTTATTCTTTATTTTGAAGCAGGGTCTCACTGAATTGCAAAGGGCCTCACTAAGTAGCTGAGGCTGGCTGTGAACCGCTACCTCCTGTCTCAACCTCCCGAATGCTGGGATTACAAGCCTACACCACCTCGCCCAGCAGAACATTTTAAAAAATCATGAATAATAAGATCTTAGATAAACCCTAATTATCATGAGAGTCACTTAGATACTGCTAAAACAGTAATATTAAAATTTTAATTGATAGTATGAATTTAATTATGATATATTTACTAAAACAATGCAAATAGAATGCCATTCTTATTGTAAAAGATCAAACGCTACAGAAATACATTTAGCAAAAGTAGTACTATTTATATACTTCTGTTTTCTCATTTATATCATATAAGAAGTTATCTTTTTATTTTGCAGATGGTGATTTTGATTAAAATTATTTTTATTGATTTATTAGATATATCACTAAATTAATGATACGTAGGGAATTTTTACTAAATAGCTAGAAGCAAATTGAATTTGGAGGGGAAAAAAGAACTCTTCAAGTGATTCTTTTCTTTTCCGTAAATGTTTTTATTTTAATTTTGTTCTTTGGCCATTGTTCATTCTTTAATTCTTTATATGAACTGAACCTGGATTTGGAAAATATTATTAGACAATATTCGCCAGGTGTGCTTTGTTTAAAATACAAAATAAAAAGCATTTAGATTGTCAGCCTCAGTGACACAGGCCTGTAATCCCAGTACTTGGGAGACTGAGACAAGAGTTTCTAGGATAGGTTCCAGGCAACCTGTGGTAACTAAGCAAGACCCTATTTCAAAATTAAAAAATAATAGAGCTGGGGGTGTAGCTCAGTAGTAGAATACCACTGGGTTCATTCCTCAGTGCCATACACCACCACCACCACCACCACCAGACACAAGAAGCATACAGTTCATGGAAATGAAAGGGTCTGATAATAAATGGAGAAATCTCTGGTAGAGAAAAGAAGGTTAAGAGTGTGTGTGTGTGTGTGTGTGTGTGTGTGTGTGTGTGAGAGAGAGAGAGAGAGAGAGAGAGAGAGAGAGAGAGAGAAGAGGGAGGGAGGGAGGGAGGGAAGCAGAGGCTGAAGATTATATCCAGGGCCTTGTGCATGGCAGGCCACACCTCCATCCCATAATTGACTTCTTACTTTGCAAATGAGCAATAGCATGGCATCTGTTTCATCGTGTGCATAATTGGGATAATGAAAGATTTTTTGAAAATATTAAATGATATATGTAGTAAGCATTTAATTATTTTTTCTTTAATACAGGTTCAGTATAGTAATTTTCCAAATACAGTAGTCCTATTTTATCATTTATTTATTTCTGAGTAGGGTATTTCAAAAGTCTTTGAATAAAAACCAGTGAATCGTATTTGTTTGCTTTTGTAGCGCGGTCTGCTTGAAGTGCTTTATGATATATTTCGTCTTCCTCTACCTGTTGTAACAGAGGAATTCATAGAAGCACTGCTTAGTGTAGGTAAGTATTGAAGTACATTTGTACTATGATTTATGATAATTTTTAAGCTGACTTACCTAAAGGAGACAAAATACCTGAAGTGGTAATATCAAGCATCATTTTATTATTTTACTTCATCATTGAAGATTTAAAATTAACATTAAAGTGAAGCCTCAGATAAATTCTTGGAAGAAATTTTAATTTCTTCTTTGTTATCCTAGCAGTGAAATTAATTTAAAGAAATGGACCAAGAGAGTAAGAGGGGAGATAATTAGAAACTTCTGTAATTCTTGAATTATCTAATTACTTTATTTTAGCTAAATGACTCCCACATTCCAAAATGAAAGAAGTTAGATCTGTGTACACTTATATAATTTTTTAAATATCTTGCGTGTATTGTTTCTTAACCAAAGAATTTATTGAAATTCTTTACAGCCTGGCTAGCTGATGGTTCCCCACATATCTGAAATGTTTTCCTTGTTATCAAATCTCAACTATGTGATTTTAATCATTTTAGATCCGGGAAGGTTCCAAGACAGTTGGAGACTTTCAGATGGCTTTGTAGCAGCTGAGGCAAAAACTATTCTTCCTCATCGTGCCAGATCCAGGTAGAATTTTAAATATAAAAATGGTTTCAGTTTATTACTGTTACTCTTTGTACATGCATATTTATAGTATGTGAAACATTATTTAAATTGTTTCTGTGCCATATATTTTTTTCCAGGCCAGATCTTATGGATAACTATTTGGCACTGATACTCTCTGCATTTATTCGTAATGGACTTTTAGAAGTAAGACTTATAAACCTTATTTTATTTTTACTGTTCTTTCAGAATAAAAAAAAACATACTTATGCATAACTGTTATATATATATATATATATATATATATATTATTTTACAACAGTGATGTTTGTGTTGTCATAGGGCTTGGTTGAAGTGATAACCAACAGTGATGACCATATCTCAGTTAGAGCTACCATCCTTTTAGGAGAGCTTTTACATATGGTAAGTATGTCATGCTTTCAATGTTTTAATTTATAACCCAGGTTATTTTAGCGGTTTTATAATATCTCAAAGTAATCTTGCATTTTTTGTGAATGCTTATCTTTTCATTATATATCTTTATATATACAGTATATGTGGACTATAATGTAATATGTATAATATATATCAATCAGTAAACACATAGGAAAGACAACATCTTGATTTTCACTTTTTTTTTTTTTTTTTTTTTAGTGGTACTGGAGGTGGAACCCAGAGGCTTTCTACCTCCGGGCTACACTCCCAGACCTTTTTTTAATATTTTATTTGGGTCTCACTAAGTTGCTGAGGCTGGCTTCGAACTCATGTGATCCTCCTGTCTCAGCCTCCCAAGCGCGGGGATTACAAGCATGCGCCACCATGCCCGGCTTGATTTTCACTTTTATGTGATCATTTTCTGTATACGTATATTAGTCTTATAAATCTTGATTGTTCTCAGACTTTCTACTTAAAAACAAGAAATTGAAGATTTAAAAACTATAGCTAAGAATATAATCAATATAGTTAATGCCTGATTTTTAGAAAGCTTTATACCAAAATCCTAGATGTAATTTTCTTGTTTGACCATCATTTTTTTTTTTGTAGCCTTGTAATTTGAGGTTCAGAGAGTGAGATTTCTCTTTATTTGGGGATGTGGTATTGTGATCTTATGACATAAGTAATACTATTATTATTTAGAAACTGGGAACTAGAAAAATGACCTAATAATTCTCTCCTCTTAGCAAATTAAGCAAGGAGGGAACTCTGCTAGTGTGCATGGTATGCATGATAGAAATTTGTATTTCTAGGTCACCTACTAGTTGGTAAAGTAGTAAATAAACTGGTTAGTGAACTTATTAAAGAATATGTGACCCTATGGCATAATAAACCAAGATATGGCTTGGTTTGTTTGGCGGAGCATTTTTTGGTTTTACTATTTCTCCACCCTCTTTCCTCTCTCTTTCTCATCACCTGTTTCCACCATAGCAGTTGGGCCCTGTGTATGAGTGAGGTGAAGATATTTGAACAGAGCTTATGTTAACAATTCTTTTCCTAATTAGTGAATTATTCAGCTACTTGTTCTGTTCTCCTTCAATCTACCTATGAAAGGACTAAGTAATATTACAGGCTCTAGGGTCTGATTATCTGTTTATTTCTTAAGGTATCATTTTTTGTAAGTAGTCAATATCCAGAATTACTTGTTTTCTTATCAAGGAATATTTTTCTAAATTTAATCTCTTCCTCTTGCCCTTAAACTAAAATTCTATAATTCTTTTGAAATGTAAGCTGGTCAATTTTTAGTAAAGTAGTACTAGTTCACTGCTTATTGTGCTTATGTCTTGTCTTCTACATCTAATTTCCTTATCCCCATTGCTAGAAAGTAGGTTGGGTGGTGAGATTTTGTTTGTAAAGTAAGTTAGTAAGTTTCTTATTTTAAAAGATTGTTGGTATGTGAGACAAACCTATTCAAAGGAAGTGGTTTATCTAAAAATCCACTTTCTCAAAACGTTGACTTATGTCAACTCAAGTTTTGAATTCTCATTTAACATTATATTTACTTATTTATTTAGTGATACTGGGGATTGAACCCAAGAACGCTCTACCTTTGAGATACACCCTCAGCCCTATTGAATTCTTTTATTTTGAAGCTGAGTCTCACTTATTTACCATGTTCTGACTTCAAACTTGGGTTTCTCCTGTCTCAGCCTCCCAAGTACTGGGACTACAGGTGTGTGCCACTGTGCCCAGCTTTCATTTAGCATTTGAAATACTACTGTTAACCAGATGTTATGGGCCATGACCCTGATCCCAGCACTTGGGAGAGTTAGAAAGGAAGATTGCAGGTTCAAGGCCAGCCTCAACAACTTAGACTCTGTTTCAAGGACGAGAGGCTATAGTTGGAAGTACAATGCCCTAAGTTCAGGATTCATTATCACAAGCAAACAAACAATAAATAAATGCTATATTAATCCTTTCAGTTTGCTTAAGAATCAAGTTTAATTGACTACCACCGAAAAGTCACAATATTATAAAGGGCCAGTAAGAACTACTGGTTTTATTAATTTGTTTTTATATCTTTATACTTGTTACATTTTATCCTTACTGAAAGTTACAAGATAAAAATTGGAGGTAAGTATCAGGGAAAATAAATTTGTTTAATGAAAACCTCAGAACTTTTAATGGTCTTGAATATAGTTTTATACCTGCAAGTATCTGTAACAAAAGCAAAAGCCGCACAAACTGTTGTTTTATTTCAGGCAAACACAATTCTTCCTCATTCACATAGCCATCACTTGCACTGCTTGCCGACCCTTATGAACATGGCTGCATCCTTTGATATCCCCAAGGAAAAGAGACTGTAAGTATCAGCTTTAGCAAAGCTTAGGCTTGCTTCTTCTTTTTATTTAAAAATAAAAAAGTGACATAGATAGGTTATGCTAAGAAATTCTTTTAGGGAAGCCTTGGAGATAAGAGTAAAAATTAATTCTCAAAATATTTAATAATTTGTATTTTAGACAACAAAGTATTAGTGGTATAGTAAAAGCCTCTGTTTTTAGTGTGTTTCTGGATAAGAACTTAGACTTTTTGCCACATTATTAAAAAAAATGTTGGTTGAGAGTTTTTTAAGTTATTTTATGTTTTGAGCCCTTTCAGGCCCTTATTTTAACCTTTGAATTATTTCAGGTCTTCAAAGTGCAAAACTGCCATTGTGTTCTTTTACTTTTGTGGTAAAACATGCTGAAATTTAGTAACCTATACTGTATACATAGCAAGAAATTGAATTCTTTACTGATAGAGATATTGCAACATAGAATTTATAAGCAAAAATGGTAATATTACTCTAGTTCTGGAATTTCAATGCTTGAAAATAAAATATAATATTTAAAATGTAAAGGAGCTAAATAGGATGTGCTGATAGAATTTTCGGGTTTTGGTACAGTGGTTTGAACCCAGGGTTATTCTCCCTCTAAGTTACACCCCACCTACCCCCAGCTCTTTTTAAATTTTTTATTTTGAAACATGGTCTAGCTAAGTTGCTTAGGGTCGTGGTCCTGTTTAAGTTGCCAAGGCTGGTCTCAAATTGCCATCCTGTCTCAGCCTCCCAAGTACTCGCATTATGGATTATAATAGGATTTCTACAAATTGTTTTTGGTGAGGATTATGACTGCTGGGGATGCCTTTTCTTTTCTCTCTTTTTATTTTTTTGCTATTATCTATTTATGTGGACTTTATTTTTTCTTGATAATGTTAGTGAAATATAGTTCATAGCTATGGATTTTAATTAATGGTTTTAATTTTTAATTAAAATTAAAATTAAAATTTATTAATTTTTAATTAATACAGTCAAAAGTTTAATTTTTAGTATAAAAGTATACATGAGCCTTACTATAAATAAATGATAATCTAGTAGTCATGTTTCTTTAAGTGAAGAGGCAATTATATATTTAATAGTTTGAGGTTGTATTATAAACTAAGGACATTAAAGATCATCTCAGTTCTGACTTTAGGCTAAAATCAGGTTCAGTGACAGCTTCAGCAATACAGTGAGACTCTTAGCAACCTAGGGAGACTGTTTCAAAAGAAAAGAATTTACAAAGGGCTAGGAGTATAGCTGGGAGATAGACTGCCCCTGGGTTTGATCTCCAGTACCAATGGACAAATACATATTTTACCTTTTTAGTAATAATCTCTATCATCAAATTTAGTTACTGTTTTAGTCAGCTTTTTGTCATGAGAGATACTTGAGAAAAGCAACCTTGAGGAGAAAGTTTATTTTGGCTCATGGTTACAGAGGTTTCAGTCCCTAGTCAGCTGGCTCCAGTGCTTTGGGCCTGATATGAGGCCCAGTATACTGGCAGAGAGGGGGGGTGGGTGGAGAAAGAGGGAGTGGAAGGGGTCAGGCACAAGAAATACCCTTCTAGGTTCCAGGTCATGGCCTGCTTCCTCCAACTAGGTCTTTCCTCCTATAGTTTTCACCACCTCACAGCAGTTGTTTGTAATTATTAGTCTATCAAATGGATTAATCTACTGATTAATCCACTATACCTAGCTACAGTTTTGTAATTCTTAAATACTGGGTTTTAGAATTATGTGTACTGTTCAGTTGTTTTGTTTTATTCATGCATATGGATTTTCAGGTGGCTTCCTAGTTTTATAATAACTAGTCAATTTACAGCTGAGTTTTTATACTTTTTAAAATAAAAATATTTGATCTATCCTTAAAAGAAAAAAACCTTTCTTTTCATTTTTAAATTTGGAACTTAGTTTTCTGATGTGAGAAAAGCAGAAGCCACCATGATCCAATCATTTCCTAAAAGCCCCACATGTTAACATTGGTGCATTGAGAACTAAGCCTTCTTCAGTATTTGTAGGCTCCTTTATACCCAAACAATAATAGTTACCAAATGATTGCTTTAAACTTACAGTAATCTTGCTGTAGTTTGAATTGACTTCTTTTCTTATTAGGAGAGCTAGTGCAGCACTGAATTGTTTAAAACGCTTCCATGAAATGAAGAAACGCGGACCTAAGCCTTATAGCCTTCATTTAGATCACATTGTTCAGAAAGCAATTGCAACGCACCAGAAACGGGATCAATATCTTCGAGTTCAGAAAGATATATTTGTTCTTAAGGTACTGATATGAAATCATAGTTTATTTTGTTTTTTGGATTTTGTGTGTGTATGTGTGGGGGTGGTAATGGGGTTGCTGGAAACCCTTCTACCTCCAGGCTACACCCCCAGACCTATTTTTATATTTTTATTTGGAAACAGGGTCTCTTAAGCCAGCGAGGCTGGCTTCGAACCTGCACGATCCTCCTGTCTCCGCCTCCCAAGCGCAGGGATATCAAGCATGAACCACCATGCCCGGCTGAAATAGTTTTTAATTGACTCACAGCTTCGTAAATTGTGTGTGTTTGTGTGTGTGTTAGTTACTGGGGATGGAACCCAGGGGCATTCTAACTCCGAGCTACACCTCCAGCACTATTTTTTATTCTTTATTTCGAAACAGGGTCTCACTGGGTTGCAAAGGGTCTAGGTGTAAGTAGCTGAGGCAGTCTGCGAACCTGTGATCCTCCTGTCTCAGCCTCCCAAATGCTGGAATTACAAGCATGTGTCACTACACCCAGCTACAGTTTTGTATTTCTTAACCACTGGATATTAGAATTATGTATACTTGTTCAGTTGTTTTGTTGTTGTTTTATTCATGCATATGGATTTTTACATGGCTTCCTAGTTTTATAATGACTAGTCAATTTAGAGCTGAGTTTTTATAACTTTTTAAATAAAAAATATTTGATCCATTCTTAAGTGAAAAACCTTCTCAATTTTTAAATTTGGAACTTAAGTTTTCTGATGTGTGAAAAGTTTGCCTACATTGTTCTTATTACTTTGTGGTGATTTTAGGATACAGAAGAAGCTCTTTTAATGAACCTTAGGGACAGCCAAGTTCTTCAACATAAAGAGAACCTTGAATGGAATTGGAATCTCATAGGGACCATCCTTAAGGTATAACAAGATACTTTATGGTGATGGCTTGTTTGTATTATAGTATTAATGATAATTTATTATAGTTATATGCTTGAGAGTTGAAAATACATATATAATATAACATGTTATGTTTTTCTAGTGGCCAAATGTAAATTTAAGAAACTATAAAGATGAACAGTTGCACAGGTATGTAAAAACTATTGTGCATTTAAATTTAAAGAACTTAGATCTGGGATATATTATGCCTAGTGCCTGCTACAAGTAATAATTGGTGTCTTATAAGATACGTACATAGGTATACATACATATTTTTTATGTATAGTGTTATTGTATAAACAAAAAACATCAGCTAATTCTTTTTCTGGTTATTTATGTTCTGCATTTAGTTTTATATCAGAGGGAGTTGTTGAGATAAAAGATGCTAAAATTGGGGTAATGCCAGCCCTGTATAGGCCTTAACCCTATTATATGAGGAGGGCATAATAAGGAGGGTGTGTGTGTGTGTGTACACATATGTGTGTGTGTGTGTGTGTGTGTGTGTGTGTGTGTGTATAGTTTTTATTTATTTAACTTTTGTGATACTGGAGGTTGAATCCAGGGGCATTCTGCCTCTGAGCTACACCCCTATCTCTTTTTTATTTTGAAACAGGGTCTTACTAGCTTTTGGAGGACCTTGCTAACTTTTTGAGGCTGACTGTGAAACTGTGATCCCTCTGCCTCAGCCTCCCAAGTACTTGGTTTACAGGTGTCCATCACCTTACCGGGCTTAAGGATATATATTTTTAATATACAGCTTCTACCTCTGTTTAGTCTGACATTGGAGAGCTCTTTTTCTTCTTCCTCTTAACACTCTCCTTAATTACACTTCTCTAAACATGCTAATGTTCATAGCATATATAGAACAGTTTAAGCTATTGAGTTGTTCTCTTAATATACCCATATGTTTTTTACTAGTGAGTTTTTGCTTTTCTGTTTGCAGAACTGAGGATTGAACCCAGGGGCATTCTAACTCCAAGCTATAACCCCAGCCCTATTTTTTATTTTTTATTTTTTTTTGAAACAGGGCTCTATAAGTTTTGGAGGGCTTCACTACACTAAGTAGCTGAGGCTAGCTTTGAACCTTTGATCCTCTTGTCTCAACCTCCCAAGTACTGGGATTATATGCATGTGCCACCATGGCCAGCTTACTCCTGAGTTTTGATTAACCAACTGACCGAGTACTAAACTCACTGGAGAAGAGGACCTTATTTTATGTTTCAGAAGTTCATATCAAGCTAGGCATGGTAGTGCACGCTTGTAATCCCAGTACTTGGGAGGCTGAGACAGGAAGATTGCACAGGTTTGAAGCCAGCCTCAGCTATATAGTGAGGCTCTTGGCAACTTAGTGAGACCCTGTTTCCAAATAAAATATAAAATAGGTCTGGGAGTATAGGTCAGAGGTAGAAAAGCCCCTGGGTTCCACCCCCAGTATCACACAAAAAGAGAAAAGTTCATATCATTAACATTTTGTTTATTGTATTCACCTCATGATATATAACAGTATATATCAAGGTTTTGAGACTATAAAAAAGAACATAGAAATTAACACTTAGTAAAGAAAAATAATACTAACTTTTCATATTCCTTGAGAATAGAGGATGACTTCAAATAATCAGTAAAATGTTATAAATTATGTTCATAATTCAGTTGGCTAAATTTTTCTAGGTGGCTTTTGTGTATATCTGCAGGTTTCCAAGTAGCATCTTTCTTCTCCACTGTGTATGTATGTGTTTCTTACTGGGGATTTGACCTAGGAGGATTCTGCCTTTGAGCTACATCCCCAACCCCCCCCCCTTTTGTTTTTATTTTATGTTGAGATAGAGTCTTGCTAAGTTGCCCAGGCTGGCCTTGAACTTGATCTTAGCTTAAAAAAATAAAGAAGCCATGTTCAAGCCATGGCCTTGAACTTTGATCTTGCTTCAGCCTCCTGAGTAGCTGGGGTTACAGGCCTTCTCAGATATATTTTTTAAGCATCTCACTGTAAAATTCTTTTGCCATAAAAATAGTTTTTACACTGAAGGTATTTTGTTGCTGCTTTATTTTGTGAAATGTACCAAATGAAATTTGTGTTTCTTGTCATTTACCTCAGTGGTTCAGATCCAAAACATAGTCAGCATAACCTTTGGCAAAGATATAAAATAATTGTTTGGTTTTTCACTATATTGCTAATTTTATTTTCATTGTAGGTTTGTACGGAGGCTTCTTTATTTTTATAAGCCCAGCAGTAAATTATATGCCAACCTGGATCTGGATTTTGCAAAGTCTAAGCAACTCACAGTTGTTGGTTGCCAGTTTACAGAATTTCTTCTTGAGTCTGAAGAAGTAAGCACTCTAAATATTCTCAGAGCAAATGCTTTTTGTTGAATTTGTCCCTGTTCTTTCTGTGGTTTTATTTTTGAGTAGGCATAAGCTATATTTAGAAACATAATAAATGATCCCAGACGTAGATTTGAATCCTGACTTAGTAACCACATGATTTTGGGCAAGTTATCTTCCTGGTCTACTCTTCTGGAAAATGGAGAATAAGTCTGTCTCCAAGTAGCATTGCGAATGGGCTTAATTAAAGTGATTGATATCCCCAGGCGTGGTGGCACACACCTGTAATCCCCGCGCTTGGGAGGCCGACACAGGAGGATCATGCAGGTTCGAAGCCAGCCAGCACTGGGTTAAGAGACCCTTTTTCCAAATAAAAAATATAAAATAGGTCTGGCAGTGTAGCCTGGAGGTAGAAGGGCTTCCAGGAACCCCAGTACCACCAAAAAAAAAAAAAAAAAAACCCCAAAAAACAGTGATTGATATCTGTTATTATTAACTCATCATTATTATTACCTTTATCTCCCCCCCTTCATGGTTTGGGGATTGAACTCAGGGGCTATCTCTCAGCTATACCCAGCCATATATATATATGTATATATGTTTTCTTTTAAATAGGCTAAGCTGTCAAGGCTGACCTCAAACCTGTTATTCCCCCTGTCTCAGCCTTCCAACTATTATTGCATTTCTAGTACCTGACTAAAGTTGATTTTTTAAAAATTATTATTATAGGATGGGCAAGGATACTTAGAAGATCTAGTAAAAGATATTGTTCAGTGGCTCAGTGCATCATCTGGAATGAAACCAGAAAGAAGTCTTCAAAATAATGGTTTACTGACTACCCTTAGTCAACACTACTTTTTATTTATTGGAACACTTTCTTGCCATCCTCATGGAGTCAAAATGCTGGAAAAATGTAGTGTATTTCAATGGTGAGTATCCCTAGATACTATTGTAGTATATGCCTAAAATTTATTTTTTATGTGATCAGATGTATGTTTTGGCTTTTTAGACTGTGTTCATGTGTTTGGTAAATTTTATTTTAAAAATAATGTTAGGGTTGTCATGTTATGATATTTTTATGTGATATTTGTCACTGAATGCTTTTTTGGAAATGCTTATTTATATTTGGAATTTAAAATTATTTGTCTAATTGTCTTTATACCTGTCCACTTACACACAAAATAATTAATTTTTAATGATAATCCTTTTAAAGGTATATATATAGAGATCATTAATTACATTTATATACCTTGAATAAATGTAGTTTTGTTTCTCAAGTGTGTCTCAATAAAGCCAAAGAATACTTGTTGAATTAATGAATCATAGTTGTTTCTAATAACCTTTATTATTTTTTCTTATTTCCTTTCAGTCTCCTTAATCTTTGTTCCTTGAAAAATCAAGATCACTTGCTAAAGTTGACAGTTTCCAGCTTAGACTATAGCAGAGATGGGTTGGCTAGAGTCATTCTTTCAAAAATTCTAACAGCAGCTACTGATGTGAGTATAATATAGGCAATAAAATTGTATTTTACAATGAATTAATTTCATATTTTGTAAATTTTTAGGATAAGTTAAATTACAGATTCTAAGAACAATTAATAGGAATTCAGTATACTTTAAAAATTTTAGCTTCTCTAGCCAGGCATACCTATTATTCCAGTACTTGAGCGGCTGAGACAGGAGGAGTACAAGTTTGAAGCCAGCTTCAGCAATTTAGTGAGATTCAGTTTCAAAATAAAAAATTTTAAAAGGGATGGGGGTGTAGCTTGGGGATAGAATGCCCCTTGGTTCAATCCCCTAGTGCCACAAAAAATGAATGAATGAATGATTGAATGAAATTTTATTTTCTCTGAGGAACTCCATATAGTACCCATATTTTGTATCAAAAGGGCCAAGCTAGCTGGGCATGGTGGCAAATACTTGTAATCATATGGGAAGCTGAGACAGGAGGATCATGGTTTGAGGACAGCCTTTGCAACTCAGTGAGATGCTGTTTCAAAATAAAGAATTAAAAAAAAAAATAGGGCTGGGGGTGTAGCTCAGAGGTTCCCAGTATCACTCACACACACACACACACACACACACACACACACACACACACACACAGAGAGAGAAGCTGTTAGATAGGAAAGGAAATGTTTTATTTTACTAGTACTAAATAAATGTTTATATTATGAGCCAGACCTTTGATTCTAGTCCTTTTATCCTTTTCAGATAAGAGAACTTTCCTCAAACAAAATCAAGTAGATTACACATGGTGAAGTTGCTTTTTTTGTATTTTTTTAAAGTGTATTTGTCTTTATAGGCCTGCAGGCTGTATGCAACAAAACATTTAAGGGTATTATTGAGAGCCAATGTTGAATTCTTCAATAATTGGGGAATTGAGTTACTTGTGACTCAACTACATGATAAAAACAAAACAGTCTCTTCGGAAGCTCTGGATATCCTTGATGAAGCTTGTGAAGACAAGGTAAAGGTTCATTTTTTTAATAATGAGAAATTAATTTTGATTAAAATTTTAAATTTTAGTTGAAATTATATGAAAGTGCAGTGTATATAAGATAGGAATTTCAGAATGTAGAATGTGCTGTCTTTGTATAGTTGTTGATTTGTCTGATAATCATCTCTTTTAGGCCAATCTTCATGCTCTTATTCAGATGAAGCCAGCTTTATCTCACCTTGGAGATAAGGGTTTGCTTCTCCTCCTAAGGTAAATTTTAAGTCAATTTCTTATATTTCTGTTATTTTCTCACTGGTAGTATATGTTAAAGCCGGATTCAAATCTGAATAGAAAGAGTACTCAGAAGGAGTTACCTTTTGCTGGGCATGGTGGTACACTCTTGTAATCCCACTACTTGAGAGGCTGAGACAGGAGGACCACAGGATTATAGCTAGCCTCAGCTACTTCCTGAGGCCCTGTTTCAAAACAAAGGATAAAAGAGTGTAGCTCAGAGGTAGAATGCCCCTTGGTTCAATCCTTAGTACTACAAAAAAAAAAAAAGAAAGAAAAGAAAAGAAAAATGAAAGAATTTATCTTTTGACTTCTGAAATAGGCCCATTTTAGAATCAGGCACATTCTTTTAATACTGAAGCTTCCTTCAGTACTTTCCTTAATTAATATTTTGTTGTTCCTGTCCTTTTTTTTTTTGTCTCATACTTTTCATGAGATTTTTTTTCTTGTGATTTGGTTTATGGGTTTTTTTTAAGAAAGGTAAAAATGAACTTGTAATTAGAATCTTAATAAATTACAGTTGATTTTTTCACTCTAGTGGGAGCTATTACTGAAGACTTTAAGCTCTTTTATCATATTTTTGTTTGAGTTATTTTAGCTCTTTAAATATTTTTTTATCAGACTCCATAGTAAACTATGTCTTTTTTTAATTTACAGATTTCTTTCCATTCCAAAAGGATTTTCCTACCTGAATGAAAGGGGTTATGTAGCAAAACAGTTGGAAAAGTGGCACAAGGTAATTCCTTATTTAGTAAGGCTGAATTTATATATTTTTATCATGGGTAAAAGACTTGTGGATTTAGAGGGCACTTTTTTTTGTTTTGTTTTGTTTTTTAATATCATCAGTGTTTTAAAACTAATGAAACTAAGCCAGGCATGGTGGCACATGCTTATAGTCCCAGTATTTGGGAGGCCGAGACAGGAGGATCCGGGTTTGTGGTCAGCCCCAGGTATTTGGTGAAGCCCTCCACAACTTAGTGAGACCCTATTTCAAAATAAAGAATAAAAAATCAGGTTGGGGGTGTAGCTCAGAAGTAGAATAGCCCTGAGTTCAATCCCCAGCACCACACACACACAAAATAAATAAATAAAATGAAACTAAATATTTAAACATTCATATGAAGGCAAATTCTAGATTTTGTTTAAATACCTACCTACTACTATTTATTCATTTTTAAACTATAGATATTTTTTTTTTTCTTTTTGCGGTATGGTGATGGAACCCAGGGACATTCTACCTCCAAGCTACACCCCCAGCCATACTTTTTATTCTTTATTTTGAAACAGGGTCTCACTGAGTTCCAAAGGCCTCACTGAGTAGTAGCTAAGGCTGTCATCAAACCACGATCCTCCTGTCTTAGCCTCTCAAATGCTGGGATTACAAGTGTGTGCCACCACGCCCAGCTAAACTATAGATATTTTTATACTGAACCAACTATTGACTTGGTGTGTGTTCTTTTGAAAATTAACTTAATTGACTTTATATACTACTAGTATAATTTGTCAACCCAAACTACCACCATTTCTTTTATTCTTGGGTTTCTTATACAGAGTACAATTTTGTATAAGCCCTTTTATGCTAAAACTTAAATAACTTTTTTAAAGGAAGATTGAAACTAGTTCTATGTAAGCAGATTTTTAGGATGCTACTTCACATCAGCAAACTTCTTGCTGTCCTAAGTACTAGGGAAACTTAGTAAGAAGGGAGTTGTGCGAGGATATTAGACAACTTCTTAGCTTTTCTTTAGCTAGTTATCACTGTTCCTCCATTATTTGGTTCGAAGAATTAAAATTGTCAAGGCATCTTGGAAACCCATGTTGAAAATGATTTTTAAGATTTCTCTATCATTTCTTCCTCTCTTTCATTTAAATTGTTACAGTTTATTTGTATTATCTTTGTTGAACCATGATTCATAAGAGATCTTTATTAAGAGTACTAAGATTTTAAAGCATACAGTTTCAGGCATGAAGTCTTTTATTTTTATTTTTTATTTCGTTTTGTGATACTGGGAATTTAGTCCAGGGTATTTTACCTCCCTCTGTGCTACACCCCCAACCCTATTTTTATTTTTTAATTTTGAAACAGGGCTGCACTGAGTTGCTGGATCTGGCCATGAACCTGAAATCCTTCTCTCTCTGCCTCCTAAGTACTGGAATTATAAGCATGTGCTACCCAGGCTACACCTCCAGCCCTATTTTTTATTTTTTCCTATTTACTTACTTACTTACTTATTTATTTATTTATTTATTTATTTATTTATTTATTTATTTATTTATTGGTGGTACTGGAGTTCCTGGAAACCCTTCAACCTCTGGGTTACACTCCCAGACCTATTTTTATATTTTTTATTTGGAAACAGGGTCTCTTAAGCCAGCAAGGCTGGCTTCGAACCAGCATGATCCTCCTGTCTCTGCGTCCCAAGCACAGGGATTACAAGTGTGCGCCACCACAACTGGCGCTTTTATTCTTTATTTTGAAACAGGGTCTCACTGAGTTGCGAAGGGCTTCACTATGTAGCTGAGGCTGTCCTCGAACCATGATCCTCCTGTGTCAGCCACCCAAATGCTGGGATTACAAGCGTGCACCACCATGTCTTTAAATGCTGGGATTACAAGAATGTGTCACTGCACCTGGCTTCTATTTTTATTTCTTATTTGAAAACAGGGTCTTGCTAAGTTGCTGAAAGCCTCATTAAATTGTTGAGGCTGGCTTCGAACCTGTGATCATCCTTCTTTCTCAGCCTCCCAAGTACTGGGATTACCAGTGTGTTTCACTAAGTAGCTAACGCTGGTCACAAATGTGTGATCCACCTATATCAGCCTTCCAACTACTAGCATTACAGCTATGTGCCACCATGCCTGGCAACACTAGTTTATAAGCAAGAATGGATGAGCTTGTGAACTTCAGTGATAATGAGGTTGGATAGGCAGAGACATATTTTCTGGGCATTTAAAAAAATAAGATGGCCGGGTGTGGTGGCGCACACTTGTAATCCCCGCACTTGGGAGGCTTAGACAGGAGTATCGTGCAGGTTCGAAGCCAGCCGTGCTGGCTTAGGAAACCCTGTTTCCAAATAAAAATAATATAAAAAAAATAGGTCTGGGAATGTAGCCCTGAAGTAGAAGGGCTTCCAGGAACCCTAGTACCACCAAAAAAATAAGATGGGCAAAATTTGTGAGTTGATTGTATTCAGTGAATGAGGGATCCAAGTTGACATACAAGGTTTCTAATTCAGTGACCAAGTATATAATGAATCATTATGAGATGATCACAAAAAAGTTCTTTGCAGAATGAAGGTAATGAACTTTGAAAATGTGGAAATTTCATATTGCCTGTGGGATGTCTAAGTGGTGATATCCAGGAAATATTTGGAACTGTAGGTCTGGAGTTCAGATTTGCCTTTTTTTGTGATCTGCTAAGTTTAGTTTTTATTTTTAAAGGATTTTTGAAAATGAATAGTATTTTGTGACAAGGAAAAATTATGTGAAATTTATACTTTAATGTTCATAAATTTAGTTTTGTTGAAACACAGACTTACTCCTTTGGTTTTTTTTGTTTGTTTCAACATCACTGTTTTAATAATATGAAATACAAGTACAAAACATTGTATTAGTATACTTTTTACTACATGAAGATGGAATAATACATTTGTGTTTTTACCAGCATCTGTATCACCCAGTACTTGCCACTGGACCAGTGGCTTCCCATAGAATTTTTTTAAACTATCCCTATGCAGTTTATCATGAATAAAAAAAACACTGTAGATTTATACTTTTCTTAATGTTCCTGTTCGAGATGTTTTGGAGAACTGCAATGAAATACAAACTCACCGTAGCTAAGAGTTTTAATGGATAATATTTTTTTCATATTGGCCAAGAACTTCCTTAAAATGGCATTGTAGACACTGCACTTATCTGAGGCTTGAAGTGTTATCTTAATTGCCCTTTATCTGTACAGAAAGGTAAATTATCATTTTCTGAAAAATCTAGAATATCATGATAGTCATTGTTTAAGCAATAACTCATGAAACTTCATTTATAGACGACAACAACAACAAAATAAAGTCCTACATGTATAAGGAAAAGGTCCCATAAAGGCAAAAAAAATTAAAATTCTACAAGTATTAAAGAAAAATAAGTTTATAAATACGGAAACTCTTTCCTACCTCTAAAATGGTTTAATTACCATCAAGTAAAAGTAACATTTGACAATAAAGAAAAAATAAACTGTGCTAGTGCCAAAAACAGCCTCCATTAGCATACGTCACAGTTTTCGGCCGATTTTAATTAAGAGTTGTCATATGACAGACAAAATAATGAAAACAGCATTAATCTTGCTGGGAAATGTGAACAAAATACTGTTAATTTCATAAAATATTTGAAACTAATTTTATTTTTATAAATAAAATGGCGATTATCTTTTTTAAAGTTTTAATCATTCTTGCTGTTAAAAAAACATTCAAAGTCATGTCAATCTTTAGGGATACTGGGTTATTTAAAATAACATGTTTGTAAAACTGAATCACATTTTTAATTGTCACCATTATGCCCGGCTATTTTATGATTATTTTAAAATAAAGGCTGACTAAGTTGCTGAGGCTGGTAGTGAACCTGCAATCCTGTCTCAATTCTCAAGTAGGGGATTTAGGTATGCATCACTGCAACTAACAAAGAAATTACCTTTTTTTTTTTTCATGGAAAAGAGGACTCAAATAAGATGAAAACAAATATTTACTCACTTATTTGGACTCAAATATTAATTGAGAAGGGAGAACTAGAAGCAGAAAGGTTTGGGATGTGATATAACAGTTGTAGTCATAATACTCTTTCTATACTCTTTTCAAATATTTCTTTACTTCTAAACATTTTCTTTTCGTTTTTTTCATATTTATGCTTCTTTGATTTGTTAAGTACCTGAAAAAATTTTAGTGAATGTCATTGTGATACCATATATAATTAAAACAATATTATCTTCTAGGAATATAATTCAAAATATGTTGACTTGATTGAGGAACAACTTAATGAAGCACTTACTACTTACCGGAAGCCTATTGATGGTGATAACTATGTTCGTCGGAGTAACCAAAGGTATAGTCTAGTCAGTAAAACAAATTTACTCTTAGTCCTCAAATAACAAAACCAGCTTGTAATAAATCATTACTTTTCTAAGTACTCGTATGTTTTGTCTCATATACTGATAGAGGAAAAATCTTGGCACAATTGTACAGTGTTGATGGCTTAGACATCCCTTTAGCATGCATAGCATGTTGAGCACACTTCCTCACATAATATTCACAAATACTTTGTGCTCTCATCCTAGTCACTGTCTCAACCATCTTTATTGTACTAGATTACAGCGTCCTCATGTCTACTTGCCTGTACACCTTTACGGACAGCTGGTCCACCACAAGACAGGCTGCCATTTATTGGAAGTACAGGTAAAAATGCAATTCACTTATTTTAAGTTATTGTGATAGTTTAAAAATATCTTGGTATTGCTAAAATATTATATTTGCAAAAACTTCTCAAAAGCCAGTGACAGAGTTGCTTTAAAGTCATCTATCTTGTAATTAACTTAGGCATTCTATACTTTAAACTCTAGAAATATTACTGGCTTACATGCATTTCTCTGACTTGTGTGTGACCTTTTAAGTAGCTAATTGTTATGTAAATAGCTCAGTAAAACTCTGAATTTTTTCCTTTGTAATTTGTTAGAGAAATTAAAATCTTAAAGAAAAAAATATATATATATTTCTATTTTTTGCAATACTGGGGATGGAACCCAGGGGAATTCTACCTTCAAGTTACACTGCAAGTCTTATTTTTTTATTTTTTATTTTGAAATAAGGTCTCACTAGGTTGCAGAAGGCCTCACTAAGTAGTTGAGGCTGTCAGCAAACTATGATCCTCCTGTCTTAGCCTCCCAAATATTGGGATTACAACTGTGTGCCACTATGCGTGGTTTAAAGACGTACTGAAAATCTAAGTTTCTTCTTCTCTTTGAGATTTTAAACTGAACATGATACTGGTTCAGTTATCGTCATTGAGGGAACAAATTGAAAATTGATACTTGTGAGACCCTCCCTCTTCTCATATAATTCATGCAATGTAATGGGTGTGGGTAAGCAATTGGTTTTTGAGTATAGTATGCATATTCACTGCACTTTTGGTTGCCACTATGTCTTGCAACTTGGTATTTTCAATAAATACAATCTTTTTCTTATTCAAGAAATAAATATAAGGCTGGGCATGGTGGCGCATGCTTGTAATCCCCACACTTGGGAGGCGGAGACAGGAGGATCGCGCAGGTTCGAAGCCGGCCTCTCTGACTTAAGAGACCCTGTTTTCAAAAAAATATATATAGAGAAATATATGTGTGGAAAATAGTAATCTAACAAATTAGTTCCATTTTCTATCAATGTTTATCTCAGAAGCCCAAAGTTTTGCATAAATATGTTTTATAATTTTATGTGTTTTTATAGTATGTCAAGACTGTTCAAAAGATAGATCTCTTTATATTAATATTTGAAAATAAATTCACCATAGTTTTAAATGTTTAGTGTCATTACCTAGATAGTATGGTAAAATCTTAAGCACTGATTTATTTTCTGTTTAAAAGAAGTAATGATAATTATGAAATTTATAATTCTAGTTGCAGAGTACTTTGTGAAGCACTTTATACATACTAATTTATTAAATCATGAAAGCTTATGAGACACATATTATTATCATTATCCCTTTTAGAGATTAGGAAATGAAGGGTGGGACTGGAGTTATGTTCATGACTATATAACAAATAAGTTATAATCCTAGAATAGATATTCAAAATTTATGCACTTATTTCTCTTAAGAAACTTACATAAAATTATTTTAGAATTTTAAATGTATAAAAATGACCTAAAGCAAATAATAGATACATCAAAACATAATATATTGTTATACTCTTTATTTTTCCAGAATATTATTACTGAACTCTGTCACAACGTGCGTACACCAGATTTGGATAAATGGGAAGAAATTAAAAAATTGAAAGCATCTCTTTGGGCCTTGGTTTGTAATAAACACTTCTGTAAGATCTTCGTAGTTATTAGTTTTTTTTAAAAAAAATTCTATTAATACTAAATAAATTAAAGTTTTTTTTTGGAACTTGCTCTTAGATTAATATTCTAAGACCCAGATTTTTCCTGCCAATTTAAGTACTACTTTTATGCTGAAGAGATAGATGGTTAAACTATTGGTTATTATGGCTTTTATTTTCTTGGTAGGATAAATAGAACATTTACTTATTCTAACATTTATTTGATTTTTTTTTTTAGTTTTTTTCTCAGAGGTTACATTTTTTGCTTGATAGCTTTCAAAATTTCTTATAGGAATTATTACTATTGTAAGTATATTAGCTATACTGTTTTGTTTCCTTTCAGGGAAACATTGGCTCATCAAATTGGGGTCTCAATTTGCTACAGGAAGAAAATGTGATTCCAGATATACTAAAACTTGCAAAACAGTGTGAGGTTCTTTCCATCAGAGGGTATGTCATTTAACCCAGGAATCTTTTCAATGCATATTATTATTTACAGATAGATGCAAGGCAAAAATAACTTGTAATTCATAACTGTTAATTCACTGTAAATTGTAATGATGTAAGAGTTTTAATTGCATTAAGTTAAACATTTTAACGAACTCTTTATGTTTAATATTATTCCATTTTTATTATAATATTAAAGTTTATCTTTTAAGTAAATAGGAAAAACATACTCTGTGTTCAAGTAATCCAGTATTCATTCCCTAATATTCCAGATTATACTAGAAAAGCATTATAGTCTTTATTTTGTTGTAATTGATACTATTATTAGGAATATTTATATGATTTTTATGGCTGCTAATTTATTCCTAATTGGTTTTAATACATTGCTTTCAACAAACTAAAATATTTTTAATGGCTTTTAAAGAAAATTCAAATGTACATATAGCAATTTAATTATCCTATTGTTGCTTTAAGAAATCTCAGTTTGGAATTATAAACTGTCATTACTATATTTTTTATATGTAGGACCTGCGTGTATGTACTTGGACTCATAGCTAAAACCAAACAAGGCTGTGATATTCTAAAATGTCACAACTGGGATGCTGTGAGGCATAGTCGCAAATATCTGTGGCCAGTGGTTCCAGATGATGTGGAGCAACTCTGTAATGAGCTCTCATCTATCCCAAGCACCTTGAGTTTGAATTCAGAGTCAACCAGCTCTAGACATAATAGTGAAAGTGAATCTGCACCATCGAGTGAGTATTATGATATATTAACATTCATATTTTATCATTTTAAACTTAAATGTATTTTACATTCTTTTTTTCAAAGTAATTATTTGGTAGTAATTCTTCTTGTAGAATACACATCTTTTTACAACACAGAGTATAACCGCTGGCCTACACTGCTCTCTCCCTTTGTTCTCTAAATAGTTTCTGGGAAATCTGGCCTTGAGAGGTAATAAGCATAATAAGCTTGTGCCAGAAGAACCAGTTCCCTCTTTTGTCATCAAAAGAGAGCCGGTATGGTGGCTCACGCTTGTAATCCCAGCATTCCAGAGGCTGAGACAAGAGGATCATGGTTCGCGGACAGCCTCAGCTACTCAGGCTCTTTGCAACTCAGTGAGACCCTGTTTCAAAATAAAGTATAAAAATAGAGCTGGGGGTATAGCTCAGAGGTAGAATGCCCCTGGGTTCTATCCCCAGTATAGCAAAATTAAATAAATAAATAAATAAATAAATAAATAAATAAATAAATAAATAAATAAGGGAGGGGGAGGGAAAGAGAGAGAAAGAAAGAGATCCAAGTACTTACTGTTCACTTTCTTTATTTAATCTTTTTACTCATTTTTCAGATTCAGAGGTTATTGAACCAGAATATATTTGCTAAGGGTTACTATATTCCTGTCTTTATTTCTGAGCAAAGCATTGTTTTAACATAGTTGAATTAGAGAGGTACCTCATGGTATCAGAAATAAATTATATATAAAACAGTTTGTAATTTTAAGCCCTATGCTATGAGATCCTTTTGAAAATATAATATTTATGGAACCATATTTCACCAAGTCAAAATGCCTTCTATAATAGATGCACTGATTTTGTGTGTGTGTGTGTGTGTGTGTGTGTGTGTGTGTGTGTGTGTGTGTGTGGTACTGAGGGTGGAACTCAGGGGCTTTTCTACCTCCGGGCTATACTCCCAGACCTATTTTTTTATACTTTATTTGGAAACAGGGTCTCACTAAGTTGCTGAGAGCCTCACTATGTAGCTGAAGCTGCCTTTGAACCTATGCGATCCTCCTGTTTCACCCTTCCAGGTGCTGGGATTACAAGCATGTGCCACCACCCCTGGCTAGATGCACTGATATTTAATCTACCACTGAGAAAGAAGAAAAAAGTGCTACTGCTTATTTAACTGATATATGGTACTTACTGATTGCATAAAGAAGCCTAATTTTAGAGAGATTAAATGTGAAAAGATACATCTTAGATTGACAAAATTATGGAAATACAAGGCAGTATGCAAATATATTTAAGATTTTACTTTGCCTTCTTTCTAAATATATTTGAAGTAATTTATAAATTTTCAACAGAAAATATGAAAATAGAATAAAGTCCTGTAGATATCATTTGACACTTGGATTGAGTTCTTTATTAGAGTTGGGCACTACAGTTAGGTGAATTTTCTGGTATCTAAGGCAAAATGGAGTATAGATATAATGAATTCATACGTGTGACTTGGTACTCTCTAGGCCTAGTCATCCCGCTCTTCCCATGGGGGACCTAGTACCACCCCTCCCAGTCTATGAATGTTCAGGTTCCATATATAATAACAGTTTTTGCATATAACCTATGCATATCCTCCTGCTTTATATCATCTTTATATTACTTTTAATGTCTAATAAATGGAAGTAAGTGTTATACTTTAAGGAGTAACGAAACGATCAGATAAAAAGTATGTACATGTTTAATATAGGCACTTTTTATTTTTGATTCTTGATTGGCTGAATACATAGAATGCAGCGGTACAGACGGCTTAGTTTTTCATGTGCATGTGTGTCTGTTTATTTTGTGTGTGGGGTACTAGAGATTGAACCAGGGGCATTCTGCCTCTATTTTTTTTTTTTTTTCTTTTTTTGTGGTACTGGCGATGGAACCCAGGGGCATTCTGTCTCTGAGCTTCACCCGCAGCCCTATTTTTTCTTCTTCTTTTTTTTTTTTTTTTTTTTGTGTGTGTGTGTGTGTGTCTGGGGATGGAACCCAGGGGCATTCGACCTCCGAGCTACACCCCCTGCCCTATTTTTTATTCCTTATTTTGAAACAGTCTCACTGAGTTGCAAAGGGCCTTACTTAATAGCTGAGGCTGTCCGCGAACCATGATCCTCTTGTGTCATCCTCCCAAATGCTGGAATTACAAGCATGTGTCACCACGCTGGCCCCACAGATCTATTTTAATTATTTATTTTGAAATGGGGTCTCACTGAATTGCTGAGGGCCACTTTAAGTTGCTGAGTCTGGCCTCAAACCTGCATTCCTCCTGTCTCAACTTCCCAAATATTGATATTACAGTCATTTGCCACATTGCCCAACTGACTATATATTTTAATACTGAGAATTCATTTTTATGATTTCTCCTGTTCCTGTGCTATGAAGTATTAAACCACCAGGAATCAATACCAACTGAGTGAACATCCATGCTTGAGTCTCCTACTTTCCATTCATTTATTTTTCAGTATTTGGAAAATTAAAGAAACTTTATGTAAGCTCTGCCACAGTGGATCTTACAGCTTTTCTTTGGAAATAAGAGGATACCAGTAATAACATAATTTTACATTTTATTTAAGTCCAAACTCTGAGTTTCAAAGACATGCTGTGTGTGTGTGGGGGGGGGGGTACTGGGGTTTCTGGAAACCCTTCTACTTCCAGGCTACACTCCCAGACCTATTTTTATCCTTTTTTTTTTTTTTTTTTTTTTTTTTGGAAACAGGGTCTCTTAAGCCAGCGAGGCTGGCTTTGAACCTGTTCAATCCTCCTGTCTCCACCTCCCAAGTGCGGGGATTACAAGTGTGCGCCACCATGCCTGGCAAAGACATGCTTTTTTATGTAGCTCAGTGGCTTAAGGGTTTATGTCTAATTTTTCCCCTGAGATGGCAATTTAAAAAAAAATTCTGAAATATCACTAAGAGTAAAGTGAATTTTTTATTTTTATATGCTCTAATTAATTGACTTTTAATCCTAGGTATGTTCATAATGGAGGATGACCGGTTTGGCAGCAGCTCTACTAGTACATTTTTTCTTGACATCAATGAAGATACAGAGCCAGCATTTTATGACCGACCTGGACCTATAAAGGATAAAAATTCATTCCCTTTCTTTGGTTCTAGTAAACTTGTGAAGAATCGCATCTTAAATTCGCTTACTTTGCCTAATAAAAAACATCGTAGTAGCAGTGATCCAAAAGGAGGAAAACTGTCATCAGAAAATAAGACAAGCAACAGGCGAATCAGAACCTTCACGGAGCCCAGTGTTGACTTTAATAATAGTGTTGACTTCACATCTATATCTACAGTACAGAAAACATTACAATTAGAAACTTCATTTGTTGGGAATAAGCACATTGATGATACTGGTAGTACTCCAAGTATTGGAGAGAACGATTTAAAGTTCACCAAGAGTTTTGGTACAGAGAATCACAGAGAAAACACCAGCCGAGAAAGATTAGTTGTAGAAGGTTCAACAAGCTCACATATGAAGATGCGTAGCCAAAGTTTTAATACAGACACTACAACAAGTGGCATAAGTTCAATGAGCTCAAGTCCTTCACGGGAGACTGTAGGTGTAGATGCTACAACTATGGACACAGACTGTGGAAGTATGAGTACTGTGGTAAGTACTAAAACTGTTAAGACAAGCCACTATTTGACACCACAGTCTAACCATCTGTCTCTCTCCAAATCAAACTCAGTGTCCCTGGTGCCTCCTGGTTCTTCACATACACTTCCTCGAAGAGCACAGTCTCTTAAAGCACCCTCCATTGCTACAATTAAAAGTCTAGCGGATTGTAACTTTAGTTATACAAGTTCTAGAGATGCATTTGGCTACGCTACACTGAAAAGATTACAGCAGCAAAGAATGCATCCATCCTTATCTCACTCTGAAGCTTTGGCATCTCCAGCAAAAGATGTACTATTTACTGATACCATCACTATGAAGGCCAACAGTTTTGAATCCAGATTAACACCAAGCAGGTGAGCAAATGTGTATTTCAAAATGAACAAGATGGTTGCATTTTAACAGATGGAAATGGAAAACATTACTTTAGGCCAACACCTCATAAGCCTCAGAACAGACCTATTAAAATAGTTTATGGTAGGCTATAAGCTCCTTGTTACCCGATATGATTTGAAATGGATTCTTGCAGCTGCAAGGGGGGTAAACAAAACTCCATTAGGCCCTGAAAATAAACTTACATGCTTTGCAAGAACATACAAGTCACAAGCTTTTTTTTATTTATTTCTCGCTTCTGCAAGGATCGATTTTAAAAAGAAGCATGTCGGGGGAATCAGGAGCTTAAGACCTACAATAACAAACAACCTTTTCAGGTAGGTCAATTTAAGGCTCCAAGAGTTGACCTTTTCTCTTTTTTTTTCAACTAACTGAAAATCTCAGTTAAACTATTTTCAGTTTAAATACATGTAATTATTAAGTAGGAACCTAATAAACATTTAAATGAATTATTTGGTCTTCAGGACACAACAGGGATTTCTGTACTATATTTAGATTACATCAAACTATTCACAGTGAACATCATACCTTAAATGTAGTACTAAATTTGATTTTTAAAAAATCATATCTTTTTTTTGTTGTACCAAAGGCTTTTAAACAATTTCCTCAAGTTTTAAATTATTTATTTCCATTGGTTTAATGGATTATTATCTACAAGTATTTAGAATAGTCTGACACATAGTAAGCACTCTTTAAACATTAGCTAGCACCATTGTTTTCATCATTGATAGTTACTTTAGGAAATCTATCTTATTAAAAGTAAACAGTCTTATTTCACTAATGACACATTTAATAGTGGGTGGGTTTCTGATAGCACATAATGAATTTTATTCCCTCTTGTAAAATATAATAAATTATGCAATAATATCTGATCTACCTGGAATTCACTGACTTTGGCCCTGTCATCAATCCAGAACAAAGCCAGGTATACCTTTAAGTGTAATTACAGATCTGTGCAGCATCTTTCATGAATTTGGAATTTCTGGACATCTCTACCTCTTCAAGTAGAAATTGGACTATATTAGTGATTTTAAGATTTTATAATGTTGCTTTTTAACCTGGGAAACCTTTTTTTCCCCCTCTGTAGATAAAAGTCTCTGCGGAAACCTAAAACATATAGAAAAATGAAACTATATTGGGTATAGGAAATGGAAAGAGAATAATCTTGTAATTTCTCCCCCTACCTATTACAGTCGTCTTTGAAAGATTTTCATGGAGTCAGGGAGGTGTAACAGTACAATTTCAAAACCACTGACCCCTTTTATGAAATGATAAATTTAAAAGTGGCTTTTAGGTAGAAACCAGAAATACCTTTTGCTATGATAATCTTAATAGCTACTGTTGATGAAGCATTTATTTTGTGTGTTTTGTAAAATAACTGATTTTCTATCAGGCTACATGAGTATATTTTAAAGACTTGGGTTTTCCAAACAGCAATATATATGCAGAACTTATAGTAGATACCAAATAAATATTCCAACATGTCTATTGCATGAATAAGTACCTGCAAAGATATATCTTAAGGAAATGTCAGTATACCATATTTGTTATAGAATTACTAGTATAGTAATAGTAAATAAAGTGATTGTAGAAAAGTGCATTGTAGAAATATCAGGGCTTCATATAAGATGATCCTTTGTATAATTTATAAGTGATACCATTTTACTGTGTGGTGTTTATATATATTTATGTATATCCTTAGCTGTCCAGCAATCTCAAGTGATTACAAAGATAGTCTTTGAACTATACCTATGTCTCTTGGTCAGTTTTTTTACTTTTAGATATTGAAGTTTTTCTAATTATCCACCTTTTTACCTTTACCTGAAAAGCATATTTGTTTTTCATAATGTGAACATTACTAGTGATCTTTTATATATCAGCCTATAATAGCTAATATTTTAAAGTATTTACGTGTTTCCAGCAAACAGGATGGTGCTGTTGGTATTTGACTAATTACTTTTATAAAGGTAGGCATATTTTTCACGTGATCGGTATTTGAATAAAGAAACTAATATAAGTTTTTTATGATATTATAGGTTCATGAAAGCGTTAAGTTATGCATCATTAGATAAAGAAGATTTATTAAGTCCCATTAATCAAAATACCCTGCACCGATCCTCCTCAGTTAGGTCCATGGTGTCCAGTGCTACGTATGGTGGCTCAGATGACTACATTGGTCTTGCTCTTCCAGTAGATATTAATGACATATTCCAGGTATCATCATAATTTTTATTATTTTCCAGTGAGTTTGCTTTCTGTTTTTTCTTACTCTGCATAAATAGTTGTTTAGTAAGAATTTAAACTTAGAGAATACAGTAATTATGGCAGGATTATTTTTGAAGCACTTTTGTCTAAAGAAATTTTAGATGAGAATTTGCCTCTCTCAACCATTCTGTACTCTTTTATTTGTACTTCCAAGTTTCCAAAACAGCATCCTCTTCCCATATTAAATTGGCATCCTGTTTAATTTATTTATCAATATATTCTCTGTAGAAATTTAGTAAATTCTTAGCTTTGATTTTTATGCTCATTTGCTTTATTCCTTATTTTTTCATTTTTGATCCTGTTTTTTTCTCTAACACAGCCTCATGTAGTACCAGTCATATAAAGTGGGCCTGATCTTAAGAGATACCCACAGATATTTAGGTAATATATAGTGGGTTCAAGAATGCACATTTGATCAGAAATCTGAAGATAATAGGTAAATGATAAAATAATTTTTTGAATATCTAGCTCACCAAGAATATGATGAAAGACTTTCAGAGTTGGTCTTTTGCCAAGCTTTAATAATTTAACTGGATTTAGTAAAATTTTCATTGCAATTCATACCATAATGTAATTCCCAGTTTACTGTATTTCACTTAATTTTTTAAATACTTAAGTGGACTTTTTTAATAACAGGATTTACTATGCTTTGTATTTATTTTTAGGTAAAGGATATTCCTTATTTTCAGACAAGAAACACACCTCCACCTGATGATCAAAGTCCAAGAGTCTTTGCCCATGATACAGGAGGTAATTCATGCTGTTTATTCTCAAGAAACTCTTCCTCGTATTAAAAATAAAATCGTTCTTTTTAGTGGGATAACATAGTTCTGGTATACGTACTTTTGAGTCAGTGTAAATATTAACAATAAAATAATTGAGACTACTTAAAATTAAGCCACATTTTTTTTGAAGGGCATAAAGTGTTTTTCTAATAAATACCCAGCCTCTCATGAAGATAAAAATCAGATTAGTTGTTTATGGTTTTTTTTTTTTTTTTTTTTAAATAGTACAGCATTAATCTTTGAAGGTCTGAGAATTCTTTAGGGTGAGGAGAGGTATAAAAATATTCTTATAAATTACATAATTGGCTGTATTTTAACAGGTAATGCTCATATAAACTATAGGTTTTATAGCATAATAATCTAATTATTTTAGTAAGTACCTCTTTATACTTAGAATTATTAATTTTCTTTGGCCAGATTTTGATATTGATCAAAATGATACATTAATTATATTCTCAGTTTTTCACTTTATATTTAGAAAGTACTACATGTTCTGACATATATTACTGAGTTTGGTTTTCATTCCAAGATTTTCTTCTTTAAAATTTCACATGAAGCCGGGCCTGGTGGCATGTATTTGTAATCCCAATATTTGGGAGGCTGAGATAGGAGGATTGTGGTTCACAAACAGCCTCAACTACTTGGTGAGGCCCTCAGCAACTTACTAAGACTGTTTAAAAATAAAGAATAAAAGTAGGACTGGGGTTGTAGCTCAGAGGTAGAATGCCACTGGATTTCATCCCTAGTACCGCAAAAAGAAAAGAAAAAAAAAAAGATTCCACGTGAAGTTGGATGTGGTGGTACTCGCCTGTACCAGTACTTGGGAAGGCTGAGACAGGAAGATTGCAGTTTCGTTGCCAGGGTCTTGGCAGGTTTAACGTCAGATCCCCAGTTTAATGAGATCCCATTTCAAAATAAAAAATAAAACAGAACTGAGGGTATAATTTGGAAGTAGAATGTTCTGTTTAATCCCTGGAACCAAAAAAATATATGTATTTTTTTGCATGGTTTGAGGCACCTTGAAAAGTTGTTGTTTTCCCCAGAACTGGGGATTGAACCAAGCAGCATTCTCCCTCCAAGCTACATCTCTCACCCTATTTTTTTTATTCTTTATTTGGAAACAAGTTCTCACTAAGTTGTGGAGGGCCTAAGTAGCTGAGGATGGCTGTGAACCTACGATCCTCCTGTCTCATCTTCCCATGTACCAGGATTACAAGCATGCACCATCACACCTGGCAAAAAGATATTTTTGATGATATCTTCATCAGATTTTGTTTTATATTTACTTACACACAGGTCTTCCATCTGGAACTGGAGGTCTTGTAAAAAACTCTTTTCACTTGCTACGACAGCAGATGAGCCTTACGGAAATAATGAATTCAATCCATTCAGATGCGTCTCTGTTTTTAGAAAGTACAGAAGACACTGGGCTACAGGAACATACAGATGATAACTGCCTTTATTGTGTCTGTATTGAAATTCTGGGTTTTCAGCCCAGTAACCAACTAAGTGCAATATGTAGTCATTCAGGTGAGTGATTATGTTCTTTGAGATAAATCCACCTGAATTTAAATCTGCTCCAATCACAAATCATCTGCCAACATTGTTGATCTCCTTTTATTCCATTCTTGCTACTCTTGACTTAGTTCAAGCACTCAGCATCTCTCTGTTGGAAGATTAGTATTTCAACCTCTTAATTTTGGTTTCTTCCAATGCATCACTCATACTATTGCCTAGGATTAATCTGTTCATAATTCTTTCTTGATATTCATGCCCAACACACAAGACTTTGCTTTCTGCCTAATGCCCCCCCTTCGTCTCCTTCATTCTTTTCTCTTACTGACTTGAAGTTTTGAACAGCTTCTCGTCATGAAAAACGTGTTTTCTCTGTTGCTCTCTCCTCGTCCCTTCTCCTCCCCACACAGATGCAAGGTGACACACAGCATATGTGGTCTGCAGGTCCACATCACCCTGTGTGTCTGCAGCGTCATGTCTGCAAAATATTCCCTGAGTCTCGTGTGTCAGGTGTTGATAACGCCTTCAATTTTGCTCTCACTGCCTTGTGTATACAGATCTTTTATGGTAATTACTACTATTATCACCTGGTAATTTTTTCTCTTCCACTCAGTAATTTCTTTTAGGATATGGTATGTTGTCTTTTCATTTTTATTTTTCTAACACCTACCTGTGTGCTGCTTTTACGTCGTAGGTTCTCAATATGTATTTGAGGAGTAAGTAAATAAAATGGACCCAGATTGCACTTTATTAATGTGAATTAACAAGTGACATCTATAAGCAATTGCAAATTCGTGTATATGTGGCTAAAGTGTTACTCATATATATGTATCTTTTCTAAATGATGATCACTTAACCACCCTCAGAAAAATCTAGTGTTGACCACAATTCTCTGGCTCATTTTTCCAAATTTCTCCTTGCTAATTGAGAGCTTCCCAACTAATGGATTGTGGCACACTAATCTACCACAAATAAAATAAGGTTGTGTACCTCCTCATACTTACAGAATTATATATCTGTATTTTTCACAAGATATTTTACACAGTACAATTTGAAAAGTACTACATTAGACCATGTTAAAGATTTTGTGTGTTAGACAAAAGACATTATCTATGACAGATAACTAAGAAATATTTTCTATTTTATATAAAAGTTGTTATTTTAAAGGAATGTCAGGTGCTAAACACTGAGGTTTCTAATCTGGTGGAGTAGTGGGTTGAAAAGTGTTAAATCTCAGACCTATACAGAGTGATCAGGCAATAGAAAGAAATAAAGGGACCCAAACTGGAAAGTAAGAAGTCAGATTGTCACTGTTTGAAGATGACTTGTAAAAAGGCCCAAAAGCTATTGGAACTAACAAATGAGTTCAGCAAAGTTGCAGTATACAAAACCAACTTACAAAAATCAGTAGTTTTTGCATCTGCCAATAGTGAATTATCTGAAAAATTAAGAAAACATTCCCATATTTAGGAACTATAAAACAAACAAACAACAACAAAAAAAAACAAGCAAAACATCTAGAAATAAATTAAACCAGATCTGAAAAATCTCTTCAATGAGACCTATGAAACAGGGATTAAATAGAAAAAAACTTCCTAAAATTGACATGGAACCATAAAAACATCCTAAAGAGGAAATTCATCTTGAGTAAAAAGAACAAGACAGGAAGAATAACATTACGTGTCTTTAAAATAATCTTACAAGTGTAGTCTGAATCAGTTTTCTTTTACAAGAGGAAAGCTTCTAAAAAACTTAAAATTTCTTATAACACTTTGGTTTTATGTTTTTTTATTGGTTACCCAGTGATACTTCTTGAAAGAATAAACAAAGATTTTCTAATTTCTATTTGCTCTGATCTTTTAGTGTAAGTACCCAAGAAGTTTTTAAATCAAATGAACATTTGAATTAAGATGCTTGATTGACTTTCAAATCCCATCTACGGGTAACTTCACAATGCATGAACAGTAACCGTAATTGTACAGTAAAAGTTGACCACAGTGTAAAATACAGTAGCTGTACAGTAAAAGTTGACCGTAATAACTGTAATTATAAGGAAAGCAATGAACTATACATAAGGCAGAAAAGTGATTCTGGTATTATTGATGGCTTAAATGTGGAGGTTGCTAGTCATAGGTAATAAATATAATCCTATGATATGATAATCCAAGAGCAAGAAGAGAAAATTAAAATAGCAAGAGAAATGAAATTTTATATATATATGTCAAAACTTTTAATGACATTTACCATGGAAAAGGATAAGAAGGATGGAAGAATGGGGAACTTATAATACTGTATCTTCTGTATACATCTTCATTTAAATTTTAAAATAATTACATATTTTTATATTTTGGGAAAATCAAATCTTATTTGTAAGTGTCTGTAGATAGTAATAGGTATCTATCTGAGCAATCACTATTTGAGCAGTATAGACTTACTTTGAAAATCTTCATGGAGTAGAATAATTGTCGATTACTAAAAATAAATGATCAGGAATTGTCTTTTTTAGAATAAACAGTATAAACACAGGATTTAAGTCACTGTTATATCATTTTTATTGGAATTCTTTTTCTTCTTCAGATCTTCAAGATATTCCATATTCTGATTGGTGTGAGCAAACTATCCACAATCCCTTAGAAGTAGTCCCCTCTAAGTTTTCAGGAATTTCTGGGTGCAGTGATGGAGCATCTCAAGAGGGCTCAGCCAGTAGCACCAAAAGCACAGAATTGTTACTAGGTGAGCTTTCAGACTCAGGTTCAAAAATTATTAGTTAGATTGTATCTAGTTGGTTTTGTTTTTCTTAAGTACTGTAAAATTATCTTAAAACTGGCAAATCGGTTTTAGTGAAGCAATTTAGCAGTCTTAAATCTTGCACCTGTATCTGCCACTCACGTATACCTTCTTACTATCTGCAGATCATGTGCAACTGATCATTGTTTTAGATTTCCAAGTTAAAAACAGACTCCACAAATTATAATTATTTTACATTGTATAAGATAAAATAAGTTCACAGTGAAATTTTCTTTTCAGGTGTTAAAACAATTCCAGATGACACACCAATGTGCCGCATACTCCTTCGCAAAGAAGTTCTAAGATTAGTCATTAATTTGAGTAGTTCAGTTTCAACTAAGTGTCATGAAACTGGACTTTTAACGTGAGTAAATTACATTTACAAATGATATTGTGCTTTTTGAGGTGAAAAAAGTATTTTAAGTACTTCAAAATTTAGACAGACGGGTGTCAGTTTTTCTAAACTACATTGCCTTATCATTGTGAGTCTGGATTTTCTTATATGTACTTCTACATATATGTTTTAATCAAAACAGTATATGGTAGCAGATTAAATGCAAAAGCAAGTATGAGAATCCAGCTCTTCTATTACCATAATTTAAAAGAATTTTGGAAAAATTCAGGTTTTTTAAAGGAATGAATAAATACTTTGAAATTTTCTCAATTGCAGTTTCTGTGGTGGTAGTTATTTTTTTAAGAAGATGATAAATTGTTTTTCTAAATTATAGGAACATGATAAAATAATATTTAGATTGACTCTTCATCTGTATTTAAAGTATTTTAAGTAGTGGTTCTCAAAAGAAATATACTTCAAGGTCTTCCACAAAGCATTTCAGGTGATACCGGTGTCAGGGTACTACTGCAGACCTCTGGGCTGAGATCTCTAGGAGTGAGACCTTAGCCTGTTCCACAGCCCCCATCCACAGCTAATTCCGAGATGATGTCCCAGCCAAAAGCCAGTTTAAATTGTTGAAAAATAGATTGCCCAAAGTTATTAATAACTTCAGTCTGTCTTTGAAAATGTATTTCTATTTTAAAACTAGGTTTTGAAAATATTTAAGTCATCTGAAACTAATAAGTAATATTGTAATTTCTCAAAGAAACATTAGGATTTGTACTTTGGAGCCTGGGGCAGTAGTTTTGTAAGATTCAGGCTAGCTTGAGCAACATAGCAAAACCCTATTTCAAAATAAAACATATGTATATAGTTATATTTTTTTAACCCCTCAAAAACAAACAGGAAAAAAAGAAACCAAAAACTGATATTATTTCATTGAAATGTGAGTTAAGCATATTTAATACCTTAATCTATTATTCCAAGTATGCCATCTAATCAGTACCTGAAGAAAAAAATATTTTAAGTGATATTGGAGGGAAAAAGATACGTTACTGTTTTTATTTATTTATTTTGTGTGTGTGGTACTGTGGGTGGAACCCAGGGGCTTTTCTACCTCCGGGCTATACTCCCAGACCTATTTTGTACTTTATTTGGAAACAGAGTCTCACTAAGTCGCCAGGAGCCTCACTAAGTAGCTGAGGCTGGCTTCAAACCTGTGCGATCCTCCTGTCTCAGCCTCCCACGCGCTGGGATTACAAGCGTGCGCCACCACGCCTGGCTATAAGTTATTACTTTTATCACATTATCATGTTTTCTTTTACTTTAGAATTAAGGAGAAATATCCTCAAACATTTGATGATATATGCCTATACTCTGAGGTTTCTCATTTGCTGTCACACTGCACATTTAGACTTCCATGTCGGAGGTTCATACAAGAATTATTTCAAGATGTACAGTTTTTACAAGTAAGTAGGAGTTATATTTCTGAAATTTGTTTTCTAATTCTTTGTTTGAATTAAGTTAAAAGAATGATTATATCTGTATTGTATACCATTTTTGTAAAAGTCATTAATGATTTACATTTCTCCTAGATGCATGAAGAAGCAGAGGCTGTGTTGGCAATACCACCAAAGCAACCTATAGTTGATACATCTGCTGAATCCTGACCTCATATTTATGATGTATATAGATGTATACTATATATATTCATATTTGTGGATTTTCTACAAGCCTCGGAAAATACTGACTGGCAGCAAAGACAGGAGTATCTTCTGCACACTGTTCCAGCAATTACTGGTACATAGACAGTTGGAACTGCTGACTTCCCTAACCAAATCAACTTCATTCTCTCCCTGTTGAGCCCTTTAAAGGGTTCATGATTCATTACACAATTTAAAGAGTTTCATTTACCATCATATGCAAGAGCCAAGCACTGAATACCTACGTAGGTTTTCTATTTTTTCACTTTAAACGCAGAATGGCAGTGAAACAATAATAGGATATGCAGAAACACCCTTCACATATTATTTCTGAATTCTTTTTTTGTTTTTTAGAATAAATAAAAAGATGCCTTGTTTGTTAATTAATTCATGGAAACCAGGAATCAGTGTCTGTAAAGCTGCATCCTGTTACCACAATGGGGTGTGATGTAACTGCTGGTATTAGAGGGGGAACTTTGGCCCTTCCACATTTTCTTAATGTTTGTAACACTACTTCAGAGGTTTGTAACCTCAAAGCGAAAGAAGAGCCTCATCAACCCAGGACTTATAAGTTATTTTTATGTTATTAGACTGCATAAAGATTCTTATTTGTTTTCCATCTCTTCTGTTTTGTTGCCATGTGTTATTATAGGCTATTTGAACCAGTTAAGGTTTTTCACTACAGTTTCTGATCAAAAAGATTTCATAGTTCAGTTGAAAATATTTCCCACTTATAGACTGCATGCATTTCCAGTGGACTTCCACTTTCATCAACTTTCTATACCGTCATTTTAAGCAAGAATGTAAGCACTATTACTTTAGACCCAGAGCAAAGGAAGCATTAAACAATACTTTGGATCTCCAGAGGAACTGGTAAGTTTGCCTATAATTTACACATTCCATGGGGAAAGAAGAGCCATTTTTAAAAATAATTAATGAAACTCATTATTAAGATTAAAACTTGTAGTGAAAAGCCTTAAATACTAAATTTTAAAGCACCATAATTTAATTTTTATATCAGTGTTCTTGTTTTGCACAAACTAAATAAATTGCAGTGATAGGTGAGTGTAAGAGTACAGTAATTGCCTTTATCACATTTGTGAAGTTGTTATATTGATGAGGGCAAGGTTTTGTTTTGTTTGTCTAATTTGTATATGTATAAATATATTTGGAAATATTTACAGGAATTAAACATATATGCAAATTTGTACATAAAAGTAGCATGGCCATCATCTTTAGAATGCTTGTAAATGAAAGGATTATCTTTTGAAATCTATATATAAATGGAAATAGAAAAATCCAGCTGGACTGATTAGGACCCTTTTTTAATTCATTTGTGTAGGCCATTTTTACAGTTATACATCAGCTTTGACACAGTCACAGAACATTGGTTAATATTTTCCCATGTTGCAGATCCATTTTGTAATATGTTAATTCTTTGTGATCTCTGTAAAGAACCCTGTGAACTAGAAACCATAACTCGAAGAGATACTTTTTTTTTTTTTTTAATTTTCTGGCACTGAAAGTTCCTGTTGGGATGAAACCTTTCATCTCACTTCCTAACACCTCTTTGACTGCACTTCAGTGAATTGTTCTTGCGTGCACTGTGTAGCAACTTACATCGTAACAAAGCAGATAAGGGCTGTAAGCTGCTGCTTATGTTAAACAGATATTCTCTCATAAAATTCAATGAAGGTAAAACAATTTTTTTTTACTTTATCACTGAACCCAAGTGTTTTAAATGTCAATAGTACTTCTAATAACGATGCCTGTCACCTTGGTCTTTGGTCTTGGATAATTAAACTGCCTTTCCAGAGAACCAAATGTCAGAGATACTAGACCAAATAGTAGTTAAAAACTCCAAAGGAATTAATGTAATAATCATATTCATAATGGGGTTAATGTAATTTAGACACTCATTTTGAATACTACCTCAGTTAATATAGACTATAAAATCTGTGGTTTAATTACTCAAACATTAATAGTAAATTTTTTTTTTTTTTGTCATGCATGCACAGAAAACCACCCCCATCCCTGTACCCTACTTAAGTCATTCATCCCAAAATTAAGGCTGTTACTCTTAGCCTGGGCAGGTGTTTTTGACTGTTACTTTGAATGACATGTTTGTGTATATGATCATATCTGCCTATAGCACTTACTGTGGGAAGACGCTCAAAGCTTTGTGATTAACAGTATACTAAGAAAAAAAAGTCTGTACTTAAGTTTATAGGGCTATTTGGTTTATCCACGGTTTCACTGACAGGTCTATCTAGTATGTTTTCTTTGAGTACTTGTTTGTATAAAAGTAGATTTTATGATGATAAATACATGCAGTGCCAAGTGATTAACTTAGAAGTTTAAGATTAAATTATAGCAGAAAAGGTTAGAAAGGTGTCAGTGGTAATAGAAATGAGAAAATAAATAATAAATATTACCAGGCTATAGAATACCAAAATAATGTCAATGCTGTAGTTTTAAAAACTTTAGAATTAATCTTAGTCCATATAAATTTGTACTCATAGTAAATATTGAATTATTTGAAAGACTTTGAACACTTATGCTGGTTGTATACTGTGAATTTTTAATGTAAAGTGAACTGTCATTTCTAATTGAATTTTTCACATACTAAGTAAATACTGACAAATAAGAAAATTAGAAATTTAGTATTCATAATGAAATGTCCTCTAAATTTTTTTATACTTTTATTTCTGTTTGCGCTGAGGCATATTTGAGGGGCAAAAAAAGTGTTCTCCCTGATTAAAATTTTCTAATAAAAATTAGTAGCATACAGACATCTATAAGACAGTGGCATTAAAAGAGGCTTTTGGAAAATATTTACATCATTATAATAACGTGTACAAGTCCTCTAGAAATGGTGGCTTTAGTAGTTTTTAGCTCTTTTGTCTAGAGCTTGAGATAAGTAAGCTGAGTTCTTCAGGGCCTGTCACGATGGCAGAGTGTTCAACAGTGAGATGTCAGTGCTTATTTATAATAAATATTTCATTCCATTGAGAAGGATGCCTTTTATCCCCATCTTAAAGCACAGCTCATTAAGCAATAAAAACCAAGCTGTCTGTCATTCAAATTATAACTGCAATTACTTTTGCATGGTTAGGTTAGAGTGAGGTGCTAATTTTGTGTGAGAAGGATTTGTGAACTACTTTGGGAAATGTTCTTTGGAAGTACGGGTTTTTAACTTTGGTCTTCTGCTTCCAGTTTTGTCTCAGTTTCACAATCTATTAAAAACATGGGGAAAAGATAAGGTAGGATTAATTGACTGATTTTTTAAGAACTGTTTAGAATGAAGGAACACTTAAGATTTTCCAGTATAAGTTGAGAAAGGTCTCCATTGTTTCTGCATTTATGAAATTTATTGTTATAATCTTAATTTCAAGAGTGTCACAACAAAGAGTTTCATTAAAAAGCATACCAGTGAAATTAATAGCAGTGCTTATCAAAGAATATTAAAATCTAGGAACATTCTTTCTCCCCCTCTCCCTCCTTTTAGTTCCAGGTTCCCAGGGTAGTTTTCATTCATGGTAGGTTTATATGACACAGAATCTGGAATTCCTCCCCTACTTTTGGAATATTTTTGTAATGTAAGTGGGTAGCTATGCCACAGCATGCATAAATTGCACATTTTGTTTGACTTTCTTTATGAAATAATTTGAAAAGTATAATTTATGCCAAAAAAGCATATCTTAGAATTTTGTCACATAAGTAGGTTGATTTAGCACAAAATGCAAAGTCTTGGGGTGGAGAGGGAAGTTGAAAATCTTTATAGATTGTTGAAAAATGTTCCATTACTGACTCGTCAGAAACCCTAACGATGCATTGTAAAACAAATGATGTAAATTAGTTGTGAAAAGTGGTAAGGGATTGTGAAAAAAAAAATCTCGGACTCGTGCTCTCTAACCACAATTTTATTCTTTTTTATTTTAGTAATACGCTGCTACATATTTGGAGGTTCTGGTGTTTGTAGGTCACTGAACAGACATTGAAATCTGATTTATATTGTATAACTGTAACATAGAAAGAAAAAGTATTTATATATTTTCCGTAAGAATATTTCATTGAGTTGTGTATAATTTAAACAAGATTTGTCCTCAAATGGTTTTTGCTCACCTTGATTTTTTGTTGTTGTTGTTGTGGTTTTCTTGGTTTTGTATAATGTGTACAGTTTATGTCAAGGGCATTACAAGCCTCCAGAAGCATAATGTTATCAAAGGGATACATTGTTAATAAATGTACTTAAAATTCTTAAACTTGTGGTGGTATTGTTTTATTTGAAAACTTTAAAACAACAGTGGTCATATGGCCTTTGTTTGAATCATATAATACTAATGCTGACATATGTAATTCCCAGTAAAAATGACCTTGAAGTGCCACAGGCAGGAAGCTTGTTCAATTACAAGTACAGTGTCTGTTCCAAATATTTTAAAAATAAATATTTACACTTTAACGTTCCTCTTAATTTAATCAAATATCCTTACAGTGTTTAAAATCTCAGGGTCTTTTAAAGGATTTTAAAAAATGGAATTATCTTTACAATCACTCTGAATTTTTTAGGAATTAATATAGAAGTGATGGTCATAAGAGGGAGGTGACTTTCTGTGGACAGGTATTCAATTCTTTATGTATAAACTGGCCTGATCAAGCATGTGCCACCACATCTGGCATAGAGAGCATTTTAACTGCTAATTTTGAAGATATTCTTTCATTTTGTTTCTTCTAGTGTTTTAAAAGTTCTACTTGCAAGGCATTTAATAACATATTTCTAAATTTTGGAGATGAAGCCATCTTGTCCTTCAACTGAGTTCTTAGAAACAGTGATAACTGCATTGAATTTAACTTGATTTCTGTATAAATACAGGTTCTGGTCGATAATGAGATTAACTGTAATGACTGTGGACTAGGTGTTAGAATGCTGGTGAGCATTTTCAGTAGGTCAGTGACTGCTGTGTGAGTAGGTCCCTCCTCCCAGCCTGAGTCACCGTGGTTCCCTCTGCAGGCATGAGTACCAGTCCAATCCATATCAACATATTCCAGTAATTTCTAGAAATTACTGCTAATTTGTTTGTAGATGGAATTTTTTTTAAGCTATTATGGCTGTGGAAAAGTGGAGCTCATTTAGAAAAACTAGATACTATCAGATGAAATAACATGATTTCCTTCAAAATAAGAAGAGGAAATAGTTGTGTTGATGGAGTTGGAGCAGCGCTGGATAGTGATGGTTGGGGGTAGTGATAGCATGTAAAGGTGGATTAAACTCTTCTACTTTTGTGTGTATTAAATTCTCCATAGTATATGTATGTGTATAATCCTGTTACCTCTGTTAACACATAAATATTAACTTGAAAGTTTCTGTATAGCACATCTTAAAGCATTGCTAAATGGCACATAGTATTGAAAACTAAGGTATTAAAAACTAATATATTGGTTTTAAAAACTAATATATTTGGTTAAGAACATTGGGGAGGAATGTTTACAGCAAATTGGGTCACAGTAGTATTATAAAGAAACTCAGGTATCTAAGCATTTTCTCTTGGTATGTTGCCATGTTTCAGAATGTATTTGATTTAGGCCATTGGGTCTCAAAGTTTATTGTGAATCTCAATGCCTGGGAAATTATGAGAATTTTGGATTTCAAGCTTTGTGCCACAGAGAGACTGAGGAGGTTTGAAGTGGTAACCAAAAGTTTATATTTTCAGTAAGTTCCTGGAGTAGTTTATTGGTCATACTGAGAAACTGTTAAGACATCCATTTCATTAAGGTCAGTAAAGCACAAAAAATGTGATGGTAAAATGTTTTAATTAAAACACTACAACAGTAAAAAAACAACTTCAAGGTTTTCCGAGTATTTTTTTTGAAGTATCTAAATGAAAGCAAACACATATCAATGTCATTGACATCTGTATAACAGGTTTCCAATGAAAAATATAATTAAAAAAGGAACATAAATAGGGTAAATGATAACAATACTGGCCCCAAACTCTTCTCATAGCTCTTTTTTGCTTTCATCCATATTAGGATATAACTAGTTTTCCCAGCAAAAGGCTTGTTTATATCTACAGAAAAAGGTCAAAAAGCTTCAACAGTTCTGGACTGTGATGGTATATTTTGAAGCTACATGAGATGTGGATACTTCCTGTTGCCATTGGGTAGCAGAGCCAAGCACATAGGCAGTTATTTCCAGCATACTGACAGCCGTTGGCAATACTACAGGGACCTCTGTATGCTTCTTTAGAAATGTGACCCAACATGAGGGCTCGGTTGATGAGAAAGGAAAGGAACTACCATGCATCAAGCATGTAGGTACCAGGTGCTTTGCACAATAGTTACCCCTTGTGTCCATGAGAGGAGAATTGGTTTTAGCATTCCTGTGGATAACAAAAATAGTGGATGACAAGTCCCTTATATATTTATTGTATTTGTATGTAACTTAAACATGTCCTCCCATAAACTTTGTCATCTAATACCTCATACAGTATAAATGTCTGTAAGTAATGTTTACACTGTATTGTTTAAGGAATAATAAGAAAGGTCTGCACATGTTCAGTACAGGTCCATTATTTTTTTTCTGAGCATATTCTATCCATGGTGGGTTGAAGCTTTGTACACAGACCCTATGGGAATGGAAGGCTGTATTGATTCAAAGAAGACAAAGTTTCTCCAGAGCCAACATGGAATCTCCTATTCCACAGAACTGCTTACAGTTAAATTATATCCAACAATGAAGTTTCTTTTTGTTTACTGTTATTTTTATTTACTGTTTAACCAGAATAGGATTATAAATGAGGCAGAATTCTTGTCACTGAGACACCCAAAAGATGCTAAGTGGAGATGGGTCATTTGCATACAGCTCATGAAAGTAAGAGGAATCATAAAACGTGAATGCAATTGCTTGATATATTTTTCTTTTCTGAGGTAGTCAAAAATTAAGAAAAATGATGTCTACTGAACAGAAGCACTCAACCTTGAGCGTCTGGAGTTCTTTTTCAATTCTGTTCCTTCACTGTAGTAAGTAATCTAGACAGAGGAAGAAGTATGACAACCTGATTCATTTACATATCTTACCTATTAGGGTAAATCTGTACCTTCAAAAGAGTTAATTTTACTGTCAATGAACTGCAAATTCTTAAGTCTAAGACCTGATTTAGTCTCCAACATCTGTAACTTTTTTATTAAACATAGTAAATGTGCATTGACAATTCATGATTTAGTTGTAAATCTGCGGCCTTTATTAAAGCCCTCAATCAAATTGCTTTGTCCTTAAGATATCAAACACGGGAGTAAATTCTCATGGAATTATTTTCTGAGGCCTGAATTCCTAGGCCCTCCGCCACCGGCACAGCATTGAGTGACTGGGGTCTGCCAAGTGCATGGTTAAAGCCTAGCACTATGTCAAGTTCAGGTCTGTGATAAGAAAGCTGATCCTGGAACAAGCAACACGGGTCCTGCCATTTCTAGAGTAAGCCTGTAGGAGGCGAGTTAAGGTCCATAGCTTCCAGCTTGGCCAGACTATAGTGTTCTTACATAAATCAGATCTCTGAGTAGTGATACCTCACTGGGACAGAGGGCCGGGGTGGGTGGTGAGGGCAGGGTATCTTCACTGGTCCGCTTTAGCATCTGTGTAAACTGAGCCTCTGCTGCTTAGTGGTAGTATTCACCTTGACCTGAAAGGGTCACTGAGGAGAGGCTGCTGCTCTCCCTGGGGGGAGGGGAGGCAAGGCATGAGGGCATGGCCATTTGCATCTTGTACTCGGAACAGTGTGCTGGCTCAGGTGGATTTGTGGGAAGACTGTCCTTGTCCCCAGACACAAGTGAAGCCAACTGGGACACGTAATTCAAGCTAGTTTCTCCAGCTGGGATTTCCCCCAGGGAGTTCGTGTAGTTTATTTCTATCATCTTCTGTAAATTGTCAGGTGAGGTTGATAGTCCCAGCCGACATGGCAGGTCTTGGGGTCCTGGGACACGGCCAGGACCAGAGTTGGAAGCTGACTGATTATAGGTAAGGTTCTCAAAACAGATGCAGGGTCCAGGGCCAGAGTAATCCTTTTCTGTTGGCAAGAGGTAAAGGTAAGCAGGCTTAGTTAATTCACTTTCTGTGAGTGGCTTCCCAGTGCCTGGGAACTGTGTCCTGGTCACTTCTGTAACTTCAAGAGCATCGGGAATGCAGTCCTTGACATTCATTATTGTTAAGTGAAGGTTCTCCTAGGAAGGAAACAAGAGATACATAAATGTAAATGTGTGTTTGGGGTATATCAAAGCATATTAAGTATGTGAAAGAGACAAAGCTCCCATTCTATTTATGTTCCTTCCTGGTCACAAGTTAAAGTTACATTGGAGACAATAATAACTAAACGATTTTCAATAGAAGAAATCAAAACTCTAATCACACCTCTCTTTTTCATTGTGGTGTCTCGGATTAAATTCCAAGTTCTCACATGTGCTAGGCAAGCACTCCATGACTGACTACACCCCCGGCTCCTCCAACCACCAACTTCATGGCTGTAGGAGCACTGGGGATTCTAAATTGTTTTATTTTCCTGAAGAGGTTTAGGAATACATGATTAATGTAGCCGAAATTCTGAATAAGTCCTTGCAATTTCCCCACATTTACCTTGGAATTTATTAATGACAGGATGCTGCTCTTGTAAGGGTCTGGAATGTCAGGTAAACACTTCTCCTTCACCCTGGAAAAACAATGACCACGAGATTGAATTTCGCGATGTAACAGAATCATTGAGAGCAAGGACTCGAGTCGGAGTCCTGGGTTCTGTTCCTTGCTCTGTCCCTTATTAAGCCAGTTACTCGACTCTTCCAAGCTTTCATATCCATGGTTAGTGGAGATATGTGCAGTACGCACAGTGCTGTGAGGATTTAGCGGGTCATTCTATATAAAGCACGTTGAGCACCACCGAGCGCGTAGGTATGAGCACTAGCTGTGGCTACTGAAAACATTTGCAATCTCTTCAGTTGTCATTGTTTTCTTCATGTAGTAGCTTAGAAAACAAAACTGTCAAATAATTCACATCTTCTCACATCTGCCTCCTTTGCTCTCAGTAGTTCTGTTCATGTTGTTCCAGGTCATTTCCATCTCACTGGACCTCGTTAGGGTTTTCTCTGGCTGGATAAACTTCCCCCCACACTCACCACTGACTTTTCCAGCAGCACATCACCACGATGATCAGGACACAGAGAGTCATGGGCACGATGATACGGACCAGCATGTGGGCTGGAGAGAGAAAAAGAAGGGAATCTTTTTAATGAGTAGTTCTACTTCAAAGGGGTAAACTTAGGAGTCAGAATCATTTTACATGTTCACCACTCCTCAAATATCTATGCAAAATCCAATGTGAGTTCTGACTGACTAGGAAAATAAAATGTCCACCCCCAAGCCAGGTGTGGTGGCATACACTTATAATCGCAGCATCTGGGAGGCTGAGACTGGAGGATCGCAGTTCATGGCCAGCTTCAGCTACTTAGTAAGGCCCTTCTCAGTGAAACTCAGTGAGACCCTGTTTCAAAACTAAAACGACTAAAGTTGCCGGGCGTGGTGGCGCACGCTTGTAATCACCGCGCTTGGGAGGCAGAGACAGGAGGATCAAGCAGGTTCAAAGCCAGCCGTGCGCGCTGGCTTAGGAGACCCTGTTTCCAAATAAAAATGTAAAAATAGGTCTGGGAGTGTAGCCCGGAGGTAGAAGGGCTTCCAGGAACCCCAGTACCACCAAAGAAAAAAAAACAAAAACAAAAAATAAAACGACGAAACCTGGGCATGCTTGTAATCCCAGCATTCAGGAGGCTGAGACCGGAGGATCGTGGTTCGTGGACAGCCTCAGCTACTTAGTGAGGCCCTCTGCAACTCAGTGAGACCCAGTTTCAAGATTAAAAAAAAAAAAGGCAAGGGTATAACTCAAAGGTCCAATGCCCCTGGATTCCATCCCCAGACCCACAAAAAATTAAAAAAATAATAAAAAATAAAAAGACTAAAAACAAAAAATAGGGCTGGGGTATAGCTCGGAGGTACAATGCCCTTAAGTTCCATCCCCAGTACCGCAAAAAAAAAAAAAAAAAAGAAAAAAAAATGCCCATCCCACCAACAGAGGGGGCCCTTTGCCACCAGTCCACACATGGTGACCCAACTTAGGGAGTGGACCACGACTCCCAGTTCCTCACTTGCTCCCAGTACTAGAATTGTACTTCCCAGCCTCACCAAGTTTCCTGGTAGGTGGAGAGACCCTTCCCCTTGAGTCTGAGCTGGGCCTTTGCCTTGGTTTGGCCAGGGGAATGTTGGCAATGGAGAGTATGGAACTGCTTTTCTCCTGTAATTAACTGGGAGAAGAGTCGCCCAGTAACTGCTGCCCCTCGGCCGAGCTCCAAAGTGAACTCATAAAGAGTGAATCTGGACCAGCCTGATCTGGCCTGGACCCAGCCTAGACCATCCAGGCCACAAATGCCCTGAGACCCCCTCAGCAGAAAAGAAATTGTTGTTTGTAGCCACTGAAGTCTTGCCATTGTTTGTTACATGTGTACCAAAAACTGACTAGGTAACTTCAGGTAAAATTACCTGAATGTGTCTTAACATGGGGTAATAATTTTATTTCTCAAATACGTCACCTGTGCTTTTTTTGGTATTGGGGCTCTGATCCAGAGCCTCATCTACGTTAGGCAGGCATTCTACCACTGAACTACATCCCCAGTCCTTTTTTTTATTTTAAGACAAGGTCTCACTAAATTGTCCAGACTGGCCTCAGCCTTCTGTGTAAGTAACTAAGACTATAGGTGTACCCTACCACACCTACCTACTTATTCTTTTTTTAAATGTCCACTTTCCTATTCTTGCTTCTTGCAATTAGACCAATTCATTCATCTTGGTTGATAAACACTCTTACGGTGCAGAACATTCAGTGAGAGAGAAGAGAGAGAGAGAGAGAGAGAGAGAGAGAGAGAGAGAGAGAGAGAGAGAGAGAGAGAGAGCGCTAATGCTGACTCACTTGTACAGATGATTCCATTCAACCCATCTTATCTATCTTATCTATCTTATCTGTCTCCCCTTTCCTCCCCTCTTCACACACTTGGCTGTCCTGGAAAAAAATGGAGCTTGGTCTGCAGACTCGGGTGTGGTGGGCAATGTTACCACTTTTTAATGGACCTGGGGAGATAACCAAGCCAGTGCAATGAGGCAACATGGTTTTCTGGAGATGAGATCCAGAAAGGTAAGAGGCTTCTGGAGCAATCACCTCAGCACCTGAGTCCTTTTCCCCAGAACCCTCTCTTCCTATCTCTTTGACTAAGAACAGCTAGATTTCGAGGCTGGCCATTTTGTCTACTCCAATTGATTTTGATATTTGGTTAAATTATGGTTTTATACATGTAGTTAGGAACTAGCCTGAGGACCTAACAGTTTCCAAATTTTTAACCAGTTTTGCTAAATCTTTTAGTGAAGCATAGTATAGTTCAGATTAACCTTATTTGAAACACTTAGAACCAGAAAATTTTTTATTTCAGATTTTTTTAGATCTTTGAATATTTGCATCCTTATAAGGAGGTAGCTTGGAATGGGACACAAATCTAAACAGGAAATTCACTTATGCTTCACATCTACCTTAGAGCCTAAAGATAATTTTATGTAATATTTTTAATGTGCCCATGAGTTTTGTTTTGGCTTTTTGTTGTTTTGTTTACTTGCGTGTGTGTGTGTGTGTGTGTGTGTGTGTGTGTGTGTGAGTGAGTGGAGATTGAACCCAGGGGCATTCTGCCTCTGAGCTAAATCTCCAGACCTTTTGTTTTTTACTTTGAAACAAGGTCTCGTTAAGTTACTGAGAGACTCACTAAATTGCAGAGGCTGGCCTCAAACCTGCAAGCCTGTTGTCTCAGACTCCCAAGCATTAGGATTACAGATCCTAATAGTGCCACTGTACCAGGCTATACACCTGTGTTTTGAGGCAAGATCCTTTCACTGAGATGAGGCTGTAGGGATGATGTCACAGCAGGCAGGACTGCAGACCGGAGTACCTTGTATGGTGACAAGGACACGGCTGCCTGCCTTGGTAGGTGGTACACTCCCCACTACTTCAGGGATAGTTCAAAACATGGCCTTGGGTCTCAAGCCCAAGCCCAAAACTCAAATGAGACTAAGATTTGAGTCAGCCACTCAGATTATTTAAACTTGTTCCAGGTTATTTCATTTCCAGTGAAGCTGTGTGTGTGCGCCCTTCAGTGTAGCAACCTAGTGTCAAGGAAAGCTGGGGACACAGGCAAGACTTTGCCCTGCTTGTTTTTCAAAGAGGAATGTCTGCACAAGGCCCCAAGGAAGATGTTCTTTCTCGCTGTCCCCTGTTGGAGTCTATATATCTTGCTACCTTTCTAATCATCAGATGTCAAGGTTTGCCATGGGAATATGTTTATCCAGTGATCAGTTCTTTCCATTCTTCCTCTTCTCTTCAAGGCAAATGCATTTGAAAAGATCCAGGACTTCACCACATCCCTTCCTCTCCAAATACACAAGCATGGAGCCACTGTCTGGCACCACCCCACCCGTCACTAACCATCCCAGGAGGCCCTGGCAAGCAGGAAGCCATGAAGACCAGGCACCGAAGGCCACTCCACTGACACCCAGCCCTGGCTCCAGACAGAGCCAATGGCAGGTACTCTGCGACTCTCAGACCATGAGAGACTGAGCTCCAGAGGAGGACCTCAGGGGCCGCTGAGGGGGCAAGAGTAAGGTCAGGATCAGTCAGGAGTACCACTCTTACCTGGGTTCTGGAGTGGGATTCTGTATAACAATTTTTGTGTGTGTGTGAAACAAAGAGAACGAGATAGAGTCAGGGATTGGATCAAAAGAAAACCTTGAGAACGCCCAAGTTTAGGCAGAGCCGAAGGCAACGTGTCTGCAATTTGTGAGTTTCCTAGAAACTCCTAGGGAGAGAGTTTTGATTTGGAAAACTCACAGTGCTCATCCGTCGTCCTGACCTTCTTGAAAGTTCCGTTGGGGCCCTCGCCAGCACTTGTGTATGACTTGACAAAAAATTCAAAGGATGATTCCGGCTGCAGGTTTCCCACAATGAATGTTTTTTGTTCTGGATCGCTGATGTTGTGTTTGCAATAAACCAGACTGTCTGTGATCGAAAAAGAAAGGATTTTGTTAATGAATGTGGCAGAGGTCTTGTTAGACACTGGTTCTCCTGCCGCCTCTACACTGCCAAAACTCTTTAACTAAAAAACAAATTACAGTTGTCTCTCCCTGGGCACCCTGGAAAATCTTCAAGAGATGCCACAGAGAACAAAAAGATCCATTAAACAAAGGGTGCTGCTGATTCAGGAAGAGCATACCAATTCGAGAGAGACAGTGAGACCTTGCTAGAAACTTAAATGTAAGCCAGGTGTGGTGCTATAGGCCTATAATCCTCATACTTGGGAGGCTGAAACAAGAGGATCACAGGTTGGAAGACAGCCTCAGCAATTAGTGAGACTCTCAGCAACCTAGCAAGACCCTGTCTCCAAAACAAAAAAATAAAAAGGACTGGGGGTACAGCTCAGAGACAGAATGCACCTGAGTTAAATCCTCAGTACTACACACACACACACACACACACATACACACACACACACATACACACACGGCCTTTGATCAGAGAATTGTGAGAGGGGCATTCAGTTTAGCCACAATCAGACACATGGGATTTAAAATATTTTGAATAATGAGATGTTGAAAGTGTAAATGAATAAATAAAAATAAATATCACCTGAAAGAACAGCCTTTTCAAATCCTGGGTGGCACTGCCCGGCCTTGGCTTTCAGATAGACATGATACCCTTGGATAAAACCGGGTTGGGACTCAGTGGAATAATTCTCCCAACTCAGATTGAAGGAGCGCGACGTCAAGTTAGTCACCTGCACTTGAGGGTTGTCTGAAGGAGCTGGGAAAGGAAGTCAGGGTAAGAAAAGAGTCATGATTTGCAAACAGTCTCAGAACATTTATGTCAGTTGAACATAGAACTGCAGTGAGGTCTGGAGGCTGTAAAAGCTTTTGCCATGTTGATGAGCTTTACCTGTTTCCCAGAGGACTTAAACCTCGACAGGGTTCATGAGAACTAAAGAGCTGAGGAATCTTTTTGTTTAAGCCTTCCCTTTCACAAAAAGAGATGACCAGAGAGACTTAGTAATTTGCACAAGATCACCCAGCAAAAGAAGAAAAGAAAAGACTAAAAGATTTTCTTAGCCTTGACTCTGTTTTTGAAATCTACACCGTATTCAAGAGAAGACCCAGCTGGAGAACTGGCCAAAGGGAATGGCGAGGGGAGGAAGAGGCAGGGTTATGTTCAAAGAGGCAAGGAGGATCTGAAGCGCTCCGGTTCCCAGACTGAGGAATGTGAAGTAATCCGAATGACACTGGAGAAATTGCAGACCCTATATTTTCATGGGATAAATGCACGCCTTTATTCTGAAGCCTCTCTGGTCTGTTTCTGCACACAATGGCCACGTGTATGAACAAACACCAACAGCACACAGCTCCTGCCTGTCTTAGAGCCAGCTGCAAACAGAAGCTCAAGCAAAGAAGCCCAGAGTTGGTGTGATGACGTGTGAGGCCACCCAGGGCCCAGCTGTAGCGCTTGAGGCCCAGGTTGAAGATGCACCCGGGAAGGGAGGGGCCGTGGGAAAAGTTTGAAGGGGTGATTTCAGAACATGTCTGAGGTCTTAAAAGTCACTAGAGAAACAAAAAAGAAATGTTTAAGAAAAATTCAAACTCTTTGATGCAAGTATTCCACTTAATAAAAATCCTATTATCAGGATATGAACAAAGACTTAGCTAAAATGATGATTCAGATAGACACAAGGGATTGGGCCAAGGAAGAGAGAGAGAGAGAGCGTGGGGGGGGGGAGAATGAGAATTGATTGATTTAGCATTAACACTACAGGATACTTGAAGATAAATCCTATAGTTTATCATGAAAATTGCTGTAATCATTCTAAACTATCCAGCCATAGGTGACTCGGCATATGCATACATACACAGGGCACTTTTCAGTCATGAAGATGACACAGTTAAATAATATGGAGTGATAGGATCAAAAACATAGTTTAATAACTGCAAAGAGAAAGGATCCATTTATACTGAAAAACATGTGTCTGTCCAGGGAAAGGAATACCAGGATATATGTAAAGTACTCACATTGCATTTTTGCCTCTGGGTATTAAAACTAGCAATGACTTCATCCTCTTTGTTTACATAATATTTTATAAATCACTTTTAGTGAAAGTGTCTCATGTTTGTATGATTAAAAAGTAACTTTAAAAGCCCGATTCCCAGAACACATGGGAGCGTGGAAAGCAGGTGAGGGTATGAACAATTCCTAACCTTCAGCCTCTGGATGGTTCTGAATGTGTCTTTCCAGGAGACAGAGTCTTCAAACTTACCCAGTTCCTGAGAATATCCTGTTCTTTTCTCTAGTAAATAAGCAATCCTTTCTGTGGTGATTCCATAAATTGCGAAGTCATATCGGACACCAGGTCTAAAAGTATCTAGAGAAGAAGACCCAACAGGTTTTCAATGAAACCGAGTGACATTCTCATTCATTCTGAGAAGGAAACGGTTGAAAATTAATTTGTGGTCCCCACCCAACCCCCTTGCCAGGATTTATGCATTTCCACCATCTCCCTCCTGATCAGTCCTGGAGTTCTCCGGGTGGCAAGCACCTGACTCTTCAGCCTGCGGGGCTTGTCCCCTGCTGTCCTCTCCAGGGAGAACTCTCAAACATGCCCTTAGCCGTGAGAAGAGCCAGGTGCGGTCAGATCAGACACATAGAAGCCGCCAGACCCTCCGCTGACTCCTCCTCTCTCCCATGATGGCTCAGGGCTGTCACAGCTTTGCTTCTACTTCCCAGGACCCTCACGCCTGCCCCCTGCCATCTGCCCTCAGAAGCCTGCAAGCTCCTGAAGCTGGCAGGGGCCTCCAGACCTGGACAGTTCCTGCATCCTCCCCTTAGCCCAGTAGATGGCACCAACCGCTGCTCCTGCTTATTCCACAAACAGGCTCCTTTCACTTGGCTAAACTAGCCATCTTCCCGATACAAATGCAGCCTGAGGAGTGAGTTCAAGTTCCACAGATTCACTGAAAATTGAACACTGATGATTGACTATGTCCTAAACATCTCACTTTTCTGCTTTTGTGAAAGCTGTCTGGACAACTGTTAGAATGTCCTTCTCCTGGCTCATTTGAGACCACTGGTAGCTCGCCCGTAATCGCAGTACTTGGGAGGCTGAGACAGGAGGATCGCAGCCAGCCTCAGTAGCTTAGCAAGACCCTCAGTAACTTAGTGAGAAGTTATTTTCAAATAAAATAAAAGCCGGGTGTGGTGGCACACGCTTGTAATCCTAGCATTCAGGAGGCTGAGACAGGAGGGTCGCAATTTGTGGCCAGCCTCAGCTACTTAATGAGGCCCTTTGCAATTCAGAGAGACCCTGTTTCAAAATAAAGAATAAAAAATAGGGTTGGGTATAGCTCGAAGGTGGAATACCCCTGGGTTTCATCCCCAATACCAAAAAATAAATAAATAAAAATAAAAAGGTCTACGGGTGTAACTCAAAGTTAGAATGCCGCTGGGTTAACTCTCCAGAACCAAAAGACAAAAAAGAAACAAACAAAAAAACCCTCACTCATTTAGAGGAATAAGTTTCAAAATAATAAATGGTCCGGACTTTAGATCCTTGTGAAAGTAGATTTCAAATGTTATGAGCTACATTTTATGAATACATTCTTGTAAAATTTAAACTCCCGGATCCGTGCTGGGTTTGTCACTTCACAAGGAATTTGCTTAGCATGGTCCTCACTGAAATCGCTGCCAAGTGGGCACCACGGGGAGAGGTTCTCACCGGTGCTGATGACTGTCCTCGTGTAGTTGGGACCCAGGGTCTCCCACTGCAAATCACAGAGCTGGAGCTGGCGGCGCTGGCACCACTCCACCACGTAGCCGGTGATGCCTCTGGGCTGTGGTTTCCAAGACAGAATGAATCCATCTGCTGTGCCTCTGATTCTTTCTTCATCAGCCTCTTCTGTACAGAAACAAACAGAGCCATGCTTCTGATTTACTAATTATAGCTCTTTAAGTGTTTCTAGAGAAGAAAATAAGCACATGTGTGCAAAGTATCTGCTATAGTCTGGAGCTGAAATGTCCCCCAGGGGCCTATGTGCTAAAGCCTTGGTCCCCAGAGCACGGTGCTATTGGGAGGTGGCGGAGCCTTTAAGAGGAGAGTGCTGGTTGGAGGAACTTAGGTCGTGGGAAGAGGTTCCCTAAAAGGGGATGTTGGGGCCCCAGCCCCTTCCTCTCTGTTCCTCTCTCCCTTCTTCCTTGGCCACCACTTTGCTCCAACCTGTGCTGCCCACCAGGATGCACTGCCTCGCCACAGGCCCCAAGAAAACAGGCCAACCAACCATTGACAAAACCTCTGCCAATGAAAACCAACCTTTCCTCCCTATAAGTTGACTGTGGCCGGTATTTTGTCACAGTGACGGGAAGCTGACTACCATAGTATCTAACTGGTAAGAGCCTAACTCATCAGTGGCTACAGGGTCTTGAGTGGGGGAGGTATTCTCTAGATGCCTCCCTGCCTCTCACTTCCCAGCAGATATTCCCAGCTGGCCTTCCCACGCACCTCGTCTTGACTTCCGGAGACCCAACCGGACTTGGGCGCTTAGAACAGGGGCTGGCAAACGGTGATGAGGAGACAATTCCAGCCTCTGAGGCTCATTTTTATCTGACCCTTGGGCTAAGAAGAGTTTTGTAAAAAAACAAATAAGCCAACAAAGAAGAACATAGAATATGTAACGAAGGCTGTATGACCCAACAAGCCCAAAGTATTTACTATCTTCCCCTTTACCAGAAAGGTTGCTGAGGGCTGGGATGTAGCTCAGTGGTAAAGCACTTGCCTAGTATGTGCAAGTCCCTGAGCACCAACCTCAGAACTGCAGAAACAAAGAGGCAAACAAGCAAACGGCATGGTAATCCCAGTGCTTGATGGCCTGAGACAGGAGGATCGCAGGTTTGAAACCAGCCTCAACAATTTAGTAAGACTCTCAGCGACTTAGTGAGACCTCGTTTCAAAATAAAAAAATTAAAGAGGAATGTGGGTTTAGCTGAGAGGTAGAATGCCCCTTGGTTCAATCCCCAGCACCATAAAATAGTGGATAAATAAGTACATAAATAAAATCAGCTGCTGATCCTTGACCTAGGACAATGGCTACTACTAAATCTGTTTAATTTCTATTTTTATTTTTGTGCTGCTGGGGATGGAACCCAGAGACGATTCTACCTTTGAGCTATACCCCCGACCCTATTTTATTTGTTTGTTTGTTTGTTTGTTTGTTTATTTATTTATTTATGGTACTGGAGGTGGAACCCAGGGGCATTTTACCTCCTAGCTACACCCCAGCCCTATTTTTTTATACTTTATTTGAACAGGGTCTCACTGAGTTGCAGGGGGCCTCACTAAGTAGCTGAGGCTGTCCGCAAACTGCGATCCTCCTGTCTCAGCCTCCCAATCGCTGGGATCAGAAGCATGCACCAGCATGCCTGGGTATTCTTTTATTTTGAAACAGAGTCTCACTAAGTTGCCAAGGGCCTCACTAAGTTGCTGAGGCTGGCTGTGAACCTGTGATCCTCCTGTCTCGGCTTCCCAAGAACTGGGATTACAGGTGTGTGCCACCACGCCCGGCACAATCTGTTTTTTAGAAACTACCTGTTCAGTGAAAAGCGAAAGCAGCTTAATCCCTCCAAAGCAGCAGCTACCTCTCTGAATCAGCCACAGTTTCTATATATTAGGGTGGGAATCGAGGAGATGACAACGAAAGAAAAGACATCAGGCCTGCACTAAATTGGACATGCAAGGATACACACGCGGTGTCCGACGGCAACCGTCTCAACGCACATCGAATGAGGCTATTTTCCTACTGTTTTTTACTGGTGACCAGTTCCGCTGATTTCCAGCAGGGCCTCACCTGGACCTTGAGGCAAGAGAATTTCACCTCTTCCCACTGACTTGCTCTAAGAATTTGTTTATGTGCAATTCAAATCCCGCTAGGTATCCTGTTTTCTACCTGGCACTCCTCACTACCACTGCACCCACATTGGAGTGAACGTGCGGTGCTGCTAGTTGTTCTGGTAAATGGTTGGGCGTACACTAAGAGATGTGCAGCCCTAGGTACAGGGTAAAAGCCGCTGAGGGCTGTGTATCCCACCCATATGGCTTCCCAACCTTCTCCACTAGAGAAACAACTCTACTTCACATGGAGGCTGACATTTTTAGCTTTGCTTACTTTATGGCTTAAAAATTAACACCAAATGTAGGGTTAAAACTCTTAGCAAGCTGCTCCTAGGATGTTTGGGGGAAGGAGGTAGAGAGGAGCAATGGGGCCTTTGGCAGCCACTCCATCCCAGTGTGAACTTGATGAATCTCACTGCTTTTCTCACAGCACTGGCTGACTATGCACACTAGTGACCTGAGAACATGGACCCACTAAGGAAGGCTAGAGAGAGCCTGGCGTGCGAAGGGCTAAGTGTCTGCAGGCAGGGATGACATAGGAGTGGAAGCCATGGTAACACCCACAGACATAGAACACCCCAAAACTGGCCACGTCACTCAACAGTGCCACTTTGGATGGCCCGCGTGCGAAGCAGCCTTTCTCTATCAGCTCCCACCAGCTGCATGAAATGCCCACTTTCTTGTTCTGTTCCTCATAAAGTCACAATACAGCTGACCACCTCCTTCTCCATCACAGCCCTGCCAAACCATTCCTAGAGTTTCTATTCTGTGGAGCAATACTAATTTCTTTTTCTGTATTTGACATGCAGTAGATAGTTCTTTTTATTTTTTTTCTGCATGGTACTGGGGATTGAACCCAGAGGCATTCTACCTTCGAACTAAAACCCTAGCCCTATTTTTTTTTTTTTTTTAGTTTTTCCTAGCCCCATTTTTTAATTATTTATTTTTAAACAGTTGCAGAGAGACTCACTAAGTAGCTGAGGCTGTCCACAAACCATGATCCTCCTGTATCAGCTCCCAAATACTGGGATTACAAGTGTGCACCACCACACCCTGCTGGATAGTTCTTTTAAAAAATAAAACAATAGCACCTTGTAATCTGGCTCACTTAACCCAAATTTAAGCTGAAGTTGAATAATTGCCACAACACAACATGCTGTAGGTTCAGAAGCAGGGTCTGAAAAAACATCATAGCCATAATTGAAGGGTGACCTTGCAAGGGTCATGGATGACCTTGGAATGTCCACTACTGACTGCCCTATGCCCAAGTTTGCATCGTTCCATAGCACACAACCATGGGCATTTACTCTATCCAAACTTTTTATGGCTTTCCCAAGAAGGAAATTAATATCACTATTGATTTTGCATTTGAAGTCGTTTCCAGCATCTTTGCTCTTTCACAGGCTAGGAGATTAGCCAGTTATCATCTTTCATTCCACAAAGTTGGCAAAGCGCCTCCAGAAAGATGAGGTCGGCTCTCCTTGTGACCCCTGGAAATGTTCATGGGCTCTTCACAGGTGATGAAGACTGACATCTTTGAAAACACGGTAAACGTGACCCCTATTTCACAAGCCACAAAAGAATGAAACACTAACCCTACTTCTCAGCAAACACTGTGTGTGGACTGCATGGACTTGGATAAATGTGATATAATTTCCCAAGCATGCTGAAGAACCTGGAGACAGAAATGTCCTGAGTCATGGCTGAGATCCCTTCTTACCATGAGGGAGGACTGTCCCACTGAAACAAGTTGGCACAAATGGTCCGGAAGGCAATGACTGACAGTGTTTGGCTGCTAGACATTTGTGACCCCAGCCATTGTCTCCTCAGTGTCTCCACTGTGGCTTACTGGTATCAGCCTTGTCCCAGAAAACGAAGATGACACCAATCAAACACCAACCCACCGTTTCCAGAGTCTCTGGTGACGACCATCACGGAAGCTGGGGACGCGCCCACATTGTTGTTGGCGGTGACGCGGATTTGGTGAGAACACTGCTCAAAGGCGAGCTCTGTGCGGTTGGCTGATGCGGCGATGGTGTACAGCTGTAGCTCAAATGGCTTATCCAGGTTTTCTGTTGTCACGTTATAGAACCGAATCTTGCCATTGGCATGAAATTTTGAGAGTGGCTGGGGGGAAAATGACAAACCATTTAAAATTGGGCTTTGCTTTGAAAGGACTCTGTGTAATTACTTTTTCATCTCTTCTGGTCCCTCAACTGCCTGGCACACACTCGTAAGAAACACACACACACACACACACACACACACACACACACACACACACACACCAGCCAATTCAAATAGTTTAATAGAGAAAATAATTCTATCAAGCTTGAAATCAGACATTCTAACCTAACCAAAGTCAGGAAACCTATCATCTAGAGATGTTGTCAAGATTTGCCCAGAGAGGAGGGGCCAGGTCAGGAAACAAGGGGACGGAAGCCTCTTTAACTTAGAGGGACAAAAAAGACCTAAGGAACAGCAAAGGGAAGACCCATGAACAGGAACTGCAGCACCCTAAGACAGGTGTGGTGGTCTGTAATCGCCGTGCTTGGAAGGCTGAGACAGAAGGGTCACAGGTTCCAGGTCAGCCTCAGCAATTTATCAAGACTCTTAGCAACTTAGTAAGATCCTGTTTCAAACGAAAAAATAAAATAGGGCTCGGCATGTAACTCAGAAATAGAATATTCCTGGGTTTAATTCCCAGTGGGAAAGAAAGAAGGAAGGAGAAGGAAGGAAGGAAGGAAGGAAGGAAGGAAGGAAGGAAGGAAGGAAAGAAGGAAAGAAGAAGGAAGGTTGCTACCTTGAGGCCTTTGAGAGAGCACCTGGGTCCTGGCCCCACACCTCGCCCAGCTGTACCCTCTCCTGTCTGGAGCCCACATTCCCTCTTCTAGAAGATCCTCAGGTTACAGAGAATCTCCTGCCCACACCCCAAAGCCCATATACAGGGGCTATTCTTGGCCCTACGCTCCCTAGGACAGGCTCTGCCTGGTGGACACACCCCTATACCTGGGCCTGGGAAGCAGCTGTCTGCTCTGGGTGAGGACAGACCTGGACCTGAGCCGGGCAGGTCCACCTGGTGTACACAGAGGTCCCTGCGGAAGCTGCCAAAAAAGTGAGATGGGGACTGAGGACCAATGCTCCCAGAAGCATTAGGTTTTGATATAAAATACTTTCTCAGGGGGCCTTCCAGGTTATCAGACCTGGAACATTAGACCAGGGAGAAGAATAAAAGTTATTTTACGTTATAGTTTGATTGCTTGGCTTGTACCTTGTAAGTATAAATGATATAAATAGCTAAATATTAGTATTTTTACAATTTGGTATGTTCTTCTCCACATACACCCTTGCCTTGGGCCCTGCAAAATTAGGGGTGAGCCTGGGCAGAACTTACAGAAAAGGCTCTAGCAACTGGATGTGGCCGTCAGTGGCCCGGGCAGTTAGGGAAGTAGTTGAAATGTGGGGATGCAAGTAGAATGGCATTCCCCCATACGTGCTTCCACTGGGCTGATGGTGAGAACGTTCCTTGATGGTAGGTGACACCAATATGTGACACCAATATGCCTGGTTTTACCATCAAAGACATAATAGAAGCCACTTGGGTTTTGTTGTTGCTGTTGTTGTTTATTTGTTTTTTGCAGTACTAGGGATGGAACCTAGGGGCATTCTACCTCCAAGCTACACCCCAAGCCCTATTTTTTATTCTTTATTTTGGAACAGGGTCTCACAGAGTTGCAAAGGGCCTCACTAAGTAGTAGCTGAGGCTGTTTGCGAACTGCGATCCTCTTGCTCAGCCACCTGAATGCTGGGATTACAAGCGTGAGCCACCACGCCCGGCTCACTTGACTTTTTGAGGCTGCGTATCGCATCTTACCTTCCAGAATAAGGTCACATTACAACTTCCGTTCTCTGACTTTACTTTTCTCCAGACGTCAGGGGCCACCGAGGGAGCTGAAATGAACCACAGAAAAGTTCTCGGGTCATCCTAAGTGTGCAGCAGGACGCATACTGTGGCCTCAGCTGTTTTCCAAGGCCAGGAGGCGGCCGCCTCCCCACGGCTTGCTGGTCACCTCTCCAGTCTCTGTGACTTCTATGCGCTTGTCCACAGCTGCGCCATGCCCTGCGGTCAGGGCATGTAGAAGGTGCTTAAAGAAAAAACATCAGCCGCCCCTGAATGCAACGCGAAACTAGAAGCCTTTATAAATGCCAGGCCTTAGAGCTTCTGGAAGCCACTAAGGAATTCTGGAATCATCTGCCAGTTGGATCAGTCCCAGGAAGTGAGTTAGGTAGTTGTCCCACTTTTATATTTTCCAGGCTCAGGTCATTGCTATTTCTATGTGCCAAACATAAGAAGAGAGGGCCCCTAGGGGCAGGAAGCACAGGGCTCTCCCTGGCTTTCCTGATTCCCCAGGGTGGTCCCTCGCTGGACTCACAGCCCGGAAATGCCTCCTGTGCCCCTCTGCTGTGGAGCTCGGGCGGCTGCCTACTGCGCCCCACGAGGCACCCGCCACCCATTCCCCCATCACCGCTCTCTGCACACGATGAATTCTGTGTTTCCTTGTCTCTCTGCTAATAAACTGCAAGGTCCCTGGGGTCAGGGTCTTAGCTCTTTTGAGTTTTAAAACCTGAGCATCTGGCTCAGGCCTGGCACTTGGTGACAGCAATAAACACACTGCTGGAATGAAGAAAAAGTAAACTAAGAAGGAACCCAGAAACAATCTGGTAAATGTTCCAATCTTTTCTTGTCTTCAGTCCTCTGTGTGTGTGTGTGTTAATGGGAATTGAACCCCAGGGGTAATTTTGCTTCTGAGCTATCTCCCTAGCCCCTGTTTCATTTTTATTTCAAAACGGGGTTTCTCTCAGTTGGGAGGGCGTTGTTAAGTTGCTGAGTCTGGCCTCGAACCTGCTATCCTCCTGTCTCAGCCTCTCACGTACTAGAACTGCAGGCATGTGCCACCACGTTCAGGTACCAAATCAGTTTTTTAATCCAAGTCAACTCTGGGTGCCTTTGTATTAAACCAGGAGGGGGATTGAAATCTCATTTACACAAAACAGCAGCTAATATTTTTAGAAGGGCTACTACATATCAGGCCAGTGTCAACTGTCTTATGTATGTTGACTCGTCTAATTCTCTTCACAACTCTATGAAGCAGATATCGGGTTTTTGTTGTTGTTTTTGTTGTGTGTTTTGGGGGGTAATACGGACTGAACTCAGGGATGTCTCTATCCTTAGCCCTTATTTTATTTTATTATTATTTTTTTTTTGGAAACAGGGTCTTGCTAAGTTGCTGAGGCTGGCCTCAAATCTGCAATCCTCTTGCTTCAGGCTCCGAAGTACTAGAATTATAGGCATGCTCCACCATGTCCAGTTGAAGCAGATATTCTTAATTACCTCATGTTCCAGCTAAAGAAACTATAGCCCAAAGAGATTAAGCTAATTGCTCAAAGTCAACTAAATGTAAAAGCGAAGATTTGAACCTAAGGTGGTAAGTCTTGGCTGTTAAATTTTTCACGCTTAGAAAATGGATGATAATAGGTCATAGAATGAACTCTAGATGAAGAAGGAGATACTATAGATGAGCAAATAAGACAACCTAACCGAGGGGATAAGAAGGGGGAGAGGGAAATACTCTCAATGCGCATGATGTTCTTTAACAAACATATCAATGTCCATCACTAAGCCAAGCATGAGAAAAAGGGAGAGGGAGGGGATAGGGTGGAAATGGGTGAGGTGAGGGCTAATTGGGTGATGTGTGCATGTATATCTCCCCCATCTTGTAATCCATTAAGATGTATGACTACAATGCACCAACAAAAATTATAAAAAAAGAAAGTGAGTGATAAACTGGACCCTCGGTTTGCATGGTAAGTTCAACAAAATCCTCATAAAAATGATAGAAAAATAATAATAAAATCTGTATAACTTATTCTAAACTCTTCATGAAACACATATTTTAATCACTGATTTTTTAAAAAAACATTGTGAAAGTCCTACTGAGATGGATATGTAGTTTTTAATCTGTAAATTATTTGGTTTGATATTATTGTGATACTTGTTTTATAAGGAATCAATTTTCTACTATCAAATTTTTGTCACAGTCAGACTTTGACAAAAATAAGGCAATAGAAAATAGTCAAAACAGAATTTTTAACATTTCTAAGCCACAAGAACTATCAGACTTTAACCTCTAAAGACATAGATAACACTCTTTTAGCAGGTCCACAGAGACAAATAAGGAAAGGAGTACCAAGGATTGACCTTCTTCTGCAACGGGGCGCTCACAGTGCAACTGACATCCAAATCCGGCCTTAAAGCGTCTCTCCACCCAACTACAGTTTTTGTTTGTTTGTTTTTTAAGGTTTTTTTTGTGTGTGTGTGGTACTGGGAGTGGAACCCAGGGGCTTTCTACCTCCGGGCTATACTCCCAGACATATTTTATATTTTATTTGGAAACAGGGTCTCACTAAGTTGCTGAGAGCCTCACTCAGTAGCTGAGGCTGGCTTCGAGCCTGCGCGATCCTCCTGTCTCAGCCTCCCAAGCCCTGGGATTACAAGCGTGCGCCACCACGCCCAGCTTCAACTACATTTTTTGAATGTGCTGAAATTCTGTCTCAGCTTTCTGGATCTGAAAATAAAAATATATCATCTCTCATATGACGTGTGTGTGTGTGTGTGTGTGTGTGTGTGTGTGTGTGTGTGTGTGTAGCTAGCACTGGGGATTTAACTTTAGGGAACTTTTCTACTGAACTCCAACTCCAGCTTATTTTATTTTTTTATTTTGAAGTAAAATCTCTCTAAGTTACCACACTGGCCTAGAACCTGTCATCCTTTCATCTCATCCTCCCAAGTACTAAGATTACATGCATGGGTCATTGCACCCAGCCAGAGACTTCTAATATGAATTCTCCATCCTGAAATGCTTTTAAAATGTTGGTTATTAAATGCAAAAGTTTTAAACAACAACTATCATTAAATTAATAAAATGTCAGCTTGGCATGTTGGCACACACTTGTAATCCCAGTATTTGGGAAGCTGAGTCAGAAGGATCGCAATTCAGGACAAGCCTCAGCTACTTAGTGGGGCCCTCTGCAACTCAGTGAGACCCTGTTTCAAAGTAAAGACTGAAAAATAGGGCTAGGGGTGTAACTCAGAGGTAGAATACCCCGGAGTTCAACCCCCAATACTCCAAAAAAATAATAAAGTGTCGTATCTTTTTCTGTCATTTTTTAAAAAATATTTATTTATTTTTGCAGTGCTGGGGATCAAACCCAGGACACTGTGCACGCTAGGCAAATGCTCTACCACTGAGCCGCATTTCTACCCCAATGTTCTTTTGTGTTTTGTTTGTGAGAGGACAAGTGATTTTTTATTTAAATCAAAACTATCTGTATGTAAGAAAATTATATTAAAACATAACATAAAGATTTTTTTCTGTTATTCAAATATAGTCTACCATATCTAACAATGAATATTTAAGTAAATTATTTTTTCTTTTACTGACACTATACTCAACCTAAAGATGAGGATATTGTTTTTAATTTATAGAAGCAGATCTCAGTTTGCTAAACAAGACATTACGGAAGCCAGTGTTCAATTCAAACTTTACTGAAGTCTTCGGCACAATACTACACTCCAAGCTTAATGCCGTATCTTCATCTGGTTTGCAAATTACTGCTCAAAACAAAAGAGTGCTGTGATATAGTGGATAGCATTTATATACATGATTTCCACTCTGTGTGAGATCATTATGATTTTCCTTATGACCACAGTCCACTTGAAACACTGAGTTTTCCAGCATTGAGCAAAGTGCCATCAGAGGTATCTGCTGATTCAGTATCAGGAGATTCGTCTCATTTTCTGGTCCTCATCAAAAGTGAAGTATTTTCAGGTTTATATATCATAATCTAAGGATATCCTACCCTTTTCTATATTCTTTTTGCATAGAATTATGGTTACAATATTGTAATATGTCTGTAACAAAGAACAAAAACCCAAATCAAAACAGCATTATTAAAGAAAAAGTTCCTTAATAAAATACAGCTGAGGAATATACCGCCTTCCCACGAGGAGCAAGGCTTTCCAGAGCAGAGATTCTGGGGAGTTTGCACCCCTAGGAAAAATGACTGGAGTTTCCATGAGCATGAAGGGGAAGGAGGGCAGGAACCATTCTGACTAGCTGACCCCAACATCTGCAAATTAGAGCCCCTGTTTTAAAATGGTCCTCCTATTCTCAGATGCTCCTCAGATAGAGAATATTTAGAATATGCAAAGAACTAAAAACACTTAACAATAAAGCAACCGAATAACCCCATCAAAAAATGAACAACTGAAGTGAATAGGCACTTTTCAAAAATGTTCTATATGAAAAAATGTTCTACATCACTAGTAACTAGGGAAATGTAAGTCCAAACTACCCTGAGATTTCATTTAACTCCAGTTTGAATGACAACCATAAAGAACACAAACAATAATCAATACTGGTGAGGATGTGGGGGTATCAACTCTTTTTTAGTGTGTGTGGTGCTGGGGATGGAATCCAGGGGCACTCTACCTCCAAGCTACACCCCCAGCCCTATTTTGTATTCTTTATTTTGAAACAGGGTCTCACTGAGTTGCAAAGGGCCTCAGTAAGTAGCTGAGGCTGTCCGCGAACCAAGATTCTTCCTGTCTCAGCCTCCCAAATGCTAGGATTACAAGTGTGCGCCACCACGCCCGGCTGAAAGTCAACTCTTATCACTGTTGGTGTGAATGCAAATTAATATAACTGCTATGAAGGTCAGTGTGGAGATCCCTCAAAAGACTGAAGGTAGAATCACCATGTGACTCAGCTATGCCACTCCTGGGTATCTTTCCAAAAAGAATAAAAGTCAGAACACTATAGCAAAACACACACATCTGTGTTTATGGCAGCACAAGTCACAATAGTCAAATTATGGGATCAACCTAGGTGTCTGTCAACAGGTGAATGAATAAAGAAAAACTGTAGTATCTACACACAATGGCGTTTTACTCCTTCATAAAGGAGAATAAAATTATGTCATTTACAGGGAAATGGATGGAATGAGAGAATATGATGGTAAGTTGGATCAGCCCATCTCAGAAAGCCAAGGGTTGTGTATTTTCCCTCAAATGTGGAAGCTTGGGAGGAAACAGGAAACAAAAGAAACTTCAGGTAAATGAGAAGGGAGACCTTGGAGCGTTGCGGAAGGGGTCTGGAAGAGGAAGGGGGAGGGGAAAAGGAAACCTGATGAAGCAAACGGTTCGCACAATTCTGTGTCCATACATGAAAGTATCACCACCAATCTCACTAACGAGAAGAAATGGGGTGGGATGGGGAGGGAACCGCACGAGTGCCGTGTGCATGTGTGTTTGTATATGTCGAACCTCACTATGATATATGATTACACTGTGCCAACAAAAGTATATTAAACATAATAAATAAATATTAAATAAATAAATATAGGTAGATAGATAAATATGTCTTCTTAGGCCAACTAGAAAAAAATTTTAAATGATCCTCCTGTATGCCACAGAGGAGCTCGGCCAGCCCCTGCATAAGCAACCAGGTGGAGTAAAACACGTACATACAATACTTCCCTTGGCAGTAAAATAGCCAGGACTTGAATTAACATGATCCCAAAGTTGGAATAACAGCCCAAGAGCAAGACACAGGGAGCGGTTTCTGGATGGGGTGGGGCTCCGGAGCCAGGCTGCCTGGGTATGAGTCACAGCTCAGCCACTTACTGCTGGGCCAAGAAACCACCTTACCTACACAATGCAGATAATAATGATACCCACACATGGAATAGGGCTCAACAGAGGAAAGCAGAGTGAGCATGTACAGGGGGACTGGCTCACAGTATATGTAAACTGAGATTGTGATTATCATCTCTGCCTCTCATTAACATTGCAACCTAGGCAAGTCTACAGTCAGTGGGCAAAAGTTGCCTCATCTGGGAAATGGGCAATGGTAATGCTTTATTCTCTCGAATTAAAAAGAATTGAAAGGAAGCCTAGGCCACTTCATCTCCTGAGGTCCATCTGAGCTCTAGGACATAGTTATTTTGGAGAAATGTTTGAGGTTGAGGTCTTCCCACTGTTAGGCATGTCATCTACTTCCTTTTTTGGTACTGGGGATGGGACCCAAGGTCGTTGGACCTCTGTGCTACATCCCAGACCTATTTTTTAGTCTATTTATGTATGTATGTATGTATGTGTGTATGTATGTATGTACGTACATACTGGGGATAGAACCCAGAGTCATTCTACGTCCCCAGCCCTATTTTTCAGTCTTTTATTTTGAAACAGGGTCTCACTGAGTTGCAAAGGGCCTCACTAAGTAGCTGAGGCTGTTCGTGAACCTCGATCCTCTTGTCTCAGCCTCCCAAATGCTGGTATTAAAAGCATGTGCCACCACGCCTGGCTAGTCTTTTTATTTTTGAAACAGGATCTCACTGAGTTGGGAAGGGCCTAAGTAGCTGAGGCTGTCCATGAACCGCGATCCTTCAGTCTCTGCTTCCCGAATACTGGGATTATAAGTGTGTGCCACCACGCCCGGCCTATAATCCACTTTTTAAAGATGGTAACCTGTTTTCATGCTTTCCTCTTAAAGTCTGATACAACTAACATTGCTCAGGGAAGCTGACCCATCTCCTGAGGCTTAGATCCTTGGGTTAAATGCCAGGAAGCTGAACGTACCAGCTTCAACAGTAGTGAAGTTTCGAACAGTCCATTCACTCCATTTCCAGAAGTGGTCGGCATTAGCACAGCGCATGCGGGCCACATACTCTGTGGCAGGCGTCAGATCCCTGAAGCTTTCCTTGCCATCCACCTTGATGGAAACATTGTGCTGCTTGGTCAAAAGAGAGAAGGAAGAAAAAAGGAAAAATGAAGAAGACAGAATTATTTACTGATGAGCACCGCTCATGGCAAAGCCAAGGCAGAACACCACAAATCCTGATTTAGAGTAACACCGGGTCTTTTTTTTGGGGGGGGGGATCCTTAAGCTCTTTTCTTCCAATTCTGAAAGTCTATGATTAATTCCATGGCCATTTTAAAGCAGAAGACCCACACTGATCTGACCCATGAATAAGAGTTTAAAGTGATTTTATTGATCAGTCTTTGTGTTCAGGATATAAAAGGATTTTGGGAAAGAAAAAATTAAGCAGTGCTCTTACTTGTATTACTTTGCCTTCACCTTCAAGTTGAACGTGACACAAATGTGTGAAGAGGTTCCCAAGGTTGTGTACCTTCCAGATCATCCTCGCCTCTGTGGCTCTTATATATTCAAAGTGGACATCATCGGGAGCCTTTGGATGAACTGCCAAATAAAATAAATTAAAGCATTCAAGCACAGACCTAAGAGGACTCATCTAATTTATTTATTCACCAAAAATATTTCATTTATGCTTAAGAAAATGGCAAATAAAACCAGATTTACTAACAAGAAATAATATGCCAACTACAGTTTTTCCTCTTTCACTGATTATATTAGACATCCTGAAGAACTGCAAAAAGAAACCACTAAGGGTTGTTAAAATGAAACATAAACAGGCAGACTGGGGAAGGGTTTCAAAACTTAGAGAAGGGAGCTCATGTAAGAAGATTATAACAGAACTCTTGAGTCCAGTAAAAATAAAATTAACAATGTCCATGATATAACCCCAAATATTTGATGTATAAAAGTATTTCAGAAAAAATGTCACTGATTTCCAAGGGAAGAGACAGTCAAGAGATGATGACCTCCAGATGACGTAGACAGATGCACCGAAAGACCTCAAAGCACCTCCATGAGGTAAAAGTGAGTAGATCTAAAATAAAGAGAAGGTAAACAATTTACAGAAGAGAAATGCTGAGAGAGAGAGAGAGAGAGAGAGAGAGAGAGAGAGAGAGAGAGAGAGAGAGAGAGAGAGAGAGAGAACACACCAAATGGGAAGTTTAGAAAAATACAATATCTGAAATAAAAAAGTAGCTAGGACCCAGTTCTGGAAAGCATGAGGTGGGCGCCTTCCATCCTGTCGATTCTACTAGATGCAGTGGGAATGACTGGTGCCAGCTGAGGACTCTGAAGGCGACACAACAGCGGAGAGGACGGAGACCGGAACTGGAAGGGCTGCTGAACCGGCAGGGAATCCACCTATATTTTCTTCTTTCTCTTCCCCCCAAGACCCATCAATCCTCTTACCAGCTGGCCTTGGATGGGGACACAGTAGTGGAAATGGGTGCCAGAGTGAGGTGATTAAAATCCCAGATTTCTGGCTGGAGAATCAAACAGGATAGCTACGGGAGCCAAAGAGTACAAGGAGATCACGGAGAGGAAGGTGCTGAAGGAAGTGGCCCCAGGAAGTTGTTGATGAACTCCTGTGCTCGTCTCCCAGTCGTGCAGGCCTGGGTCTGATTTTACTCAGCTTATCAAAGACTTTTGAGGACTGAACTGACACACTACCCTCCAGCTCCAGAGGCCAGGTCCCACACTGCTCCCAGACACACACATGGAACAGATTTAAGAAGCACGGCAAAGGCTTTGAAAGTGAACTGACATTGGAACCACGGCCCACAAAAAGCAGGTTGAAATACAACCCAAACCTAACCAGGTCAATTTCAACTAAAACAAAAGTGTCAATATTCCCCAAAGGATCTAAACACTCAAAGTCTCACAACTAAAAAATGTGCAGGATAAAAAATCCAAAGTAATTCAGCATACGAAAAGCTAGGAAGGTTTCGGCTCATATGGGAAAATACAGTTGACAAATGCCAGTAAAAATGTGACCCAAAGGTTTGAATTTTCCATCAAGTACTTTAAAACAACTACTACAAATGCTATTTCAACGAACAACACAAATATTCTCAAGACAAATGAAAAAATTAGAAAGTCTCAGTAAAGAAAAAATGATAAAATATAAATTCTAGAACTGAAAAATACGACAGAAATTTAAAATTCACTTCGGAAGATCAATAACAGAACACGGATGACAGATGAGAAAGTCAGTGGATCTGAGGTTAGATCAATAGAAACAATCTACTGAACAACTGGGAAAAAGAGGTGTTAAGAAGTGACTCTGGAAAGCAGCATCAGCAGAATGGGAATGAACCTACCACATGACCCAGCAATACCACTTCTGGGTATCTACCCAGAAAAATAAAAATCAAACTACCAAACGAATGCACGCGCATTCATGTTCATAGATGCACAACTCACAATCAACGAGCCATGGAACCAGCCAAGATGTCCATCCGCGGATGAATGGATTACAAAACTACGAGATATGTACACATGGAATTTTACTCAGCCATCAAGAAGAACAAAATTATCATTTGTGGGGAAATGAATAGAACTGGATAACATTATGCTAAGTGGGATTAGTCAGTTACAAAAATCAAAAAATTGAATGCTCTTCCTAATATGTGGAAGCTAGGGGGGAAATGGGTCGGAGTAGGAACTCTAGACGAAGAAGGAGAAGCCATAGATGAGCAGTAAGGAGTCCTAACTGAGGGGAATGGAAGGGGGAAGAAAAAATTCCCTAATGTACATGACTTTTATTCATTAAGATATCAAAGTCAATCACTAAGCCAAACATGAGAAGGAGGGAGGAAGGAGGGAATGGGGTGGGAACTGAGGAAGAATGATTCGAGTGATTGTATATTTCACATGGCAAACTCTGGAGGCCAGAGGTGGTGGAACATCTTTAAAGTGATGAAACAAAAGAAATCTCAACCCAGAATTTGATATCTGGAAGAAATCAGCTGCACAAAAGAAGGCCAATAGACATTATCAGATGAGGCAAAACTGAGAGTTTTCTTTCTAGTAGAACTTCTCTAAAACAAATGATAAATGAAGTCCTTCACATGGAGGTGAAATAATATGAGAGAGAAACTTGTACCTTTGGACATGAAGGAAGAGTAAAAGAAACAGCAAGTATCTGGGTAATTATAACACAAAGCTTATTCTCTTCGTAAGTTCTTGAAGGGATGTATGAATGTTGAAAATAAAAAGCATAACATGATTGGGTGGGGTTCCCACTTTTTTTAGGTGTGTAACACATGATAAAGGATACCTCTCCTCACTGGGAGAGCATAGAGAAGTACGTACAGTTACCCAGCATATACATCTTACTCTGAAGCTGTGGAATATTCACTTGAGGATGCATGACAGTGCTCTGATAGCCGTGGGCTGACCCAGTTACCCGCTTTCTTGTCTGTGGTTAGCAAGAGTAACTAGAATGTTCTGGAAGTACAACATCCCAAGATAAGGAAGATGGCACTCGCTGGTACAGTCCAGGCTCTCTTCCACTCCCTCTAAAGACAGGATGTCCTGCGTCAGTGAATTATGAGTCCCAGGGTAGAGAACCCAGAGTAGGCTGCTTTCTGAGGTCCTTCAGCTGCAGTGCAAATCAAGAACTCAAAGAAAAGATTTCATCTGCTCTGGGCTGCTGTCCTGAGCCTTGGACAGCAAGAAATTCTAGGCTTTCAGTATCCTTTGGTGCCTATCTGTAACAAATCCTCTTCACCTAAGTTCTTGTGTATGATTATGTTCTGTCTCTAGACTCCAGCAAATTGATAACCAGAGCAGTAAGCAGGATCCAGACTAACAGAGCCATAGTTTACTGGGTAAGTGGAGGGAGAATACCACCTTTCTCACCTGGATCAGGTGGTAATGTCAGCAGCCCGGGGGGGTGGGACAGACACACACACACACACACACACACACACACACACACACACACCTGAAGATATGAATGATCTGGCTTCACGGACTGAGGCAGAAAAAAATGTGAAAACATGGTAGCTCATTGCATGGTCTCTTTGTTTTGGCCATTTATGTGATCACTCATTCCTAGAAAGCTAGAAAGTGAGTACTCAGATGGAGCCTGAGACATCTGAGAAGGAATGAAAAAGAAGTCCTCAGCCAGGCACAGTGGTGCACGCTTATAATCTTAGCATCAGGAAGCTGAGGCAGAAGGAACATGTGTTCAAGGCCAGCCTGGGTAACTAAACAAAACTGTCTCAAAATAAAAAAAGCTGAGAGTGTAGCTCAGTGGGCGAGTGTCCCTGAGTTCAATCACCAGTACAAAAAGAAAGTTAAAAAAAAAAAAAAAAGGCAGGTAGGCAGGCAGGCAGAAAGGATTGATCCGCTAATGATCCTTGTCGCATCTGAGAGGGAACCGACATGTGCATTGCAGCCCTGCAAAAAAGGGAGAACTCCCGGTCTAAAGGACAGACATTGACAAAATCTAAGGAAATCTCATGTGGCCTAGCTGATGTGCCTGTTTAATTAAAGCTCACTGAAGATCCAAATGCCTCAGGCTGAATAGTATAGTTGGGGATGAAAAGTTTCCCAACCCTCATGGGAGGCCAATGGCCCTTTACCCCTGTGAAGATCAAAGGAAAAGATAAAAAATTCCAACTTTCCTGGGATTCTTGGATATTGGGGCCCATGTGACAATATTTCATGGTCCCATTGTAAGAAAAATGAAACTGATGATATTGGGAGGTTTGGGGACATACCATGACCCCTGGTGTTTATCTCCTTGGGGCTAAACCTGCAAAATCCCAATCTTGGTGTTTCCACATCCGGCTCACCTATACACATTTTAAGGCGATAATAACTGGCAGAAGGAGAAAGGCGGGGAGGCTGTGGGTTAGAAAGTTAAGTAAGTCTCAGAGCCTCAGTTCTGAAGCTGGTTGGTGCTCAAGACATTATCCAAACAAACACATCACATTGATGTGATTTGTAAATGTGGCATGGCTGATAGGGTGTAACTTTTACGTAGGCTGAAAATTAGGCAAAAATCGACTGTACATTTACTTAACCGCACAGTGTGCAGATGAAGTTGCATTCATGGCCACAGTGGGCCCCCTAACGCTAGTCTCACCTCGATGAGTCAGGTTAAAAACAATGTTGACACTTCTCTTCCTTATGGAGTTTGCAGCTGTGAGTGTGAAGTTATATGTTTCTTGCGGATGCTGGTGTATTGGCCAATTACACGAGTTGTTATGTTCACAATGCTCCTTTTCCCTAGAAAATCTGAGAAAAAAAAAAGAGCAAAACAATAATTACAGGGTATACGTTTTTGTCAAAGCAGATGTAGCCCCACTCCTTGCAGAAGACTCACTAACATTCAAATAATATGCCATATAATAGCACTGATCTATCACCAAAAGATACCATTAATGAAAATATTGTTTAATTCTTTTGCTCTGTATGATTAAATGTGTTAACAATAAATTGTTGACTCTCCCTCATAGGTGGTGAGGAATCAATCAATTAACTTTCTTTTGTGGTGCTGAGGATTGAACCCAGGGCTGTTCTTCTACTTAGGTACATCCCTAGCCCTTTTAGTATATATAATATTTATATTGTTTGTTTGTTTGCTTGTTTGTTTGTTTGTTTGTTTGGTGGTACTGGGGATGAAACCCTTCTAGCTCTGGGCTACACTCCCGGACCTATTATATATATATATATATATATATATATATATATATATATATATATATATGTTTTGTTTTTTAAAAAAAACATGGTCTCTTAAGCTAGCACGGCTGGCTTCAAACTTGCACGATTCTCCTGTCTCCGCCTCCCAAGTGCAGGGATTACAAGTGTGCGCCACCAAGCAAGGCTTGTTTGGTTTGGTTTTGAGACAGAGTCTCACTAAATTGCTCAGGCTGGCTTTGAACTTGTTGCAATCCTTCTACCTCCCAAGTACCTGGGATTACAGGCATGTAACAGCCAGCCCATCTCAATTAGTTAACTTTGAATGTTCTCAAAAAGTCAGAAAGTTAGGTAGCACCAGATTATTACCTGGAACTACTTTCATATAAAGATATACCAATAACTGTCTTTCTTATTTTTATGGTACGTGTGTGTGTGTGTGTGTGTGTGTGTGTGTGTGTGTGTGTGTGTTAGTTACTGAAGATTGAACCTGGGGGCATTCTACCTCTGAGCTATACCTCCATCCTTATTTTTTATTTTAATTTTGATTTTGAAATAGGGTCTCACTAAATTGATGAGAGTCTCACTACTTGCTGAGGCTGTCCTTAAATTTATAATCCTCCAGGCTCAGCCTCTCTAGTACTGGGATTACAGACATGTGCCACCACACCTGGTTTATGGTACATATTCTTAAAATAGAAGCAAAAAAAAAAAAAAAAGAAAAAAAGAAAAGAAAAGAAAAAGAAAACCTGAGGTAGAAAGTGTTATACATTTGTGATCACTTAAGAGTTCCCAAACCCAGTGATTTGGGAATATTTGCACAAATCTTCTGCAACATTTAAACAGAGCATTTGTTATGTTACCACAGGCATCCTAAACAAGAAAAAAAATCTGTCAGTAACAACCAGCGTTAACTTACGATTCAAATAAAGTATAGTTTTGGAAAAGTTGCTTGATCCAACTCAAGCGAGTGTCCACCCCGGGATCCCAAGTACATTTCAAAGTCTGGAAGTCCCGGGTTTCACAAGAAAAGTCCTTGGGTTCCTCAAGTATTTCTGTCCATACAAAGAAAAAAAGAAAAAGGTAAAAGACCTAATTATACCCCTTTATTGAAAGACAAATCCAATGGACTTGAAGCCACAGGATTGCCCAAAGCAGTGAGAACACAGGGGAGGAAGGTGATTATAACAGGCTCCTCCTCCCCTCAAGCCCCTTCTTCGGGAGTCCTGCTGGTTTTCGGGGACACCATGGGGGTGGCTGCCCAGTGCTGTGCAAGTATCCAGAGCTGAGTCGTTTGATGGAGGATGTGTCCCTAGTGCTTGCTGGTGCTTCATCTTGGGAGCTGAGGCTTACCAAAAGCCAGGGAATGCTCCAAAGTCAGTCAGACTGTGTGAACTGGCTCAATGCAATGGCTCAGAGTTAAGAGTTCCAAGCAATGGCAAAGTGTCCCCAGCACGTGTGTCCAGGATACCCAACGGAAGCAGGGAGAGATAGTGTTCCACTTCTAGGAGATGGGGAAACAAAGCTCACTGAGTGAGCATATAGAAGCATACAGAAAAATCACATCCCTACGTGTCTGATACAGCCTATATAACTCACTGTCCACACGGTTAAGAACCACAATGGCCACCTTTTGTCAAACTTCTACATACAGCTAGTGCATGGGGGCCAGGGGTTGTCCATGTTCATTGATCCTCACACCAACCACCATCATCCCCATTTCTCAGAGCTGGAGCTTCCTAGAGAAGCTAGGAAACTTGGCTAAGAAGACAGGCCCAGACAGGGGAAGATTTGAACCCAAGTCTTCCCGACCACCTTCGCTACCCTTCTGTAGGCTATGGACCTGCAGCCCCCTCTCCTCCCTCTTCCATGATCTGGAAATCATTCTAGCCTGGCTAAGCTAAAGCAGAATATTTTCCCAGTGGTGCAGGTCATGACCTGAACTTTCTCCTTGAATATGATCGGTTTCTAGGAATAAAATTGACTGGACGGGCAAGAGAACAATAGGAAATCTTGCTTCAGGAAGTAATTTTCAGAGTCTTTTCTAGAAGATTTGGGAAATAACAAAACCAAGACTATGTGTGGAAATGTTTTCTTGTCCTCTGGGGGGTAAAGGAAATTCAAGGCATTCCTTGGGAAATGAGAAGAGAGGGAGACAAGGTCACATACTTACTTGAGACAAGGAGGACGGTTCCATTTTGCAAATCTCCGTTTTCCACACCACAAAAGAAATTTGTTCCTGTAGCTGAAGTGAAAGGAACATTATTCAACTTGAATGCTGATGCATTTGGACTGAGTTTCTCTCCAGGAACCAGGTTATTATGAAAATAACAGGAGATGTTCTTTTTGTTGACCCCAGAAACGTAACAAATGGTGATATTGGCACCTTCTTCCACCAGCTTATCCACAGGGAATATTAACAGAGAGTTGGGGCCGGGGGGATCTAGTACTGCCAAGACAAAAAAAAATTAAATGAAATAAGAGAAAATAAAGCTTGGTTAGATTCTCCCTCGGAATTCAAGACAAACCCCTCCCACCTCACGCCCAGAAGATAATTTCTGCTTTTTCTACCTCCTGGAAAAAAGAACAATCTAAATTCCCACACCAAACCTGTACTCTTTGGTTCACGTAACACAATCCCTTCCACCACTGGTGCCTGTTGTCACAAGAATACCACTGCTACTGCCATCACTACTAAAGATAGCCACAGTACTATTACTATTACCTCTGCAGATTACTATATTATTGCGCTGTTTGGGTGGTTATAACTGCGGGAGCTAGCTGCTTTCTATACAGTTCCAGCCGTGAGGAAGCACTGAGTGCTTCTGCCCATCATCTCATGTCATCCTTACGACCGCAAAACAACAAGACAGGTAGATGCTCTAAGCCTAAGTTTGCTCAGCCAGCCAGTGGCCAAGCCACGTCGACACCTGCTAGGTCTACTCAGCCCCCCAGCTACATGTCCCTCGTCATCTCTCCATTACACTGGAGATCACATCGTCCCCCACCGTCTCTGAAATGCCAATCACTCAAGTATTCTGTCCTTTTGCTTCAGTCTCTCTTGTACAGCCCCCTGGTTTATCTGTGTCCCCCAGCCTACCTCCTGCCACCTTCCCCAGCCTCTCCTCCCTGCTGGCCACACTTGCTCGGAATTCACCGCCCTGTCAATCCTCAGCCTGCTGCAGTCTGGCTGCCCACCACTGGGCCAATAGGAATCGCCATCATTGACCCGCCTGACTGGGCTTGGGCGTAGTTTGGGTCTTTCCCTTTAAGGTTCCAGGTGATTCTACTGTGAAATCATGGTTGAGAATCGGTGCTCTGAGAGTTAGGAATAATCGGGTTTTCCATTTATTCCTGTGTTTTTTGAAGTTATGGTTTTGAGAAATCTAGTCTATTTCACCAAAGCTGTTTAAAACATGGCTATGTCTTTCTCTCTTACTATAACTTTAATATTTTTCTGCACCTCTTATCTTTCTTTCAGCAGGAACATGGCCCCTGGAGCCAGGATTTCTGGGTTGGAATCCTGACTGAGTTCTAGTGGCTCTGTGACCTTGCATGAGCCCTTTAACCTCCCCAGGCCTCAGTTTCCTCACCTGTGAAGTGGGGATAAGAATAAAGCATATTTCATATGTGAAGACTAAATTATTTTCTAAAACTGTAGAATGCAGATTTATTATTATTAATATAAGCATGGGGCTAGTCATAGGTTAATGGGCTACCAGTTTGAGTTAATAAATACACATAAATGCTCAACAAAGGAATGATTCTATTGGAAGAATTTCATATAATCTTCAGGGTATATATAGAGCGAGTGAGAGTCAAATGTCATTGCTCTAGAACTGGGCGACAGCTTAACTCATAGCATGAAAAGCTATGAAAAAACTCACTCTAAATTTTAATTCTAGTAAAACTAAATCATAAAAAGAGATATTTAAAACATAATTGTCGCCGGGCGTGGTGGCACACGCTTGTAATCCCCGCGCTTGGGAGGCTGAGACAGGAGGATCGCACAGGTTCAAAGCCAGCCTCAGCTACTTAGTGAGGCTCTCAGCAACTCAGTGAGACCCTGTTTCCAAATAAAATATAAAAACTAGGTCTGGAAGTGTAGCCTGGAGGTAGAAAGACTCTGGGTTCCACCCCCAGTGCCACCAAAAAAAAAATAAATAAATAAAAATTAAAAAAAACATATTTGTCCTTCATCTCATCTCTCCATTGAAGATCTGTTTTCATTTTTCCATATTTTCCTCTTTTTCTCTGGATTGGGGACTGGAAAATTATGGCCCAGAGACCAATTTAAGCACACCCTCTGCTTTTATAGATGAGGTTTTGTTGGAACCACCACCATGATTTTTTCAATATCATCTATCCCTCCTTTCCAAAGCCAGAGGTGAGTTCTGTAGTCACAGAGACTATTTTGTCCTTTTCAAAAAAAATTCCCAACCTTTCCTCTAGATGTGTTCACATTTTGTGTTGTTTTAATGAAAAGGTATATTCAGTTTATGGCCTACTTTGTTCACATAGCATTCTTTAAGAGGAACACTTTCTACCGCCGGAAAAAGAACACCATATTGTCTGACTTGCATGATTACCTCAATGAGTGAATTCAGAGGTAAAATCTAAGACATCTATTTCTCTGTGGCAAGTTTCACAAATTTTCTTTCAGTTGCAATTTGAGCTCCAGAAAAATAATGTTATCGTCTAACCAGGACCCTCAAAGGGAACTTTTGTTCTTGACTACTGATCCCTGAGGAGTCCTAAATATTAGACCTGTTAACTCCTGTAATCACTTCAGTTCTTACCATGGACTTTCTCCCATGAACTCCAGCTGCTCCAGAAACTCAACCCAGGGAATGTGGCATCGTCCACCACACTCCTTATTCTTACGAAGTGTGTTGCACATTCCAAAGGCAACTCGGATTCCCAGCTCCAGCGCTGAACTTGGTCCCACTTCACGGTGGTACTGTAATTCCCCTAAAAGCAAAGGAATACTTGGAAACACACAGACAACTTGTCCTGGAAAATAGCTAAACCGGGATTATCCCAAAGCCAAAACTTAAACCCCACTTCACCTCTACCATGGACACAAGTGAAGTCCCTTCCTACTGGGCCCATCCCCCTCTCTAGTTTCTCAGCGGTGGGGCGGCTATGGCCTCCTGACTTTGAAAGATCAGATCCCAATCCCTATGGTCTTCCAATTACAGGGACTCCTGTGGAACATGGGTAGAGAAAACAGAAGCCACTCAAGTCTTGAGGAAAAGATCAGCCACAAAAGATGCTAATGTTGCTGGTCAGAGAACCTGAGAAAATTCCTGAAAATGAGAGACTTGAGTCATCCTTTAAAAAATAAGCAAGAGTAGCTCGTTTGTCTCGGCTTCCAACATGCCATTCAGACTGAAGAAAACGTGGAAACCTCGGGACCACATGAGCCATGGCCACAGGTGCATCAGCAGTCAACGGAAGCACCTCGGAGGCTGGGGTAATGCTGGTGGTAGACATCACCACAGGATCAACTTTGACAAATGTCACCCGGGTTACTTTGGGAAAGCTGGTTTGAGGCATTACCACTTAAAGAGGAACCAGAGCTTTTGCCCAACTGTCAACCTTGACAAATTGTGGACACTGGTCAGTGAGCAGACATGAGTAACTGATGCAAAAAACAAGACTGGAGCCGTTCCTATCATTGATGTAGCGCGATTGGGTTACTACAGAGTTTTGGGAACAGAAAAGCTCTGAACGAACGCAGCCTGTCATTGTCAAGGCCAAATTCTTTAGCAGAAGAGCTGAGAGGAAGATTAAGGGCATTACGAGTGCCTGTGTCTGGTGGCTTGAAAGCCACACAGTTACAGAGGTTCATTAAATGTTAAAAAAATCTCTTCAAAAAAAACAAGCAAGAGTAATAGTTGTTTTTAAGTATTCATTTTTAAGCCAGGCGTGGTGGTGCATGTTTTTTATCACAGCATTTGGGAGGCTGAGACCATAGGATCAAGGTTCGCGGACAGCCTCAGCTACTTAATGAGGCCCTCCGCAACTTAGTGAGACCCTGTTTCAAAATAAAGAATAAAAAAAAAAAAAATAGGGCAGGAGGTGTAGCTCAGAGGTCGAATGCCCCTGGGTTCCATCTCCAGGCTCACAATAAAGTAAATAAATAAGTAAATAAATATTTATTTTTAGCCAGGGTAGGATCAGGTTGGCCAAGTCTAGTAGAGAAAAATTCTTCATGGCACTGTCTCTAGAAGTCAAGAGATGGATCTCCACATCAACCCCGGTGGCCACTTGGACCACACCTCCTCCACTGAGCTTCATCCATCAGAATCTTAGGTCCTAGAGACGTCAATCATAGACCATCTTACACTCCTCTTGGGAACGTGTGCAGGTTGTACTGTAATTTGGTCTTTTGTTGGAGCCTTTGGTAGTAATCCTTCTAAGACGCGGGTATTTCCATTACATCTTACCCTTCCATGCAAGGCCCTCTATAGTCTGGCTTCCATGCATCTCTCTTGTGGAAATCCTTTCTCTGGACCCACTAGTCTACCTGACACACCTTGGGTGTGCCCTGTACACTTATACCTCAGTGTTTGCTCATGCACTGTGCCTGGTTTGGTTTTCCCCATTTTCCTCTGCACCAGGAATTAGTTCCATCCTTAAATCCCATATCGTATCCCACCTACTTTATGAAACTTTTCTTTTGTTTCTCACTCACTAGCTTGCTTTTCCTCTCTTCCTTTCCTTTTTCCTTCCCTTCCTCCTCTCCTCTCCTTTCCCTTACTTTCTGTGTAGTGCTGAAAATGGAACCCAGGGCCTTGTGCATGCTAAGCAAGCACTCTACCACTGAGCTACATCTCCAGCTCCCATGAGGCCTTTCTTCATCTTCTTCTGAATTCCTTCCATCTCCACCTCCCTTGAAGCTCTCCTGTGCACTGTGTTTAGTTGTTGGTATGACCAATGTCTCTGGCATGGCCCCAGCAATACAGGAACCATGCTTCCTTCCTTGCATCCTCATAGCTCCAGGTACCCTTTCTTCTCAGCTGTGCCTCCTTCAAAGCTCCTCCTTTCTGCCCCCACAGCTGGGGATGGAGACCATAAACACTGTGAACTTCCTAGGCCTGGGAACTGGGCCTCTGTTGCATCCATTCACCTAAGGGGATGCGAAGTCCTCAGTGAAAGGGATGGTTAACCCGTGTGTTACACACCACCTGGAGGTAGCCCCATGAGGCTGTTTCCCTCTGAGACCTGTGCTCTTTCCAGGTAGCTAACCCTAAGTCGTATCCAGAGCAGAACAACACAGCCCTGGTCCACTGGAGTGGACCTTAAATGCGCACCCCCTTTCACTCTATGCAGAACTGAGATTTTAAGATACTTATAGGTAATCTCAGCTAATTTCATTTCTTTGTTCTTTGATGACAAAACATATTCTTATCTAAAATCAAACATCTAAAAAACAAAAGAAAAAGAAAGAACTCTATCCATGATGGTAGGTTCCCTATAATGTCAACAAGCCACAGACTGAATTTTATCTCCTGTATCTCCCTCAGATTTAGCCCCTTGTGTCTCCCCTCTCGGCGCTGACCCTATGGCCCTTCCTGAGGCAGCCTCCTTTCTTCCTCAGCTCTCCCTCCCTCTCTGGTGGGCAGCCAAGTGGGTTAGAAAAAACTCTAAATCAGAGCTTGCCACTACCCTTCTTCTTACTGCCCTTGAGAAAAAACAAGACCTGAGCCTGCTTCACGGCCCTCTGCATGTGGCCCCGTGCCCGGCTGAACTGGCGCGTCCCCACACGCCCAGAGTCCCCACACAGCACCACCCTTTCAGGGCCTGTGATCACGCCCATCAGTTCTTCCTAGTTCTTCTCAACCTTTGCTGCTAGAATCTGCAATCTTCCTGTCTCTGCCTCCCAAGGACTGGGATTACAGCTGTGCACTCAAACAGCCCTCCATTCAAATGGCAAGAGGTCAGACCTGCACACACATCCTGCATTAAGATGCCCTATCCATGTGTGTTGATCCCCTTGCACTTTGCACACCACCTGGCCTGGCCCTGTGGTCTAATACTTTGTGCCGAATGATTTAGTCATGTCAGTAATATGCATTGGGTTGGGTTTCTCCCAGACACTCTTTGTGTGGATTCTGTCTAACCTCAACGAGTACTTTGTGGTCTCTATAGCCTTGTAAATAAAGAAGAGAGGAAACATTTCTTGAATACAGCAATTCAGCGATTTTTAAAAATATGATGAATCATCTTTGGGATGTTTTCATTCATTAAAATGGCAAGTTTAATTTGGCCCATGCAGACACTGGCGGTTGGCACACACACACTGACACAGACGGCTAACTGAGGTCACTGATTCACTGCTGAGGCGTGAGCTGTGTCCCTGAGCTGACTCACACTCTGGGCCTCCTTCCAAGTTGGGCTGTCATTCTGCCTTTACCCCCTACCCCAGCCATTGATAAAACCACATGGCAGTGGCTGGAAGGGAAGGGCAGATGCTGGGCCGAGGGCAGGACTGTGTGGTGTGGCCACCAACAGGGCTCCCAGGGGCCAGCACCAGGCAGGAGGCGGCCCCATCCAGCTGCCTGGGTTGAGATACTTTCCTCTGGCTTGCTTGGGAACATGGTGACCTGAGACACTGAGTCTGGAAGACACCTTCACTTGATCAGGGCGCCCCGTGGCACTGCAGGGAACTCCCCTAGGAAAGGAGATTCTTGTCTAGACGGAAGCAGCCTCTCTTTCTGGGGAGGACCCTGTGTTTTGCCTCGACTTCAGGCACCTGAGAGTGAGGCAAGGGCTTCTAATGGCCGTATGAATTCTGTGTAGTATGGACGGCCGTTATGTGTGGGGAGAGGCTGCGTGTGGCTGTCTTCCCTGTTGGTCACGGGGGTACGGAATGATGAAATGATGATGCCACTCTGCCACACTGAGCCACACAACAGACCTCTCTGTGCTGTGGCTTCCTCCTTGGCTGTGGTCAGGCTGGGAGGGATGTTGTTTAATGAAGAAGGCAAGTCTCTACTCTTAAGGATCTGAGCCCTGGTGAGTTACAGTCAGTTCTGAGAGCTGCCGTACCTTGCAAAGAGACTGCTGCATGAATCTGATGTGGAAACAGATACGAACAGCTGCTCCTTAGGAAATAAAGAAGAGGGGTCACTTGGCCTGGGGCTAATGCTATAGCTAACGTGATAACAGATATGAACAGTATTTTAGAAAAATACAGAGTAAGATCTACTTGGTTTATGGTTAATGTTATTTTTTGTTAAGGATCGTATGTGCTAGTTTTCTAAAATTCCTCCAGTACTTCCTCCCAATTTCTTCCTCTTAGATAATTCTTAGTCTCAAGAAGACCTTTGCTCAATATTTTCCTGGACTTGAGTCACCAACCAGTCTATCCATCAGAAACACACACACACACACTTCTTATTATGAGGTGGGATGGTGAGAAGCAGACAGCAATATAGAAGCATCTCTATTGCTCAAAATCAACACACTAGCCTGGCATGGGTGCACACACCTGAAATCCAGTCCTTGGGAGAATGGCAGGGGGTACAGGAGGATGGCAGGTTCAAGGTCAACCTCAGCAACTCAGTGAAAACTTGTTTCAAAATAAAAAATTAAGAGGACTGGGGATGTTGCTCAGAAGTAGACTGCCTCCAAGTCCAATCCCCAGTACTAAAAAGTAAAAGAAAATCAGACTACTAAACAGCTCTCATAGTGGTAAACTGTCCTTTGAGTGGTCAGTTATAAACTTTGTATAAATTCTAAGTGGTTGGAGTGAGTACTTTATTGACCTTAGGGAACATGCTCAGATTTCAAATGCAATACTAGATAAGGAAAGTATCTGAAGGCTTCAACTTTGCGACTTTTAGGCTTTTCTAAAGGAGCTAACATTCTGGATGCCTAGACCTAATGTGTAAGAGAAGGTAGACCTCCACCAGGCTAAGAGAAGTCCTCCCACAGTGCTGTGCCCCCTTACCTCCAGGGGAATTCTCAAGTCCCTTCAATGAGAAAACACTCCACTGGCCTCAACCATCCCATGATAATAGATCCTTATGTGCATATAGATTATGAAGGTTCACTAGACCCAAAATGGTAATGGAAAGAAACCAACCATGTGTCCCAAGGTACTAGAGAAGAAAATGGCAGGCAAAATACATGACCATTATTTGATTTGAGATAAAACATATCTCCAAATAATTTAAAGAGAAAAAGAAGGAAGTTTAAGATTTTTGTAGGAAACCCACATGTACAGAGACAAAGGACATTCAGTTTCATTCCAACGTGACCCATGGAGAACCTCCTTGCTGGTTGTAACATAAAATGCTACTGCTTACTCTTTTTTTCATCTCAGTGTAAGTACAAAAAGCCTAACTGGTAAGGAAAACATTGTTGTATTATAAAATCTTACTTAGGAAAAACCTTGGTGGACAGAGAAGAAAGAGAGAAGAGAAACGAGCTGGTTGATATTCAGAGATCGTGGGAATCTACTACTCATGGATGGATCACAAATGGATCCAGTAGCCATTTTAAGAGAAATAGTCTATAGAGAAATAGTCTATTTTCCTAATGCATCACCTCAAACTGAAGTAGCCATATGACTTTGTCCTGTGTATTTGCTTAACCAAAACACAGAAATGCAGTTATTTTAGAACTGTTTTGAGCTGGCTATGTGTTTGCCTAATGGGATGTCTTGGATGCTATAAAAGATAAAATATGACATCAGAAAAAGATTTTTAAAACATAGAGCTTCTCTCTAAACAATACTTACCACCCAGATGACATTGGATGTATTCATTCTACTGATCTCTATTTGAAATACCATTTTCAGTTCCTGATGACGAGGAAGGTTGTGGACAGTCCATTGTAGATGCAAACGCTGAAGTTCAGAATTGATGGAAATGTTAAGTGATTCAGGGGTCAATGGCAAATGTCCAGCCAAAACTGAAAGACCAACAAGAGGTATGAAATAGCACTTAATAGGAACAGATAATTAAACTGTTCAGTGACATCATGGCTTGGCTTTGGAAAATACTGCTCATAAGGGCATCCTAAAACTAGAAACCTTGAAAAGCTGAAAGGGGATTAGAAATCACTTAGAGAAAGAAATTAATACCTAGGTTAATGAAATAGCTTGCCGGGTAATACATAGCTAGTTAATAAACTGGTAAACAGTTAAAATATAAGAAACTTTATTGGATAGTCTAACTGGTTTGAAGTTCATAACAGGGCTGAATAAATAAAGAGGATTTTTGCTATACATCCCATATTTCTATAATTCTACATATTTTGTAAAAGGCTACAAATTGGGTACATATTCTACTCAAGACATAATTCATTGTATGTCAGTGCACTAAACTTAAAACCCTTCTACTGAGAGTTTTCTGAATCATTTACATGAGAGAAACAACATACTAGGGACTGAATGTGAAGCAAACACTTGTGACAAGGTCCCCGGCTCAAAGAAGAAAATAATTGGAGTGACAAGACAAACCCACATGAAGTTAAGAATGGCAAGTTGTGTGATAGAGTTTGTAAAATAATAGAAATTCAGAGCTAGGAATATAGCTTGGTAGAGCACATGCCTAGTACATGTGAGGCATGTACTAGATTTGATACCAGGAGAGAGAGAGAGAGAGAGAGAGAGAGAGAGAGAGAGAGAGAGAGAGAGAGAGAGAGAGAGAGAGGAGAGAATGAGAATGAATTCAAGCATGAACATATTTGTGGAGGTGATTTGAGAAGTGGTCCAATACCTCTCAGGCTGACCATTTTTAAATCATCAATGGCACCACAGCCAACAACCACACACAGAGGTACATGCTGTCTACTCTGCCACTAGAGAGAGTATGTGCCCTGAGTGAGTTAAGTCACTGCCAATTCTTAGAGAACAAAATATGGTTTCCCACATAAGAGAAAACACCATATGGATTTGAAAGGAATTGTGTGTTGCTGATTAAGCCGTTCCAATTATTGGATTGAAAGGGTCTGAAGGGTAGAAAGGTACTGAAAAATAAAGACTTGATAAAATTGGCTGGTGTGTGATGACCCTTGGTATAACAGATAACTTCTGCCAGGCATTCATTGTCCTAACTTTTTAGGGATTTCCTCTGGTGACCTGGAACCCCTGAGCATGTTGTTTAAAAGGCAAGTGAAGGGCTGAGGAGGGTGTAGGTCAGTGGTAGACCATGTACGTAGCATAAGGGAGGTCTTTAATCTCCAGTATCTCCTACCTTTAAGAGCGCGTGTTCTAACAATAGTGGAAGCCATTCCAATATGGAAGGAAAAAGCCCCTAAATTACCAATCTACACATGCTATTTTTCTCAGAGGGAAGTAAAAATAGCAACACTGTTGAACATGAGCAAGTATTTTTGCCAGTGTGAGGCTTTATCTATGTTGTCTAATTAAACTGTAAGACAGTAATTGTTTATAAATAAGGAAATTGCAAAAAGCTTAATTGGGACTTAATTAGAAAGGACTCTATGGAATTTAAATAGTAATGTCTAACACCAAACCCTATGCACCCCTTTGCTGTACTGCTCCCCAGCAGTTAAGGCAGAAGCAATCGTCCTATTCACATGGAATAGAATGTTTGAGAGGTGTCCTTTCTGGCTGTAACAATGTCCAAGATATTCATCACAGGATGGGGCTTTAGGGATGAAGCCAGATAAACTGAGGATTTGAGACAAGCATGAAGCTCTTCCTATGATTGACCCACATGGTAGAAGTCTTCAGATCCAGAAAAAGCATCAGCTTCAAAATATGGAAGAAAACTTTGGACAATAGATTCTAGGAAAATGATATCAGTAACAGCACCCATAAAATAAAAGACTTTAGTCATCACCAGCTATCTTCACAGAATGTCTCCCATCCCAAAGTAAATGTCATTATATCTGGATGGTGAAGTTGATTTTAATTTTCTTTTTTATACTTTTCTATATTTGATAAAGGTTCCTTGGAAACATGTATTAGTTTAAGAATCATATAATATGTTATATTCGGAAGTAAATATTGCCTTAAGATATCTGGTTCACTCCACTACCATGGTCCTTCAGAACACTATTCTCCCATGACATTTCTTACCCTTTGTTTGGGACACTGCTCCCAGCATGCCATTCTGGGCTGTTTCTGTGTTTGTTTCCCTGTGCTGTGACGTAAGTAAGGGTTTGACTAAGTCTTAGCTCAGGGAAACCAAGATTAATAACATACTAGTCGCACTCTAGACATTCCATGACTGGCTGCTGAATAAATGAGTCAACTACTAGTACAAACTGTATTCCAGAAGCTCTAGAAAGTTCCAGTATATTGCTTTTGACAAAAGGAAAGAAGCTCTTTACATTAACATATACTATCAGCAAGTCTTGACTGACCCATGTCCTTGAGTAACATCGGTCAGAAATAATTTGATCAAAAACAATGAAACACCAAGGGATAGCCAGAGAGATAAAAGGCCTATAAATATTGCTAAATCTAATCCCATTATTTTTCAGATGAAAGAGATTGAGGTTAAAAGTGGGAAGTGGCCCTGCCAAGGCCATACACCAGACCAGACCCCGGCTTCTGGTTCCCAGGCCAACTCTCATTCCATCTCTCGGCAGTGTGGCCCGGAAGGCCTGGTGACTTGTGATCCAGGCCTGGACTTCATTATAGACTCCCCTCCCACTCTCCGCACCCTGCTTCCTGGTCAGCCCAGTACTGCTTGAGGAAATAAACAGTAGTCCATGCACAAGACAGGATGCCATGCAGGGCTTAAATAGAACGTTAGTTCTAAAAGAGCATTTAATATTAAAGGGAAACTCTCATCTTATGTTGTATTAATTGTTTAGCAGCCAAAATATCAGCTAGGTATGGTGGCACATGCCTGTAATCCCAGTACTTGGGAGGCTGAGATCGAAGGATTGCAGGTTCGAGGCCAGCTGCAGTAATTTAGCAAGACCCTATTTCAAAATTAAAGATGAAATAGGGCTAGGGGTATGATTTGGAAAGAGAATGATCATGGGTTCAAACCTCAGTGCCCAAAACATAAATTAATAAATAAAATGAAAAGAGATGGGGGGGTATAGCTCAGAGCTAGAAAGGCCCTTGGTTAATAAAAAAGTAACCAAAAAATCCCCATGATAGTAGAATGATAGATGGATAGATAATATAACTTAATTTTTGTTTAAAAAAAAAAACCACATACTTAGATCTCCCTGTCTCCATCCAAGTACACAGACACAAAGTGGAAGGAAAATACCTCAAAATGCTATAGTCGTGATTTCTGGCTGACGGAAGTGCCTGCCCAGGGTTGACTGAAGAGGGTCTTTGCTCTCCCATCGGTGGGAGAAGTTAGGCCAGGTTATTGGAAATAGATTCTCAGACCTGCGCCTGGCTGTTTGGTTGAGTGGCAAGTCAGTAAGTAGAGGTTGGGCAGATGCTTCAGAAATTGGAACAAGGAATGCAAACAGTGCAGGTGATCAGAGAGGGAATTACTCACCAAAGAAGCCCTGCTTAGCAGAGAGAGCAGGAAATGGAAAAAAGACTGGTTGACAGAAGAATAGCAAAATGGCAAGTCTGACCTAAACAAGAGAAGCCAAAAGAGTGAGCGGTGGGGCCAGCTGTGAGCACAGAGGGCCTTGGTTGGAAGGCTCATCACCAGTAGGCCCTGAGGTAGATAATGAGACTTCACTAGAAAAAGGAGTTGAGCCAGAGGCAGCCCGGAAGCAAGACCCTGGACCACCTGGAGAGCTTGGACTTGGGGTGGTGGGCCTGCCTCACACTCAGGAGCTCTGGCTGGCCTGAAATATTCTTATTTTGCAGGCTACACACTCAGCTCAGGTGTAGCAAACTTAAGATTTCAGCAGACAAGACAGATTAAGTGAGGGGTAGACAAACGAGAAATCTTAGTTCTGACCTTCCAGCCTCAGGTTATGAAAGAAATCAGTAAACTGCAATTATTAAGAAGCCATAAGATGTATTTCCCCATGTGCCTTGGGCCAAACATAATTAACCCAGATCTAAAGCATCTCAGAGAACTGAGCTATTGAGAACAAAATTGCCTTCTTTTTCCAAGCACCTTTTCATGGAGTTTTAAGAAAGAATGAGAAAATCCATGCACATTCCTTGCAAACATCATTTTCCTGAATCCATGGGCAAGAATTGGGTGAAGAATTCCTTAGAGCAGACAGCTATATTTTCTGTTACAAAACAAGGAGAGCAAAGAATAAACACAGAGGAGAAAAATGTAAAGCTTTGCAAAGTACAGATAAATACAGTGAAAATTATGAACCAATGGGAACTCTCTCAAGTCTAAGAATCTACTTTAAAAACAAGTTCTGAATGGGGTGGTGCACGCTCGTAATCCCAGTACTTGGGAGGCTAAGACAAGAAGATCACAGATTCAAGGACAACCCCAGCAATTAGTGAGACTTTCATCAACCTAGCAACATTTTGTTTCAAAATAAAAATAGAATAGGACTGGGGGTGTAGCTCAGGGGTAGAATGCCCCTGGGTTTAATCTCTAGTACCCTCCAAAAAATACAGGTTCAAACTAATAATCAAAATAACCCATAAACATTTGAGAGGTATTGATTTCTTATTGACCTTATTTATAAATTTGATTTTTCTCAAAATACTTATGTTGGTCTGGGCATAGTGGCACCCGCCTGTCATCTCACTACTTGGGAGGCTGAGACAGGAGGATTGTAGGTTTGAAGTTAGCCTCAGTCATTCAGTGAAGTCCCTTTAGCTACTTAGTGAGATCTTGCCTCAAAATTAAAAAAAAAAAATTAAAATCAGGCTGGGCTGGGGTGTAGCTCAGAGATAGAATGCCTCTGAGTTCAATCTCCAGTTGTCCCCCAGTACACTATGTCGAGAAGTAGCTAAGTGACAAATATTATTTAAGTATAATGACAGCTAAAATGCTCCTAGGATCGTATCATGCAAAAACTTCAGAGTGTCTGTTGGTTCACAAACTTTCATTGCTTTAGCATGGTGTTTTACGAAGCTAATAGCTTCTTAATAAATGTGGTTGCGGGACATTCCAGCTTGGTCTAACCTAGCAGCCAGGACTGGTTTGGTATAAATATATTCCACATCTTTACCCAGCAAGGTGCAGAAGGAACAACTTCAGCAATGGCTTTGGTAAAATACATGGATCATGAGCTTCATCTGGATGAGCTCATGTGCTAATGACCGACACAAAGAGCAGAAGTCAAGGTTCAGGCGCTGTCAAGAGCCACCAGGTGAGGGAGGTCAACACCCAGGCATCCATTGCTTTAAGAGACTGACACATCTCTTCCTGTGAGCTATTCATCATCTCCAAGTGATTCCCAAGGGCCGGGTGGGAGAAGAGCGCTGCTCTTTTCTCCAAAGCACCAGCCACCTCACCTTCCCTCTTCTCGGCTCTTTTCTTTACTGTTCTTTCTACTTACCTTCACTCTGGTACGTTCTCGAGGACAGCCACACTAAGAGGAAAGTTGTCTGAAAGACTGCAAAGAGAGCCATAGGTTCTGGTTTCCTGAAAAAGATAAATTACAAGGATGGGACGTTTTATGTATTTTGACACTGGGGATTGAACACAGGGGCATTCTACTTCCAAGCTACACCCCTAGCTCTTTCTTTCTTTCTTTTTTTTTTTTCATTCTGAAACAGGGTCTTGCTAGGTTGCTGAAGTTGGCCTCAAACTTGAGATCTTCCTATCTCAGCCTCCCAAGTACTGGAATTATAAATGTACAACACTATGCCTGGTTTAAGAAGGGAGCTTATATGCACTTTTAACATCCAGCGGATTCCCTGGAGCCAATTATGGAGTTGATGGCATTAAAGGCTACCACTCCTCTTCCCACTCTGGATTCACATCTCTTCTCATGGGACTTTGGAAGCCTCTTGCTGGCCCAGTGAATGTTCTTTTGCCCATGAACGAGGCATAGATGATGGTGTGCCAGGTAGAGGTCTGGGCCTCTAGAGACCCCATGTGCTTTGGCTTGCTCTTCTGTGTCTCCACCTTTACACAGACAGCCTTTCTACACACTCAACTGGGACCAGTAGGGGATTGAGTGATGTCTATATTGGAGCAGAGCCACCTCAGGCTCCAGCTGAGCCCAGCAACGTCAGCCGGCAACTGGCCAGCCCTGCCAAGAGCAGTGACCCCTGGAGCCAGAGACCCGAAGACTTACTGCCGTGTACCTCTGCCCTTGGTGGTAACAGATAACTGGTCACCCAAGTACCAATCATTCAAACCAAGCACAGGTTGGAAAAGCAGAGAAATGAGAGCTAAACAAAAACAAAAACAAAACCCAGACTCTGATTAGAGTGAGAATAGTCTCAAAGAGCTAAATATAAATTTACCATAGCTGTTTACCATTCTCAAAAAAGCTGAATCTAAATCTAAGTAAATTAATTACTTGGGGTGGGAGGGAGCATCTTCGTTCTTCCCCATCTTCCTCATTAAGACGCAACCCAGGAAAAGCTAGCATATTCTGCCAAGAGGCAGTTTCTCACTGTTTGACATGATTTCTGGTTTTCTTGGCCTTGGAGGAGGGTTGTAAATTACAGGCCACAGAGTGTCACTGATTCATCAGGTGCTTTGATCACAGGACTATCGGAGGCCACAGAGAATGACCCTGGATGACCTGGAAATGGCGAACCTGTTCTTAATTTTATAACATGTGTTAGTCAGGGGAAGCACTGAATTTCACTTTTCTACTGCAAACTCTGACTCACTAGAGCACAACAATGAAATAATCACGGAAATCCAATTTTTGCCTCGGTCCGGCCACTGGCAGCTCATCGGAAGCTAGAAATTCAATGAGCCAGATAATCAATGTTCACTACCTATACCCTCAATTTATTTATTTTCAGTAGCATTTTACAAGTAAGTACAAGAGGCAAAGGCAGGAATAAGGTAAGCTGCACCATTAAAGTCTCTAAGGTGGTCAGACCTGCCTCCAGCGAGGGCAGCATTTTTTGTGTTCCTTGAAGTACCACTTTCTGCTACTTTCAGTGTTTCACCAACACATCATTCACACCTCTCTGAAACTTCCACTTAAATTTCAAATAGGTTCCTAGTATGACTGCGTGTCTAAACCAGGGGAAAGCCAAGTAAAGAGGACATTGCTTCTGCTCAAAGCACAGGGGAGGGCACAGGAAAATCCCCCGGAAAACCTGCCTGGCCCCGAACATGCTCCACGCTATGGGTCAGGTGCCACGTTATCCGCCTGGAGGTCCCACCATCCAGGAACACCAGGGGCTGCCTTGGGAAGGAGAGCTCCGCTCCGCTCCTCTCCTCCCCTCCCCTCCCCTCTCCTCTCCTCTCCTCTCCTCTCCCCTCCTCTCCTCTCCTCTCCTCTCCCCTCCCCTCCCCTCCTCTCCCCTCCCCTCCCCTCCCCTTCTCTCCTCTCTTCTCCCCTCCCCTCCCCTCCCCTCCTCTCCCATCCTCTCCCCTCCTCTCCCCTCCCCTCCCCTCCCCTTCTCTCCTCTCCTCTCCCTTCCCCTCCCCTCCCCTCTCCCCTCCCCTCCCCTCCCCTCTCCTCTCCCCTCCCCTCTCCTCTCCCCTTCTCTCCTCTCCTCTCCCCTCCCCTCCCCTCCTCTCCTCTCCCCTTCCCTCTCCTCTCCCCTCCTCTCCTCTCCCCTCCCCTCCCCTCCCCTCCTCTCCTCTGTCCTCCCCTCTCCTCTCCTCTCCTCTCCTCTCCTCTCCTCTCCACTCCTCTCCCTCTCCTCTCCTCTCCTCACCTCTGTCCTCTTCCTTTCCTCCCCCCTCCCTTTCCCTTCTCTTTCTTTTCTTTTTGGAGTGGAGGCACTGGAGATTAATCTCAGAGACATTCTACCTCACAGCTATAACCCCCAGCCCTTTTTATTTTATTTTAAAACAGGATTACAGGCATCTACCACCACATCTGGCTCATCTCACGCTTTTAATAACAGAAGATGTGGAGGGTGATTGCATATTGCCAAATGTTCTCTTTATGAAAGGATTTTAAATGTTTACCCAAACTTAGATTTTTCCCATTGAATCAAATATTGTACATGCCACAAAAATTAAACAAGTCATAGGAACAGAAATATTCAAACCTTAAACTCAAGCTGGGCGTGGCGGCGCATGCCTGTAATCCCAGAGAAAGTTGAAGGATCTGTTCAAGGCCAGCCTCAGCAACTTAGCAAGGCTTTCAGCAACCTAGTGAGATCCTATTTCAAAGTTAAAAAGAAATCATTAATGGAAGTACTACCACCAATTCTTGGTGCATATGTGAAAATGCCAATGTCAATCTCAGTATTCTGTTTTGGCAAGGGGGGAGATGGAGAGGCGGGGGGGGTACCAAGTGCTGTGTGCATGCATGTTACTGTCAACATGATTTAAATTATGATGTAAAACTATAATGTACCAATAAAGCATATAATAAATAAAAAATAAAAAGGGCCGGGACTAAAGGTAGAATGTGCCTGGGTTCAATCCCCAGTACCACCAAAACAAACAAATAAGCTAACTAACAAAAATCAAAAGCTACCTACCAGGTAAGGGCAAACAGAAATATTAAAGAATAAAAATTCTCATGTAACACAACCAAAACACAGGAGTATTTACCAAAGGCTATGATTTGGATCTCACAGGAGAGCCTTGAGGAATCATTAGTGTAGACTTGTCCAGAATCCCCACCTACCTGTCATCTCCCTTATCCGGGGGGCTGTGAGGACTACGTTAGCTTCAGCAACCATTCAGATTTCCAGTTCTTTCTATCCTCTGTTCTGACATGCCCACTGCATACACACTGGTCAGGCAACAACTGTGACACAGTGGTCACGGCACAGGAGCCAAAAGGGGCCACCGAAGCCCCTTGTGCCGGGTCTCACTCTCCTCAGTGTTGGCCACCTGGGGTCAACTGCTGATGATATGAAAGGGAAAGTTCCCCAAAGAAATAATCTGCAAGTTTTAAATAACTTCAATTGCAGTTTATTGTTAAAATGGTTCGGTTCATTATTATTGTTGTTACTATCTTACTGTGCCTAATTTATAAATTTAAACTTTATCAGAGGTATGTATGTGTTGTATGGGGAAACAGTGATGGGGTGCTGCCCCATCACTGGTTTGGGGTAGATAAGGGGAACAGCAGCATTATTTCCACTGTTTTGGACAGCTGCCAGTCTCAATGACTGAATCCCCAGGCCACCTAAGGACCATGGGCAGCAGGAATACCCAGATGATATCTGAAAACCTAGCAAGATCAAGCTCCTCAAAACTGACAGGAGGGGACTTGGAAGCTGGAAGAAAATCTCAGAGACACCGCAGAGCCTTGGGTTGGAAACATCACAGGAAGAATGTCCATGGCCCAGGGGATGAACTACTTGGAAAACACAGACATGGATGACTCAGCTGCCCCAAGCCTTGGAGGACGGCACCGCCCACCACGGAATCACTCTGAGGTGCTCTGTTCCCAGTGTGCCCCTGCGTCCTGATGGGACCCTCACTAAGACAGAGGAAACCTGAGGGATGGAGGAACTGCACAGGGACCCTGAGGTGGGAGAGTGCTGGGCAGAGTCAGGGCGCAGCGGGAGCTGAGTGTGACTGAAGGGGACGAGCCAGCAGGTGAGTCTAGTCGAGATCAGAGCAGACACCCACACAGCTCAGGCCTCCACTCCGAGAGAGGTGGGAGCCAATAGGAGTTACCAGCAGAGGCTCAACCCGGCTGACTTCCAGGGGAGCAGAGCCCTGCAATGAGGAGGGGCGGGCGGAAGAGAGGACGAGGCTGTGGTGTCAAAGCGATAGCCCAGGTGAAGGGGCTTCGGCCTCGTGGGAGCTCGTGGAGGTGTCAAGCAATGCTGGAATTCAGGAGAGATTAGAGAGACACAGTGGACAAAATGAGGGTGGTGGCCACGCGAGGCACCATGGATGGCTCCAAGGGGTTCAGCCTGAGTCCCCTGAAGAATGTTTCCGTTGACGGAGAAACGGAGGACCAAGGGAGGAACCGACCGCATGGTCTGTATCCAGAGCCCAGCTTGTGAAATCAGCTTGAGATGTTCACTTGAACTCCAAGAGAAGACAGGTAGAGGCTAGCTGGATAAACAATCTCGAACATTGCTGGTGGGGGTCTACATCCAGGCATCCTTGGTGCTTATGGATAGTATTTAAAGCCACAGGACCGGATGATCACCAAGACAGGAGATAAAGATAGAAAAGTGACCCAGCGCTCTGGGTCCCTCCACAACCCTGGCTCCCTCACCTCTTTCCGCACACATGGAGATCAATAGGGAAGTTCAGGAACAAGCCAGGCTCAGGATGAGGGCCGTGTCGTGTGTTCAGACAGGCAGGTTGGCAAGTACCAACCTGCGGAGCTGGGAGCGGCAGCCGCTGTTGGACACGTTCTCAGGCGCTCACTGTTGTTCAGGGTGCACCAAGCTCGGGCGAGTTTCCCTCTGCAGACCAGGTGCTGGCACAGAAAAGCCGGGCCAGCTCTCACATCCATCCAGTAAGCCTTCTCTCTCCCCAGCGATCAGTGGGGAGCAAGAGTACGGTCAACTTCCAGTAAGAAAAGACAGTCGTGGGCGCGTGAGGCAGAAACAAAGGAGAGCTAGTCCCTCTTCATCTGCACCGCCTCGTCCTCTCCCCAAGGCCGCTCTGCGCCTCTCTCTGTTTCACAGATCACCACCATTCCTGAATAGACTGTGAGTCACTGGAGAACAGGTCGGACCTCTCACCCCACCATCGCTATCACAGCCCACGGCACAGCTGCCACCCAGGAAATGCCCGGGAAATGAATGGAAATTGGTATCAATTTTCTCACATCCTCTCTTCTTTGCTTTCAGTCATCTCTTAGTGAAAACAGATTCCTTTTCAGGCCTCCTCTTTTCACATTGCCAACTATCGTCTAATTTCCCAGACATCCCTTCTCCGGATAAGGGGTGGCGAGGGGAAAAAAGAGAGAAAGGAAAGGAAGTTTGTATAACTTCTCATTCCAATCTTGTCTCTTCACCAAATCATATTCTCAGTGAAGATGACTCTGAATATCCCTCAGTAAAAACAGTACGCATGTAATCAAGCACGGCTTTCAGACAGAGGACAGGCCTGCTCTTCCCCGCCAGCCCTTCTTGTCCTGTCAAGACTAAAATAATATTTATGCCTGGGAAGTTCCCATATCACAAAGAGTCCCCACGAGAGGCAGCACAGTCAACAGTCATTTGCTTCCCAAGAGCTTGGGTGTGTTGCCAAAGTCTTCAACGCTGGCCGGGCGACCTGGTGACATCGCACGAAAATGTTGTTTTAAAGAAAGAAGCTGTTGTTGAGACCAGAGGCCAGCCTCGGCAACTTAACGAGGCCCTCAGAACTCAGTGAGACCCTGCTACCGAGTAAAAAATAAAAATGGGGCTGGGGATGGAGCTCAGAGGTAGAATGCTCCTGGGTTCAGTCCTCAGTAAGGAAGGGAGGGAGCAAGGGAAGGAGGGAGGGAGGGAAGGCAAGCCCTTCATGGAAGGAATGTGCCCGGAAGTGTGCATTTATGAGAGAGTTCTATCCTCAGCCGCACACTGAGCATTCTCCAAGATAGATCACAGGATAGTCACAAAGAAAGTCCCAACAAATTTTTAAAAACTGAAATTGAATGGAGAATTTTTTTTTTTTTGTACTGGGGTTCCTGGAAGCCCTTCTACCTCTGGGCTACACTCCCAGGCCTATTTTATAATTTTTATTTGGAAACAGGGTCTCTTAAGCCAGGGTGGCTGGCTTCGAACCTGCGCCATGCTCGTGTCTCCGCCTCCCAAGCGCGGGGATTACAAGCGTGCGCCACCACGCCCGGCTGTATGGAGAATTTTTTCAAACACAGTGTAATAAAACTAAAAATCAATGACAAGAGTCCTGTGCTGTGGCACAGAGTTGCACAGCAGCTTTTGGAGGTTGCTCAGGCTTTTCGGGTTCAGTTGCCTTTATTTGTTTTCTAAGGAGCACTGCCATTTGCATTTGGGAGCCCTCTGGAAGGGGCCTCTGTCCTTAAAGCAAAGGACTGGTTACCCTGGAAGTCTCACTCCAGATCCCTTCCTCCTCAAGGCTCCGCCATCAAGAGCGATCCGACCGAAAGGCTCAAATGCTTTTCCCCTTCTCCTGAGCCCATCCAGGGAAAGGGCTGCTTTTGCTAGCATTGTAAACTGTGATTTATGGAATCAAATTATCTTGTGCACAACTGATACATTTTCAAGCAATGTTCAGTTCAAGATCTCTGGAATTTGTGACATCAGCTAGGATTAATGCTGAATCTCCTAAGAGGTTAGCAAAGCCAACGAAAGAAATGGAAACCTGCACCCAAGGAATACCCACAATGAAAACACTTACGTAGGAACATAGGACATGCTAAAGGTGATGTTTCAAGTCATTTGAGAAAAGATGCGTTATTCGCCCAAATAGTGCTGGATTAAGAACCTGGACACGAGTGCAGAAATGAAGCCATAGCAGTTAGGTACACAGGCTCTGATGAGAGACTCATTGGGGTCAAATCCCTACTCTGGCACTTAATAAATGAATGACTGGGGCCAGGTTATTTAACCCCACTAGGGCTAAATTTCCTTTTGTATAAATAAGAATAAAAGAACCTGCCTTAGAGCACAGACAAGAGGATCAGATGGGGATGAGACCTTCCGCCTAGTAACTATAATTACTATTAATTTTATCATTATTGCTACTGCCTCACTCCCTTCCCAGCAAAATAAATTCCAGATAAGCAAAGATATACAGGCGAGAACTAAAACCATTAAAAGTACTAAATAAAACATGCGTGAATATTTTTATAATCTGGCTAGATGACATGAAATCCATAAGCAATAAAGACTGCTGTACTGATTACATAAACATTCAAAAATCTTAGTGCTACAGCCAGAAATGATAGCTTCAATGTATACAGCAAAGAGCAGCTGCTCCTAGTATACAGAGAGGCTTTATTTATTTACTTATTACGGTACTGGGGATTGAAACCAGGGTCAATCTACTGATGAGCTTCACCCCAGCCCTATTTTTTATTCTTTATTTTGAAACAGGGTTTCACTAAGTTGTAGAAGGCCTCACTAAGTAGCTGAGGCTGGCTGCGAACCTGCGAACCTCCTGTCTGTCTCATCTCCCAAGCGCTGGGATTACAAGTGTGCACTACCACACCAGGCTAAAAATAGCTTTTAAAAATAAGTTAAGGAGCTTCCGGGAAGATGGCGACCGAGAAAAGCAGGGCTTAAGAGCCCCGCTAACAATCAATCTCCATTACCACAAAATCAGCACCTTTCATAGCCAGAAAACACCATCACCAGAGAAACAAAAAAATCACCAGGCTCCAGAGAGAAAGCGGACTGAGAACAGAGCTCAGAGACACAGAGGAGATACACCGGCCTCATGCCCGAGGACGCGGCAGCAGCGCCATACTGCCGGCGGCAGCGGAGAATTCACCAGACGGCTACCGCAAGCCGAGGTGAGCCGCTGCGGAACACCCAGGTGGGATTTTTCAGCGCAGGGAACATCTAAAGCTCCCAGTGGCTGAGCTCAGCACACGCTGCAGGGATTCAGAGTTGAAATCAAAACCAAGAAGAAATACGCCAACCTCACAGCCGAGGGCGTAGCAGCGGCGCCATATTGCCACCGGGGGCAGCAGCAGCGAATTCACCGAGTCCACTACAGCTACATCTGCGAACTCAAGAACAGTGAGTCAAATTGCGGGCCACAGAGGAGAAATCCCAGTACTGTACTCCCTGGGACTTGACCCAGTGGGGGAGGGGCGGTGGCAGAGATATCACACCATAGGAGAATGTGCAACCTGGCACCCCCCACAGTCTAAAGCAGCCTCTATCGACTCTCTGGGTTGGAGACTCTGTGATACAACTCAGTAAAGGAGTAGTGGGGTCTGAGATACTACAGACTCGAGATCCAGAACACCTTAAGTGAAGTCATAGTGACCCAAGGGAAGAACCCAGAGAAGGCACAAACTTCCGAAATCATGGGAAAGAGGAATAATACTGGAGCAATGAATGCCCACAACCCCACAACATCAGAACCCGATAAAACAGAAAATCAGAGATTTCTAGAAGATCAAATCAGGAAAATAACTGTATAAATAATAGAGGTGCTTCGAAAAGAACTCAGAGAGAGCCAAAAAGAGATAAAGGATGCAATTAATGAAGTAAAGGCCTCAATTCAAAGCACAAACAACCGATTAGACCACATGGAGAACAGAATCTCGCTCTTAGAAGATGATAATTCCAAAAATGAACGCATAGTTTCTAATCTAGGAAAAAATATCCGACAGCAGGAATCTGATATTGAAGAAATATGGACCCATTTTAAGAAACTTATAGAACTCCCTTTAGACAGGATCGGAGAAGAGGATCCCCATGCCATATAATTGTCAAAATGACCACTGTGGAAGTCAAGCAGAGAATCTTAAAGGCAACAAAAACAAAGGGCCAAGTGACATTCAGAGGTAAACCGATTAGAATCACTCCAGACTTCCCAAACCAAGTCATGAGAGCCAGAAGGGCTTGGAGTAACATATTCCAAACTCTGAAAGAAAACAACTTCCAGCCAAAAATTTCCTACCCAGCAAAACTTTCTATCAAATTAGATGGAGAAATAAGAAGCTTCCATGACAAACAGAAACTGAAGGAATTTATGTCTTCAAAACCAGCGCTAGAGAAAATACTCAAAGAGATTAACTACAAAGAAGAAATAGGTAACACACACCACAACCAGAGAAACAAGATTTTACATCCAACAGACAACTAAGATTGGTTATCTGTGGAGATTCATTATTTATGTTAGTCTTTTACCTATCTCTAAATTGTATTGTTTGCCTTTATTGTTGTTAATTTTTAGGATTTCTAGTTGGAATATTAATATATCTTCAGATATAGCATTTGGAAATATTTTATCCCATTCTATTAGTAACTGTTAACTCTGTTTACATTGTCTTTGGATATACAATTTTTTTTATTTTTTAGGGAGTTTGTATACTCTTCTGTTGCCTGTGCCATTGAAATCATATCCAAGAAATCACTGCCAATTTCAATGTTGTGAGGTTTTATGACCCAGATTTTCTCCTAAAAGTTTATAGTCTTAAGATTTATATCTAGGTCTTTTATCTATTTTGAGTTAATATTTGTATATGGGATTAGGTAAGGGTCCAATTTTATTCTTTTCCATGTAATTATTATTTTTCAACAATATTTAGTTAAAAGATTATTATTCCCACCACCAAATGTTCGTGGAAACCTTGTCAAAAATAACTTGATAATATAGGGAAGAATTTAGCTCTAGGCTTGTATTTAACTCCAATGGTTTATATATCTGCCTTTAGAACAGTACTACACTATTTCAATTATTGTAGCTTTAAATGGTTTGAAATCAGAAAATATATATATTCTAGCTTTGTTCTTTTTCGAGATCGTTTTGGGTATCTAGAGTCCAGATTCCATATTAGGATAGATTTTTTTCTGAAAAATAAATATATAAATATATGATAGTTTCACCTAAAAAAATAGAAAAAAAAATATTCTCTGGTAAGAAAGAAAGCAAAAAGAAATATTGAAATGTTATCTTTAAGTCATCAAAAGCTTGGTATCAGACAAATGAAACTGTTATGTGAGATTATCATTTTTAATTTTGGATAAATTGCTATAATACTAGATGTCAACCACTAATCCAAGCATTGAAAGGAGGGATGGGGAGGGAATGGGGTGGGGATTGGGTAGGGGCTAATTGGGCGATGTGTGCATGTATGTCTACAAAAGTTTGTATTCCACTATGATGTATGAATACAGTGCACCAATAAAATAAATAAATAAATTAATTAATTAATTAAAAAAATAAGTTAAAAAGGCAAACACCTCTTTACAAAACATGAGTATGTATCATGAAAAGAAGAAATTGTACATTCTCAAATAATAAAAAAAGGCAAAATCACTGAGAATTAAAGAAATCAAAGTTAAAGAGTGTGTGTGTGTGTGTGTGTGTGTGTGTGTGTGTGTGTGAATGTCTATGTAGTATCCAACTGGCAAAGCCAAGAGTGATCTTAATACCTCCCATTGGTAAGAGTTTGTAACAATAAGCATTGATATTTAATAATGACCAGAGAGGACAACTTTACAGAGATCAATTTGGTCATATCTATTAAAATTTTAGTGTGAGCATCCTTTGATTGAGAAACAATTCTATAATTATATTGATGGAATTTTTTCTACAGAGTTTATATGTCTGTTAGAACAAACACACACACATACATATACATTCACATACACACATACATGCACATACACACACACATAGACACACACAGACACACAGACATGGTTTGGGTTGGGCATGTTCCCCCCTCAGGTGTAGAAAGTATGGTTTTCAATGCAGGAAGACTGGGGTGTGCATGTTTGGAGGAGGTGGGTGACAGGGGTGTGGCCTTGGGGACTGATATGTCCCTGGCCCCTCCTTTCACTGTCTCTGCCTCCTGATGCCATGATGGAGGGGGATGTTTTTCCACCCCAGGCCCTGCTGCCCTGGTTTCTGACCTGGAGTCTGCCGGCCGTGGACCGAACCTTTAAAACTGACCCAAAAACCTTTCCTCCTTTAAGTTGTGTCTGTCAGATATTTTGGTCATGGCAATGGAAAAGTTCACATGCACGCATACACATACACGCACACACATGCACACACACACATGATATATTATACCAGTTGTATGGGGTGTATTGAGACTTACTGAGAGAAAAAAGGAAAAATGATACAAAAGCCCATCAAAAGGAATTGGAAAATGTAATCGGGGTGAATTTCTACAAAGGAAAAAATCTGTGGGTTTTTTTTTTGTTGTTGTTGTTGTTTTTGGTGTTACTGGGGTTCCTGGAAACCCTTATACCACCAGGCTACACTCCCAGACCTATTTTTATACTATTTTATTTGGAAACAGGATCTGTTAAGCCAGCGCGCGGCTGGCTTCGAACCTGCACCATCCTCCTGTCTCTGCCTCCCAAGTGCGGGGATTACAAGCGTGCGCCACCACGCCTGACTGCGATTTTTAAAAGAACAAACTAGATCTTTATGGGCATGGAAGAATGTTCTAAAATGCTAAATTAAAAGACAAGTTTCAGATTACTGTGTGCACAAGGACATCGCTGAAAGACAAGTGTAGCAACCAGGCGCTCAGAGATCCCTCCACAAGAATTTACTTTTTAAAAATTATTGATTGATTGATACTGGTGACGTTTTTTGTTACCGGGGATTGAACCCAGGGGCATTATACCTCTGAGCTATACCCTCAGCCCTATTTTTATTTTTTATTTTAAAACAGAGTCTCACTAAGTTGCAGAGAACCTCACTAAGTTTCTAAGCTGGCCATTAACCTGCGATCCTCTTGTCTCATCCTCCCAAACACTGGGAGTACAAGCGTGCACCACCATGCTTGGCCTGTTATGATGATTGAACCTAGGGCATTCTAACTGGGGTTATACCCTCAGCCCTTTTATTTTTCATTTTGAAACTGGTTCTCACTACGTTGCTGTGGCTGGCCTCGAACCTTCAATTTTCTTGTCTAAGTACTAGGGTTATAGGTGTGCACCACTTCACCTGGCACAAAGAACCCATTGACTGGAATCTGTGCTCACAAGAGTTGAGTGACAGCCTCCAGAACATTCCTGTCTCCTACACTGCTCCCAGCCAGTGACCAAGCCAAGCCTTTCACCCAGCATGGACTCTTCTGATGGGCACCCTTGTTCAGCTCTTTCCCTGGCCTAGCTACAACCTTCTCAGAACCATGCTGCAGCTGGAAGCAACTCCTGTCCACCTTCCGTCTTTGCTGTCCACCTTCACAAGTATCTGACCCACAATGATTGAATGTCTCCCTCTGCCATGCCTGCACCTTCCCTGTCCTGACTCACAAGTGCTCCCCTCAGTAAATGGCTTGTGCGCCTATTACTATTTTGATGTCTTCTACCTAAAGGATCAAAACTGACCCCCAAAGACATACCCTTCTACTCAGGGTGCAGAATGTCTTGGAGGTAGAACGCCTCTGGGTTCAATCCCCAGTGCCACAATAAATGTAGAGAAGAGACGAAAGGAGGGAGGTGGGCAGGATGAGGGAAATTACACACTACTCTTTCAAGTTGTGATTCTGCAACATAAAGCACTCTGTAAAACATGTTTTGTGTGTGTGTGTGTGTGTATATGTATGTAAGTATGTTTTAATTATACTGGATTCAGTCTTGGAAATCAGTGACAATTTCATTATTTTCACACTTCAACCGTATACTCCAATAGTATTTTTTTTTTTTTTTTTTTTGGTGGTGGTACTGGGGTTGGAACCCAGAGGCTTTCTATCTTCGGGCTATACTCCCAGACCTATTTTATACTTTATTTGGAAACAGGGTCTCACTAAGTTGCTGAGAGCCTCACTAAGTAGCTGAGGCTGGCTTTGAACCTGTGCGATCCTCCTGTCTCAGCCTCCCAAGCGCTGGGATTACAAGTGTGCGCCACCACGCCCGGCCTTACTCCAATAGTATTAAACTCATTGACAGTTGTTGCAATTCATATTTAACCCATGGCTATTGAACAGACTCGAAAAAGGTTAGGATATTTTAGGTACCAGATAAATCCAGGAAGTTGTCCTGAGTTCCATACAAAATATGTGACCTCTTATGCCTTGAGTGCAGTTACATTAATCATGCATTTCCAAGTATAAAAAGTAACCAATGAGCCGGGCATAGTAGCGCACGCTTGTAATCCCCACGCTTGGGAGGCTGAGACAGGAGGATCGCGCAGGTTCGAAGCCAGCCTCAGCTACTTAGTGAGGCTCTCAGCAACTTAGTGAGACCCTGTTTCCAAATAAAAATGTAAAAATGGGTCTGGGAGTGTAGCCTGGAGGTAGAAGGGCTTCCGGGAACCCCAGTACCACCAAAAAAAAAAAAAAAAAAAAAGTAACCAATGTCCTATGTAAACAAATATACTACCACCACCCTCTTCTGATAGATAGGCACATTGAATTATATCTGTGAAATTAATTTCCTCAAAATATCCCAGTAGGAAGACGGGAAGTAGAGGCAGAGAGATGACCAAGATATAAAACAACATATGAAAAATTGAATCACAAGGAAACAGTGCCTGTTGGTTTATATCTTCTCAAAAGTTGTCATACACGCCGGGCGTGGTGGCACACGCCTGTAATCCTCGCGATTGGGAGGCGGAGACAGGAGATTAGCGCAGGTTCGAAGCCAGCCGTGCTGGCGTAAGAGACCCTGTTTCCAAAAATAAAAATAGGTCTGGGAGTGTAGCCTGGAGGAAGAAGGGCTTCCAGGAACCCCAGTACCACCAAAAAAAAAAAAAAAAAAAAAAAAGTTGTCATACACACATAGATGCGACTTCATTCTGTTTCCTGAGAACTCTTTTTTTTGTTTTACGGTTTTCTAAGTGTTCTTCATGTCTTACATTTTTCTCTTTGCAAAGCCACTTGCAGCTGTGACTATTCTCTTCATAGACTTCAGATTTTATGCTCAGATTGGATATAATTTATATGACTGGCTTTGTTTTAAGCTGACAGTCTTAAATAGTCCAAATAGTCAACTGCCTCAGTTATTTCAGAGCACTATAATTTAGTGCTCTTGTTAAGCTTCTTTCTTAATGAAAAAGAGAATAAAGGAAAAGAGGGAGAAAGAAAAGGAAGAAAAGGAAACAACTGTATTTTAGTTAGCATGAAATAGTAAAAGAAAGCAATTTATAGTCCTATTACTGACATTTTTACTAGCAGAATAATTTTAAATAACATTAGAAATGCAAACTTCCCAAGTGCGGGGATTACAAGCATGCGCCACCATGCCCGGCTCTAGAAATGCAAACTTCCAGGCTAACTTGTTACATTTCAGACTTCTTGAATGTAAAAATATGCATTTAAACAAAGTCTCCAGGTAATTTGCATACACAGTGAATTTTGAGAAGCACTATTACATTAAATATTTGTTGCATATTTTTGCCTCCGAGGAGAGTATCAAAAAACAAAAGAAAGCCGGGCATGGTGGCACACGCTTGTAATCCCCGCGCTTGGGAGGCAGAGACAGGAGGATCGCGCAGGTTCGAAGCCAGCTGCGTGCGCTGGCTTAGGAGACCCTGTTTCCAAATAAAAATGTAAAAATAGGTCTGGGAGTGTAGCCCGAAGGTAGAAGGGCTTCCAGGAACCCTACTTCCTACTATTGATAAGATTCTGAAAGTCCTGGAGTAGGGTAGACAGGCAAATATAAAATTGATGACAGCTATCATGTACCGGATGCTCATTTTCTACCCGGTGCTTTGCTAGGTGAGTTCCACACATTAATTAGTTGAATAGTCACAAGAGGCTTATGAAAGAGATTCTGTTATTCCCAAACACAGGTGAGGAAACAAAGGGTAAAACAGGTTGAGTAACTTGTTCGTGTTGACACAACTTGAAACCAGGTGAGTCACTTGCCAAAGCCCAACCTTTTACTATATGACACTGCTTCCACCGGGGCTTGGTGGTCACAGCAAAATGAACAGTAAGGAAGAAAAAGACTGCTAACTATTATAAAGTTAATCAAATTCGAAGAAAAAATCCCAATAGAATTTTTAATTTTTTAAATTTTTTTGCAGTGCTGGGGATGAAACCCAAGGGCATTCTACCTCTGAACTACACCCCCAGCTCTATTTTTTATTCTTTATTTTGAAACAGGGTCTCACTGAGTTGCAAAGGGACTCACTAAGTAGCTGAGGCTGTTAGTGAACCGCGATCCTCCTGTCTCAGCCTCCCAAATGCTGGCCTTACAAGTTGGCTTTAATAGGATTTTATCAACCTTGACAAGGTAGTTTCAAAGTTTACATAAAAAATAAAGTGTGTGAGAACCACTTTTAAAATTTTTAAAGTAAAATTATATATTATCACATATCTCATATAAAATCATATTACTAAAGCTCTAGTATTTAGTAGGATGGTACTGGCATTAATAGAGAGAAAATATATCAATGAAAAGAAATAGGGCCCTGAAACAGAGCTTCTATAAATAGAAATTTATTTAATGATAAAAAGCAAACTTCAAGTTATTTTAAAAAATTAATATATTAAATAAATGGTGTTGGAGTCGTATGTAGTGGTGCATGCCTGTAATGCCAGTATTAGGGAGGCTAAGACAGAAGGATCACAGGTTCAGAGTCATCCTCAGCAACTTAGAAAAACTCTGTTTTAAAATAACAAAAAATGCCGGGTGTGGTGGCGCACACTTGTAATCCCCGCGCTTGGGAGGCAGAGACAGGAGGATCGCGCAGGTTCGAAGCCAGCCGCGCGCGCTGGCTTAGGAGACCCTGTTTCCAAATAAAAATGTAAAAATAGGTCTGGGAGTGTAGCCCGGAGATAGAAGGGCTTCCAGGAACCCCAGTACCACTAAAATAAATAAATAAATAAATAAAATAAAATAAAATAACAAAAAATGGAAGCTAAGCGTGGTGGCGCATGCTTGTAATCCTAGCATTTGGGAGGCTGACGGGAGGAACAAGAAGGTTCACAGACATTTCAGCTTAGTGAAGTTCTTTGCAACTCAGTGAGACCCTGTTTCAAAATAAAGACTAAAAAATAGGGCAGGGGGTGTAGCTTGGAGGTAGAATACTCCTGGGTTCCATCCCTACTGCCAAAAAAAATGAATGAATGAATGAATGAATAAATAAGAAAGATGGTCTGAGGGTATAGCTAATAGTAGAACATCCCAGAGTTCACTCCTTACTTTTAGTTTTATTAAAAAATCTGATGCTAAAAGGCCTAATATAAAATTTAAAATAATATAAAATTGAATAATTTAAATTTTAGGTAAGAAGACATTTTTAACTTAGACAAAGCAAAGAAATCATAAGATTGCTGTGTTGATTCCATACATATTTAAATTTTCTATGCAATAAAAGATAACTAAAGACAAACACAGTATGAACTAATAAACAAAACATGAAATATACATATAGTGAGCTATTATTATTCAGTCTTAAAAATGAAAGATATTCTTGTATTTTTTGCAATATGGATGAACTTTGAGGACTCTATACTAAGTAAAAAAGTCACAAAAAGACAAAAACCATATGATTCCACTTATACAAGGTACCTTGATTAAATTTTTTTTAAAAAAAGTAGAGTGGTGGTTTCCAGGAGTTGGGGAAGAGGAAAATGGAGTTATTACATAGAGGGTAAAGAACCAGGTGTGGTGGTACACACTTGTAATCCTAGAGGATCCAAGTTTGTGATCAGCCTCAGCTACTTAGGTCCTCCACAACTTAGTGAGACCTTGTTTCAAAATAAAGAAGAAAAAACAGGGCTGAGGGTGTAGCTCTGGGGTAGAATGCCCCTGGGTTCCATCCCCAGTACCGCAACAACAACAACAACAACAACAACAACAACAAAAAAGTAGGCAAAGAGTTTTAGTTTGGGAAGTTGAAAACAATTCTAGAGATGGATGGTGGTGGTGGTTCTACAATAGGTAAATATGCTTAACAGTGCCAAATTGTACATTTAAACATTAGATAGAAAGGCAGGCATGGTGGTGCATGCCTGCAATCCTAGTACTGAGGAAGATGAGACAGAAGGATTGTAGGTTTGAGGCTATGTCCAGCAACTTAGTGAGACCCTGTTTCAAAATAAAACCAATTTTAAAAGGGCTGGGGGTGTAGCTCAGAGGTAGAAAGTTCCTGGGTTCAGTCTCCAGTACAAAATAAAAATTAAGATTGTAAATATTATATGTATTTTACCACATAAAAATTGGGAAAGACTATCATGTTAGAAGAAAAAATTAGAAAAAATATCATGTTAGAATAAATATTTGTATCACCTATAGCAGGATTAAGATCCAGATAGTACAGAGCTTCTACAATAAATAGGAATAAAAAAATCTCAATCGAGAAATGAGCAAAGGACATGAACAAATAATTCACAGTGGAGCACAAGTTACCCTTAAATATAGCGATATTAAAGCACAGTAGTATTTAGCAAAATACAAACTAAAATGCCATGTTGAATTTTACTCATTTACCAGATCTGAAATGTAAAAAAAACAAATAACAGCTGGTATTATGAGGAACGAGAGGTAGCAGATAATCATACACTCAGTTTAGATTAGTACAGTGGGTAGGGGGCAATTCAAAGGGCTGCATCTGCCAAGTAGAAATAATGGACGTCAGGTGTGGTGGTGCACGCTTGTAATCCCCGCACTTGGGAGGCGGAGACAGGAGGATGGCGCAGGTTCCAAGCCAGCCGCGCTGGCTTAAGAGACCCTGTTTCCAAATAAAATAGGTCTGGGAGGGTAGCCCGCAGGTAGAAGGGTTGCCAGGAACCCAGTACCACCAAAAAAAAAAAAAAAAAAAAAAAAAAAAAAGAAAAGAAAGAAAGAAAGAAAGAAAGGAAGAAAGAAAAGAGAAATAATGATAAAGCTTTTGCACCAGGAGTGGCTCCCCTGGGTTTCCAGTCCATAGAAATACTCACACCTGAGCCCAAAGACAAATACACACTCTTCCCTGAAGCACAGATGCTAATGCTGAATAATTTCAAAGAACCTGAATGTCTGTTGATACGGGAAAGGATGGACAAGTTATATTTGACTTCCACTTTAGAGTAAGATGGCCCCATTAACATAAGCGGTGATGTGCAGATTTGGAAAGCTTTCTAAGACTCAGAAAGTGAAAAAGCAAGCTGTGGTGAAGTAGAGTAAATTTGCATATTTAAATATACTTAAGCACTCTATGTGTGTGTGTGTGTACATATATAAATTCTGGAAGCTGTACCTACCCTAAGCAGAGTAAATTTGCATATTTAAATATAGTTAAACACTCCTATATATACAGATTCTGCAAAGCTTTAGGAAAAAAAAAAGCAATCTTAGAGATGTTTAACAAACTCAGCCTTCGCTCCTGGAGCCAGGCGATGAGAGCACGCCTACCTTTTATTGCGTATATTTCTATATTGTTTGCTGAGAACATATTCATTCATCCCATGTGCTATTTGGAAAACACAGAAGGCAAATATAAACTGGAGTAGATGCGGAGGCGCCAGCAGGACTAAAATGAGGAAGGACGGAGGCCGGGAAGCCAAGGATACAGCCACTGGAAAGGAAACTCTCCTTATTTAGCCTCAAAGAGGCTCATTTGAAGGGAGGGGCTTTCTCTAGCAAGACCCTGATATCTTGTTTGTTTTGGTTCTCCACTTCACGCATTATTTTAAAACGAAGAAAGACTTCCTCTCCCTGGCAAAGGAGGCCAAGGCTCCCTGTTCCTGTAAGTGAGCGAAACTACACTCACTGAGATTTCTTTCCATTGCAGCCAACAAATGGTCCAGCCCAATTCCCGCAAGGAAAACACACTCCTTCCTCTGGTCAGATACAATCTCGCTGATTCCTCGTTGAAAATCATAATGGTTTCCCTGGATGGGGTCCTTCTTCCTCCTTCAGGACAAGGTTTACAAAAATATCAGAGATCTGGACACCTGAGTGCCCTCAGTTCCTGGTTCATCAGGTGAAGGAACAGGGGAGGGAAGCCAGCCAGAGCACAGGGTTCTCACCTGGCTCAACAGCCTGATGAATTCCCGGGGCCAGCCCTATCCTCTCAAAGCTGCCTTAAATACAAAAAATCTTGGCCAGTGGGGAAGCAGAGAATGAGCTCTGTCCAGCAAAAATGAGTTAGGTGGTGAGCTTCCTGCCCTGGGAGCTATCCTAGCAATACTGAAATGCCTCCAGAGAAGATGTTAAATTGAGCATGCTCTGAAGATTCTGAATAGCTAGCTGTGGTCGAAAAATTCCAAGAGTGATTCTCAGACACTGCTTAGTTGGGGGCGCCCTCGATACTCTATCTGGATCCTTCAGCCTTGAGGGTCTCAGAATACAGTTTAAAGTAGCCCAGGACAGAGACAGCGCAGGACACTGTAGTAAAAGACCAGCCACAGGCCCACTCCACAAAGCCCCAGAGCTTGAGGCAGAGTAGAGTGGTTTTGAGAAGACTCCGAGACCAAATCCTGACTCTTCCACCTGCTAGCTGTGTAAATACAATCCAGTTACCCACTTCTCTAGTTATAACTTTCCTCACTGATAAAATGCAGATGACAAGCCAGGCGTGGTGGCGCACGCTTGTAATACCAGCATTTGGGAGGCTGAGACCAGAGGATCACAGTTCACGGACAACCTCGGCTACTTAGGCCCTCTGCAACTTAGTGAGACCCTGTTTCAAACTAAAGAATAAAAAATAGGGGAGGGTGTATAGCTAGGAGGTTGCATGCCCCTGGGCTCCATCCCTAGACCCCCCCCAAAAAATGACAACACTATAGTGCCTTATTTAATCACTAGTGAAGTTTGTGTGTTTATTTATTCATGTATTTTTGTGGTACTGGGGGTGGAACCAGAGGCGTTATACCTCTGAGCTATACCCCCAGCCCCATTTTATTCTTTTTATTTTAAAACAGGGTCTCACTAAGTTGCGGAGGCCATGGAACCTGTGACAGGGGGACCTGTCTCCACCCCCCAAGTACTGAGATTACAAGTGTGTGCCATCAAGCCAAGCTACTGGTAAAGTTTAAATAAGTGAGCATATCTCAAGTGCATAGAATAGCAAGTGCCTGTCTGTCAACAGTAAGCATAAACCATTATTAATTTGCAAACAAAGAAACTGAGCCTAAGAGGTAAAAGTTACTGGACCCAAAACCCAAAGGCAGTTAAGACGTGAGACTAAGGCGCACAGCTTCTTTCTCCACCACCAAAGTCCCTCCTAGCTCAATTAGGTATAAAATTCAAATCTGTCTTCTCCCCTGTCTACACCCACCTTCACGGTTAGTCCTCTTGAGTTGGGGATAAGCTTATTCTCCAAGTGTTTTCATAGAATTCAAGGCAGGTCGGGTACCAAGCGGCAGCTCTAGGAAGCACATAGCAGTCTGCCTCCTCTTGTATGGCAGACGGGATGGATGGATGGATGGAGGGATGGAGGCAGATGAGTGGCAGGCCAAGAACTAACAAGAAGAGAATCCAGGTGTTGGTAGAATGCCCTGGCCCGGAAGACCTGGATCCTAATTTCAGCTCTATGGTTTTGGGGGAGTGACTGGTTCTCCAGCCTAGCTTCCTAGTCTATAGAGAGGTGCTTTGCTCCTTTCTCGGCTGGAGAAGAGCCAAGTGTCTCCTGCCCCTCCCGCGGTTCTCAGGATTTCCTCTCCACCTGTGCCTTAGCACGGGCCTCCCAGATTTCTCCATCTAAACCCGGACCGGGTGGAGAAAGCTCCACAGGTCCCCAAAGAAATGTCTGTCTGATGCGAGATAAGAGGTGGGCCGAGCTCCCGCACCACGGGGAGTTTAACTTTCTCCCACCCCTTGAGAAAGATGCCCTGGGCTGGTGAACTTCAAGGCGGCGAGGCCAAGTGGCGGCCGGCCTAGAGCGGTCTGTAAGGACGTAGTTTTTGGTATCACCCACCGGGTAGCCGAGGAGCCAGAGGCGCGGACCCGGAGGAGCGCAGTCTCCCCGAAGACCCGAGCGGGAGCCGGAGGCCCGCGGGGCTGCGGGTTGTGGGGGCTCGCGGGGCCCGGGTCCGGGGTGCCGGGGTACTCACCCGCGGGCCGGCGGGTCCTGGGCGCGGGGCGGCGGGGCTCCGGGCTATGAATCAGCTGCGGGGCGCGCGAGGGCGGGAGTTACGGGAAGGGCGCGGGGGAGGCCGAGGGGCGAGGACTTTTGCAATTTCCCGTCTCGCTCGCACTCTTGGCACTCCGGGGACCCGCAGGAATTCGCCCGCCTTGGTCCCGGGGGGCGGGCGGACGGGGCCCGGCGGGCGGGAGGGGGCCCCGGGCTGGGCGGGAACGGCGGCCCCCACTCACCCCAGGGCCCCGGGCGCCGCGAGGTGGCCAGCCCGGCCGGGAGCGCAGCCGGGCCCGCAGCAGATCCGCGCTCCAGCCAAACTTGCGATCGGTTTCCTTTTGGCGTTGAGGGCAGAGCGGACGTGGGGAACAAACTTCCAGGATTCACTTCCTCCTGACTCGCGTCCTAGGGAGAAACCCTGACAGCAGCGATGGTCCCGGAGCCTTCGTTTCACAAAGCGCCTACTTTTACTGTCATCTATTTATAATTTATTTATCTACTAAGGATTGCATCCAGAGCCATTCTACGTCTGTGCTGCACCCTCAACTCTCTATTTTTAATTTTGAAACTGGGTCTTGCCAAGTGGCCGAGGGCCTCGCTAAACCGCTGAGGCTGGCTGCGAACCTGCGATCAGCACTGCGATAGCAAGTGCCTGTCTGTCAACAGTAAGCATAAACCATTATTAATGTGCAAACAAAGAAACTGAGCCTAAGAGGTAAAAGTAACTCGACCCAAGACCCAAAGGCAGTTAAGACGTGGACTAAGACACACAGCTTCTTTCTCCACCACCACACACAGCTTCTTTCTGGGGTCGCAGAACTGTGCCACCGAGCCCAGCCTTACTTTTCCTCCTAAAACATGCCGTCTGATCTTTCACTGTCTGGGTCTCCGGAAGACATATGTGACCTCTTTTTATAGTTACTTGGGAAAACAGTAGGAAGCTGAGGCGACTTTGGGAACGGGTCTGAAAAGCATCCTAACATTGTCCTTCCCCCAGCAGCCTGGGACCCTGGAGGAGAGGGGCCTAGTGGCGCGCTCCTGGGCAGGAGACTCAGCCTCCGGGTGCCCTGTGGTCCTGCGGGCTTGCTCATGGGGCCACGCTCCTGGTCAGCCAGGATTGGTTCTGTTCAGGATTAGACATCTTGGAAAGTGTCACAAACGGAGGAGAATGGGACAGAAGAAAACAAGAAGGATCGGCCATGAATTGTGTCTTAGAATCATATCTCGAAATTTACAGGCGTGGTGGTGTACACCTGTAATCCCAGTGCATGGAAGGCCCAGAGAGAAGGATCTCAGGTTCAAGGCCAGCCTCAGCAACTTAGTGAGACTATGTTTCAAATAAAAAAATAAAATAGAGCTGGAGGGTGTAGCTCAGAGGTAGAAGGCCCCAGGGTTCCATCCCCAGGACAACAACACTAAGATACGGACAGAATGGCTCACAGTCCAGCGAGGATCCTTATTGCAAAACGTTGCTTTTATGTTTGTGCATATATTTGCCCTCTAATGTCCTCTGGGGGAAAGAACTTTTTTAGACTGTTATGCTTAGTACCTAATGGTACCACGAACACAACGGTGCACAGTAAATATTTGATGATAATGAAGAAAAGGTACATTTTGTAGTTAAATGCCTGGTCTTTTGCCACGCCTCATTATGAAGAGTTTTTAAAAGTCCATTATTTTAGCCACCTGCAAGGCTGTGGAAACTGTCCACCCAGGTCATTGCGAGTCAGAAAGGCTTTCTGATTTGATTTCACTGAGGGGGGGGGGGAGAGAAACAAAGTGTGTGTGTGTGTGTGTGTGTGTGTGTGTGTGTGTGTGTGTGCTGGGGATTGAACTCAGGGGCTTTCTACCTCCAAGCTATACCCCCAGATCTCTTTTTTAAAAAATTTTATTGGTGTATTGTAGTCATACATCATAATGGGATTAAAGATGGTGGAGGCATACATGCACACCTCACTCAATTAGCCCTTACCCAATTGCCACCCCATTCCCTCCCCCTCCCTCCTTCCCATGCTTGGTATAGCGATTGACTTAGATATGTTTGTTAAAGTACATCAGGTGCTCTAGAGAATTTCTCTCTCCCCCCTCCCATCCCCTCAGTTAGGTCACCCTATTTGCTCATCTATAGAATCATCTTCATCTAGAGTTCCTCCTGTTGCCCCCAGCTCTTTCTATTAATTTTTTTTTTTACTTTGAAACAGGGTCTCCCTTGGTTACTAATTCTCCCTTGGTTACTAAGGCTGTTCTCAAACCCGGGATCCTCCTGTTTCAGCCTCCCAAATACTGGGATTATAAGCATGCTACACCACACTCAGTTTATCAACTTCTCCTCTTTTTTTCTTTTCTTTTCTTTTCTTTTTTTTTCTTTCTTTCTTTCTTTTTTTTTTTTTGTGGTACCCAGGGGCTTTTCTACTACCAGGCTATACTCCCAGACCTATTTTATACTTTATTTGGAAACAGGGTCTCACTGAGTTGCTGAGAGCCTCACTAAGTAGCCGAGGCGATCCTCCTGTCGCAGCCTCCCAAGTGCAGGGAATACAAGCTTGCGCCACCACGCCCGGCTCTCCTCCTCCTCTTTGTACTGGGGAGTGAACTTCAGCATGTTCTACACTCAAGCCTTTTTTTTTTTTTTATCTTGAAGCAGAGTTTCAGTAAGTTGTCTAGGGCCTTGCTAAGTTGCCGAGGCTGGCTTCACACCTATGATTCTCCTGTCATAGCCTCCCAAGTACTGAGATTACAGGTGTGTGCTACCACACGTAGCTTATTCTTTATTTTGAAACAGGGTCTTGCTAGGTTGCAGAGGGCCTCACTAAGTTTCTGAGGCTGTGCTGGAAACTGCAGTTCTCCAGTCTCAGCCTCCCAAGTCCTGGGATTATAACAGACATGGACTGCCACACCGAGGTTAACTTCTTCATAGAAATAGATGAGAGGGGTAACTTCTAGCCAATAAGATGTTAAAAAATATTCTGTATGAAGTATTTTCAAATGACTCAACTTAAATTTGGGTTTTATTACAATTTAAAGAGACTGAAGAGTAGAAGGTGGTATCCCCATAAATTTCCTCTATCTTTGCACCATTCTGATTTCTTAAATGACTATCCCTTTGTTACAGAGTCTGGTTGCTAGAGCACCTGTACATGTGTGATAGCACCCCCAGGGTGCATATATGGAGTTGAAAAGATCCTCCTCCAAATTCATATGTACCTGAAGCCTCAGAACATGACTGTAATTGATTAATTTGCAGATGTTAGATTAAGATGAGGCCACATTGGATTGGTCCACTTTCTGCTGTGTTAATAAGAAAACTTTGGACACAGACACCAGGAAGCACACAAGGTGCTCTGGAGATAAAGACTCCAGTTGTCCACCTGAGGCAGAAGACCAGCAAGGATGGTCAGCAGCCACCAAAGGCTGAGAGAGGGGTGCGGCAGATTCTTCTTCTGAGCCCCTAAGAAGGAGCCAGCCCCAAACACTGCGATTTCAAGCATCTGGCCTCCAGAACTGTGAGTAAATATCTGTTTTAAGCCACCAACTTTGTAGCAATTTGTTATAGCAGCTGTAGGTAACTGATACACAGGCTATATTCCAAAGGTAAGTTTTTAAATTTTGGCTGGAAATAGCTGAAGTGAAAAATGAAAAAAAAATGCCAGTACTTTGTTAAGCTAAGAGTTGCAATATTCATCTGTGCTTGGCATTAGTAAGATTGAGTTACAAAAACACAAATTTATTCCGGATCATTTAACCCTCCTCCTGAATATTCTCTCTCCCTCTTGACTTCAGTAGCAAGACTCTCTCCACTCTTTCTTTCCCTTTGTCCCAGACTTTCCTCCCCATCATCTTCTTGGGCTTCTTGTTCTCAGTTTCCTCTAAGATGATGGTATGTCCTGGAGCCCAGGCTTGACATTCTTCTTCTAATTTATAGTCTCCTGAATGATCTCATCCACAATTTCAATGACCACTTGGCCCTCCAGTCTTCCTATTGTAATTATTTTATCTAAATTCTGCACGAATTTATTTGTGCCTCAAATTCAATATGTCCAAGTGCAAACCATCTTTCAGTTTTCCTTGGTTCACTTCTGTTAGGTGAATGATCCAACCTTTAAGTCCTGTCTTAATTTAGTGTTCTCTGGACAATGAAGCCAAAAACTTAGGAATTGCCCAAATCCCAAAGCATAAGAATAATCATTCATCCTTCCTCATTCTTCCACTTTCTACCAAAAGTCTCATTTATGTAGCTATTGTAGGGTAGGCATGGGTGAGCTATCATCCAACTTCTTGGAGAAAAAATAGTTCTATAACTGTCAAAAATGTCATTTGTATTATATAGCTCTTTATATATAATATATCTCTAGTATATAATCTCATAAATCTTTTAAATACATAATATGAAATCATCCATATAAGTTGTGAAATACAACTCTGATTTTACTTGTTCAACTTCTTTAAATATCTATAAAATACATATTGATCAGAACTTGATTACCAAACTGATGAAGTCTGAAGGAATTGGGAATTTGGAGAAGAATGTGGCTTCATCAGATAACTAGTGCATTATGGTTTATAATTACCATGATCTATAAAAATTCTATCTTTTACCAGGCACAGTGGCATATGCCTGTAATCCCAATACTTGGGAGGCTGAGACAAGAGGATCACACATTTGAGGCCAGCCTGGGTAAATTAGGGAGACCATGTCTCAAAATAAAATAAAAAGGGCTGAAGATGTGGTAGTCCCTGCCCCCCCATTAATCTGTAGTCATGTGAGCGCGCACACACACACACACATTCTATATTTTGTTGGAGTATTGTATTCCATTTCACATTATAATGATTCACTGTTAGGTGTTAAATCGTGCTTCTGTGATTGTGATTGGTGATGATCTTGACATTATTTCTAATAATACTTAATGGAAATTAAAATGTTATTTTATAAATGTATCCTTCTGTGGTAACAAACTAAATAGGCTTTCCCCAAATTCCCTAATCTGAAATATATCATAAATCTTACTTAAGAGACATCTATCACTTCTTTGTGTGTGTGTGTGTGTGTGTGTGTGTGTGTGTGTGTGTGTGTGTTACTGGGGATGGAATCCACGATCATTTTACCTCTGAGCCACACACCCCCAGCTCTATTTTTTATTCTTTTTATTCACTGAGTTGCAGAAGGCCTCACTAAGTAGCTGAGGCTGTTCAGGAACCGCGATCCTCCTGTCTCAGCCTCCCAAATGCTGGGATTACAAGCGTGCGCCACCACGCCCGGCCATCTATCACTTCTAAATATCCAACACAAGAATTTAACAATGATAAGCCAAGATGTTGAGTGTTAGAAGGCCACATAGAGGAACTTTCTTGTTTTTTCTTTAAAAAATCTGGAAAGTGGGCCTGGTGTGATAGCACACACTTGTCATCTAAGTACTTGGGAGGCAGAGACAGGAGAATCACAGGTTCAAGGACAGCCTCAGCTACTTAGTGAGGCCCTCCGCAGAGTGAGACCCTGTTTCAAAATAAAGAATAAAAATAGGGCTGAGAGTGTAGCTCGAAGGTAGAATTCCCCTGAGTACCATACCCAGTACTGCAAAAAAAAAAAAAAAATTGGAAAGTGAATTTAAGTGAAGTATACCCTCATTTAATTCTGAAGAAGTTCCTTGTATTGAATAGTAATTATTTTAAAAATTGGCTCCTTGAATTTGTATGTTCCTCCCCTTTCTAATGTCTAATTGTGCTCACACCTTGTTCCAGGAAATATCAGAAACCAGGCAATAGGGAAAACTTCTTGGATCTTTTTTCCCAATGGGAATTAGGAAAAGCGTCGATTATTTGTTTGTTTAGATAGATGCTTTTATTCTGTTGGCTTATGGTTATAGACTTAATAAATCCGAGCGCAGTCATTGATGCTAAAGGATAGAACATCAATACAATGGAGGGGGAAGCACTTTGAAAAGAATTAGATGGGAACCTTGGGGACTTTTGAAAACTATTTGTACAAGGTTGATCCAAAAGGTGTCTTAATTGTATTCATTGTATTTAAAATACATCACTTATAGCATATAGTTGGAACTTAAAAAATACTCTGATACTGTCTGTAACTGAATTCAATAAGGAGTTGTCCCAGTTGGCATTCTCACCACTATGACCCAAAATGCCCGACAACCACATCTGAGAGGAAGGTAGACTTACTTGCTCGCAGTGCTGAAGATTTCAGTCACGTCTGCGGAGCTCAGGGTACGGTGGTAGGAACTGTCAGAGGAGAAGGGTTGCTTCCTCAATTCAGGAACAGTGATGTCCTTGATTAGGTGACAGAAAAGTATTTAGGCATACACCAAAGACACAGAGATTTATTTAGGAAAGCAAGAAATACACGTTCAGAGGAGAATGCGGGCCCTCTCTAGAGTAAGAGACACTTTTTGGAGTTCATGCCTTTTCGGAAACGTGGTGAAGGGTAAGTATGGGAAGGTGTGTGGGAATGACCTCAGTCTGGTGGTCAAAGGCAGTTTCTGGTGGTCTGGCCATTCTCAGGATCCTCGGGCTGATCATGGTGTCCGTTCTCTAATCAGTGGATAAGCTATGAAGTCTCCTAAACTTCAGATTTTTCAAGATATTGTATCTGTCTTGTTAAAATACACAGGAAAATTAGAGGGTTTTTTGTTATTTGTTTTTTGGTGTTTTGGTTTTGGTTAATTTTAAGATTTGTAAATTTCCTAGGAATTTGGAAAAGACATGCCTTGAAAAGAGAACTGATTTGGGGAGTAAAAGCATGAGGAACTTTAGCACCAAATTCTTATATTAAAGTGATATTTTACTTCTCTTTTCTGTCTCCTTTCTACCTATTTCTTTTATTTCCTCTATTATACATCAGAATCAGGGAGGGAGGAAGAAAGAGAGGGAGATAGAAGGGGGGGGGGAGTCTGCTCCAGCATCATGAAGGCTGGTAGCACAGAGAGCCCTCGCACCTGGGGAAGGGCGGCATGTGTTGTCCCCCAGGCCAGACCCCCTGGGTCCCCTCCTCAGCAGCCAAGCCCTGCCTGCCTCCAATAGGCTGTCTTGTCTATGACAAGAAGCCTGGGAGATGCCAGGAGTGTTTAGTACAATACATTTAAGACAATTATTGATACACTTGTGTTTGAACTACCATTGATTGTACTTTATATTTTTTCTTGTTCTCTCTGGTTTTATTTTTCTAGTCTTCGTTTCTTGCATTATTCAAATATTTTTTAGAATTCCATTATAATTTGATTTTGTTGTTGTTATTAATCTTTGCATGATGTTTTAATGTTTTCTCTATGGATTAAAATATACATTTTTTTTTTCTTTTTTTGGTGGTACTGGGGTTCTTGGAAGCCCTTCTACCTCTGGGCTACACTCCTAGAACTATTTTTTATGTATTTTTTTTTATTTAGAAACAGGGTCTCTTAAGCCAGTGCGGCTGGCTTCGAATCTGCACTATCCTCCTGTCTCTGCCTCCCAAGTGCAGGGATTACAAGCGTGCGCTACCATGCCCGGCTAAAATATACATTTTTAATTTTCACTGTCTACTTGAGATAATGTACTATCTCACATAATGGATTCATTTAACCACATACTCCATTCTTTACACTATAGTCATAAAGTATATAGTTTTATCTATAAGTAAGATAATGTCTACATATGATATATTTTTTTAAGATATTAAGAGAAAAGGTCATTTTTTCTACAGTTACCTACACATTTACCTTTCTCGGTGTTTTTAAATCCTTCTCAAAGATGCAGCTTTCAATCTGGGATCATTTTTCAAAGCCTGCAGAACTAACTGTGGCATGTGTTTAGTGCAGGTCTTTTGGAGACACACACTCTTAGTTTCCTTTTATCTGAAAATGTGTTCATTTCATCTCATGCTTGAAGAATAATTTTGGTGGCTATGGAATTCTAAGTCGATAGCTTTGCCCTCCACCAATTTAAAGAGGTTGTTTTCTGACCTCCACTGATTCCGATAATAATTCAGCCATGATCTGAATCTTCTTCCCTCTCTATATGTCATTCTTTGTCGCTTTGAATATTTTCTCTTTATCTTTTGCTGTCAATAGTTTCTAAAGTCTATGCTTAGAAGTTTTTAAATCATTGCTGTTGCTCATCCCTTTGGTATTTGCTGAGCTTTGTAAATTTGTAAATTTATGCCTTTTTACCAAATTGACAGCCAGTATATCTTCAAACATTGTTTGCTCCATTTTCTTTCTCATATCTTTCTGATTATATTATTTCTCCCTATAAGTTGGTTATCTCTAGTTTGTATTATAATAACAACTGACTAACACATGTCCAAGAGAATGTTTTATTGGACAGGAATCTAGTGAGACAGAGGAAAGAGTTTGTGCTATTTCCTCCTGATTACCTAGTTCCACAGCAGATCTAATTACAAATGTAGATTATATTATTCTAGCTATAAAATCATTAGGCCCTTTGATTTAGTCCCAAAGCCCATCTTTGTTTTCCCTGTGCTCTTCCAGTTGGGTAATTTCATGGGACTATCTTTCAGTTTATTGATTCTTCTCTCATCATCTTCATTCTTCTATTTAAAATGTCCAGTGAATTTTGTGACACAGACATTGTATATTTCATTTGCAGAGTTTTGTTTCTTTTCAAATATATTTTTAGCTGGGCATGGTGGCATACACTTGTAATCCCCGGGCTTGGGAGGCGGAGACAGGAGGATGGCACAGATTCGAAGCCAGCCGCACTGGCTTAAGAGATCCTGTTTCCAAATAAAAATATAAAAAAAATGTCTGGGAATGTATCCCGGAGGTAGAAGGTTTCCAGGAACCACAGTACCACACACACACAAAAATGTATATATATATATATATATATATATATATATATATATATATATATATATATCTGATAGTTACTCATTCTTTCTATCATTATGGGCATATTTTCCTTTAACCCCCTGAATGTAGTTACTAGAATTCCCACGGTTGAAGAATTGCTTTGCTATTCCAACACTTTAGATCATCATCTCAGGTTCAGTTTCCATTGGTTGTCTTTCTAATGAGAATGGATCACATTTTTTGTTTACTTATTTATTCTTGGATAATCCAATCATTTTGGAGTACAACCTAGATATAAATATTATATAAAGAAGACTGTGAATTGTGTTCTCTTTTGCAAGGACTTTAATTCTCTTTTTCTATGGGCAATTAATATGGTTAGAGTCAAACTTCCTGCTTAACAGTAAGGAATAGCTCAAATTTGAGTCAGGTTTTTAGCCTCAGCAGAGCTCCTTGGAGCTGGCCTAGCACACGCATGATTCAGACATCACCCAGTAATTGGTAGAGACTGGAAACCCAGAATTCAGGCTTCTTCATTAGCTCTCTTCTTCCTGTGATTAGCCCCTCACATTTCAAAGTCTATGGTTGTCCCAAACTCTGACGTCTGCTTTTCCAAACCAGAAATGTTATGTGTTTTCTCACAGTTTTAACTACCTCGTATTGTACAGACTTGGCTGGTCTCAGGCAAAGGGCAGCAAAAAGTAGGAATCTCACTCCTTGCCTTTCCCTGGGCTGAGTGCAGATGCCCCCAGCCTGTCTGCCTGCTGCTGATTGTTTCTCACTGCCTGTAAGTGTTCTCGTCTTTTTCAAATATTTTTCCTAGTGTTTTTATGTTGCTATATGGAGGAGAGTGCTTTTATTTTATTTTATTTTTATTTTATTTTATTTTATTTTATTTTATTTTTGTGATACTGGGGGTGGAACTCAGGGGCTTTCTACCTTTGGGCTATATTCCCAGACCTATTTTATACTTTATTAGGAAGCAGGGTCAGCCGGGCGTGGTAGCATATGCTTGTAATCCCAGCATTTGCGAGGCTGAGACTGGAGGATTACAGTTCGTGGACAGCCTCAGCTACTTAGTGACACCCTTTGCAACTCAGTGAGACCTGGTTTCAAAATAAAAAATAAAAAATAAGGCTGGGGGTGTAGCTCAGATGTAGAATGCCTCTGGGTTCTAACCCCAGTACCGCAAAACAAACAAACAAACAAACAAACAAACAAACAAACAGGGTCTCACTAACTTGCTGAAAGCCTCACTAAATAGCTGAGGCTGGCTTTGAACCTGCATAATACTCCTGTCTCAACCTCCCAAGTACGGGGATTACCAGTGTGCGCCACCATGCCCAGCAGAGAGAGATTTTAACAGAACTCGGCAATGACTGGATGTAACATTCTCCACATTTGTAATTAGATCTGCTGTGGAACTAGGTAATCAGGAGGAAATAGTACAAACTCTTTCCTCTGCCTCACTAGATTCCTGTCCAATAAAACATTCTCTTGGATATGTGTTAGTCAGTTGTTATTATAATACAAACTAGAGATAACCAACTTATAGGGAGAAAATATTTTTGCTTAGTTTTGTAGGGTATGGTCCATAATTGGATGGCCCCACTGCTCTTGGGCTCATAGTGAAACCATGTTATGATAGGAGGGAGGGAGGAGGGAGGGAAAGAGAGAGAGTGAGGGAGAGAGGGGGGGAGAGAGAGAGAGAGAGACAGAGACAGAGACAGAGAGAGGGGGGGGAGGGAAAGAGATCCCATTACTTTTTCAAGGGCACACCCCAGTGACCCAAAGACTTCCCACCAGGCCCCACTCCTTAAAGGTTTATCCACCTCCTGCTGGGGTCACCCTGGGAATTAAGCTTCCAATAACCCTTTCGGGTACTAAGATCCAAGCTATAGTAGAATACAATGTACTTCTTAACAAGAATGAAATATTTTTGCCTTATACTTTAATGTGAAAATTGATAAAACAGAAAATAAAACAAAAGCCTGCTGAAATCATGTAAGCCATAATAGATTATGACTAAACATCATTTTGGAATAAAGACTTCTAAGTGTTAATAACACTATACTACAGGGAATAAATTTAAAACAAAAAATGAGGGTGGTTAAACTTCTTCTTGAATTTCCTCTGAACTTTGTTCCAGTGCTAAACAATATTTATTTGGAGGAGTTACAGTGAGCTACACCTTTATCTTGGTGATTCCATTTGTGCTTTGATTAATTCCATTTAAGTTGAAATAAAACCTTCCTAAAGTTACTCCCTTCTATATTCAGTCTTACCAGCTTCTAAGTGCAGCCTCTTCTAGCCAATACTAGCACAGAGGCAAATATTTTGTCCATTATAAAATATCATCCTATGATGCTCAGTCACTTAGAAATAATCTCAGGTAATTTCCATACTCCCAAGAGAAGTGTGATGGAGCCAGGGAGAAGTGTTCATTCAAATTCAATGTGATGCAACCAAGCTAAGGGTTGGAACACCTTAGCTTAAGATGGAACACCCAAGAAAGGAGGGAGTGTTATGAGATCAGTTTTCATAGCTTTTGTAACCAAAATAACAATAAATAAAATAATCATTAGAACTTGTCTTCTTAAAATGCTGGAACATAATACCTAAAGATGAAGATGTAAATGTTGAAAAACTTGAAAAAGAAGTGATAGGCATTTTCTTCTGAAACTCTCCCTTTTTCTTAAAAAGAAAAACAAGGTAAGGAATATTCTGCTTGCCTGGAAATTTAGTCTTAAATATTCATACTGCTGAGCGAGGTAATGGAGGCCTGTAATCCTCAAACTAAGGAGACAGAGACAGGAGGATCACAGGTTTGATGCCAGCCTGGGCAACATAGCAAGACCCTGTTTCAAAATAAAGCATGGCTGGAGGTGGAGTTCAGAAATAGAAACCTCTGGGTTCATTCCTCACATGACAAAAAATATTCATACTTGAAAATTTTAGCATCCATGCACACCAGACACAGATGTACATTAGAAGAACATTGTAAGCCGGGCATGGTGGCACACCCTTATAACCCCATTACTTGGGAGGCTGAGACAGGAAAATCACAGGTTCACAACCAGCCTCAGCTACTTAGTGAGGCCCTCTGCAACTTAGTGAGATTCTGTTTAAAAATTAAGAATAAAAAATAGGCTAGGGGTGTATTTCAGAGGTAGAATGTCCCTGGGTTCAACCCCTAGTTCCACAAAAAAAGAACGTTGTAATAGCCAAAAGCACATATAATCTAAAGATCTACCAATTGAAAGTTGAAAACTATGATCCATCTTTTCATAAGAAGGAAGATTATATATACACATGCCTCTATAGAATTATATCCAAGATGTACAATTTAGTGAAAAAAAAATCAAACGTCAGAACTGCATATAGTATATTCTTTCTGTTTTTCTGTTATTTAACTTTTTAGTATTTATGGGATACATAAACAATAACATTCTGGGTAAGATGATGAGAAATTGGTAACTGGGTTGTTCTTGTTTAATGGGTCTAAGAATAAGGGGTGAGAGACTTGTACTTTTCATTTAATGCCTTTCTGTGAAGATTGGCTTTATATCATGGGTATTTAAACTTCTTAAAAACAACAATTTTAAGCCGGGCATGGTGGCCCACGTTCGTAATCCCAGCATTTGGGAGGCTGAGACAGGAGGATCGCCATTTGTGGCCAGCCTCAGCTACTTAGGCCCTTTGCAACTCAGTGAGATGCTGTTTCAAAATAAAGAATAAAATATAGGGCTGGGGGGGGGGTGTGTAGCTTGGAGGTAGAATGCCCCTGGGTTCCATCCCCAGTACCGCAAAGAAAAAAAAAAAAAAAACCAACTGTAGAAATCAAAAATGCCCTGCTAGAAAAAGAGACTCATTTGTTATTTATTTTCAGTACTATATTATCATTAATAAATATTTATAAGACACTATATACAAGGCTTCATGGTAGGTCCCTTGGGAAATTCAGGGAACAATTTCAGCCTTAGTTCCCATCCTGAAGGAATTTACTGAGCATCTGTAGACTGTGACAATAAAAGACATCTCTGTTAAGCACACAGGCAGTAAGCTTCATAGAGGTTCAGAGGAATGGTGGCTTCTGGCTTTAGGGGATGTGGTTAGGAACTATGAGGGAAAATAGTAAGAACCTGGTAGATGTGATGGTGACAGCTATGAATTACATAAACTCAGCGAGGATCCTAAAGGATCTTTGCCCCTGTGGCACAGTGAGAGGGGGCTGATTTTTTCAAGGGAACAGCAATACCATTTGTTAGGATACTTTGTTGGGAAAAAATGATTTCAACGATTAACAGAGAGAAGGAGCCCTTTTGCAAGTCAGCCCATTACCAGAGACTTCAGGGGCCAGTCAGCAGACATTTCTCTTCTCTTTCTCCACCATGTTGTTTTTAATTTTTAATTTTTAATTTTTTATTGGTGCATTATATTCATACATCATATTGGGGTAAAAAACTTGTGTGTACATACATGTACACATCACTGATTTAAACCCTACCCAATTCCCACCCCATTCCCTCCCTGTCCCTCCTTCCCTTGCTTGGCTTAGTGGTTGACTTTGATATGTTTAAGTACATTGTGTGTTTTAGAGAATTTCCTTCTCCCCCCTCCCTTTCTCCTCCTTTAGGTTGTCTTGTTTGCTCCTCTATAGGATTTCCTTTTTCATCTAGAGTTCCTCCTATGACCCATTTCTCCTTAGCTTTCACATATTAGGGAAAGCATCTGATTTCTTATTTTTTGTGACTGACTGATCTCACTTAGCATAATGTCCTCCAGTTCCATCCATTTCCCTGAAAATGATGTAATTGAGTTTTTTTAATGGCTGAGTAAAATTCCGTTGCGTACATATCCCACAGTTTTGTAATCCATTCATCTGTTGATGACATCTTGGCTGGTTCCATAGTTTGGCAATGGTGAATTGTGCAGCTATGAACATAGATACACATGCATTAGTTTGGTGGTTTGGTTTACTTTCTTTTGGGTAGATGCCCAGAAGTGGTATTGCTGAATCAAATGGTAGATTTGGTCCCATTCTTCTGAGTATTCTCTATACTGTTTTCCAATTAAATTTTTCTTATTAAAGAATTGCTCTCTTTTGAAAACTACAGTTTTACCATAAAAAACTGTTACTATCTCTTGTGTTTATATAAAATAAGAAAAGATTATCCAAGCACTTTTTATTTATTATAGCCACATTACTAGAAATGATCAAAATGTTATTATTTACCTACACAATATAAAGTTGGCAAAAAAATTTTCATGAGGTGCATTTGATTATGGCATCACTGGTCTAGGATGGAGGTCTGCTTCTCACTGGGGTCATAACCTGATTCTAATCAGATGATGTTTTCTCTGCCAAGTGGTAACTTGGGGATCTAGACTTCTTTTGTACTTTAGCCATATCATCTGGAACAGGTGGCCTCCAAAGACACCACAGAAGAGGGAAGAGAGGGCTAGAGAAATGTACCAGTTGTTTTTCAGGCCTGGACCAGTCACTAGTACACATATTCCATTGGCTGGAACCCAGTCACATGATCCAACTAAGCTGCAAAGCAGGCTGGGAAATGTGAGCTTCTTAAGTACCCAAGAAGAGGAAACACTAGGTAGAATGAGTTAACACACAGAAGGAACTATGCTGGTAATTTATTGTTATGGTTTGGATTTAAAATGTCCTCCAGACTCATGTGGTAGACAAAGCATCCATGTTGGAGGTGGGGATTGGTTGCTGGGGAAGGTCTCTGGGGGCATGCCTAGGTACAGTGCCTGTGTCCCCAACTCACCCATCTGCGGTGGTCTCTCTGATCCTTTTCCTCTCTGCTCCCTGCCATTACGCCCTGAGGACCTGTAGCCCTGGCTCCTGCTTAGAAAGAAGCACCCAAATGGATTACGACCTTTGAAATCTCCAGATCCATGAGCAAATAAACCTTTCTTCTTCTAAGTTTTGCATGGGTCGTGATGGTATGTTCACTGAGACAATTATGATTTATTTTTATAATGGAATAGCATTTATACACTAAAAATTAGGTTTTTGGAGAGTATTTAATGGCAGAAAAATGCCAATGATAAGTGAAAAGAGCAAGATATAGACTCTATGATTTTAATTTTGGAAAATAATTTTTTCATGTGTGCTTGTAAATATAGACTAGAAGCAACATAAAATATATATACTATCTAGCGTTATCTCTAAATGGTAGGTTTTAAAACAATTTTTATTTATATTTTGTACTTACTAAGAAACTGTTAAATTTTCATTAAGGATAGCATCGTTCTTTGATTTATGTTTAATCTGAAAACCAAGATTCCCTGCCCAGAAATCCTCAGCTCATCTGAAGCCAGAGCTGACACTTGAATTCTTTGAGTGCGAGGTCAAAGCTGCTACAGACTGAATTTGAAGTTATGTTAGCGAGCTTTTTTTAATCAGCACAGGGCAAGCTTTGGACTTTATTGCTTATTTTCCTGCATACTGTAACTGTTAGCCAGACTCCCTGTTTTACACACCAGATGTGGTCAGAATCACATATTAAATTTATTTCTTGGTAAGGAGAAGCCAAGGCTGAACTATATCTTTGTTAGTGGCCAGATTTATTGAATTGTGTATGTTTTGCTGAACAAGGCAAATAAGCAAACCAGATCTGCCCCTTCAGGAGTTCTTAATTGAAAGCAGATAGAACTAACACATCTACAGGTTCAGCCACAGGGCTATGAAAACACTGACCAGTCACAAAACAGATCAGCACTCTGCCCAAGGAGACAACCACATTTTGTTTGGAAGAGAGTTGAGGGCCTTGCCAAGGTGGCTGGATATTCAGGTAGGCAAGACTACACAGAAACCATGTTAATGTTGAAGAAAGAGACTTTAAACATTTAAAAATATCATTTAAAATGCCCATTTAATAGCCAAGGATTATTGACAGAATGTGGACAGATGAAACACAGTCGGCTAATTGAAAACAAGAAAGTCTGTTTAATGTGCATTTTTAGTCCATCGTGCTGGAAAAATTTACAAAACTGATCATGGTCAGTGTCACTGAGGGTGTGGGTCAAAAATTAATTCTCAAATATGGTTGGTGGGAATACAAATTACTAAGCATTTATACCACCCAAAATTTCAAGGTGTATCTCCTTTGATGGAAAAATTGTGCATCTTTTGCCCCCAAAGCAACTCAGTAGAGATAATGTCAGCAGAAGAGAGGCCTCTGTTGTCCCGCTGTGGATTTAATGCACAGGACCCTTCTTCAGTCATCCAAAAATGACTCAGCAAACCTTTGGGTTCACAGCAGGACAAGCTGGGTATGGGAGAGAAAGGGAGAGGGAGAGGGAGAGTGTGTGTGTGTGTGGGGGGGGGGGTGTGTGGGAGGGACCCTAAAGAGCCCTCTAGTGGCTGCTTTTTAGAAAATTGGCCCCTGAAGAAATTTGCTTTGGGCTTTGGGCTTGGCGACTCACCCCTGCCTCCAGGATCTGAGACTGGCCAGGCACAGTCTCTGGCTTGACTTGCCCAAGATGTGCACTCCCTGGACAGTGCAACTCCAAATTCCTCCCCATGAATTGTTTAAAACAGTTATTCACAGTCATTTGCTAAAGTGTGGTAAAGACTTTATACAGGACCGTAGACGTAGGTATAAGGACCAGGGCAATGGAATTTTGCAATGGAGGGAAGAGACTGAGCTCAACTCCAAATACAGACAGCATAGGCAAGTGGAAATTTATAGCCAAGATGCAGGGTCGGTGTCAGTAGATGGAAAGATCACAAAGAGGAAACATCAAGGGTAATGGCTAAAGGGACCGATCAGGGTTCTTGTTGAATACAATACTGGGTGATCAGGCCACCTGGTATGGTGGTGGGTAAAGAATACGATCAGATATCTAAGGTGATCAGCTCTCAAGGGTGAGTTTTTTGTTTGTTTGTTTGTTTGTTTGTTGGCTAAACCAACTTAGCAAGGTTCTTGGCTAAAATTGAATTTTACAAGGAGGAACACAGCTATATCTAGGAGAAAATTCAGAAGCCTGACTGGTGTGGGCCAAGCAAAGTATCTCTGTCACAATGCACCAATGCAGATAGCCAAGGAACCTGGCAAAATCCTCACAGGTGGTGTCTTACGTGGACCAACCACACTTCTGCTTCTCGTTACACAGTTAAAGTCAAGTAAGGCAATTCAATGGTTCCACTTGCTTCCTTGAAACTATGCAGATTAACTTTTTAAATGATCTTGAGTTATACGGGATAGAGCCAGTCAGGAAAATGTTACACAGGAAGAAAAGAATGAGGGATCCAAAAAGGATCATTTACATTTTCAAAGTGCTAACTGTGTGCCAGGTTCAGGGCTGCTGTATGCACGAGACCCACACAACACCTCTGGAGCCTCTGTGCACATTAGCCAAAAGTGGGTGCAGCGTTTGGCGGAGAGACAGACTTTGTGGGAAGCCCTGCTCTTGTGTATGTGTGGCTGCGTGCTGAGACACACACCACATGGCATGAAATGAGCTTTTGAGTCCGGCTCCCACTCACCTCTACTCTGTTGGCTGGACACCTTGTTGGAATGCAAAGGACACACAGTTGTGGACGTAGCCCCTGGATTTGGATGCCTAAGACCCCCAGCAAGGAGGAAGCACAGGATGGAGGTCCAGCCCTTGCTCCTCTGGTCTAATTCTGAGCCCCGTGTCAAGGACCATGGAAAGGCCATCTTTGTGTGTGTGATGAGCACGAAGGTGCCTTTAGTACTTGTGATCCTGGGTACTTGTTGCATTGCCTTCTAATGACTGTGCGTTTGGCAGGGGTAAATTGACTGGGAGGCCAATGACATTGATTTTTCCAGGGGGAGGCCCACAGATTGGTTCACATGGTTGTTTTGTTCTAAAAGTTGCAAAAGTTCGCCAACTTAAACTAGGTCCTTTTAATAATGTTAAGCTTCAAACTGTCATCATAGCAACTTTCAGAGACAAATACAGTTATTATCCTTATAACTGAGATACAGAAAAGGTGAACAGCATGCCTGTTAAATGACAGAGCTCGTTGTTGTTGTAAACTACGCCACGTTATGGAGACTATGTGTGTTGTTTCTGAGGGGACAGAGTTTCCAGGAGCACCCCGCTAAGTGCTATTCATTCTTACCTAAGTCTCCAAATGTCACGAGATACAGATGAGAAATAGAATTAGATGTGTGTTAGAGGAGATTGATAACAGACAGAGAGAAAAACTGTGGGGTCATATCAGAAGGGCGGGCACAGTGGTCTTGTGAAGCCAGCCCTGGATGCTCTGTGGCAGCTCACTCACCCCGCCATTGTCACCAAACAGAGTGGTGTGCCTGTGGCCACTGAATTTTTTTTCCTTTTGAAACAGGGTCTTACCGAGTTGCAAAGGGCCTAAGTAGTAGCTGAGGCTGGCCTCAAACCACAATCCTTCTGTCTCAGTCTCCCAAATGCTGGGATTACAAGCATGTGCCACCATGCCTGGCTACACTTAATTATTTAATGTATAGTCTATTAAGGAGGAAAAATTTCTCCTTCTTAGGTTTAGCATTCGAGGACTGTGAGGTAAACAAACAAAATACAGATGGACAGAAGAAAAGGCATGCAATTATTTTTTTTTTAGGAGGGGCATGGTACTAAAGATTAAACCCAGGGATTTAACTTGTGAGCTATACCCCCAGCCCTTTTTATTTTTTATTTTGAAACAAGGTCTCGCTAAATTGCTGAGGCTCACCTGTAATCGTCCTGTCTCAGCTTTCTGAGTACTGGGATTATAGTCATGAGGTACTGTACCCAGCTGAATTTTTAAATTAATATTTGCATATGTAAGAATTTGAAGGAAAAAAAATGAAACTGAAAAGAAATAGACTCAGAGGTTTATGTATTGTTTATAAAAAGTAAAGCTTGGGCTCTGAGGGATAATACAACATGGATAACTGACTAGGGAATGTATGGGAGAAACTAAGGGAAGCTAAGAGCTATTATAAAGTTTGTTTATGTAGATTAATATCAATGCTAGTTCTCCACATCTGGTGATAAGAGTGACTCTCCTCTTCCTGGTACAAGAGAGGGGAAACTTTCACAAAGAGCAATTTCTGCCTTGCTTTTAAGCAGATAAAAGGAAGGGCAGATAATTCTTCCTGCATCTGCTGATTTTCAGTTGCCTTCAGCTCAAAGCAACCCTTTTGCCTGGCATGGGCAAGGCCTGGGTTCTGCCCCATCACCACAATCCTTTTATCAAAGTAGTGTATTCAGAGGAGACATATTCCCATCCCCTTCAACTCTAAGACAAAGTTCTATGACTCATATAATATCTAAATTTATCTCCCTCCTGTTTTAACAGTGTAGGGGTGACTTGTCTAGGTGGGCAGAGCAGCCCCAACACACCCAACATATGGCTTCAGGTGTGCGCTGGCGGCCATCAGTCCCCAGCCAGAGACAGGGTGGGGAGTGAGACTTTTTGCTTCAGATCTAATCTGCTCTGGCTGCAGGGGAAGCTGCTGTGGTTTGAGTGTGTCCACCAAAGGCTTCTGGGCTGGAAATACGGCCCTAGGCAGCACTGGGAGCTGGTGGAACCTTTAAGGGGCAGGGCCATGTCATGCTAAGCAATTGGTCGTGAGGAGCGTGCCGCCCTCTAAAGGTGGTAGTTCTTTCCAGATTTTGGGTGGTTCTTGAGAGACTGAGTTGGTACAAAAAAAATCAAATTTGGCCTCAGAATCTCTTTTGTTTCTTATCTTTCCATGTGAAGATAAGAAGCTCTTTTTTTTTTTTTTTTTTTTTTTTGGTATGTCCTCACACCACCATGCCATCTGTTATGTTGTGATGCAGACAGAGGGTCCTCACCAGAGACTAGACAGACGGGGGCTGCCCAAGCTTGGACTTTCAGCCTCCAATACTATGAGTAAAATACACCTCTTTTTTCTGTAGATTATCTAGCCTCAGGTATCTTGTCATAGACACAGACCTCTTTTCTCTGTAGATGACCCAGCCTTGGGAATCTTGTCATAGACACAGAAAATGGACCAATACAGATGCCAAGCTATTAGTATCTAGGTGAGCTCAGGTAAAGGTTGAAGTTTTTTTTTTTTTAACTAAACGATAGAAGCAAGGATGGATATCAGGAGCTTACCAATAGTATCTACAAAAGTCATAAAGCCAAGAATGGTTTGACTTAGAAAACTGTGAAGCCTGATAACTGTTAGTACAGTGTGAAAATTAAAGGTAAGCAAGAAAGACAGACCTAGCTATGGGTCATGCGATACAGGTGGGGTGTGGTATAGAGATGGCAGTGTCAGGGAACTCAGCAGGCTGTGGGCTGTGATAATCCAACAGCATGAAAATGCAGAGAGAATCTGAGAGTTATTTCCATTGATGCACAGAAAGATTTAGGAGACCCAAGATGAAAACTGCTTGGTTCAGGAGATCAGGAGAAGACCATGAAAAGAAATGTCAATGAAGAGAGAGATTGGGCAAGATGTGATGACGCAAATGTGTAATCCCAATACTTGGGAGGCTGATACAGGATGATTGCAGGTTTGATGCCAACCTCAGCAATTTAGCAAGGCTTTCACTAACTTAGACTGTTTCAAAATATATTAATTTATATTAGTATATTTTGAAACAGTCTATATTAATTTAGCAAGGCTCACCAACTTTCAAAATATATATGAATGGCTGGGGGTGTAACTTGGAGGTAGAATGCCCTTTGAGTTCAATCCCTAATACATGGAAAGAGGAGAAGGAGAAAGGGAAGAAAAAAAGAAAGAAAGAGAAAGAATGATTAAAAAAAGAAAGAAAGAGAGCTCTCAGATTTGTTCTAGTCAGTCTTGGACAGCCAGAGTTTACCAACCCTTCACAAGAAGTGACTCACCATTACAGAAGGGAACAGAGATGTAACCACATCCTCCTCTTCCTTTCCCAAACCAAGGTTCTGGAAAGAGTATCCTGGGCTCACTGTCTCCACCTTCACATCCCTCCTGTGCTCCACTGAAGCAGCTCCTCTCCTGATCAGCAGGAACATATATAGTTAGTGCCCAGTTAAGCAGATCCTTTGCATTCCCACACAGTGCACCTCTGTGTCATTTAACTTAAATAATTAAGCATTTGCTTCTTCCTCATATTCTTTCCAGTCCCTTTGTCTATGATATTATTTTTTCCTAATTCTCTCCAGCTTCATCTTCTCATTTTCCTTCCTAAATTTCTCTTCTTCCACTCAGGCAGTGCTGTATCAGAAAGATTCGATTGCCCCACTCAAGTGATTATAACCTGCTCTTAGGTTTCAGAGATTGGAAAGCTTAATAGCTACCTATGCCAAACTCCCCTACATCTCAGGTTCCAGATGTGTTTCAGATTCTACAAATTGGGTGGTTCACATGAGACCTGGGGAAGGAATGGGGGAATGAAAGAAAGCCATTGTGGAGAAGAATCTTATCAAGGCATTAATCGGATTTTTAAGAAAGTCTCTATCTTGGTCTATTTGGGCTTCTTTAACAAAAATGCCATAGGCGGACTGGCTTAAATAGTAAATACATAGTTCTGGAGGCTGGGTGTCCAAGGTCAAGGCACAGGCTGATTTGGCATCTGGTGAGGGCCAGCTTCCTGGCTCAGGGATGGCTGTTCTCTTACTGTGAACATCCACGGTGGGACAAAGTGGAGAACTCTCTCCCTAATAAGGACTCCCATCCGTGATGCATCTACTTTTATGACCTAATCACTTCCAAAGGGCAACAAAGCTAAAGACCAGCATCTCGGAAGTTAGGGTTTGCAAATATGAATTTTGAGTGTATACAAACATTCGGTCTATCACAGACCATAACCTCAAAAAAGTTTGAGTCATTCATTGCCTTATACATTTCCTAGAAAATGCAGATGCTCTCAGGGTTTAATTTCCTTGTGCATGCAGATGATTTCTATGATAGCTATGAATGCAATAAGAATGTATAACCAGCATAGTAGAGTGTTTTGTGCAGCTGTGACAGAATAGTTGAGCCTGGGTAATTTACAAAGAACAGAAATTCATTCCTCCAGTTCTGGAGCCCAGGAGGTCTAAAATCAAGGCACTGGTAGGTTAGGTCTCTGTTTCCAGGATGGAGCCTTATTGCTTTGTCCACCAAAGAGGAATGTCATGTCCTCACATGGCAGAGGAGTGGAAGAAAGAGTGCGCCCACTCACACAGATGGTTTTTATAGGCACATCAATCTGAAGCAATTCCCAAAAGACCCCACCTCCTAACTATTCTCAACTGTTGCATTGAGAATTAAGTTTCCAACATATGGATTGGGGAGAGTATAAAAATATTTTAAAAATTACACTACTGTAAAGTCAGTAGCTTGCAACAACAAGCTTTTGTATTTTTGTCCTCACATGTCTAAGTGCCATGGAGGAAGCCCTGCTTTAGGCTGCAGGTCACCAGGGCTTGCTGCAGGCTTCAGATTGGGTTGAGGTCTGTCTGCCCCATGTGTCTTCTCCTGATTTGACAGGTACTTGAGACATGGCTCTTCCTATGGCAGATCAGAGAAGCCCAGGAGAAAAGTCAAACCACATAAACATCCAAAGCCTCTGCTCTGCTCTGGCCTGCTTGCATTTTGTTGACCAAAGTGAGCTGTCTGGCCAAGCCCACTCAGTAGGATAGGGAAGTACACTTGTCCTCCAGGGGAATTCAGTTTCTAAGAATTAACAAAATCAATTCCAACTTCTTATATGAACCTCAAGGATGTTCATATACTTGGTGTTTGTTTCTCTTGGGCTTCAGATCCTGCCTGTGGGGCATGTTCCCTGTCCCACTTAGAGGCTGATGCTGCTTCTTAGATTTACACAAGGATAGCTCAAGACCTACCTACAATTTAAATAGAAAATGTTAAAATGATTGAGTTGCCCATTGTTTGTTTGTTTGTTTGTTTGTTTATTTTATTTTTTGCAGTACCGGGGATGGAACCCAGGGGCATTCGACCTCTGAGCTACACCCCCAGCCCTATTTTTTATTCTTAATTTTGAAACAGGGTCTCACTGAGTTGCAGAGGGCCTCGCTAAGTAGCTGAGGCTGTCTGCAAACCTGGATCCTCCTATCTCAGCCTCCCAAATGCTGGGATTACAAGTGTGCGCCACCACATTATTTTTATTTATTTATTTATTTTTTTGGTGGTACTGGGGTTCCTGGAAACCCTTCTACCTCTGGGCTACACTCCCAGACCTATTTTTATACTTTTTTATTTGGAAACAGGGTCTCTTAAACCAGTACAGCTGGCTTCGAACCTGCAGGATCCTCCTGTCTCCGCCTCCCAAGCGCGGGGATTACAAGCATGCACCACCACGTCCGGCATTATTATTATTTTTTTTAATATAATGTCAAGGTTTTTAAGTTATCTGTATGTTCTAGATACTAATCCTCTATCAGAGGAGTACCTGTCAAAGATTTTCTCCCATTCTCTTGGCTTTCTTCAGATTCTTTATTCTTTGCTGAACACAATCAAGGAAATGTAAAGCAAAACTACACCGAGATTCCATCTCATACCACTTAGAATAACAATCATCAGGAATACAAACAATAACAAATACAGGTGAGGATGTGGGGAAATAGGAACCCTTGTACACTGTTGATGGGATTGCCAATTAGTACCCCAGCGATGAAGAGGATCCGTGTGGAAGGTTCTCTGAAGATTGAAACCACCCTATGATCCAGCTATACCACTCATGAGTGTTTTCTTCAAAGGAAATGAAGTCAGGAAATTATAGTGATGCATGCATATTATAGCAGCAAAATTCGCAAAAAACAGCCAAATTGTGTAGCCAGACTATGCATCCATCAATAGATGAATGGATTACAGAAGTGTGGTATAAAGACACACAGTGAAAGTTGACTCAGCTGTAAAGAAGAACAAAATTTCCTCATTTGCAGAAAAATGTGTGGAACTAGAGAATACTATGCTAAGTGAGATTACCAGTCCGAGAAAGGGAAGGGCTAATATGTTTTCTCTCATATCTGGAAGCTAGAGAAAACTTGGGAAACTAAAAGAACTTAAGACAAATGAGGAGAGGGACCTGGAGAAAAGTGGAAAGAGATTTGGAGAGGGAGATGGTGAGAGAAAAAAGGAGACTTGATTGAAAAAAATTCAAATAATGCTATGTACACATACAAAGGTGTCAATGCCAACCTCAATATGTACAGGGAGGGGGAGGTGGTGGGGGAGAATCCAGAGGGAAACACACCAAATGCTGTGGCATGCATGCTTCTATCACTAAACCTCACTGTGATATATATTTATAGTGTGCTAATAATAGTATATTAACAGAATATTGAATTGGCTTCTGCAAAGATGACCTACCACAAGGGGACTGGGTGTTCACATCTGGGGTGATTAAAGATTCTTCTAAATGGAAATGGAAATGTACCATGTAAAGCCATTGGTCTAACCCTATTTAATTTTCCATTTTTTTCATATTTCTGCCCTCTGCCCCTTCCAAACTTCTACACACTACCAAAACTGTAACAAATATAACCAAACTTCGCTAGAAAACAATAACAAAAAAATGAAAGTAGAGCTCTGAACACTGACATCACAGCAGGGAAAATATATATTAAGTACATTTGCCATTTAAAGAGATAAAATTAACACTCATTCTGAAATTACCTTTGTTAGGTTACTAGGCTTTCAAATTGATGCCCCCGGTTAAATGGTAAAGTACCATGATTTGGACACATTTTCCAGCAGGAAAGATATCTTCTTTTGATCATTAAAAAAAAAAGGATAAACGAATTTTAGAAGCCTTCCACCAACCTTCAACTGAGACTTCTGCTCAAGTATATACTTGCTTCAGACAAATTTCTTGGAATAAGCTCCTTTTTGAATAATCTATTAAAGCACTCGATGGATCCGTTCTGTACACAGTTGACCTCTCTTGGGTTGGTCTTTCCTTTTCAGCTGAAGTGAGAGCCTCCACTGGCACTTGCCAGCCCGAGTCACCGAGGAGCCGAGCCTAGACCCACTGGAAGCAGAGTGTAAGAACATGCAGCTGGAGGGCCTTTTACTCTTTCCCCACATTGATTCCAGAACCTTTTCATAGTATGTACTCTGCCACTCCCTAGAAAAATGCATATTATTCAATTCTCTCAAAACTCCAGCAATCAAACCAGAGACTTCCCCCAACTCCTAATCTCAGGGGCCTAATCTTATTTTTAAAAACCTTTTTATTATGAAAAATTTAAACCTATAGAGAAGCAATGCAAACCAGTATATGAAACCCTTGGAAGCCGGGCGTAGTGGCGCATGCTTGTAATCCCTGTGCTTGGGAGGCTGAGACAGGAGGATCGCACAGGTTTGAAGCCAGCCTCAGCTTCTTAGTGAGGCTCTCAACAACTTAGTGAGACCCTGTTTCCAAATAAAGTATAAATAGGTCTGGGAGTATAGCCCGGAGGTAGAAAAGCTCCTGGGTTCCACCCCCAGAACCACACACCCACACACAAAAAAACCTCTTGCACGTATTAGCTTAAATAATTATTTATTCCTAGCCAATCTGATACTCTCCTAAATTTCTATACATTTTCCTTTGTTCTTCAGCACAATCTGGAACTATGTGTAAATCATTTTATCATTTCACCGGGCGTGGTGGCACACGCTTGTCATCCCCGCGCTTGGGAGGCGGAGATAGGAGGATCGCGCAGGTTCGAAGCTAGCCGCGCTGGCTTAAGAGATCCTGTTTCCAAATAAAAAAAGCATAAAAATAGGTCTGGGAGTGTATCCCGAAGGTAGAAGGACTTCCAGGAACCCCAGTACCACCAAAAAAAAAAAAAAATTTATCATTTCATTTGTAAAAATTTCAGCATATATTTCTACAAGATAAAGATTTCTTAAAAGCATCCAATATAATTACCAGGATCAATATGACACATTAAATAAGTGTAGTGTATAAAATGCTATTAAAAAGAAAATTTTAGTTGTATTTTGGTTAGACAGAATCTGCGACCTTTTCAAATCATCACAGCAAACCACCTTCTATAGATATCAAGATGTGTAAACAGAAACAATGATTTATAAGACTTGGTATTGAACATACCTCTTCAAAGGCTCATTTTAATGGGAAGTGTTTGGTTCTACATCTTTTAAATAAATTTAAAACACAAGGTTTCTACATCCTTCTGAGCTGTTGATTTGATAAATTATTCCTATTATGACTTGAATAATTTTTACAAAATTAATTTTTACCAATCTCTTACTTCAAACATCCTATGAACCTTAACTTTTGCATTTTCCCAAAAATCAACTTTCTTTCCATCTGTATAGGAAGGTACATTTTCAGTCTGACTAGCCAGTTGCCAAACTTCAAGGACTGTAGCACTTTGTCAACACCTCTCCACCAAGTTCAAATGCTTGAGTTCCAACACATTTTTGTGTGTTTGTGTGGTGCTGGGGATTGAACCCTGGGGCAATCTACCTGATGGATTCTACCTCAGGCATTCCTGAGCTTCACCCCAGACCAATTTTTTATTCTTTATTTTGAAACAGGGCCTCACTTAGTTGCAGAGGGCCTCCCTAAGTAGCTGAGGCTGGCCTCAAACCTGAATCCTCCTGTCTCAGCTTCCCAAGTACTGGGATTACAAGTGTGTGCCACCACACCCAGCTTTCAACACATTTAATACTGTCATCATGAGCATTTTTTAAGTAGCTTACTGAAAACAAGGTAGTGATAGTGGTGGTGGTATGTGTGACTGGTGGTAGAAGTTCTGGGGTGATCAATATCACACCATTTTAACCCTAAGCATTGATGGCTTGCCTACTATTTAAAAAAAATAGAATCATGGGACCCTGAGTCAGGAGGATTACAGGTTTGAGGCCAGACTATGGCAACTTAGAGTATGTTTTACAGTAAAAAGGACTGAGCGTGTAGCTCAGTGATAGAATGTCCCTGGGTTCAATTTCTCTGCCATGTGATACATCTTTCTTGATTTTCTCTAAAACTATTCGAACTTTTTTGTTATTTATTAATTGTTCAATATTTATCATAAATTGAGGTACACATGACACATAAATATTACATATTTAAGGTAGATAGTGTGATATTTTCATATGCCTATACATTCTGAAATTATTGCCCAAATAAACTAACTTATTCATTACTTCACATATTTACTTTTTTAGTGATCTACTCTCTTAACAAATTTCAAGTATATGATACCTACATCTTTACTTCCTATAGTAATCATGGCTATACATTACATTTCCAGATCTAATGTATTTTAAAACTACAAGTTTGCACCCTCTGACTGACATCTCCCTATTTTCTTTTACCTCCCCACTCGTGCCCCTGACAACCATCATTCTTCCCTTAGTTTCTACTAGGCAGAGCTTTTTGGATTCTACACATCAGTAAGGTCATGAAGTATTTGTTTTGTTGTGTCTGGTTTATTTCACTCAGCATAATGCCTTCCAGGGTCACTGATGGTTTTGCAAATGGCAGGATCTTCCTTTTAAAAGGTGACTAATATTCCATCTGGAAACATCACACATATCTTTCATAAATCTGGAGTGCAGATATCTCTTTGAATACTAATTTCATTTCTTTTATACACATACCCAGAAATGAGGTTGCTGTATCAACTGATAGCTCAATTTGGGGGTGTTTTATCAGTACTGGGGCTTGAACCGCCAAGGGGCACTCTACCACTGAGCGACATCTCCAGTCACCCCACTCTTGTTTTTTCTTATGTGTGTATGGTACTATTGATTGAACCCAGGAGCATTCTCATCTTGTAAGGTGATCGGTGCGACCCAAGAGACTAGAGACCCGGAGGCTGGTCTAGGGAAAATTTACTACAGACAAGGTTAAGCTGCCAGGCTGTCTCACAAAGGAGAGCAGCAGTGCTAGGGGAAGCAGTAAAGTTTTTATATCAGGGGAGCAAGGGAGCGGGGTAGTGCCTGGTTGGAAGAGCCAGGGAGGGGGCGGTGCCTGGTTTCAAGAACAGACAGACTTGGTTGCTCACGGGAGTGGAGGCTGGCCTTGGTGCTCAGAGTTGGAATGTTCCCCCTTTGACTGTTTTCTTGTTTTTGGTAAGTGCTCCTTAGACTGGGTCAGACTGCCCTGTGTTATTATGGCATGGCTACGTTTGTAAGACTCAACGTAGCTATGGTTGTGAAACCCACCAGGTCCCATGCACCCTCTGACCTAGCCTCTGAGTTACACCCTCAGACTACTTAATTTTATTTTTTATTTTGAGACAGGTTCTCACTAAGTTACTGAGGCTGGCCTTGAATCTGTGATTCTCCCGTCTCAGCCCTTCAGTCTATCTGGAGGATTACAGGTATTTCGCACTGTGTCAGGTTTTAGTTTTTTGAGAACTTTCCATAAAATATGTTACAGGATATAGTCTCACAGCATACAAGTCTTTATCTACATCTTGCCAGCACATTAGTTTCATTAGTTTTGGACTGTGTGTGTGTGTGTGTGTGTGTGTGTGTGTGTGTTACTGGGGATGGAACCCAGGGCATTCTACCTCCGAGTTACATTCCCAACCTATTTATTTGTTTGTTTGTTTGTTTGTTTGTTTGTTTGTTTTTATTGGTGCATTATAGTCTCACATCATAATGTAGATCTTGTTATCAATGATATATTCACATACCACTTGGTGTCCCCCCCACCTCCCCATTTCCCTTCCTCCCCGTACAGAGGGTCCAGGTTAACAATGTTACATTCACATATATACACATAGTCCCAGTTAGCATTTCCATTAATGAACCTTGTTCTTCTTTCTCTCCTACCATTCCTTCCTGGCTCCACTGAGAATCTCCTTCATTATCTGGAGTCCCTCTGATATCCCAAATACTCCCTAGCTCAAGCATATTAGAGAAAACATATGTTCCTTCTCTTCCTGTGCTTAGCTAATCTCACTTAATATAATGTTCTCTAGGTCTTTCTATCTTTTTATGAATGACATACTTTTGTTCTACTTTATTGCTGAGTAGAATTCCACTGTGTGTGTTTCCCATAATTTTGCAATCCATTCGTCTCTTGATGAATGCCTAGTTTGATTCTATAGTTTGGCTATTGTGAATTGTGCCAGCCCTATTTTTATCCTTTATTTTGAGACAGGGTCTTACTAAATATCTGAGGCTAGCTGCGAATCTGTGATCCTCCTGTCTCAGCCTCCCAAGTACTGGGATACAAGTGTGTGTCACCATGCCTGGCTATTTTTAGACTTTTTGGTAAAAGCCATCTAACAGGTATGATAAAATATCTGACTGTGGTTTTGTTTTGCATTTCTTGAATGAGTAGTAACGTGGAGCATCTTTTCATAGTCCTTTTGGCCTCTTGCACGTCTTCTTTGGAATGATATCTATTCAGGTTCTTTTTTCTGTTTTTTTAATCAGGTTACTTGATTGTTTGTTTTGGGTTCTGTTTGTTTTGCTATTGAGTTGTACCAGTTCCTTATATATTTTGGATGTCAGCATCTGATCAAGCATATGGTTTGCAAGTAATTTCTTCCATTCTGTCAGTTTCCTTTTCATTCTGTTATTTCCCTTGCTGTGCAGGAACTTTATTGTGCTGCGTGGGTATCTCTGCCTTTGATACCAGTGCTTTTGATGCCATAAATAAAAAATAATTGCCAAGATCCATGTCATTGAAGTTTCTTCACATTTTTTTCCTCTAGGATTTCTATAGTGTCAGGTCTTATCAAGAAGTCCTTAAACATTTTGAGCTGATTTTTTATATAAAGGTCAAAATTAATTCTATTACATGTTACTATCCAGCTTTTACAACACCATTTGTTGAAAAGGCTGTTTCCTATTGTGTATGCTTGGTACCTTAATTGAAAATCAATTTCCTGTAAATGTGTGGGTTTATTTCTGACTTTCTATTCTTTTCCATTGATTTATGTGTCTATTTTCATAGCAGTATAAGATATATAAAAGACCTAATAATGAATTGGTTATTAGGTCTTTGAAATATAATTTGAACTAAGGTAGAATGATAGGTCTACAGATTTGTCCTTCTTTACCAAAGTTGCTTTGGCTTCTTAGAGTTTGTTGAGGTTTCAAACAAATTTTAAGATTGTTTTTTCTATTCTTGTGAAAAATGCCATTAGAATTATTGTGAGAAATGCCATTGCATTGAATGCCTATAAATTATTTGGAATAGTATGAAGATAGGATATCTTTCCACTTATTTGTGTTTATTTCAGTTTCTTTCACCAATGTTTTATAGTTTTTAGTATACAGATATTTCATCTTCTTGGTAAAATGTATTCTTAAGTATTTTATTCTTTTTAATGCTATAGCAAATGCTATTGTTTTCTTATTTTTTGAATAGTTTGTTGTTAGTTCATCTGTGCAACTATTTTTTATCCTGAAAATTTACTGTATTTATTAATTCTAATAATTATTTGTGGAGTCTCAGGGTTTGTTTTTGAATGTACAAGTCATGACATCTGCAAATAGGATAATTTTATTTCTTCCTTTCTGATTTGTATGCCTTTTATTTTTTCTCTTATCTATTTGCCCTGATAGGTCTTCTAGTACAATGATAAATGCAAATGACAAGGGTGGACGGCCTTGTCTTGTTCGTGACTGTAGAGAAAATTTCAAATTTTTACCATGGAGTATGACTTTTTGATACTGGATGTTCTAACAGGTATGGGGTAATATCTCATTGTGTTTTTTTTGTTGTTGTTTTGGTGGTACTAGGGTTCCTGGAAACCCTTCTACCTCTGGGCTATGCTCCCAGACCTATTTTTATACTTTTTAAAATTTGGAAACAGGGTCTCTTAAGCCAGCATGGCTGGCTTCGAACCTGCGCGATCCTCCGGTCTCCACCTCCCAAGCGAGGGGATTACAAGTGTGCACCACCATGCCTGGCCTTCATTGTGGTTTTCATTGCACTCCCTTAATGACTAGTCATGTTGGGATTCTTTTCATATACCTGTTGGCCTTATTTGGAAAAATGTGAGCTTGTCATATGTGGCTTTTATTGTGTTGAGGTAAATTCCTTATATACCTAATTTGTTGAGAGCTTTAATTTTTTTCATCATGACACATGTTAAATTTTATTGAATGATTTTTCAGTATTTATTGAGATGATCATATAATTTTTATCATTCATTCTGTTAATGTATATAATAATTATTCATTTACATACAGTGAATCAATCTTGTTATTCTAGAGATAATTCACAATCACTGCATATAATCATTTTAATGTGTTGTTGAATTCAATTTGCTTGTATATTAGTGAGGATTTTTACATCAATGTTCATCAGAAATATTGGTCTGTAATTTTCATGTAGTTTTGTTGTCTGATTTGCTATCAGGATAATACTGACTTTTTAATGTAGTTTGGAAGTGTTCCCTCATTTTCAGTTTTGGGGAACAGTTTGAGAAGATTTGGTATTAATTCTTTAAATGTTTGGTAGAATTCAACAGTGAAGCCTTCTGGTTCTTATTGAGAAGTTGTTAATGGCTGATTCAATCTTCTTAATCACTACTGATCTGTTCAGATCATTTTGTAGTTCTTCATGATTCAATCTGGGTAGGGTAATATTTCTGGGAATTTCTCCATTTCTCTTAGGCTACTCAGCTTGACACATTCTTGTTCATAATAGTCTCTTGTGATACTTTGTATTTCTGTGGTGTCTGTTGTAGTATCTCTTTCTTCATTTTTAATTCTGTGTGTATCTTTTCTTCTTTTTTTTCCTAGCTAAAGCTATGTCATTGCTTTTATTTTCAAAAACCAACCAGTACTTTTGTTGACCTTTTCTAGTTTTATTTATTTCTGCTGTAATCTTTATTTCCTTCATTCTTCTAAATTTATTTTTCTTCTTATTTCTTGAGTTGTGAAGTCAGATCGTTTGTGATCTTTCCTGTTTCATAATGTAGTCATAGATTATTCTCACCTTTCCTCTTGGCGCTGCTTTTTTCTGGATCTCATAAGTTATGGTATGTGGTGTTTCCATTTTTCTTTGGGTCAAGATATTTTTAATGAATATTTTGAATTTGTCTTTCTTTTAATGTCTTCCTTGAGCCTTTGGTTGTTCAGAAGTATGTGGTTTAATTTTTGTGTTATCCTCCTATTACTGATTTCTAGTTCTTACCAAAATTTGTTCTTATGTTTGTTGAATCTTATTTTATGGCTGAATTAGTAAACTTTCTTTTTGTTACTGTAATAAAAATACCTACCAGGTATGGTGGTACATTCCTGTAATAACAGTACTTGGGAGACGAAGACAAGAGAATCACAGATTTGAGACCAACCTCAGCATCTTAGCAAGGTCCGGTTTCAAAATAAAAAATAAAAAGGGCTGAGAGTATAGAATGGCCCTGGATCCAATCCCCAGTACCAAATTTAATTAATTAGGTAATTAATTAAATACCAGATATAGGCTACTTATAAAATAAAATGCAGTTTATTTTGGCTCGGGGTCCTGGAGGTCCAAATCCAAGACTGAATAGCCGCAGTGGTTTGGGCCTCTGGGGAGGGTAGCAAATCATGGCCAGACTGTACGGAAAGCAAAAACAGAGGATCAGTGGTTTCCCACGGTTTCCTTTGGGACATGTCCCATTCATGACTTCAGAATCTCCCAGAAGTCTTCTGAGCATGGTGGGGCATGCTTGTAATCCCAGTTTTGGGGAGACTGAGATAGAAAGATCTCAAGTTTGAGGCCAGCCTCAGCAACTTAGCGAGACCTTATTTCAAAATAAAAAATAAAATAAGGTTGAGACCTACCTTCTCCAGCCACACTGCATCAGCCTAGGTTACCACCCAGTGAATCCATTACAATGGATTTAGCTACTGATGAGACCACAACCCTCACAACTCAATTCCATCAACTCTGAACATCCCTACATGAACTCTTCAGGGAACGTTCTCTATTTAACCATCACAGGATCTTAGAAGATAATCCTGGAACATCTGTTATGCCAAACCCAAAACAAAGAATGATTCAGATTGACAACTTACTCTCACATTGCTCAGTAAAAAGGGGGAAAAATTTTCTTCTGTCTGTACTTAAACTTTCCTGTAAGTTTGTGTTTGTTTCAAAAACATATTTCAAGTTAAGAACATTAATCCTCATCTCACCTGGAAACCATATTGTATAGTTCTGGGTTCTGTCTCCTGTATATTTTGGGGAGGAAACAAGGTGTGGAACACTCTCCCAGGGCTTTCTAGAGACCACAGTACAGAGGTGAACTATAACCTTTACAGTTCTATTAGGACAATAGACAGCAGGGCAGGTTTTGCTTGAAAGGGCTGCTTAAGAAGGCAAGGGGAGCTCTTGACCCAGGCCAGCCTCACTACCTCATGCTCAAAAGAGTACGCCTCTCTTTCTGCACCAGAGAGGCTGAGAGGAACATATTTGGTGACAAAAAAGGAGTGTTGATGCAGTGGCAGGTGCCTGCAGGGTTCACAACTGACCCTCTCTGAGTTTGGTTTGACTGGCATTGACTGGTTTAACTTTGACATCATTGAAGTACTTTCCCAAAGACATGGATCCCAAGTTTCCCAAGAAGGTCATGGATCCATATCTGCCTTATCAGCTGCTGCACCAGGCTAGGCAGCCTTCAGTATGGAGTTGGCCAAGGACTACCATTAGGACACTCATTTTGGGCAACAGTAGGTTCCTCCAGCTACTTCATACACCTCATGATCAGATTCATTACCCTAAGGGATCTTCCATGCCTGTGCCTCTGTAGTAGAAACTGTGCTGTGCTGAAAGCCAGCTGTGCTGCTAAGCATGTCTCAACATTTCCAGCTCCCAGTTTTGTCATCTAAAATTACACCATTTTTAAACCATTGGAATTTGCTTTTTGTTAAATTGTTTTGTTTGAGAAGACCTAAATAAATTTTAGAAGGAACTCCAATAAAAGCTGCCATTTCTAGTCTAGAGAAAAATGATGGCAGAGGAAGAAGTGATTATGACATGGACTGGGCAGAATGGAGACCATGGTGTCGGGAGAACAGACTATCAGAGCTAAAAAAAATCTCAAGTTGTTTTCACTCATAAGACAAGGGGATAAATGCTAATGAGATATTCTCTGAGCAGTTCTTTGGAGTAAAGTCCTCCTTTAAAAGATAGCGAGAGGGTGGGGGCTCAGGCTGATGATGCTAATTAAATATGGAAAGCCGAGGCGACCTCCTCTCTACCTGGAAGGACCCTGTGGTCCGGGCCTCTGGCCCCGACCCTGGGCGGGTGGGCAGGCGCTGGCGGGGCACCCCTAGGCGACCCCCTTTCTACCCGGAAGGACCCTATGGTCCGGGCCTCTGGCCCCAACCCTGGGCGGGTGGGCAGGTGCTGGCGGGGCACCCCTAGGCGACCCCCTTTCTACCCAGAAGGACCCTGTAAAAAAGGAAAAGAAAAAGAAAAAAGGAAAATATTAGAGAGGGGTCAAGGAGGCCGTGGCGGATGCCAGGGTACTGGAGATGCAGACAAAACTTATCCAAATGAACTGGAATTATTGGAAAAATTCCCCACTGAGGAGGACTGCTTCTTCTCTACATTGTTAAGAATCTTGGACAACACCTGTAAGGAGAGATACTTTAGCAGGGACCAAGGAGAAAGGCGGTGTTGAAAGCGGTCTCCGCGTTGGCAGTGGAGACTTGTATTCAGGAGAAGCAGAAATCGGAGCCTACCAACCTTATTTTTTTTCTTGGAGAAATTACACCAAAGGTCGAATGCTACCATCACGCATGCTTAGGAACACTGGACAACATTCAGAATGGAAAAAGAGCTTGGGAAAGATTTGAAATGGTAGAGGCAGTGGCAATGGCAGTGGCCAGTACTCAGGGGAGGCAGAGATCTGATGCATTACACCTGGAATGACCCCAGAGGCAGAATGCTACCACCACGCACCCTCGAGAACATGGGACAAATGGTTGGGCGAAGAGGGTGCTCGGATTAGAGCCTGCCGAGGGGTTTGGCCGGTGCCGGGGCCAATGGCCGGCATCGGAGCCTTCCGTGAGGCAAGCCTGCTGAGGGGTCAGGCCGGTGCCAGGGCCAGCGTGGCTGGGATTGGAGCCTGCCGCTAGGCAAGTCCGGTGCCGGGGCCTCCGAGGCCTGGATTGGAATCTGCCAAGGGGTCAGGCCAGTGCCGGGACCAGCGGCCGGCATCAGAGCCTTCCGTGAGGCAAGGCCATTATTGAGGCCTTCGAGGCCGGGATTGGAGCCTGCTGAGGGGTTAGGCTGGTGCTGGGGCCAGCAAGGCCAGGATCGGAGCCTGCCGCGAGGCAAGGTTGGTGCCGGGGTCTCAGAGGCCTGGATCGGAGCCTGCCGAGGGGTTAGGCCGATGCCAGGGCCATCGGCTAGCATTGGAGCCTGCCGTGAGGAAGGCCAGTGCTGGGGCCTCCGAGGCCGGGATCGGAGCCAGCTGAGAGGTTAGGCCAGTGTTGGGGCCAGCGAGACCAGAATCGGGGCCTCCCATGAGGCAAGGCCATTGCTTGAGCCAGCGAGGTCTGGATCAGTCCACCAGGTAGCCAGGCTACAACTGGGGCTGTCAAGAGTGGGATCGGTATTTGCAATGCGGCATGCACAGAGAAATATCGCAGAAAATTAAAACCAGATGCTTACCCTAATCAGCAATAACTAGGAGGAAAGGGACAACAGGAAGTGGTTGAGCTATAGAAAGGGTCCTATAGTGAAGCAATTAAGGTGACCAATCAGAGGGTATGGAATAGGGGAGGATGGAGCCTCTTTAAAAAGCAGGAGGTACATAAACATATGTATCAAAGTTAATCACCAAACAAGCATGGGATCGAGGGAGGGGGAGAGAATGGGATGGGGACTGGATGAGGGCTAATTGGATGATGTGTGCTTGTATATCCTCTCAAGTCTTGTATTCCAATGTGATATATGATTACAATGCATAAATAAATAAATAAATAAATAAATAAATAAATATGGAAAGCCAAGTCACCTGTGGTGGTGCTTGCCTGTAATCCCAGTAACTAAGGAGGCTGAGACAGGAGAATCATAGGTTCCAGGAAAGCATGAGGTAACTTAGTGAGGCCCTATTTAAAAATGAAATATAAAAGCTGAGTGTGGTGGCTCATGTCTATAATCCTTGTACTTGGAAGTCTGAGACAGGAAGATCATGGCTCATGGTCAGCCTCAGCAACTTAGTGAGACCCTTCACAACTTAGTGAGACCCTGCTTCAGAATAAAAATAAAATAGGACCGGGGTGGAGCTTAGAGGCAGAATGTCCCTGGGTTCAATCCCCAGAAACCAGAAACCAGAATATCTCTCTCTCTCTCTCTCTTTCTCTCTCTCTCTCTCTCTCTCTCCTCTCCAGCCCTGGGTTTCAGATAGGAGTTCATAGGTCCACATAGAGTTGATTAAAGCAGTTCCTGCTGTTCATTGGTCAGAGGTATCTATCTACCATCAGGCCCAGTTAAGCTGACAGTGAAGTCTCAGCTTCAGCTGGTTAGAGCTCGTCATGTTCAAACACAATCATCAGTTTTGATTCTCTCAGGCAAGTGCTGCTGCAAGTGGAAAAAGTTCCTATGTAATGGGAACCTCCCTCCCCCTTGGCGCCTGGGATGTGGGCAGAGGAGGGTTCATGAGGGAGGCAACCGGGGCCTGCGACTTACAGTGCTCTGCAGGCATTGCTCATTACCTCCACCCTGACATGAAACGGTGAGCAGGATTCCCTGCCTCACAGACTGGTTGTAGGAAAGCCTGGGCTAGTCAAGGATTTGGCTTTTCCATTATTACAAAGAGAACGGGCAGTCAACCAACAACCTAATCTCGACAACATTTTAAATCCCTGAGAGAAAGAGCTAGGGAGCAAACAAGGGTTGACACAGATGGGGCCACGGGTTACATTTTTATTTTATATGACTTTACACAAAAAAGAATATACAATGCAATATTCCTTGTATATTCCATGTGAAAAACCTAGAAAAATATTTAATACTCAATATCCGTGAATATTTCTGTGCCTAATTTTTCTCTTAAGGTGATGTTCATTTATCTCCTTCTTATAAGCAAATTCACTCATTTTTTTTTCATTCTTTTGGATATCAAGTACCCATAGTGTGAACAATTAGTAAGTGCTTGCTGCATGTCAGATATTATGCTAAGCACTTTGCATGCAAAAATTCACTCAAAATCCAGTGAGATTCAAACTTACTTCCATACCATTTTGCAGATAAGTATTGCAAAATCTTTTGTATAAAATTATTGATGCAATAAGTTCATGTTTATACTTCTGAAAATGTAACAATCAGAGAAATCAACATTTTAGCTATCTGATGGATAAAGATCCTCCAAAAATTCACTATTATATATATTTTTTACTGGCTAGGATGTGGGGACATAGGCCACATTGTTTTGTTAATTGGTGAAACAGTATGGTGAGCAATTTGACATAATGCTCATAGTTATTTCTTTAGTAATTATATTTGGGGGGAATTTATCAACCCTGTACAGATGCAAATAAAGTTTTCAATCCAGTGTCATCTGTAATTGCAAAAGAACTGAGAAAACTTAGTGAATCTATTTTAAAAAACATCATTCAACCCACAAAACAGAAAAAAAGAATGCAGAAACAACATGCTAAAGTAAAAATATCTCTAAGATATAAAACGTGAATAAATCAAGGTATAAAATGTTGTAATATGTGTTGTGTGTTACTATTTCTGCATAAAAAGAGAAGGAGTAATAGATCAAAAGGACTGGTTATCCTTTGTTCACTGAGATTCCTTTCTCACCATTCTCTACGGACTGCATGTTGCAGATGAATTCCTTCCTTCCTTCCTTCCTTCCTTCCTTCCTTCCTTCCTTCCTTCCTTCCTTCCTTCCATACTGCAGGATTGAACCCAGAGGTATTCTACCTCAGAGCTACAGCCCCTGTTTTTTTTTGTTGTTGTTGTTGTTTTGAAACAGGGTCTCACTAGGTTGCTGAGAGTCTAAGTGGCTGAGGCTATTCTTGAACAGAGCCTCCTGTCTCAGCCTCCCAAGTAAATATTGGAATGTTGGGTGTGCATCACCATGCCTAATTAACAGAAGCATTCCGTGTAATGTGTGTGATGGCTAATTTTACCTGCCAACCAGGGTAAGTCAGACACCCAGTCTATATGTTGCTGTGAAGATATTTTTGGACATGATTAACTTTTTTCTCTTTTTAATGATACTGTGGATTGAACCAAGGGTGTCACATATGCTAGGTAAGTGCTATACCACTGAGCTACATCCTCAGCCCTTTTTAGAAATATCTATTTATTTTATGTGGGTCATATTGAAAATGGCATACGTTTAGACAGTGCTTGGTGGCCTCTCATCCCCCCGCTTCCCCCTTCCCCCCATCCCAACAATGAGTGTCCGGGCTCTAGTCTGAATGCTACATTCAGACTTTTACACATATTTGAATATAGCTCCTCCATTAAACACTCCTTTTCTATATATTCCTTGAGACTCTTGCCACAGCAATGAGACAAGAGAAGGATATCAAAGGAATTCAAAGAGGAAGAGAGGAATTAAAATTATCCTTGTTTGCAGATGACATGATCCTTTATCTAGAAGACCTAAATATTTATTTTGAAACAAGGCCTTGCTAAATTGTTCAGGCTGGTCTCAAACTTGCCATCTGTCTGTTTCAGTCTCCCATGTAGCTGGGATTACTAATCAGTAGACTTTCAGTGAAGAAGATTATCCTCAAACAACGTGCCAAGGTAGGCTGGGGAAAGAGTGAAGGCAGTGGGAAGAAAGCCCTGAAAAGGAAAAGCCTCTCTGCCCCAGGAGGCTGCAGCTATGGGGGATGGGGCTGGGGAAAACGGGGTCCAGCCCTGGAAAGCGGCTGCTTCCCCCTAGGCTTCAACATCTCAGATTAAGAACGAGCAGGGGCGACACTTGGTGTTCACAAGGTGGAAGCAGCAGCAGCAGCAACAGAAGGAAAAATTGGTAGCTAAAAAAAAAATTGAAAAAAATTGAAAAAAAAAGACAAGCTCTTGGCGATAAGGCTCCACCAAGCCTATACCCAAGACCATGGACAACCAACGAGTCTATGCTGAAACCACGGGGGATCCTAACGAGGAAGAGCTTGCTTAGGATGAAGCTACAGATGGATCTGCTTCTTACTTCAACAGGCAAGCATCTCCCAAGATTCTCATCACAGCATCAGAAAGACCTCGAGAGAACAGGACGACTCTCTGAACAGCTCTCCACAGAACACGTGTTTATTACAGAAGAGGATTGGCTCTGAAAAAAAAAAAAAATCACCCCTCAGTGCATCTCAAGAGATTTCACAGACTCGATCATTACTAAATGAAAATCGTAAAACTCCGAATGGGCTTATTTTGAGTTGCTTGCCAAATGGTCCAACTGCTCACTTAAAATTGAGCAGTGTTCATCTTCATAAAGAAATATAAAGAAGAGACAAGGACCCCATAGAACATATACCTGAAATAACTCTAAATCATTTTACAACGTGGCTGGGTTATTCAATTAGACAAATGTTTGCTTCTCTCCTCCCTCATAATCCTCACTTTATTGGAATGCGGGCTGCCACATTCCACAATCAGTGGGATTATATCTTCTTCAGGTTTCATAGCTAGATATTTAAGAGTGAAAAGAAAGTGGGAATTCAGGAACTGGGACCACGTTTTACCTTAAATTAAGATCTCTTCAGAAAGGAACGTTGGATTCTAAATATGGAGAGTACGAATGGATACGCAAGCCTCCGGAAAAGGATACAAGTAGAAGAAAATTCCATTTATAAAGTACTGAGGAAATAGTATTAGATTTTGCTGAAAACGCCTATTTTGAACTTGGTGTATTTATGACAGAATGCCCTTTTCAAAATGACATTTGTTGATTTCATAAACCTTTCATGTCTGAACAAATGACCAAGTGCCATGAATTGCCCCTTTATTTATGTAGTAAATACTAAAATAATTTTGGTGAGAGTTTAGAAGTTGTCATTTAGGTTTCCTAGAATAATTTAAGTTGGAATCAGGATTCAGACTAACTTTTCCATTTGCATTCTCAAAAAATATGTGGGCTAGAGGAAATAGAATGGTTAATGAATACCACATAACCCCTGATTCAATACCAAAGTATTTTGGCTCACCAGTGTCTGATTGCACATAGCTTTAAATATTTTATATTTCTTTAATCCTTTCATAAGGGTAAAGAGTTTCAAGCAACTTCCAAGGTCTTGAAGCAGTGTTGAAAATTGCTGAGGCTAATCTTTGGTTCTGTTATTTTATTCCTCTCTGTCTCATTACATGGTACTGTAGTATTTCATTTGGGCCTGTCTCAAATTCTGAAGTCTTTCTTCCATCTTCTTATTTTCAGTCTTTTCTCTCTGCTACCATTAGAGCTTTCTGTGACAAAGTAATTAACTACCAGGCATATCCGATAATGTGTTTACATAGAAATGTCTTTAAAATATATTATTAAAACGATGTTATTAACCCTGAAAATAACTCAAAGATAGAAACTGAAACTTAGCTCCTCCCATCATGAAAAGACTAAAGATTTTCAACTTACCTTGAATTCCTTAGCAGTCTTAAAATATAAGTCAGAAAGTTATATTAGAAGAGCTGGTGGAAGACACACTAAAAGTTTTGCCTAAACCCCTTTAGATGTCCAGAAAACAGATTATTTCATACCAATAATAAAGCAAAGAACTTTTATTTATTTATTATTTATTTATTGTTTATTTATTTATTTATTTATTTATTTATTTATTGGTGGTACTGGGGTTCCTGGAAGCCGTTCTACCTCCGGGCTACACTCCCAGACCTATTTTTACATTTTTTTAAAAATTTGGAAACAGGGTTTCCTAAACCAGCAGTTAATGAGCTGCAGTCCTTAATCCCAAAGAAGGAATTCTTTCTCCATACTTTAGCACAGAATTCGATGTAAGTTTCCAGCCTTTGGACCCAAGACTGACATATCAACTCTGACTTGACTCTTCAGTTGGCTGACTTGCCCTGTAGATCTGAGTCACCAGACCCCACAACCATGTAAGTCAACTTCTTAAAATCTCTCTCTTTACACATACGTGTGCGTGCACGTGCACACACACACTCACGGATATATCTGTTTGTCTTTCTAGTTCTTTTTCTTGGGAGAGCTCTGCCCATTTCTTTGTTTCCACTTGGGTTTGGCCAGTGGGTGACCCTCAGAAATTAGGTTAGGGATATTTAATCCCCTGACTGTCTTCCTCCTGGCCCTGAGTTAGAGTGTCTTTAACTCTACCAAGGGCCACTGCTCATGCTGGGCAGCCCTCATCAGCCAACAGGTTCTAGATCTTTCTCTCCATTCCCTTGTCTGTTTGAGCCTGGTAAAAATTATCTGGTGCTGTTAACTCCTACATGCTCTGCCATTCCATGTCACTGTGTTTTGCCCTGCCCAGACATTTTTGAAAATTTTATTTCTTAAATTCCCTTCAAATTACCAATGTATACCCTAATAATTAGTTGTGTGTGCATTAAATATCTCTAAAACAACCAGGTGTGATGGTACAAGCCTGTAATCTCAGTACCTGGGGACTGAGATAGAAGGATGGCACATTTGAGTCCAGCCTCAGCAATTTAGGAGGCTCTCAGCAACTTGGCAAGACCCAGTTTCAAAGTAAAAAATAAAACTGGGCTGTAAGTGTGGTTTAGAAGTAGAATGCTCCTGGGATCAGTCCCCAGTAACTAACAACTCTCTCTCTCACGTGCGCTTTCGCTCTCTTTTACCCTCTCTCAAATCATAAAAAAAACAAGTGATGGTTTTCTATAGCTTGGGAAACTGGGTGAGAGGAAAAAAACTTTCCATTAGAACAAATAGCAACTTCTGGAAAAGTTTATGAGGGAAACAAGCAACTTTTTTTGTGAGATATCCTGAGTGGAAGTGTTTTCTGGATTTCTCTTTCAGTGTATTTATAGTTGGTATACAGAAAAGCTTCTGATTTTAAGATTGATTTTGCATTGAGACACTTTGCTGAATATGTTGGTCAGTTTCTTAGCCTTTTGGTTGAGTTTGTCGGATCTTTTAAGTATAGTATCATGTCATCTGCAAAGAGTGAAAGTTTTAGTTCTTTTCCTATTTGTACTGCTTGATTTCCTTTTCTTGCCTATTGCTCTGGCTAGAGTCTCAAGTACTATAATGAAAAGAAGTGATGATAATGGGCATCCTTGTTCCTGTTTTTAGGGGGAATTCTTGCAGTTTTTCCCCATTTGATATGATGTTGGCTGTGGGCCTATTGTAGACTGCATTTATGATGCTGAGGTATGTTCCTTATATTCCAATTCTCTGCAGTGTTTTTTTTTTTTTTAGCATAAATGGATGTTGGATTTTGTCAAATGTTTTTTTAGCACCTATTGAAATGATTATGGGATTTTTGTCTTTGGTTCTGTTTATGTGATGAATTACATGGACTGGTTTTCATATGTTTAACCAGCCTTAAATCCCTGGGATAAACCCTACTTGGTCATGATGTATGATTTTCTTAATGTAGTTTTGAATGCGTGTTGCTAGTATTTTGTTTAGCAGTTTTGCATCCATGTTCATCAATGATAGAGACCTGTAGTTTTCTTTCGTTGAGCTGTATTTATTTGGTTTGGGTATTAATGTAATCTTAACTTCATAGAATGTATTTGAGAGACTCCTGTTTCTTTCTTTTTCACAAAAGAGATTGAAGAATATTTGGGATTAGCTCTTTTATAAAGGTTTTTATAGGAACTTGGGAAACCATCTGGTGCTGGGCTTTTCTTTGATGGTAGACTCTTTATTGCTGCTTCAAACTTTTTGATTGCTATTGGTTGGTTTAATTTTTCTATATCTTCCTGACTCAGTTTAGGAAGGTTGTATTTATCTAGAAAATCTTCCAGATTTTCCGTTTTGTTGGAGTACAGTTTTTCAAAATAATTTCTGATAATCCTCTGGATTTTTACACTGTGAGTAGTAATATCTCCTTTTTCATCTCTTATTGTCATTATTTGGGTTGATTCTTTTTTTTTTTAGTTAAGTTGGCTAGTGGTTTATCTATATTATTAATGTTTTTGAGAAACCAGCTTTTGGTTTTGTTGATTTTCTGTATTTTTTTTTATTCTCTAATTTGTTGAATCCTGCTCTGATTTTAATAATTTCCTGCCTTCTACTGGCTTTTGGGTTAGACTGTTCCTGTTTTTCAAGGGCTTTGAGGTATGTCATTAGGTTATTTATTTGGTGATTTTCTGTTCTTAAGTGGGCACTCAGTGCTATGAATATTACTCTTAATAGCCTTCAGAGTATCCCAGAGATTTTGATATGTTGCATCTCTATTTTCATTTGTTTCTAGGAATTTCTTGATTCTAGTCCTTACTTCTTCTATGACCCATCCTTCATTCAGCAGTGGTGTTCCGTTTTCACATGTTTATGTGATTTCTGTTGCTCTTCTTATAGTTGACTTCTAGTTTCATTCCATTATGGTCTGAAAAGACACAGGGAAGTATGTCACATTTTTTGAATTTGCAAGTGCTCACTTTGTGGCCCTGGATGTGATATATTTTGGAGAAGGCTCCATGAGCAGTTGAGCAAAATCTGAACTCTGCTGTAGTTGGGTGGAATATTCTATATGTGTCTAATAAGCTCATTTGGTTGATGGTGTTCTTTAGGTATGAGGCATTTTTACTGACCTTTTGTCTAGAATATCAGCCTAGCAATGTGAGAGGGGTGTTGAAATCTCCCAGTATTATGGTATTGGAACTGATGTATGACTTAATATCTCAAAGTTTGTTTTATGAAAGTAGCTATACCTATGTTTGGTGCATAAATGTTGATTATCGTTATTTCCTCTTGCTGGATTATTCCTTTTACCAGTGGATTAACTTGTTCCAGCCCTTTACCTTTAGTTTGTGACTATCTTTACTTGTAAGGTGTGTTTCTTACAGGTAGCAGATAGATGAGTTCTGGTTTTTAATTCATTTTGCCATCTTATGGTTTTTTATTGGGAAATTGAGGCCATTTATGTTCAGTGTGATTAGAGATGATTTTTAATTCCTTTTTTTCATTCTTTATTTTGTTTTTTTAATTTTTTTGTATTTGTGCATTGTATTTATACATCATATTGGAGTATAAAACTTGTATGGACATATATGTACACATCGCCCATTTAGTCCCTACCCAGTTCACACCCAATCCCTCCCCATCCCTCATTCCCATGCTTGGCTTCATGGTTGACTTCAATACCATTCTTTATTTTGAAACAGGGTCTCACTGAGTTGCAAAGGGTTTCACTAAGTAGTCGAGGCTGTCTTCGAACCGTGATCCTCCTGTCTCAGGCTCCCAAATACTAGTATTACAAGCATGCACCACCACGCCTGGCTTGGTTCTATTTTTGTTTGTTTGTTTTTAAACAGGGTCTCTTAAGCCAGCATGGCTGGATTTGAACCTGTGTGATCCTCCTGTCTCTGCCTCCCAAGCATGGGGATTACAAGCATGCGCCACCACGCCCAGCTTTAGTTCTATTTTTTTTAAATTTTTTATTGGTGTACTCTATTCATACATAATAGTGGGATACAAACTTTTGTAGACATACATGCACACATCGCCCAGTCAGCCCCCACCTGATCCCCATCCCATTCCCTCCCCATCCCTCCTTCCCATGCTTGGCTTAGTGGTTGACATCTAGTATTATAGCAATTTATCCAAAATTAAAAATGATAATCTCACATAACAGTTTCATTTGTCTGATACCAAGCTTTTGATAACTTAAAGATAACATTTTAATATTTCTTTTTGCTTTCTTTCTTACCAGAGAATATTTTTTTCTTTTCTTTTTTTTAGGTGAAACTATCATATATTTATATATTTATTTTTCAGAAAAAAAATCTATCCTAATATAGAATATGGACTCTAGATACCCAAAACAATCTCGAAAAAGAACGAAGCTAGAAGATATATATTTTCTGATTTCAAACCATATAAAGCTACAATAATTGAAACAGTGTAGTACAGGCAGATATAAACCATTGGAGTTAAATAAAAGCCTAGAGCTAAATTCTTCCCTATATTGTCAAGTTATTTTTGACAAGGTTTCCATGAACATTTGGTGGTGGAAATAATAATCTTTTAACTAAATATTGTTGAAAAATAATAATTACATGAAAAAGAATAAAATTGGACCCTTACCTAACACCATATACAAATATTAACTCAAAATAGATAAAACACCTAAATATAAATCTTAAGACTATAAACTTATAGAAGAAAATCTGGGTCATAAAACCTCACAACATTGAAATTGGCAGTGATTTCTTGGATATGATTTCAATGGCACAGGCAACAGAAGAGTATACAAACTCCCTAAAAAATAAAAAAAAATATTGTATATCCAAAGACAATGTAAACAGAGTTAAAAGTTACTGATTGAATGGGATAAAATATTTCTAAATGCTATATCTGAAGGTATATTAATATTCCAACTAGAAATCTTAAAAATTAACAACAATAAAAGCAAACAATACAATTTAGAAATAGGTAAAAGACTAACATAAGTAATGAATCTTCACAGATAACTAATCTTAGTTGTCTGTGGATGGAAAATCTTGTTTCTCTGGTTCTGGTGTGTGTTTACCTATTTCTTCTTTGTAGTTAATCTCTTTGAGTATTTTCTCTAGTGCTGGTTTTGAAGACATAAATTCCTTCAGTTTCTGTTTGTCATGGAAGCTTCTTATTTCTCCATCTAATTTGATAGAAAGTTTTGCTGGGTAGGAAATTTTTGGCTGGAAGTTGTTTTCTTTCAAAATTGGGAATATGTTACTCCAAGCCCTTCTGGCCCTCATAACTTGTTTTGGGAAGTCTGGAGTGATTCTAATTGGTTTGCCTCTGAATGTCACTTGGCCCTTTGCTTTTGTTGCCTTTAAGATTCTCTGCTTGGCTTCCACATTGGTCATTTTGATAATTATGTGGCGTTGGGATCCTCTTCTCTGATCCTGTCTAAAGGGAGTTCTATAAGTTTCCTGGACCTGTGTATCAACCTCTTGCTCTATGTTTGGAAAATTTTCTGCTATTACTTCCTTGAAGAGATTGTTGATCCCTTTGGTTTCACCTTCTTTTCCCTCCTCTATTCCAATTATTCTTAGCTTAGCTCTCTTAAAATGGGCCCATATTTCTTCAATGTCAGATTCCTGCTGTTGGATATTTTCTTCTAAATTAGAAACTATGCATTCATTTTTGGATTGCTCATCTTCTAAGAGCAAGATTCTATTCTCCATGTGGTCTAATCGGTTGTTTGTACTTTGAATTGAGGCCTTTACTTCATTAATTGCATCCTTTATCTCTTTTTGGCTCTCTCTGAATTCTTTTTGAAACACTTCTATTATTTCTACAGTTATTTTCCTGATTTGATATTCTAGAAATCTCTGAATTTCTATTTTATCTGGTTCTGATGTTGTGGGGTTGTAGGCATTCATTGCTCCATTGTTATTTCACTTTTCCATGATTTTGGAAGTTTGTGCCTTCTCTGGGTTCTTCCCTTGGGTCACTATGACTTCACTTAAGGTGCTCTGGATCTCAAGTCTGTGGTATCTCAGACCCCACTACTCCTTTACTGGGTTGTATCACAGAGTCTCAGACCCAGGGAGTTAATAGAGGCTGCTTTAGACTATGGGGGGGGGTGCCCGGTTGGGCATTCTCCTATGGTGTGATATCTCTGCCACCGCCACTCCCCCACTGGGTCAAGTCCCTGGGAGTGCAGTACTGGGATTTCTCCTCTGGGGCCCGCAATTTGACTCACTGTTGTTGAGTACGCAGATCAAGCTGTAGTGGACTCGGTGAATTTGCTGCTGCTGCCGCCGGTGGCAATATGGCGCTGCTGCCACACCCTCGGCCGTGAGGCTGGCGTATTTGTCCTCTGGTTTTGAGCTCCGCTCTGAGTCCCTGCAGTGTGTGCTGAGCTCAGCCACTGGGAGCTTTAGATGTTCCCTGTGCCGAAAAATCCCGCCCAGCTGTTCCACAGTGGCTCACCTCGGCTTGCTGTAGCCGTCGGTGAAATTGCCGCTGCTGCCGGCAGTAAGGCGCTGCTGCCGCGTCCTCAGGCGTGAGGCCGGTATATCTCCTCTGTGGCTCTGAGCTTTGTTCTGAGTCCACTTCCTCTCTGGAGCCTGGTGATTTTTTTTGTTTCTCTGGTGATGGTGTTTCTGGCTATGAAAGGCGCTGATTTTGTGGTAATGGAGATTAGTTGTTAGAGGGGGCTCTTAAGCCCCGCTTTTCTTGGTCGCCATCTTCCCGGAAGTCCGATTTTTAATTCCTAACATTTTGAGTTTTAATTCTGTTTGAAGTAGTGTTTGTCCTTTTTTGCTTAGTTGTTTGCTTCACGAAAATTCTTGTTTCTCTGGTTCTGGCATGTATTACTTATTTCTTCTTTGAATTAATCTTTTGGGGTATTTTCTCTAGTGCTGGCTTGGAAGATACAAATTCTTTAAGCTCTGTTTGTTGTAAAAGATTTTTATTTCCTCATCTAATTTGAGAGAGTTTTTCTGGGTAGGAATTTTTTGGCTACAAATTGTTTTCTTTCAAAGTTTGGAATATGTTACTCCAGGCCCTTCTGGCTTTTGTGACTTGGTTCAGGAAGTCTGGAGTGATTCAAATTGGTTTGCTTCTGAATGTCACTTTTTTGTTGTTGTTGTTGCCTTTAAGATTCTCTCTTTGGCTTCTACATTTAACTATTATGTGTACACCTCTAATCCCAGTACTTAGAAACCCGAGGCAGGAGGATTACAGGTTTGAGGAAAGCCTCAGCAACTTATTGAGATCCTCTTTCAAAAACTAAAAAATATGTAGGGCTAGGAGTATAGCTCAGAGGTAGCTGGGTTCAATCCCTGGTACCACAAAATAAAAACAAAATAAAGCAATCAAATATTACATACTGCTATGTGTGGTGGTGCCACGATTGTAATCCCAGCATTTGGGAGACTGAGACAGGAGGATAGTGGTTTGTGGACAGCCTCAGCTACTTAGTGAGGCCCTTTGCAACTCTGTGAGAACCTGTTTAAAAATAAAGAATAGCCGGGCGTGGTGGCGCACGCTTGTAATCCCCGCGCTTGGGAGGCGGAGACAGGAGGATCGCACAGGTTCAAAGCTAGCCACGCTGGTGTAAGAGACCCTGTTTCAAAATATAAAATAGGTCTGGGAGTGTAGCCCGGAGGTAGAAGGGCTTCCAGGAACCCCAGTACCACCAAAAAATAAAAAATAAAGAAAGAAAGAATAAAAAATAGAGCTGGGGTGTAACTTGGAGGTAGAATGCCCCTGGGTTCCAACCCTAGTACTACAAAAAAAAAAAAAAAAAAGAAAAGAAAAGAAAACAGGACACACTATTATTGCAGCTATACTGTGATCCAGTGGTTGTTCTGCTCTTCAGATGTCTGCCCATAGAAACTTTTTTCCAGAAGAAGGTATGCAGGTCACACAGAACAGACATAATCACTCTTCCAGCAGCAGGATTTAGGAATCCACTCTGTTAAATTCGTTGTCACTCTGATGTGTTTGTTCAGAGACCCTTTTTGAAGCCACACAATAGTACCTTGAGTAAAACACTTTGAAAAACTCAATTAATGGTGGTTGGACTTTCTTCAGTAATGTGAGTGCTAATTTTGGCACTGTTCTTAGAAGGAAGCATGATTCTCTTTATGAAGAAGATTCCAAGAACTGATTGATTGTGGCCCAAACAGGGTCTGCCCATACATGCCTCTCTGGCCACTGTGTGTTGGAAACAAAACAAAACAAAGCTTAACATGCCTCAGCCAGAAAGAGGAGATTCAGGAAAAAATGGAAGGGAGAGAGAGGCTGAGGCTGCCTGAGGCAGGTTTGAGAGATACAGTCAACATCGCAGGGAATTGTAAGGACTCCTAGGGAAACAGTTTTGTTTGCATTATTTAGTATTTTTACCATTAGTATTATTGCTATTATTTGTACTGAAGGTTGATTCAGAGGAATTCTACCTCTGACTTATACCCCCTAGCCCTATTTTATTTTTTATTTTGAAACAGGGTCTTGCTAAGTTTCCTGAGGTACCTCACTAAGTAGCGAAAGGCTGGCCTTGAACCTGAGATCCTCCTGTCTAACCCCTCAAGTACCGGGGGGACAGGCATGTGCCATCAGGCCCAGCTTGTTTTGTAATAAAAAGAAGGCTTAGGTAGGGAAAGGCTCTATTCCCTGAGGCTGGATAGAAGAAAAGGAGCTCATTAGAGAGAAGTAGGGGTGGATTCCAGATGAGACAGGCAAGAAAACTGGGATTCAGGTTGATGAGATCATTCCATTTCAAGTTAAACTGGCTGTGTCTAAAGCAGCCAGACCCCAGCAGGGTCAGGGGCACTGTACAAACAGTGGCCACCAAGTTTAGGTGAGGACAGGGTGAAAAGCCGGAAGGCTGATCTATGTGTGAAGCTGTTAGTCTATACCTTGTGACTCTTGTCTGTTTGTTATTTTTCACCCGAATTTAATTTGTTTGGTGAGATTTCTGTGTGCTGAGCTAAGTCCACCCTAATACGTGGCTACCCCATTGCACAGGCTGGGGGTAAAATGTGGTGGTGGTGCTGCTGCGGGAAAGGTTAGGGAAGACAGAGTGGCCTTATTAAGCCTAAGATGACTCTCCAGAGAGGAAAAAACAACATGAAAGATGCATATATGTCTTTTCTTGGTCTCTTAGAAGAGTGGCAGGAGGTAGGCTGGGTGAGGATGAGGTGCCCTGCAATCCTGTGATCCTGCAGAGATTTTAGGGCAAGGGCAATGGTAAAGTGGGCAGCATCTTTTCAGATATGAAGCATCTTTCCTTTCTGAAACCAAGTTGTTTAAAATATACATTCAATAGCTGCTAAAGAACAATTGACAATATGTATGGGGTAACAAAAGCATGGTGATACAAACTGACATGTGTTTTCCAGGGGTCAGGGTTGAGGGGAGGGCATGACTCTTAGCAATAGGGATGCCTGTCGTTTGTGTCTTAGTGATGGAGCTCGTCTGTGGTGGCAGCTATACAAATTGCTATACGACAAAGCATCATAGACTACATGCATGCAAATAGCACAGACATACCAGTTGCATCAGAATCAGGTCTTCAGTTCAGTTTCCTGATTTTCATAATTGACCTGTCCTGTGGAAGATGACATCACTGGGGGAAGGTGGATGAAGGGCACAGTGAAACTTGTGAGTGTGTGTGTGTGTGTGTGTGTGTGTGTGTGTGTGTAATTTTTATGTGAATATAAAATTATTTCAAAAGAAAGAGCTTAAAATATCTCTGATTGCCAGTGATGTTGAGCATTTTCCATGCATTTATTGGCCATTTGAATTTCTTCTTTTGTGAAGTGTCTATTTAGTTCACTTGCCCATTTTGTTATTGGATGATTTGTTTTTTTAGTGTTGAGTTTTTTGAGTTCTCTGTATATTCTAGATTAGTCTCTATCGGAGGGGTAGGTGGCAAAAATCTTCTCCCATTCTGTTGGCTCTCGATTGAGGTTCTTGACATTTTCCTTTGCTGAACAGAAGCTCTTCAGTTTCATGCAATCCCATGTATTGATTCGCCTATTAATTTGTTGTGCCTTTAGGGTCTTGTTGAGAAAGTGTTTATCTGTGCCTATATGTTGCAGTGTTGGACCTATGCCCTCTTCAAGGAGCTTCAAGGTCTCTGGTTTGATTTCCAAGTCTTTGATCCATCTTGAGTTGACTCTTGTGCAGGGTGAGAAAGTGGGATTAATTTCCAATTTTCTGCATATGGTTAACCAGTTTTGCCAACACCATTTGTTGAAGAGGCTATCTTTTTTCCAGTATATGTTTTTGGCCCCTTTGTCAAAAACCAATTGGCTGAAAGTTTGTGGACTTGTTTCTGGGTCTTCTATTCTGCTCCATTGGTCTATGTATCTGTTTTTTTGCCAGTACCATGCTGTTTTTATTACAATGGCTTTGTAGTATAGTTTAAAGCCAGGTATTGTGATTCTTCCTGCATGGTTTTTGTTGCTGAGAACTACCTTGGCTATTCTGGGCTTTTTGTTATTCCAGATAAATTTAAGGACTGATTTTTCTATGTCTGTGAGGAATGATCTTGGTAGTTTAATGGGCATTGCATTAAATCTGTAGATCACTTTTGGAAGGATGGCCATTTTAATGATATTTATTCTGCCAATCCATGAACATGGAAAATCCTTCCATCTTCTAAGATCTTTGATTTTTTTTTTCCAGATGCTTTCCCTAATATGTGAGAGTTAGGAAGAAATGGGTCATAGGAGGAACTCTAGATGAAAAAGGAAATCCTATAGAGGAGCAAACAAGGCAACCTAAAGGAGGAGAAAGGAGGGGGGAAGTGGAAAATCTCTAAAACACACAAGGTACTTAAACATATCGAAGTCAACCACTAAGCCAAGCAAGGGAGGGAGGGATGGGGTGAGAATTGGGTAGGGGTTAAATCAGTGATGTGTATATGTCTGTACACACAAGTTTTTTTACCCCAATATGATGTATGAATATAATGCACCAATAAAAAATTTAAAAAAATAAAGAGCTTAAAACATCTTGATAAATTTAAGCCATAAGACACAGCAGGCATCGATTACCAACCACCCACTCTCCAAGAGCATTGCCCTTATTTTGAAAAGCTTCTAAGCCCTTCCCAGATCCTTTCCCAACAAGAAAACTACTAGGATTCATTCTTATAAAACAATGTCAGGATTTTTGTAAAAGAAAAACAGCTCCTCTCTTTGCGTTTCCCTAGAGTTTTTCCCTATATATTTATATCCGCAAAGAATATACTGTTTAACTTTGGGTGACCTGGAATGTTATGGGGTCATTCTACATAGACTTTCCAGCTGTTGGCTTTTTCTCTCAACACTTCCTTTCTGGATTCCATGCATGTTCTGTGCAGCTTTGTGATTTATTCATTGATGTGTTTATTGTGAATACAACACAACTTAAGGTCCATTCTATTGTTTATCAACATTTAGTCTGTTTTCAGTTCCATTATTTTTAATTATAAATAGTGCTGCTATAACCATGTTTTACATGTCTCCTACTCCACAGTGTAAGAGTGTCTGTAAGGGATATACCTAATGTCAGAAAGTTCAGCTTCTTTTTTAATTTACTAGATGACATCAAGTTATTTTCCAAAGTGGTGTAACTGTTGCTGTGCATTCTCAATAATAACAGGGATTATAAGGACTCTGACATCTGTGTGTATGGTGAATGTAACATTGGGCTTATAATGTGGTTTTCCCTTCATTTTAAACAAGATCGAATATTTTTATATATTTGTTGGCCATTGCTTTCTCTACCTCTGTGAAATATACATGTTTTGTTCACATATCAGATGGATTTTGTTTTCTTATCCACTGGTTGAAGTTTCTGGTGTATTTTGATGATTACTTCTTTATGTTGTATTTTCTCCTAGTTTCTGGCTTCTTTTTTCACCTTCATCATGTCTTTTAAGGAACGTAAACTCTTAATTTTAATAGGTTGATGCAATTTTAAATATATCGTATTTATAGCATATATTTTTTCAGTCTTTATAAATCAGAAATACATAAAATGATTACCCTATATTAATAAATTGGATAATTCTTTTTTACATTTATATCTTGGGGGGGTACTGGAGGTGGAACCCAGAGGCTTTCTACCACCAGGCTATAATCCTAGACCTATTTTATATTTTATTTGAAAGCAGGGTCTCACTAAGTTGCTGAGAGCCTCACTAAGTAGCTGAGGCTGGCTTCGAACCTGTGCGATCCTCCTGTCTCAGCCTTCCAAGCACTGGGATTACAAGCATAAGCCTCCATGTCTGGCCTACACTTAAATCTTTAACATACCAGAAATTGGCTGTTTTTTTTTTTTTGTAGTGTGAGAGATTCAATTTTATTTTTTAAATTAATGGGTAATCCATTTTTCCCATGCCCATATATTGAAAAACATATATTTCTCTCAATATCTGAAGTGCCACTCTAGAAAATGTAGGCAGATTTCCACGCATGTGTATCTTTGTGAATGTCTGTTTCTGAGCTCTATATTGTATTGCACTGGTCCATCTGTATATTTTTCCCACCAACATTACATTGCCTTAATTGCTATAACCTTAGAAGAATTTTAATATCTGGAAGAAAGTTCTCCCATATGGTTCTTCTTTTTGAGTAGAGTCTATTCTTGGTCCTTTGTTTTTTCATAAGCATTTTAGGATTTGCCAAGTTTCCCCGAAAGACCACAAGAATTTTGATTGGAATTATGTTGAATACAAAAAGTTATATTTCTTTCTTCTTCTTCTTCTTTTTCTTCTTCCTCCTCCTCCTCCTCCTCCTCCTTCTCCTTTCCTTCTTCTTCTTCTTCTTCTTCTTCTTCTTCTTCTTCTTCTTCTTCTTCTTCTTCTTCTTCTTCTTCTTCTTCTTCTTCCTAGAGATTGAACCTAGGGGCATTATAGCTCTGGGCTACACCCCCAGTCCTTTTTATTTTTTTACATTGAAACAGGGTCTTGCTAAGTTGCTGAGGCTGACCTTGAACCTGTGATCCTTCTCTCTCAGCTTCCCATGTACTGGAATTATAAGTGTGCACCACACACCTGGTAAAGTGTGGCTTCAAGTGTGTGTGCTTATCAATTTGATCATATTTGGCAGACACACAGACATTATACTTCATTTGGTTTTTGAAAGACAGGAAGTTGGTTTGGTATAGAAATAAAGGAAGCTAATGGTTCTCTCCCAGCTCCAAAACATCACTGTCTCATAACAGTATGAAAGATTCTGTGCTCCAATATGGCATTAACAAATTTTCACTTACAAAGAGTTATTGCTAGAGTCAAAAGATCTTAGTAAGTGCTATGGTTAGGTGTATGAGTACATCAATATCAACTCATGAAGATTGTATTTCAGTGTATGCCTGGTGCTAAACATTGGAGCCAGACCTGAAAGCAAACACTATATAATAGTTTTTTAAAAGCCTTTGTATTTAGTATATCTATGCATGTCTTATCTGATTTTGTGTCAATATATAACAACAAGGACTCAATTCATTTCTGCTGAGGATGTGTGATTATACAAATACGGATGCGGGATGAATTTTAAAATGAAACTATATGGACTACTCTGCTGTTTGATCAAATTAATATTCATAATAGTTTTGGAGATTTATTAGGTCTAAATAAAAATGCCATGTGAAAGCCTGGAGATGCTAGACATGTGAACGCCGGCCAGCCCGTTCCACGGTTAACACCTGAGCAAAAGGTTATTATCTTGGCCAAGGGTGCTCAAGGAGGCATTGAAGCTGGGCTTAGCTTTGACAGTCTTGCACACTGATATGTAGTTTGTGTTTTCCATATGGGAGAATCAAGTGTGCCTTCACAGGCATTATTCACTGAGACAGAGTCTTTCTGGTAAGTTCTTCAGGCATTTGCCTTATGGGAAAAAGCATGATTTTGCCACTTCCTAAGAAACGGGTTGTTCCTAATGTGCTGTCATTAGGTTCTCATGACGTATTGGTATGTGGTCTATTATTGTCTGACAATTAGATCCGTGTCAACGCAGTCAGGCTGACCCTATGGAGATGCTCCAGAAGCTTCTGGTTTCCACTTGACTGCAGGGTCAATTCCTGTGTGTATTTGTTGCATTGTTTTGTTTGTGGAGATGGGGGTCTCACTATGTTGCCCTGGCTGGCCTTGAATTCATGATCCTTCTGCCCTAGCTTCCCTAGTAGTTGCAAGTAGATGCGTGCCACAATGCCTCGCTTTACTATAGTGTCAACTCAACCAACTAATATACAACTCTTGATTGCATTAGTATGATTCAGGAAAGATACCACTTTTCTAGATGTTGATGCAAAGTTACACAACAGCTTCTAATTGTTTGGGGATGTGGAGTGACAGGACCTTTGCACTCAAAAAATTTAAAATCTGATACATGAAAAAATTTTAAAAATGCCTTATTACCATGGGCCATTTCAGGAAAAAATGGGATGGTGCTGGAGTTTCAAGAGTGATCATAATGGAGCAGTTATAGTGGCACAAGGCAGGTTCAAGTCCAGCACAGGCTAACTTGATGAGATCTTGTTTCAAAATAAAAAAATAAAATAGGGCCCGGGGGGGGGGGGTAGCTCAGAGGTAGAATGCTCCTGGGTTCAAACCTCAGTCTCGTTTTGTCACACACACACACACACACACACACACACACACACACACACACTCATAATGGCAAGTGGAAAGAAATATCCCTGATTGCTAATTGGCTGGCCTGCCCGCCTGATTATCCAGCAATGTAGCTTCATTAATTGAGCATCCAGAGCAGTGGTCTTCACATTTTTTCATACCCTTTATCTTAAAAGATTAAAAAAATATCTGTATACCTGTTCCTGTGTTCCTGTCTTTGCCACCAATGTGGGAGTATCCACAAGAAATTTCCATTGAGGTTCACTACACAATTTGTTCTACTAACTAAAATGGCATCAGTGGGATCAACCACCATGGTTTATTTAGGATGCAAGAAACTTTTTTAATTCTAGGGTAATTGAATAGTAGTTAACATTTATTACATGCCTACCAGGCACTAGGCCTTATTCTAAAGTCGTTACATGATTAACCTCAATTTATCTTTACAAAACTGCTATTAAGAAGGTGCTAGAATGAACCTCACTGTACATAGAACTGACGTTGCTGGGGCTCGAGTGAAGCCAAGCAGCAAACTGGGCATTGGGGTCCAGCAGCCATGTCTGGACCCTTGGTCCACAACCTTTTACTTCTATGTAATGACTCTTCCCATGCTGGCCATCAGAATACAGCTTGCCTGAAAGCTTGGAGGTATCCTCGTATCTTTGTATATTTGTATCTTTGTTTTCCACAGAGACCTCTATACTCTCTGTGTGAAGGGCTGACCCAGGTTTCTGGGTGGATTGTGACACAGGGGGGCAAGCCCACTGAGCAGCTGGGTTCATGGGGCAGCGGAAGCTGCACATCACCAAGGGGCCAAGCCACATGATGGAATGTCAGGATGCTCCTTGACTCAGCCATCTACGTGTGACACTAGAATTGTGTCCTTCGTGAGCCTCCATTCCCTTTGGGACTTGAAGGCATCACCCAGAGGTAAACAGGATCTGGGGAAGATGAAAGGAAGGAGGAAAGGAGGAAAGGAAGGGAGGGAGGGAGGGAGGGAGGGAGGGAGGGAGGAAATGGTAGCTCTTTGTAAATTTCAAAATCTTCAACTTAAAACAAAATCCATTCCTTGAAGCAAAAACTGCATGGTCACAGCTGTTACTAGGGAGAAAAGGCAAGTTTAGAGAACCAAATGCATGTCCTTGTGAGTTTAGATTACTCTTGTCTTTGGGCCATATTCTCTCATTGGGTTCAAATAAATGCTTTATATCATGAACAAGAAAGGTTTTTATATAAATTCCATTTCCCAGAACTCTGTGAATGAAATGGAAACTCCCTTTTCTGGTGTGGAAATCAAACCCCCAAACCTGCTGCCTCTTGATTTCCTAAATACCCTCTGGCTTTGCTAGGTGGCGCCACAGGCTCATGCATAGGGCCCTCGCTGCCGTTTGTTGTCCCTGGGAAGAAGGCAGTGAAGAGAAGGAAGACTTGCTGGCTTCTGGGGTTCTCTGAGTTAGGATCATCAGATCAATGGGCAGGAGACCCCTTTGCCCGGCCTTTGGCCTCTTTCATTTCAGGAATTGCATCTCCTTTCCTGGTTGAGCACAACTAGAAGTGACAGGGCTTTGGTTATTTTTCAGGGAAATTCTGCCGGACCTTAAAAGTGATCCTAAATGTGTTTCTGAGTCTCCTATAAGTTGTTCAAAAATTGGGGGAGAGAAGGCCCAAGAATGAAAATAAGAAACAATAATCAAAGGTTGGAATAATCTCCCGAGAAAGGTCAGTGTGCGGAGCGCTCAATGTTCCCAGTCCGGTGGGGACTGGGACAGCCTTTCTTGCTTCCTGCAGTGCCTAAAGGCAGCATGATGTGGAGGAATAAAAGGCTTGAGAGTAGGGAGAGGGTGACACGGGTCCCACCTTGCGTTGTCTGAAGGACAGAGAGGGGCCCAATGACTTAAAAGAACCCTGTTCTGGCCCTCCCAGAGGCCAGAGCTCTTGGAGTACTGACTTCTCCGCCTTCAGCGTTCAAGGCTCCTTAAAATACAAATATGATGGGAAAGTTTTAACTGGAAAAGCTGGAGGATGAATCTATCTCAGGAGCATCTCTCTGACAGAGCCCCGGGAGGAGCCAGTCCCGAGCAGGGAGGGCTGGTGCCTGAGCAGAGCCGAGCTCTAGAATGGAGGCTAGACCTGGTGTCTGGGTGGGAGCACTTCGGCTCACACCCGCCTGCTCCTCTGTTAGGAACCTGGGAGTCAATTCCAGAGTGCCACGCCTGCCTGCCTGGAACTAAGCCTCCCTGTCTGTCCAAACACGCACATTGATTATCTATACACATGTCCTCTTTGGGGTCAGACATATTCCTCCCTTGAAACCCACTTCATGTCCTGGGGAGAGGGTCTGCCCGTGGGTGTCAGTCCTGGTTGAGACTCTGGACTGAAGAGGAAGCTAAGGTAGGGAAAAAATGTTCTACATATGTCCTAGAAAGGAGCTTTCTTCCCTCCACATGCACGTGTGCACAGCACCTGAGACAGAGTAGGAAGGTCTCAGCCTTGCAGGCCAGAGAGCCTCTTCCAGAAAACAGGTAGAAGGAAGTAAGGACTTTATAAAAGTAATATATAAAATACCAAAACAGGAACTTCAGCCTCCACATTTGAAAATAATTAATGAACACACACACACATATACACACACATAGGTAGATAGAAGCTAAGGGGATACACAAAACCCCAAATCAGAGGGAGAAGAGGCTGAAATGTATACATATGGATGTTTTGTATGTGTGACTACATTGTGAGTTTGCTTCTGAAACTGTCCTAAAGACATTTATTTGAGCGATCCTAAGTATTTCTACAGTGGTGTGTACGACTGGATATAATCCATCTACTTCAACCTTGAGGAATCTACAAGCTCTTCCCACATTTATCTCTGTCACAGGGATGGTGCTCCTTTTGGCAGTAAACATCAATAAACTTAAGTGCCATGAATCATATTTTCAATGTTTAATTAAATCATGGCCTAGCTAGAGTTTGATTTATTTCAGCCAGAATTAATTTAGACCCTGGTCCTCATAAATTTACATAGTTTATTTAACATAGCTCATGACCGTACAGACGGTAAAATCCCTTGGTTGGATACAGTATGTGTTGTCAAACCACCTTCTTTTCAAGCTCAAGCAGAGCGGTAGAACATAATTTCTAAGTGTGATGATAACTTTAATCTTCAAATTAGCATCAAGAAGGAAAGCCTATTGTATTTTTAAATAAAGAGAATTATAAGACTATCTAAAGATACCTCATACCATATGTTTTCACTCTAAGAGTGTTAGTGATATGACAAAATATTATTACAAATGAGTGGTGCTAGTGTGTACACACGTGTGTGTGCATGTGTGTGTGCCTGTGTGTGTGGATGTGTTTTCTCTCTTTCTCAGAATGTCCAGAGAAGGTTGTAAATTCAAAGAGTTAAGCAACCAACTCATCTGCCGCGATCAAATATACTAAACAGTGTTTTTAAAAAGCAGAGGCGTGAGTCATGCTGCTATCACGTTCCTAGAATTCTGATGTAAAAGCACCGTGGTTAATTAGCATTCCCAGGAAAGAGTCACAGATTACAGGAAACGAATTGGAAGGTAACAGGAAAAAAGGGTGGGGAACGCAGAAGGCTCTGGCCAGGAACCGGGAGCAGCCAGAGGAAGAAAGTCAGCCTTGCTGCACATTTAAACACAGATTTGGCACATCGGAAATACAGGGGTGCAGAGAAGTGGGAGAACCGAAAGGGGGGCAGAGTGAAAGGAGCTGCCGACCAGAGGGGTGAGAAGTGAAGAACAGGGTCTGGAAGAGGCCTGGGAACAGCAGTGAAGCCCCTGCCGCTGCTGGTCTGGGCCCCACAGTCAAACTGCTTTTGTGGGGTTAGGGTTTTCTGGGCTTCTGAATGTTCAATAGAACTGAACGAGCACTGCTGGCAATTCAGCCTTCACTCTCAGCGGGGCTGGCAGCCTACTGTGGGTGATATCTTAACTCCCAGTCAGGAGAAAGAGTCAGAATCACTTTCTGCAAAGGGAACTACGGAATGGACTTGAGGAAGAACATTTGCGTCCATGCATGTGTTGCAGTAGCGTGTAGATGTAACCTGGGGGCTGGGGCCCAGGGTGGGCGGAGCCCAGGGCAGGCTGCATGAGATGTCCGGCTGCCTCCCCCTCTTCCAGGCCACTCTTTACACCAGGTTGCAATCCTAAACTTCCACATGAGGTCCAAGACAGAATCGTTTTTCTCTCCTGATTGGTTTGATGAATAGGAAACATTTGCAACGATCTACAAGTCCAATTGAATTTTCATTACATACTTAATGAACTTATTTGTCAGAAAGAACTCAGTATTCTTCCAGGAAATCTGGAAGGAGTGGGTGTCCTACTTCTAGCAATTCCTGAAAATTCTCGTGTATTTTTTAATTTCCCTGGAGAGAGGGGCTGCATAGGCCTTTGTTGGTTTGTTGTACGCCATACCCGAAGCATAGCTTTATTTATCTCAAGAAGATATCCTAAAGTTATTTTAAAGTCATTTTGATGCGTCTTATTGTGTTTTGATGAATGACTAAGGAGGGAACAGAATGACTATTGATGTAATTCAATAAAATGTCAGGGAATGCAAATCCGTAAAGGTTGGGGCGATTTGGACTGACCCCTAGGAATCAAGCTGCAAGCTTTAGCAGACTCCTCTTCCCTGCTGTGTGCCCGGCAAGGGCACCATAATGCATCCTGCCTGTGATGAGAAGGAAAGTTAGACCTCAGTGAGAATCTAAGTATTCTCTGCCAATCTATCTGCAAACGCTGGAAAGTCCCATGTGCATGTGATATTGTTTTTGTGAAAATTATGGCTTTAGTGAATGGAAATAAGATGCCAAGAAACTTGAGTAATATTTACAATGTATCATAGGAGTCAAGACTTGTGTTCAAAATCCAGCTCCTTGATTTGGGGAGCTGTTTGGGCATACAGAAATCATGTTATTCCTCTGGGGCTCAGTTTCCCAGGAGGACCATGCTTTTTAACCAGTGCAAGCCTAATTGGCTGTCAACTATCTCCCAAATCTCCTAAGGTTTCCTTATTGAATTTTGAATATATCCTAACAAGGAACTAAAAATAGAGGACAAATTGATTTTTTTCAAAATCTCCCATTATCATATATATATATATATATATATATATATATATAGAGAGAGAGAGAGAGAGAGAGAATCTTTCATATAGATACTATGCATGATAATGATATATACTATGGATGATAGCATGCATATAACATATATGTAACACACATGTAACTCCCATATAAAAAAGATAATGGTGTATAATATTAATGATAGCATGTATGTAATACATTATATGCATGTTTTCTGATGATAATTTTTTTTTCCTTTTTTTTTTGTGGTGCTGGGGATAGAACCCAGAAGCTTTCTACCTCTGGGCTATACACTCAGACCTATTTTGTATTTTATTTGGAAACAGGGTCTCACTAAGTTGCTGAGAGCCTCACTAAGTAGCTGAGGCTGACTTCAAACCTGTGCGATCCTCCTGTCTCAGCCTCCCAAGTGTGGGGATTACAAGTGTGCGCCACCACTCCTGGCAATAGTTTGTATTTCTAATGATGGAATTTGGTCTTGAACTTTTGAATGATAAGGGAAGTAGAGCCATCCTTGGCCTTTGGCTTTTATATGTATACGTGTGTGTGTGTGTGTGTGTGTGTGTGTGTGTGTGTGTGTGTTGCTGGGGATTGAACCCAGAAAGTTACTACCACTGATTTTTAAAATTTTGAAACAGCATCTTGCTAAGTTGCCTAGGCTGGTCTCAAACCTGTGAACCTCCTGTCTCAGCCTCTGAAGTACGGGGTTACAGGAGTGTACCACCATGCCTGGCTCATAGGTACATCTTAAAGGCTAGACAGTATCACTGAAACTAGGTAGCTAGTAATCTAACCAACAGAAAAAAAGGGGACAAATGACTGTAATATACATCTAACTTAGACCTCTAGAGAAGAGAAATTCTAAGAAGACAAATGCATGTCAGGAGAATGGATGGAGCCACCCAAGGAAACCTGGTAGGAGCTGGGCCTGGTCCTGAGTTTGGGAGAACATGCTTGGGCAGGCAGGTCAGCCTTTCCCGAGACACCTTACTGGTGACCTCTTTTTTCTCTGGCCAGGGAAAGTAGGGAAGACCAACTTTCTTGGCTGGGTTATTATTTGCACATAGATGTGCATGGCACAGTAGAACTTTGGAGCTCCTCAAAGCAACCTCAACCAACTCCAAGAGGAGCTCTGGAGGTTAAATGACCTGTTAAAGCTGTCCTGCCTGGGGCTGAGAGGCCACCCTGGGTCCTTACGTGTATCAGCCATCATTGGAAGGGCAAGCCCTTAGGCTCTGCAGCAGAGGTAGGCTGGGGCTGAGGCTGAATTTGCCAGCATGCCAGGAGTGCACCTGTGCCAGAGGCTGTGTGCACTCATAGACATTTCTTCACTTTTTTTTTTTTTGGTGGTACTGGGGTTCCTGGAAGCCCTTCTACCTCAGGACTACACTCCCAGACCTATTTTTACATTTTTATTTGGAAACAGGGTATCTTAAACCAGCGCGCGGCTGGCTTCGAACCTGCGCGATCCTCCTGTCTCTGCCTCCCAAGCGCGGGGATTACAAGCATGCGCCACCACGCCCAGCCTCATTTCTTCACTTTTTAAGTCTCCAATTTTTATCTGTATTCTTATCTGCTCAAATCAAAATCAATCACTAAGCCAAACATGAGAGGGAGGAAAGGGGGAGGGAATGGACAAGCATCATTGATCATGCTCATAAATCCAGTCGCCATCTGCCAACGATCTCTTTCTCTCTCTCCCAAAGACCCCACCTATCTGAGAGAGATTTAGAATGTACTACTGCTTGGGTCCCACCCCTAGAGGTTTGTATTTAATTGGTTAAGTGTATGACCTAAACATTGGGATTTTAAAAATTCTCCAGGTGATACTAATGTCTATCTAAGTTTACGAACCACAGGTTTGTCTTTTATCTGTTTCTTAATGTTTGCTCTGGATTATTTAACTGTCTTTGTTTTGCTTACCCAGCTAGATAGCAAGTCTCTGTGGACTCACCTCTGTGTTAGTCTCTATGGCCTGGCAGAGTAATAGCACAGGGAACCAGAAGCCCAAAGGCTTGGCTTCTCTATCTGGTCTTCCCTGTCTGGCTATGAGATGCTAGGTAATAATAAGATTGAGCATGTACTACCTGATGTGTCCAAGTACTTTGCATGCATTAATTCACTTATTCCATTGGCCTGATGAGACAGGTTCTATGATTAGCCTCAAAGTAGTAATAACATAGAGAAGTCATTTGTCCATGGTTATTACACTCTGTTTCTGGGTGTGAACCTTGGGGACCTGAGCTATGACCATGAACTACTTCACTCTCCTGGGCTGATGTGAATCTGTTTAATTTATTCATCACTAAGTAGAGGAGCCAACTATCTTGGGTCTCTCCTACCTGCAGTGCTGCTGCCCCTACCAGCCCCAAGTACAGATATCACATGGAATAAGTGGTCTGATGCTTCTTGGCCATAAATTGATCAAGGAAGTGATCTCAGATTAGGATGGAAACAAGAGGCAAAGAGGCCACACAGGTAGAAGTTGTTACCCAGGATGATGGCTCTGCTTGCAAAGGTGACTAGGTTAAAGGGATCGTGTGACTGTTACCATCATGCCTCCCTCTGTGCTTTCAGCCTTCTTTTTAGGCAAGCAAATGAGCAGAGAGATATGTTAGAGTCAATTAAAGGATAGTTAAGCTTTCAATGTGGAAAGCTGAATTTCTCTACATAACATAATAATTGGGAATTTGGGGAAATAAAGCCTAAATCTAGAAATAGGATAAGTGGATGATGTGGCCTAAAAAGTAACAGCTAATTTGAGGTGACTGAAATATTCCATGGCTTCTGAGTTTTAAGATGATGGTGTCTGATGTTCAATCGAAGTCATTGCCTGTGTTGTTTAATCCTCCTTCATTAGCACTAAATTATTTATCAGGGTCTGTTGCACATGCAGATGAATAAGAGACAGACCATCCCAGGATACTGGAGAAGGGAAAAGAATAACTTTATGTTGAAAACATTCACAAATGAGCCCATTTTAGATTAATAAGTGCCCCAAACTACCCACACACCCAGTGCACAGATGAAGCCCTTACAGGCTGGTCTCCAGTGACTCAACCTCATTACCAAGAATTTCTTGCATTCAGGCTATTTCTATTTTATCCAAAAGGTTTTCAATTACCTTCAGAGTCAACAGGAAATTAATCAGCAAGTAGAAAATTGAAAGAAGATCTGCATCTCACTGTAGGAGTCATTAAAATAAAAGCAGATTTGGCAAAATGGCTAGATTTAAAAAAAAAAAATCTCTCTCCTACCCTCTACTTAAGTTGAAGATTCCAAAACTGAAGGCCAGAAAAGCAGAGGTTCCCTGGAGGATCAGGTACACACTGTCCTAGGGCCTATACCCTGTCACATCCAAGTGCCCCCCTTTGCTTTGCTGAAAAGCCCCTGGAAACCTGACCATGCTCTGACATGGTCCATTTAAAACTTCCTGGACTCATCTCAGCCACTTCTCTGTCTTGTACTGTTTCACTTGCCTGTCCACTGAGCTCTTGGGGGAATGAGGTTTTTTCCTTTTGTTTTGGAATGATTTTATTTATTATTGTAAGCTAGGGTGAAGAGTGTACTTCCTTGCTTATCACACAGTGATGTAGAAATATTAAGTAATAATAATGCCTGGATACAGTCGAGGACATAAAACTCTGCCTATCACATAACCTTTGCTCTGCCATCCTGAATATCTGGGGAAACAGCTTCTCTCTGTCTTCCTTATTATGGAAACTCAAAATGTGAAGACCCTAAATTAGAGAAGTGATATATGGAATAATGATAAGAAACATTTTCTCATTCTCTTCTACTAGCTCCTGAAAACAGTCCTTTCCTTAGATAGCTCTTGTGTTCAATTCCTGGTACCATAAAACAAAACCAAACAAATAATAATAACAAAAACATACCAAACAGGTCCTCTCCTCCCCCGCCTCAAAGTGATGGTAAGAGAATGGGTGTAGGTTGGTGTATTTTGTGTTGGGTTCTGGTTAAGACACTGAAGTTACTCTCCCTCTCTCTCTGCCTTTCATCTTTGCTTCTTAGCCCTTGCTTAATGTGATTTTCAAAAACACAAGGATTTTGTCTGCTTTGTTTCCTGCAGGCTTGCCCATGCCTATGCCCCAAACTGTGCCTGGCATAGTGTAGATGCTCAAGCAGCATTGATTACTATATTTCTTCCCAGACGGCTTCCTGTATTCGTCTCTGAGCTCACCAGAATTTCCATCTTTGAATTTCAGGTTGGTAGCAAGTGCCCACCCTTGGTCAGACTTTGGCCAGAGGATGGTGTTTTCTAGTAAATGTGGTTGAAGCTGAGGCACTGTTTGCAGCATACACTCTTCATGAGAGTCTTTGGAGCCAGGTAGACACCCACACATGTGTTGAAAATTGGACATAGCTGTAGTAGATTCAGATAGCTGGTAGGAAGTGCCCGGTGGTAATTCCCGATAGAGCCATTTTATTTTTTGACACATAGCAACTCACGGGGACTCCCTCTGTTCCCACAGCATGGGAATTTCTTGCAACTTTGTTGGCAAACACCATTTTCCAAGATAGCCATTATGTTTTTTTAAAACATATCTAATTATTAGGAAATCCGTCCATGCCTCTGTCTTGAATTCTACCCCCATTGGTCTGAGGTCTACCTTTTGGAACCTTGGAGAGTAAGTTTCTCTTCTATGTGAAAACCCTTAAGAAATTTAAGAAGAATATTGTGTTGCTTTGAAGTCTTTTCAAATAAATGCTATCTGTGTACTCCTTAGATTGTATCTAGCATTGCCTCTCTCTCTTTCAGTCCTTAAAAGTGATGGATTCAGTAATTCTACCATGCATGGGAGTTGGGCCTCCCAGAGTTCATATTGAATGATCTTGGTCCCCACCCAAAGGAGAGAGTTCATGTGAGTTCTCAGGGTGTCTTTCTACCACCCTTTATACACACAATAGTTTCCATCAGTGGTGACATCTACTGGGGTCAACAGCTAAAGAAACTGAAACCAGTTAACTGGTTTCCCTGGGACCAATGAAGGTCAAATTGGTATCCTCTAGCTCTCCTCAAGCTCAGGGTATATTTATAAAATCTTCTCTTTTCAAGGTTAAATATATTTTTTTAAAAAACACATGAAACTGGGTGTGCTGGAGCAAGCTTGTAATCCCAACATTTGGGAGGCTCAGACAGGAGAATTGCGGTTTGCAGACACTCAGCTACTACTTAGTGAGACCCTTTAAAACTCAATGAGACCCTGTTTCAAAATAAAGAATAAAATATAGGGTTGGGGGTGTACTTCAGAGGTAGAATGCCCCTGGGTTCCATCCCCAGTACTGCCCCCCCAAAAAACATGCAATTTAGCCAGACGTGGTAGTGCACACTTGTAACCCCAGCATTTGGGAGACTAAAACAGGAAGATCATGGTTCATGGCCAGCCTCAGCTACTACTTAGTGAGGCTCTTTACAACTCAGTGAGACCCTGTTTCAAAATAAAGAATAAAAATTAGGGTTGGGGGTGTGCCTCAGAGGTAGAATGTCCCTGGGTTCCATCCCCAGTACCGTCCAAAAAAAAAAAAAAACCCAAATCAATAACAACAACAACAACAACAACAACAACAACAACAAATCATGCAATTTAGCCAGACATGGTGGTGCATTCTTGTAATCCCAACATTTGGGAGGCTGAAACAGGAGGATCTTGGTTTGTGGCCAGCCTCAGCTACTATTTAGTGAGGCCCTTTGCAACTCAATGAGACACTGTTTCAAGATAAAAAATAAAAAATAGGGGTAGGGATGGGGTGTAGCTCTGAGGTAGAATGCCCCGGGTTTTCATCATCAGTGCCACAAAAATAAATAAATAAATAAATAAATAAATAAATAAATGCAAATAAAAGTACTCACTACAAGTGAAGAATTGCACTAACTGTTGGAATAGGAGATAAAGGACAAATTTCTACCTTTAAAGAATTTGCAGTGAAACAGAATAGGAAGCTGAGTGAATATATGATTGTAGTATAATATAAGTGCTTCAACAGAAGTCTGAAGTACAGATGAGGACTATCAGGAGAGCGCTCAGTTGGAGATGAAGAGGGTTGGAAACTCAGGATGCTCAAATGGTTGCCTGATATTTCCTTTATCATTTTCTTCTTTTATTTTGCTTTTTCAGTACATATTTTGTATAATTAATATACTATAATTAAAAATAGTATGGCCGTCCTGCCACTGTGTGCACAATATGAAAATATTACCTCTTGCCAGTATCTATAGTCCATTTGTACAAGATACAAATTTGCAATTGTCATTCTGGAACTCAGATGTAATACAAGTGTTTTGTTTTGTTTTGGTGCTACTGGGGTTCCTGGAAGCCCTTCTACCTCCGGACTACACTCCCAGACCTATTTTTACATTTTTATTTGGAAACAGGGTCTCCTAAGCCAGCGTGCGGCTGGCTTTGAACCTGCGCGATCCTCCTGTCTCTGCCTCCCTAGCGTGGGGATTACAAGCGTGTGCCACCACGCCCGGCTTTGTTTTGTTTTTTAATGATAAACACCAACAACAAAAAACTCAGGTAGGACCTGAGCTGAGTTTCAAAGCATAATTAGGAATGAACCCCATGAAGAAGGATGGGCGAGAAGAGACTGGGTTGATAAATTAGATTCATTCACAGCACTGGCACTGGCAGAACATGGAATCTGAGCGCCGGAGTAGCAAGATAAGAGACAAAGCCGGACAGTGTGTGCCGCTTGTGACAATGGACTTTTTGCTACATAACGAGACACCTCCAAACCCCAGTGACTTTGGAAAGTCAGTCTTTATTATTATGTTTCATGCGGCGAGGGGTCAGCTGCAGAGTTCCTCTGGCCTGGCCCATCTGATCGGCTGGGCTGGCTCTCTCTCAGGGGTCAGGAGTTAGGAAGAGGCTTGGCTGGTCTTGGATGGCTTCACTCATGTTGGCAGCTGGCTGGCTGTCACTTGGGCATGGAGAGGATATGTTTCTCATCCAGCATGCTAGCTTGGGCTCGCTTACACAATGCTGCCAGAAAGGGAGTGGGATCACATACAGCCATAGGAGATGAGGTCTGAGCCAGGACATCATCTGCCACTTTAGCCACATTTGATCAACTATGGCAAATCACAGACCACTTCAGATTCGAAGGACAGGGACACAGACCACCTTGTGGTGACAGAGGCTGCAAGGTCTGGTTTCAAAGGATAAATATATAGAACAAGGGGTAAATAATTATAGCCATTTTTTGCCATCTATCTAGTGCAAGAACCTTAGATGATTTTATCTTGACAAAGATGGGGAGACAGTCAAAAGGATATATTTTTAAAGTTGTTTTTAATTTACACATGGAACATTAAAACACATACCCACCCCCACCACCCCCGGCAATACTGGAAATTAAACCCAGGGGCATTCTATTTCTGACCTATAGCTCCAGTCCTACTTTTAATACTTTATTTTGAAACAGGGTCTCACTAAGTTATGGAGGGCCTCACTAAGTAGCTAGGGCTGGCCAGGAGCCTGTGATCCTCCTTTCTCGGCCTCCTAAGTACTGGGATTACAAGTATGGACCACATTAACCCCTTTTAAAAAAGTGTGTCAGATAAGGCTTTTGTCAACCGTGATCTTGTTAGGTGGAATGAGGCAGGTGACATTTCCCTGGACACCACCTCCCAGGTCCTGCTGTAGGTCAATGGGGACTAGTCCTCAGTATCCTGTGCCTCTGCTGGTTCTGCTACCCAGAAAGTCACATGAATCTCTCTTCCCATGGGACCATGTTCTCCACTTTCCCACAAGGATATAACAAGGAACAAGTTCACTAACATTGCCAACATTCCTTAGACACAATGAGCAGAGATTCCATTATTCCATCCCTTGGTCTTCCCATCTCCCTAGATAAAACCCACTGTGGCCCTCTGCTTGATCTCATTCAGATCTGCCAGGGAGCTGGGCCATCTCCTACCTTGGACTAATCTTCAGTTCTCTCAGTCGGAGTTTCAGTCTTCCTACTTGATTGAAGGGAAATATAAAGAAAGAAATAGAAAGGTGAGGAGAAAAGGAGGAAACACAAGAGGGGGGAATTACATTTGTACTTTTGTTATCAATTTATATTGCATGGTTCACCCTACATGACAAACCTCTAATTATTCTGTGCATTTTAACTAGCTCTTAATTTAAAATAAATAAATTTTTGAAATTTTTTGGAACTAATATTGAGAAATGCAAGTGGTGGTTACATTTGGGGGACAAGACTTTGGGCAGATTTCATGGGAGTGGGATATTTCAGACTTTCCTTTGCATTTTTTCTCTGCTGGTTGAATTTTCTAAGCATGGCTACGAGACCTACTTGGAAAATAAAATTATAAAAAGTGCTTCTCTGTTTTTAAACTAATTCTTCCTTTATTAAAATATTTTAAAAGATACAAATAACTATCTTTTTGTTGTTTCTACAAGAACACCAAATATTAAATTTAAGTGGAACATTTATTCTGAACCAGGCACTATCCCATGCTCTCTTTAGAGTATCTATAACTCAACAGAGGAGGATTTCCTATGCTTAGTTTCATATAAAGAAATGAAGGCACAAAATAGTTATGTAACTTGTCTAAAGCCACACAGCTATTAAGAATCATGGGCAGTTTCCTATGACTCTGTAGTCAAGGTTTTGTCCACTATGTGATGGTGATAAATTCCATCTTTTAATGAACATCCTTTTAAATTTTGGGGTCATCAAAGAGCACTTGGGACTGCCACCTCACTTCTTATGGCCATCTTTCCAGTTCTGGGCCATCAGCATTAGATGGAATTATATTCAGAACATCTTCATGGGAGTCTCCCAGCATTCTATTTTTTCCCCAAAACTTAAAAAAAAAAAATCTCACCTCTAGTGTTGAAAGTTCATGTTCAACCGAGCTGGTCTTTCCCCTACTTTCTTTTAATGGGCCACTTTCTTCCTAGTTGCTATTCTCTTTACCAGTTGGTTTGAACCAGCTAATCCAAATTAGGCACAAGATAACCATTGTCCTTACCATCTTTTCAGACTTCTGGGAGATAAAGTGGTTCTAGGCCACATGAAGAATGTATGGCCCGTGTTGTTCTTAGCTGACCCGACCTCTTTCCAACCACACAATAAAATGTTTGGAGTCCTCATTCAGATGGTTACTTTGAGCTTTGTTTGTTTGTTCATTGTTAACCACAACTGAACTCTAAGTCTGGGAATAGTTTCTAAGTTTCTGGAAATAGTAAGTGGCTCTCCAGCTTTGTGTTGTTGCTATATCTCAATTTTGAAATGAAATTCAACCTCAAAACCCTCTTTGATTTCTTCCTCTCACTTGATCCCCTTCCCCCATACTCAGTCAGTGGACTCCTCTCTCCAAAATATCCCTTGCATCCTACTTTCATAATTACATTTACCACAGTTGATAAAACAAGTTCAGGCTTTGAAACCTCTTAACCTCTGTGTGGCAGTAACTCCTAACCTGGACCAATAGCTGTATAGTTTTCTCTCCAGCATCCATCTCATACTGAATAATGGCTCTACAGTGGTCACACTGACTCTGCTTCCCTTCAGTGACTGGCTTAGGAAGGAAGGGTATGTGACCTACATCTATGCTAACCACTGTGATGGGACATCTCTGGGCCTTGGAGAATGATTTCCTTGCTCCTATAAATAAGAAGAGCTGGTTTCTTTAGGCCCTCTTGATGTGTGTCATATCTGAATGTGACAGCAGAGTCCCCAGAGACTATTTCTCATGTGCAGTACCTGCAGTCGGCCCTTCCTATGCTGTTCTTGCTATGTGCAGGCTGAACAGTTGAGATATCTATCTATCTATATGTATATCTATCTATATATCTATCTATAGATCTATAGATCTATATAGATCTATAGATCTATAGATAGATAGATAGATATATTTTGTTCTAGATAGATAGATAGATAGATAGATAGATAGATAGATAGATAGATGGTACTGGGGATGGAAACCAAGGTCATTCTACCTCTGAGGTACACCCCCATCCCTATTTTTTTTATTTTATATTTTGAAACAGGGTCTCACTGAGTTGCAAAGGGCCTCACTAAGTAGCTGAGGCTGCCAGCAAACTGCGATCCTCCTGTCTCAGCTTCTCAAATGCTGGGATTATAAGCGTACACCATCACACTCAGCTCCTGATACTTTATTTTATTTTATTTATTTTTGGTGGTACTGGAGTTCCTGGAAACACTTCTACCTCCGGGCTACACTCCCAGACCTATTTTTATATTTTTTATTTGGAAACAGGGTCTCTTAAGCCAGTGCGGCTGGCTTTGAACCTGCACGATGATCCTGTCTCCACCTCCCAAGCGCAGGAATTACAAGTGTGCGCCACCACGCCTGGCCCTGATACTTTATTTTAAATTAATATTTTTTATCAGTGCATTGTAATCATACATCATGCTGATGTTCAGAGTGATAGAGACATACATGCACACAGCACTTGACAAGCTTCCCCACACCCAGGTCTTAACCCTACTCCTTCCCCTTCCCTGTACATGATATTGTGATTGGCATTGAAAATTTAATATATGTACATTGTGTCAAGTGAATGGTTTCCTTCATCAAATCTCCCTCTCCCACCCAACTCCCTCCTTAAGACCTTCTCCGTCACTCCACTGTGGTTTCTCCCCTTTGTCTGAAGCCCCTTTTGTATCTCAAGTTCTCCCTAGTTTCCACATATGAGAGAAAATATATGATCCTTCATTTTTGTGACTAATCTCAGCATAACATTCTCTAGTTCCATCATTTTCCTACAAATGATACAATTTTGTTCTTACTTATAACTTTATGATTGTGTATCTTATAATTTTGTAATCCACTGATCTATGATGGACAACGTAGACTGGTTCCACAATTGGCTATTGTGAACTATGCTGCTATGAACATGAGTACACATGTATCACTATCATAATCTGGCTTCAGTGCCTTTGGAAGGATACCCAGGAGTGATGTTTTAAATACAAAACTTTGATATCCTTCTCTTGTCTTATTGCTCTGGTAGGAATCTCAAGGACTATATTGAAAAGAAGTGATTTTAAAGAGAATCCTAATTTTAAAGAGAATTCCCACAGTTTATCCCCACTCAATATGATGTTGGCTTTAAGTTTATTATTTATTTCCTTAATGATGATGAATTACATTCCTTCTATTCCAATGTTCTGCAATGTTTTCAAAATAAATGGGTGTTACATTTTTGTCAAATGTTTTTTCAGCATCTATTGAGATCATCATGTGAATTTTGTCCTTAATTCTACTTATATAGAGAATAACATATATTGATGTATGAATGTTGAACTATCCTTACTGTCCTGGAAATAAAACCAACCTGGTCATGACGTACAATTTTCTTGATATGGTTTTGAATGTGCATGGCTAGGATTTGTTTAGAAATTTTGCATCTATGTTCATCAATGATGTTGATCTGTAATTTTTTTTTTCTTGAGGGATCTTTATTTGGTTTTGATATTAATGTGATATGGCTTCATAGATGAAGTTTGGAAGAATTCCATCTTATTCAGTTTCAAGGAATAACTTGTATTTTGTTTAGTTCTTCTGTAAAAGTTTTGTAGAATTTAGCTGGAATTCATCTGGACCTGGGCTGTTCTTTGATGGAAGGCTTTTTATTGCTGTTTCTTTGCTTGCTATTGGTCAGATTAGGTTTTCTATATTTTCTTTGTTCAGTTTAGCTAGGTAGATTTTATATGTCTAGAAATCTGTTGATTTCTTCCATGTTTTTCAGTTTATTGGAATATAAAATTTTTAAATAGTTTATGATGATCCTCTGAATTTCCCCATTGTTTGTGGTGATTTCTCCTTTTAAATTTCTGATTTTAACAATTTAGGTTGATTCTCTCTTTCTTTTGGTTAGGTTGGCTAGGGCTTTGTCAATTTTGTTGATTTTTTCAAAGAGCCAGCCTTTTGTTTTGTTGATACTTCATATTGTTCTGTTATTCTCTATTTAATTTATTTCTGCTCTAATTTTAATTATACCCTGATTTCTACTGACTTTGGGATTATACTGTTTCTGTTTTTCTAGATCCTAGAGGTGTGTTATTAGGTTGTTTATTTGGTGAATTTCTGTTTTTCTTATTAGGCCACTCAGTGCTATAAATTTTTCTCTTAATACAACTTTAAAAGTTGTGTTACAAAGTCAGAGATTTGGTATACTGTGTCTTTCTTTTCATTTAATTCTGGGAATTTTAAAAATTTCTCCTCTCATTTTTTTTCTGAAAGAGTTCTCATTCAAGAGTATATCATTCAGATTTCCCCATGTATGTATGTAATTTCTTTTGGTCTCCCTGTTGTTGGTTTCTACTTTTACTTTGTTGTGATCTGAGAAGATGCAGAAAATTATATTTTTAAAATTTGCTTGTGCTTGCTTTGTGGCCCAGGATGGTCTGTTTTGTAGAAGGCTTCATGGGCAGCTGAGAAGAAGAATGTGTATTCAGTTATTGCTTGTTGAAATATTCTGTAAATAGTTATTAGGTCCATTTGATTTATAGTGCTCTTTAGGTCTGAAGAGTCTTTATTCATCTTTTGTCTGGAAGATCTAGTGGCATAAATGGTGTGTTGGAGTCTCTCAGTATTATTGTATTTGCACCAATTTGAGACTTGATGTCCCAAAGAGTTTGTTTTACAAAAATGGGTGCACCTACATTTAGAAAACAGATATTTACTATCATTATACCTTCTTGTTGGATTGTTCCTTTTGTTAATGAGAAGTGACCCAATTTTTCTCTTTTGATGTGTTTTAGTTTAAAATCTGTTTTGTTGAATATGAGTGCTGATACCCCTGCTTGTTTTCAATTTTCATTTGCTTGGTATATCTTTCTTCATCCTTTTACCTTTCACCTGTGGATGTCTTTGGCTCTAAGGTGAGTTTCTTATAAGTAGCATATAGTTTGATTATGTTTTTTTTTTAATCCACATTGCAAGTCTATGTCTTTTAACTAGGAAATTAAGCCCTTTCACATTCAGTGTTATTATTTAGATATGATTTTTTTGTCAGTTTGAGTTCTCTTTTCTGTTTAATATAGTTTAATTTCTCCTTTGCTCAGTTACCCACTTGATGAAGTTCACCTCTTTTTTGGTTCTGGAATTTTCTCCTCTTTTCTTCTTTGTGTTTTATTATTTTCTTTAGTGATGGCTTGGTAGTCATGAATTCTTTAAGTTTCTGTTGTCTTCAAATGTCTTAATTTCTCCATCAATTTTGAATGAAATCTTTGTTGAATATAGCAGTCTTGGTTGGAAGTTGTACTCCTTACATGGTCTGGAGTACATCATATAATCCTTCCTGGCATTCATGACTTGAGAAGTCTGAAGTCATTTTTATTCTTTTGCCCCTGAATACCACCCATTCTTTTGTTCTGACTGCTTTTAAGATACTTTCCTTGGCCTCTATGCTAGTCATTTTGATTCTTATGTGACATGAATAGATCCTCTTTTGATCTTGTCTTAATGGTGTTCTGAATATTTCCTGTATGTGGCTGTCCAAGTCTTTTTATATATTTGAAAAATTCCCTGAAATTATTTTACTGAAGAGGTTTATAATACCCTTGGTTTGTGCTTCTAAACCTTCTTCAATGCATTTTATCCATTAGTTGGGACATTTTTTTATTGTCCCATATTTCTTGGATGTTCAGGTTGTGTTGTAATGTCTTCTGTATATTGTTGACTGTGTTTTCAGTTTTAAATGAACTGCCTTCCAAGAGTTATACTCTGTTTCCCACATGGTCTAGCCTGCTAGAGTTGGTTCCTATTGCAATCTTTAATTCATTTATTGACTCCATCATTTTGCTCAAAACCTCTTTTTGGTTCTTTCTTAAGGCCTCAATTTTCTCCTTCATTTTTTGTATACTTTCTTTCAGGTCTTTTACCATATTGAAAAATAAAAATTCTGAATTCTCCTTCTGGCATTTTCTGAAGCTTATTAATCATGATTTTCCTTGTTGTTGTATTATATAAGTTTATTGTTTCCTTGCTATTCCTTATTCTCATATTTTCAGAGTTCTTGAGTTTGTATTTTTGTTGTCATGGCATCTTCTTTCTTTTTGTATGTGAGTCCTGTGTCCATTTGTTATCCTTTTATAATAATGTCTATTCTGGGGATATATATTTGCCTCTACCAATCTGACTCATATAATCAAACTGTTGAGCTTGTTCCCCAGAGCCTCTTTAGCTAGATATAGCTCTTAAAACAGGTAAACAGGAGTCTCTGATTGGCTGCAGGTGGTTGTACTTTCCAGGTCCAAACTCTCTAGGACCAGAGCCTGCAGCCTGCTGGTGGGGATTTAGTGCCCCATAGACACCATGGCTGCTCTGCTGATTGTGAGCCCATGATATTTCAAAACACTCACTTTTGGCCTCTATGGCCAGTGGGCTTAGGCTTAGTTAGGCCAGTGATTGTTATGTTCTATTCTTCTGGCCTGGCTTGCTGAACTTTGGTGGCCCCTGGGCCACTGCCCCAATCTGCTTGTTATGATCATGTGAAGTATTCTTAGTACTAACATGCATGCATGCTAGGCACAGACTCTACTGGTGGAGAGAGTGTAGCCTGTAGCTGTGATCAAGTGAAACCCTCCTGGGTCCCTGGCCTCCTGGCATCCAAGAATGGCCTGACCAAGATGGTATAGCCACCACTGCTCTCTGCCCAAGGCTGAAGCTCCAGCAGGGAAAGATTGCACAGTTCTAAGCTTGAGTGGTTCAGTTATTTAGCCCCAGGGACACCACTGCTACTCTGAGTAGCTGAGAGCACATGAACTTTTGGCTGGTGTTGGTGCCTGTAGTGCCCAAACATGGCCAGGCATGGGTTTATTGCTTTCTGAGCCTGCATTTTGGTAGGCTGAGTTATCCCCCCCACAACATATATCATGGCTGGGTGTCCTGTGGTGATCCCTGGAGATCCTACAAGGGCTTAGTGAACTTTGGACTGTAGGTCCTTCCTACTCAAATGTCTCTAGAGGCTGTCTGCTAATTCACATTCTGCTATGTTCAACAGTAGCTCCCACCACCAACCTCTGCAAGGGTGGTCTGCAAAGTATCAGACCATGTTAGTTTATTCTGAGGTAGAATAGAAGAAATAAAATTTTAGGTAAAAAGGAGACAAATTAGGAAGGAAAGAAAAATATAGTTTTAAAATCTAAAAAAAACTTCACAATCTTTAGTTTCACTTTACAGAGCTCATTTACTCTTAGGCAAAAGCCAAGCCTACACTTTTAAATCATAATGGCCTAGCTCCATACTTGAAATTCTTGAGACAAGTAGATATCAGAGTTTTACCTTTTGTCAGAGACTTGATTTCCCGGGAAGAAGATCCCTGAGAAAATCACACAATTGCCCCACACACTACTTTCATGTCTCCATGCCTCCAATCCCTGGAATTCTTGTCTCAAAGGAATTGTCAATGTTTGTCAGCCTGAAGATTCAAAGGAAGATTCAATCCCAAGCTGCTCTCACACTCTCAAGATGGCCTTCCTTTCCCCTTGAATGTATATTTCTACTTTTCTTGAATTAAATTTGTCTTTGTCTCTGATTAGCACATGTTGAAATTCTTTTCACCACAGAAGCCAAGAACCCCACAGAAATGTCATGTTTTCCCATGACATATTCCTTGCCATGCAAGTCTCTGTGACCATTCAGGGCAGTATCCTTCTGGAACAGCTTGTTAACTTACAGTCTTGATGAGTGCCACTTCTGATTCCTGTAGGAAGAAATGGGTTTAGCTGCAGAATCTGGCTGGGTTGTCTGGGCCGCTGGGTCCCTGTTGAGCATGGAGCAAAATGCTGACTGCTTTTGATGATGAGATGTAGTTTCTGGCTTCACAAGGATCTACTGCTTTGTTGCTGGAGATCTCTGGGAGCTGTGTTGCTGTCCTGGCCTGGCCTGGCCAAGATGGTGCCACTGTCACCATCTATATGTCACAGACATATAGAACTCTTTAAGGTCTGCTGCTCTATTTTCTGGCTTTGATTCTGCCACAGTTCCACTTTTGTTGCTTTGTTGAGTTTTTCATTGTTTTTCTTCCCTTGTCAAGAAATAGTCTTCCTGGTGGTTGATTTCTGAGTCTCAGAGCAACTGAAACTATCTCCCTCTAAGTCTCCATATTGCCTTTCCAAGAAAACCCTTTATGCTTTCATATTTCTCTTCTAGTTTTCTTAAGTGAGGGGGGTTGAAAATTAGAAAACAGGGTAAGAATCTGTCTAATTTTATAACTTATGGCTTCATCATGTGAGCTATTTTAAAGATATTCCCTAGCCAGGTGTGGTGGCACATGCTTGTAATCCCAGCACTTGGGATGCTGAGACAGGGGGATCGCACAGGTTCAAAGGCAGCCTCAGCTACTTAGGCTCTCAGCAACTTAGTAAGATCCTGTTTCCAAATAAATTATAAAATAGGGCTGGATTTTGAGCCCAGAGGTAGAAAGGCCCTGGGTTTCACCCCCTAGTACCACACACACACACACACACACACACACACACACACACACACAAAACAAGATATTCCCCATTTGGTCATTTTCATGAATTCCACAAATATTCATTGAGCACCTCTTGTCTGAGTTTTTTGCTATACTCTGGATGTACAAAATGAAAGGAGTAGAAATCAGTTTCTGCCATCAAGTATTTGCAGTCTAGTAAAGGAGAGTGGCAATCAGTAACTGACTCCTCTAGAATACCCCCTTCGTTATCAGAATCTCAATTTCACTCAAACCATCATATGTCTATGTGTTTGTCCAGGGGGATGATTTTTAATTTACTTGGGAGTAAGCATGTAAATGAAACTTAACTGGAAGTCTACTGGGGATTTGGGGAAGGATTTTCTTATGCTAAAAGCACACTTACTTTGTGGGGCCCTGCTTTAGGAGACCATGATGTTTGGAGCTGTGGTAGCTTGAGACTGAGCAAAAGTCCACCATTGGGTTGCTCAGCTTTGCTAATATCATTGGACTTTCGATCCAAGTTTGTACCCACCTATGTTTAGACCATGTGCCTTTCTTGATTAAGTCACTGTTGATTTTCCTAACTAAGGCAAGAGAGAGGCATGGATATAAGTAACTAAAATGTAGTACAATAAATGTAATTGTAGTCATACATAGGAAGTAAGTATACCTTACAGGTGAATAAAGATAAAGAAATACCATGTCAGTGGCCCTAGAAATCATACTTCAAGACGCAATCAATGCATATTTATACTACATATCACAAATGCAGCACTAGAAATATGCCTAGTGTCATATAAGGACATCACAGAAGAGTGAGACAGGCCTCTGTAACGTTCATTCATTCAAGAGGGTCACAATTTTCACACTGTATCCTTAGTACATCACACCAGTGGGAATATGGTGTCCATTTTCCCCATGACTCAGAGTATTAATTAAATTACAAAAATCAGGAGGTGTTTGCCAGTTTTTTCTCTTTAAATTTACTACTTCTTGCTGGGCGTTGTGGGTCACGCTTGTAATCCCAGCATTTGAGAGGCTGACAGGACGATCGTGGTTCACAGACAGCCTCAGCTACTTAGTGAGGCCCTTTGCAACTCAGTGAGTCCCTGTTTCAAAATAAAGAATGAAAAATAGGGCTGGCGGTGTAGCTCGAAGGTGGAATGCCCCTGGCTTCCATCGCCAATACTGCAAAAATAAATAAATAAATACATTTATTACTTTTTGTCATGAGTAGGTATTTTCAGACTATGTAGATATACTGATTCTTAACAAAGTTTTACCCACTAGCTTTAGCATCTATTGACAATTCTTATTGAATCGGTTATTACAAGGATGTGTGTAATTTGACTTTTAAAGTTTTCTTATTTCTTCTATATTCCATGGGCATTCTATAAAAGGATCAGCTTTCCCCTTCATTCATTCATTCATTTATTTATATCAGCATGAAATTATAGATTCCCTTTTTATTTAACAGGTAATCTATAAATGTTATTTACTTTGATGCTCAAATTAGTCTAAATAATGGGAGGTATGTTGAGCTTCCTCCTGTGCTCTTATTCTTTGAGAATTTTCTTAAAATATTCCAGGTTCATCCTGAACTTTCCTGCCCTAGCCATGGAACCAGTCATTCCTCACATGATCTTGTTTTGTGAGTGAAGAATGGTGTGGTATTTAGAAGCCAAGATCAGGCACTAAATGTGTTCACAACTACTCAGATAGAATAGCTTCTAGGCCTTTTCTGTGGGCATAAGAACTAGATGTATGTATGCACACATGTGTACATATATCTATATCTATGGAAATATAGATATAATATCTATGATATATAAAGAAATAAAATGTAAGCCGGGCTTGGTGGCGCACGCTTGTAATCCCAGCATTCCGGAGATGGAGACTGGAGAATCACAGTTCACAGACAGCCTCAGCTATTGAGGCCCTTTGCAACTCAATGAGACCCTGTTTTAAAAAATAAAGAGACTAAAAAATAGGGTTGGGGATATAGTTCGAGGTAGAATGCCCCTAGATTCCATTCCCAGTACTGAAAAAAAGAAAAAATATATATATACATATACATTTCTCCTTTGCTGTGATTAGAAAACCCAAGTATCTGTAAAAAGGATAAAATATACCTATTGTGAGAGAGAGAGAGAGAGAGAGAGAGAGAGAGAGAGAGAGAGAGAGAGAGAGAGAGAGAGAGAGAGAAAGAAAATGTGTGTGTGTGGTTACTAGGGATTGGATCCAGGGGTATTCTACCTCTGAACTATATATACCCTAGCCTCTTTTTATTATTTTTGAGTCAGGGTCTCACTAAATTATTCATGTTTTCTTCAAACCTGTGATCCTCCTGTCTCAGCCTCCTAGTACTGGGATTATAGGTGGATGCCACAATGCCTAAAGAGGTTTTATTTATACCTATTTATGTAGGAATAAAATAAACCATGAGTTTATATTGATACCTCCAATTCTAATTTAACATACCTTTCATTGCCAGTGAGAAGTCTGGCCCCATTATCCTCAATATATTTACTTATTTAGCCCTATAGTATATTAAAAGTATTCTCATAATTGCTGACCCCTACAACTGTGACAAGCAACTTGACTCGCTAGACTTAGGTATTTATTTAAAGTTCATATTATCTGGAGTCTAATAGTACTATAGTAATTTTGGCCAATTACTTGTTTATACTTGTTTCCCTGCTAGAATATAAGTGCCTTGAAGGCAGAGCGAAACTCTTATTTTTCTTAAATTTCCAAAGGAAACTTACATAAGTCAAAGGACCTGGTGCATATAAAATGTTCCAGAAATGGTTATTGAATGAATCAATAAGTGGACAGCTCAATCAATTCTTCCCATTTCCCTTAGGAGGAAGTCTACCATCAAGGCTTTTTACTAATCCTATATCCTGTATTCCCCTAAATTGGTCCTCTTGCATATATCTATATCCTATACCTTGGATTTTCATCCTCTGTTTTTTACTTATTCTGTTTTTTTTACAAACATGCTCTTTTTCTGTCCTCAATTAAATTTTACTGTAATAAATTATACCCCCATTTGCTTCTAAATCAAAATGCTCATAACATATCTCTCATAATTACTAACTCAGCATACATATATTAACATGCAATGTAGATATTTTATGTATGTTCTCAATTGTTATGTATTTCAGATTGTCAATTGCCTATCATCTTCAAGTCTGTGCTGTACCCAGGGCAGTGCTATAGAAGTAGATGGCAAAACATGAATGCTTGCTAAATGAATAGTACATGGCAGGTGATTGTCAGTCATGTAAGTTACTCAGGTAAGTCAGGATCAATATACTACTATGCTGAGTTAGGTAAGTTGTCAATCAAATAGTTTAGATTTGTCGGGCATGGTGGCACATGTTTGTAATCCCCACGCTTGGGAGGCAGAGACAGGAGGATGGTGCAGGTTCGAAGTCAGCCTCGCTGGCTTAAGAGACCCTGTTTCCAAATAAAAAGATATAAAATAGGTCTGGGAGTGTAGCCTGGAGGTTGAAGGGCTTCCAGGAATCCCAGTACCACCAAAATAATAATAATAATAATTTAGATTTGATCGCTATTTTATTTGGCTTCTTCTGAATTTATTCCCTTACTTTCATTCTTAATTCTTACCATTCCATTAATCTCATTAGCCTTAGAATGCTAGCAATATTTTCTTCTTGATTCTTTGGCAGTAATGGCAGGACCAACTGCCCTTCCTATGGAGGACTCAAGGGCTTCAAACATTTAACTATCCTGTGAAAGGACAGGGGCTCTTCTTTGCTGAACTGATAAGCAAAGAAAAGTCCTGAAAAGTCTGCCCAGAATCACCAGACAGAAGGCTGACTTCATCTGGGTACCAAGTGCCTTCTTAGCCACTCTTACACAGATGTTAGTCTTTATGTGTGGTGTGATGAAGAAATAAATAGGCTCAACTTTTTCAACTGGTGTCTGTAGATTTGTGAATAGTTGTTAGACAGTAAACAGCCATGTCTATCTTATTATTTTTCCTTCCCATATAGTAGTTTATTTTCTCCAAACAATTTTCCTTTGACTTGTATAGAGCTAGCCTAGCTAAAAGGTATTTTAAACACAAACCAAGTATTTCTGGCCATGAGAATAAAATAGTCAATTCAAGCACAATGAGTAGATTCCCAGGCCCTTTGGAAACTCCCTTCATGGTTCAGATTACTATCTAAACCTTTGTGGCTCTTATCAGAAGTCTCACCTTCAAAGGCCAATTTGCACTACCAAAATATCATAAATTTAGACCCTGGGATCAAAAACCCAAAGTCAACATTAATTGTCAATTTTCTATGAAGATAAACATTCTCTTCCTAGAAATGTTTTCAATTTACCAAATTTTTATTGGTAATATTTGCATTCAGGTTCCTGTGTTTTATGTAAATGTTCTCCCCTGTGGAGACAGGGGATGGCTTGCTTCTCATTTCCCTTCAGCTCATCTCACCCTAAGTGACCATAGACTCTGTAGTTTCCTGTAGCAAAGAAAACTTCAGATAATGCAGAGCACCTCCCTTCCTAGGCAGTAGTCACTAGGTAACAGTGAGCTGGGTATCTTCATCCAAGCAAGTCCATTTTATAGAGAACTATGATTACTGACTGAGGACAGATGGAGACAGAGCTAGAAATCTTATTTATCAGTTCGGCAAAGAAGAGCCCCTGTCCTTTCACAGGATAGTCTCACCAGCCTGACCCAATTCTCACTGCATCTTTGGAGGCTTACCTTTACCAACCACAGTCCACAGAGGTTTATTATTCGGTCAGGCCCGTCAGTCTCCCCAATACCCTGTGGAAAAGCAACTCAGCTGCACCACAAATGGTTTTCAGTCCAACCTCATGTCTTAGCAAATTTTCCAGCTGGATGGACAACAAGCCCCGTGAGGTTAAGCGATGTAACCCTAGGTTACAGAGTGAATCAGTTGCTCAGCTATGCTATAAAATGTGGGCCCATTCTGGATCCCAGGATTTCTCTTTAACCAGCAGACCACATGGTCTCTCTTCCGCAATAGGATCTGCCTGTCTGCAGAGAAATGGAATTAAGCTTATTAGCAAGTGGTTTCAGACTCTTGCAGAAGCACCGGCAACAATAGCCACTTCTACATAACGTTTTTAAGAGACCTGTTTGTTTTGGCAATGCTTCCCTATATTACACATTCCTGCCACTTAATTGTCCTTACAAAGATAAACAAGGCCTTCTGAAGCAGAGCTGGAAGCTGTATAACTCAGCCAACCAAATGTTTATTAGACGGGGGAGTGAGGGAGGTTTGCTCTATGTATTCAGCTGTCCTCCGAAACAAGGCCATCTTGTCTACACAACCAGCCATTTCCTGCCCTTCTGTATATTCCTCCCATACTGCCTTCAATCCTGAAAGTTTAAAAAAAATTTTTAATTCTTGATTTCCTTATTATTGAACTGTTCTTCTGACCTGCAGAGTCGTTTGGCAAGTTCAAAGCAAACACAAGTCAAAGTCTCCACATTTTGGGATGACTCTTTACAAATTACATCAAAATGGCATTGATTCGGATTGTAAACAAACACCAGAAGCTACCTCTAAACCTGGCCTGATCTCACCATTTGGCTAGATTCTTAACTCACTGTGGGTTGGACTGGCACTTTCCCATCTCCCTTTTATCTAGCCCTGGCTTTGGGGCCAGAAACTTTACATAAAAGGCCAAGGAAAAAGTGTATCAACACCTCAAGATCCTTAGTTGCACCTACATAAACTACCAATATAAAATCACATTTACACACAAACACACACACACACACACACAATCACACTCACAGGTTTCAGACATTAGGAGAAGCATAGAAAGAAGGCTTAGAAAGGAAAAAATTGTAATGATAAAGGAGTTAACAAGAAGTAATTGGATAGAAAAATAACATATGACTCACAGAATGATCAAAAACCTTTGAAAAGAGGAAGTTGATAAAAAGGAATAAAAAGGAAAAATTAAAAAAGAAATTCTTACTATTTCACTTGACAATTTAAGAAGAAGGTAGACTGTTTCCCAAGGCTTGAGAGGACAGATACTAGTACATCAATGAGAGGACAGAGACTAGTACATCAATGAGAGGACAGAGACTAGCACTCAACTGCCTGGTTAGAATCTGGCTCCACCATTTGCTGACTGCATCATTTGGTTAAGTTACTTCTCTCTGTCTCGATGTCTTCATCTTTAATGTAGGAATAATACTTGTACTTACTTCCAAGGGATGCAGTGAACTATTCAAAGAATTAATTTATTTATAGCACTTGAAAGTATTTGCTTTTTTTTTTAAGGAAACCAGAAATCTATAAGAGAAAAATTCTGAATTTTAAAAAGAACAGAAAGGAGAAATGTATGGATATACACATTGGCAACATATACATTTTCTTACATTGGTAAGAAAAGAGGACTCTAAAATGATTGCCAAAAAGAGTAAAAAGAAAAAAAAAGATAACTGAATAAATGATGTAAGATGAAAGATTTTAAAAAACAAATTAAAAATATTTGAAGCCACAAATTTAAGGGGAAAATAGGGTAAATATGTTTTGTATCAAAACAAAGACCAAGACCATAATTGAGGACATCAGAAAAATTGCAGAAAGCAGGAATGAATGTTCCAAGAGTAACAAACATTTTTTTCCTTTATGTATTTATGTGGTTGGTAGTTTCTTTTTATTTTTTCACATCTTTTTTTGTCTTTGCTGACTTTCTCTTTTTTTGTCTAGTTATTGTATTAATTACTGAGCAAAGATTGCTAAAATCTCTAAGATTGTGGTATTGTCAACTTCTCGCTTTAATTATTTCTGATTTTACTTAGTATGTTTTGAAATTCTTATTAGTTACATATACATTTACGATTGCACTGTTTTTTTTTATTAACTGTTTAATTATAAGGAACTGTCCCCTTTTATCTCTGATAATCCTTTTTGTTTCATGTTCTAGTTTGCTAGGGCTACTATTAAAAGTTACACAAACTGGATGATTCGAACCAACAAATATTAACAAGTTAATAAGTCTTAATTCAAGGTATCTACAGGGTCATTCTCCCTCTGGAAGCTGTACGGAAATTTTTTTTTTCTGTTTTTTTTTCTTCTTCTTCCAGTTTCCTATAATCCTGGGAATTCTTGGCTTGTAGATGATTCATCAAATTTGAACATCTTTTTTGAGGATACAATTTAACCCATGACACCTTGAAATCTATTTTGTCTGATTGTAGAGCCACTCCAGCCTTGTTACTGCTTTCTATTTGTATGGTCCATTTTCACCTTTCTCCTTCTTCTCCTTCTCCTTCTCCTTCTCCTTCTCCTTCTCCTTCTTCTCCTCCTCCTCCTTCTCCTTCCTCTCCTCCTCCTCCTCCTTCTTCTTCTTCCTTTTTTTTTTTACAGTATTAGGGATGGAACCCAGGAGCATTCCACCTCCTATCTACAACCCCAGTCCTATTTTTTATTCTTTATTTTGAAACAGGGTCTCACTGAGTTGCAAAAGGCTTCACTAAGTAGCTGAGGCTGTCTGTTACCCGCAATCCTCCTGTCTCAGCCTCCCAAATGCTGGGATTACAAGTGTGCACCACCACACCTGGCACCCCTTCATTTCTTCTGAGTCTATCTTTTAAAACGTGTCTCTTATGGATAGCAGTTTTTAAAAACTCTATTCTGACAATCTCTGCCTTTCGATTGAATTGTTCGGTCCATTGATATTTAATTGATTTGTTCAGGTGAATTCTAGGATTTTACAACTTGTTTCTTTTTTCTTTTTGTGTTACTGGAGATTGAACCCAGGGGCAGAATTTCTGTCTCCAAGATATACCCCAACCCTATTTTTTATTTATTATTTTGAAACAGAGTCTCACCATGCCTGGCTTACAATTTGTATTGTTAAAATGTATAGTCTTCACTTAACGTCTTTGAAAGCCTGAATATTTTAAATTATATTTAAATTTTCTTACTGGTGTTTCATTTATGCTTCTTTGCATTTTCTTTCAGTGGTTGAACAGTGATTATTAGAAAGAAATACATACATATATTCTAATATATATTCTTAACTTTTCACATTTCACATGGGAATCTTATAGTACTTTGTGTAAAACATGGAAATACAGAGCCATATCTACCACAGCTCTGCCTTTTGTGGAGAGTTATATATGTTTCCTATATCCATATTATAAACCCCACATGACAATGCCATACTTTCTGCTTTAAACAGATTTGTTTGAAAAATTAAGAGAAAAAAAAACCAGAGAAGATCCAAATTTCCATCTAGAATCTCTTCCCTTCTGTCTGAGGAACTCCCACGAGCCATTTTTTACAGAGCAGACCTGCTGGCAACTGATGCTCTCAGTTCTCTCTTATCAGAAATTGTTTTTATCTTGTCTTGGTCTTTGAAGGAAACTTTCTCTGGGTCAAGAACTCTCTGTTGAGACTTTTTTGTTGTTGTTATTGTTGTTTCCTGGCCTTCATGTTTTCTGATGGGAATGCAGTTTTTAATCAAATTCTATTCCATGTATATAAGGACTCAGTTTTTTCAGTGCTGGGGATCAAACTTAGGGCATCTTGCATACCAAGCCAGTTCTCTTCTACTGGGCTGCATAACCATGATGATGATGAGGAGGAGGAGGAGGAGAAGGAGGAGGAGGATGGTTTGACTGCTTTCAAGTTTTATTCTTCATCTTTGGCTCAGTAACTGTGCTCCCTTGTATGTCAATGTCAGCGTCTTCCTGTTTATTCTAATTGGTGTTGACAAAGCATCCTGAGTCTATACATTTCTGTCTTTCAGCAGAATTAGGAAAGTTTTGTCCATCATTTTTCTATCCTCTCCTCTTGGGACTGCCTTTATATTGAACCATTTAATATTACATGTTTTTTTTTGTGTGTGTGTGTGTGTGGTACTGGGGTTCCTGGAAGCCCTTCTACCTCCAGGCTATACTCCCAGACCTATTTTATATTTTTATATTTGGAAACAGGGTCTCTTAACAGTGCGGCTGACTTCGAACCTGCACGGTCCTCCTGTCTCCGCCTCCCAAGCGCGGGGATTACAAGCGTGAGCCACCACGCCTGGCTACATGTTCATTTTTCAAAAAACCTTTTTCTCTATGTTCATCTCTCTAGATAATTTTATTGATTTATTTTCAAGTTTCTTCTCTCTTTCTCTCTCTCTTCTATATATGTACTTTTGGTAACTAAGTTCATTCAGGTGTGTGTGTGTGTGTGTGTGTGTGTGTGTGTGTGTGCGTGTGTTTATGTTACTGGGGATTAAGGGAATTCTGCCTCTGAGCTACACCTTCAGACTTTTTATGTTTATTTTTTATTCTGAAATAAGGTTTTGCAAGCAAATAAGGTTTTTACAAGCAAACCTGTGATCCTTCTGTCTCAACCTCCCAAGTACTGGGATTATAGCCATATGCCACCATGATTGGCTCATCTAATAATTTTAAAATTTCAGATATTGTGTTTTTCTGTTCTAGAATTTCTTTTTGTTTCTTCTTATTATTATTTAAATATCTCTGCTGAGTTTTCTTTTCTTTTTATTCACCAAGAGCATATTTTGCTTCACTTTTTCAGGGGTCGTTAAAAGAGCTGCTTTGACATCCTTGTCTGTTATTTTCAACCTCTAGTTCATTCCAGGGTCAGATGTGGTTGACTTTCTTTTCTCTTGGGAATGTGTCCCATTTTCTTGATTCTTCATATGTCAAGTTGATTTGGCTTGCATCCTGTATATTATGAATGTGAAGTTATGCAGATTATGATATCTGTTAACTTTTTCTAATGGGTGTTATTTCCTTTGCTTTAGCAAGCAATTTTCTTGGCTGAACTTGAAGTGCAAACTCTGTTTCTTTGGGCACCAGTTCCGTTCTTGATTCAAATTATTTTCTTAGCGGAGCTGCTTTGTTCTGTTCTATGCATGCAGGGTTCAAAGCTGAGCATGAGAGATGGGCAGAGAATTTAAGGACCCTTTCTCTGTCTCCTTTCTCTTTCTCTCCGAATTTCTCAATTATATGCAGTGGTTTTAATATACCCTTTTTAATCAGAGTTTCTGGAGGGAGGAGAAAAAGGGGAATCCACTCAGAGATCCCATCATTACCAGGACCTGGATGTCCAATTTTGACCTGTTGTATTATTTGTAACAGTAAAATGCTGGAAACAATTTGAATATACACCAAGAAGAGAGTGAATAGAATGACTCTGGTGTACCATCCTGTAGAATACTGTTGAAAAGAATAGGGTCACCATAACTACTATAAGGGAGAGCTCTCCTGGACACATTCTTTCAGAAGTACACGTGCAGCCTATATAGTGGGTACTGTGATGTGCCTGTGAGGTTCTTTATTCAGGATCTGTGTTGCCAGGAACATTGGCTATTGAAGGCCACAGCAGACAGAGTCTGTTTCCAGGAATTCCCCTTATCTGAAAGGAACCATCTTTTCTAAAGTACACTCCTGTCCCTATGACAGGTTCCATGCAATGGCTGGTTGGAGTGAGAATAAAATGGCCCAACCCTACTGCTTCAATTTGAGCCAACTCCGAAGGCCTGTTCTAGTGCCCCATAAAATTGACTGAAATATTTGGTCAATTTTATCATCGTTCAACTTGTTCTGCTTAGCTCTTGTTCCCTCACTCCCTTCCAGATTTTGTTCCATATTTCTCTCCATTAAATTTTCTGTACACAGATCTTTATCTCTGAGTCTACTTCCTGGGGAACCTGACCAAAGGTAGCCCAGTGCCTTTTAAGTAAATAAGTAAACAACTTACAAACAAAATATGGATATTTAGGTGCATATATGTATAAAAAAAAGTCATAGATAAAGTTCTGGAACTTTAGGGAGAACGTAGCATGGAGGAGGTGTTCAAGAAATATGTTAATTTACCTGTAGTATTTAAACTTGTTACAACTCAAATCTATGTATCTTTGTGAAATTAAAAACTATAATTGTGAAAAGAATGACAACATTTACTCTCCATCTTCATTAGACCCTTCAGATTCTAAGTTCAAGAACCATTCACACAACTGCTTATCATATTCCTCCTTTGGGACAGTTCTCGGAATCTTCACACTTCAGCATCCTGTGTTAGTATTTGTCCTGCTGTGACAGGATTTGTTGCTGTGACAAATACCCAAGCAAAACAATTGAGAGCAGGAAAGATTCATGAGGTGCCTGGTTTCAGAGTTTTCAAGTCTGTTGGCTATATTGCTGTTGCCTGAAGTAAGGCAGAACCTTCAATGTGGAAGGGCGGGACAGAGGAGAGCTTCTCATGGCAGTCTAGAAGCAGAAAAAGAGGAGAGAGAGGGAGAGACAGAGACAGAGGGAGAGAGAGAGAGAGAGATAGAGAGAGAGAGAGAGAGAGAGAGAGAGAGAGAGAGAGAGAGAGAGAGAGAGAGAGAGAGGAGAAGGGGCTAGAGACAAGATAGAGTTTCCGAGGCCATGGCCTCAGTGATCTATTTTCTCCAACCATGCCCCACCTACCCAGTTTCTGCCACCCCAGTCATCCATTCAGCTGTTAATGGATTAATCCATCGGTGAAGTCAGAGTCTTCTTCTGAAGTCCCCAAAGTCCCAACTCTGGACCTTATATCGCTGGGGACAAAGCAAGCCTTCAACACATGAGACTCTGGAAGACAGCCCAGAGCCAAACCACGACACACTCTCACACCAGCTCAACATCTCTTTCTGCCACTTTTTCTGCTGTATTTGTTCTCTTAGTGGATGAAAGCATCACCACCCACCTGACAAAACAAACAAGGAATGTGAGTTATCTTTTACTTTCTTTTCCCTTTACTGTTCCACTTGCAACACCTATTAAAGCCCTAGCCACTGTCCTTCCTTACTGTCCCTGGGGCCTCTTCAATTCTGTGCACCCTTTGCCACTATCTGATTTCAGGTTACCATCCACTTTTGCCTGGATTCTTGTTTGAAATCTTGACTCTTCTCTTTGTCCCCAGTCTGGTTTCTCTTTAATCTGATTTCCACATTCTAGCGAAGGTACTCTTCCCAAAACATTAAGTTGTTCTGATTAACCTCTGAAGTAGGGATCCATTGCCTTCAGTGGATTCCTAAATTCCTACCATGATATTAGACCCTAAGAAGCTGGCATTATATGTGGCAGCCACATTATCTCTCTGACTTCTATACCCTTTATTCTTTTTCTTGTATACATTACACTGACTCACATATCATTAGGCTTTCTCTTAACTGTGAAGTCTTCCCCTGTTTTTTCTGCCTGAATCTACATTCTGCCCAACTTATCTACCTATAATTTACCTGGATAACTCCTTTAAACTTCTAGGACTCAGACCGCTCTTCTTCCTCAGATCAATAGATGTCCTTGTTCTGTGCGACCATGACTTCTTGTGCCTATACCACCATGTCATTTATTACAGTGCATTTTTATTGACTGTTTGTGACCCTCATTAAACTACGAGTTCTTTATTGCTTTATTCTCTTATTGGCCTTTCTATACTCAAAATCTAACATGTAGGGTTGCTTGTTTAGTGAATACAAACAGATGGAAACTAGTCAAATCCAAATTTTAGATGCACAAGACATATTTATAGTTGTTATAAATATGCCCCAAATAGGAGACAGAATTGTTCTAACAAATTATTTCTTACGTATATGATATTCACATTTAACTGGGTATCTTATATTTTATGTCAACACTACTAGCCCTGTCTCTTGAGAAGACCAACTTATATATACCTTTCCTCCTTTATGTTCTGAAGGATTTAAAAGACATACTCAGACATGGTGCCGTTTCATCTCTAAATGACTCAGGGCATGTCTCCAAGTCTATGAATTCTAAAAAAAAATTACATGGCTCCCACTGCATTAGCAAAATGAACAGAATTAACAGGAACTCCTCAGTGCCATTTAATAATTAGTCTAAATACAGATTTTCTTGATCTTCCCAATGACCTCTGAGAATACCATAAACAGCATTCACAGATGTTTGTAAGATGTTAGGAGAAAACAGGAACGATGGCCACGGGAGGGCAGTTAACTGCCCAGGTAGAATTCCAGAAGAATTAGAAAATCTCTTGAATTTCACTTGCAGGAAGGCTGCACCTGAGGAAGAAGGAAGTCTGGGGCTTCGAGGGCAGAACAGGGGGTAACGAGTGGCTCTGGGAATCAAACAGGCTGCCTTTGAATGAACTTGCTGCCTTTCCCCATGCTGCTGTCCAAAGGGAACATCTTTAGTTCCCATTCTAATCCAGAAAGGAAAACATAACAAAAACAAAAACCAACAAAACAAAATCCCCAGAAAAAGTGGCTGGGGACAGGAAGAACGATGCGCTGCATGGAGGGCATTGGACCGGACCTCCCTCCACTTCATTTCGTGACTCTAATGCTCCTCCTGGCAGGACATGATCAACTGGCTGTACCTTCCTCCCAGCATAAATCTTCATTGCTTTCCCAGGAGAAATGTCGCCACTGCCAAATGGCGGTTTTCATAATGAAAGTCTTGGTGATTTATTTATCTTCCCAAGATTCTCCAAACATGAGACACTTAATTGGACTTGTCTAAACACTGTCAGTCACCTCTAGCCTTGAAGACCTCCTCACTCCGTCCTCAGAACATAACGGAAATTAATGACACAATAAAGATGCCAAAACTGGCCTCTGATAGAGGCAAAGGGAGAAATAATAACTGGCTGCACGGACTCCCTTGCTGTGCCACATCACATTTTAGATTCAGGGGAGGAGGTGAAAAGTAAGAAAATGTGATAGTGTTGGCCATTTTCTTATGAATACTTGTGGTTTCCTTGAACACTCCAGCTATTCTTGCAGCAGACTGAGAAAATTTGGGTTATAAAGAAACTTATGTAGTTTGATTTTGTCATTTAGTAATAATGCTGAGCCATTAGCTACAGCACTATTATTATTATTATTATTATTATTATTATTATTATTAATTTGTGGTACTGAGGATGGAACTCAGGGGCATTCTACCTCCGAGCTACACCCCCAGCCCTATTTTTTTTATTCTTTATTTTGAAACACTGAGTTGCAAATAGCCTCACTGAGTAGCTAAGGCTGTCCTCAAACCACCATCCTCCTATCTCAGCCTTCCAAATGCTGGGATTACAAGCATGTGCCACCACACCCGGCTTAGAGCACTGTTAATTGCCTATTGTGTTTTCTTTAGCATGTCAAATGGTTCCTTCGGCAGCGTGGTTAGAAAGGTGCCAAATGCTTTGCTTCAGCCTGAAGTCCAGGCTACCTTAGAACTTGTTTCTTGATCACTTTCCACAAATTAGTAGTTGCTGAGTAACTTTGCAAGCTCCAGTCTTTGAAAGTTAGGCTGTATGCCCCCTGATCTCAACTTCTAGGATCCATCAAAGGGATAGGAAAGAGAAGAGCAGGGCTCTACTTTGTTCTGCTGCTTCTAGAGATCTAAGATGGTGAAGTCCAACTCCTGAGTCTCAATGCCCTCGTGCGCGATATGGAAATGGAAGTGGACGCTTGCCAGTTTTCCTTATAGGGTTTGGCAAACATGAAATAAAGTGTCCTTTAGAATGGTAATCTACATCCATGCACACCATAACCGCATTTTGCTGAATGATAGCGATCTCATATATTATTACAATGAGACTGAAAAATTTCTATCACCTAGTCACATCTTAGCTGTGGTGAAGCCACAGCGGAACGCATTCTTCAGGTATTTGTGGCAATGCTGACGTGAACAAACTGACTACATGACCAGTTGTACAAAAGCATAGCCCCTACGATGATACGTTGTATTTGATAATGATAATAAATGGCTATGTTGCTGGTTGATATATTCACCAGACTCTACTTTTATCATTGTTTTAGAGTGTACTTCTACTTAAAGTTTACTGTAAAACACCAGCAATAACTTCACATATCTCGAGTTTACTGAATCTCTTGACTATATCACGAGGCCACATCGAGAGATTGATCTAGACCGTCTAGGTTTGTGTGAGTGTACTCTTTGAGCGCACAATGGCGATACTAACAATGTACTTCTCAGAAGATATCCCTGATTTGTGTGTGTGTGTGTGTGGTACTGGGGTTCCTGGAAACCTTTCTATCTCTGGGCTACACTCCCAGACCTATTTTTTATATTTTTATTTGGAAACCGGGTCTCAAGCCAGCACAGCTGGCTTCGAACCTGCACGATCCTTCTGTCTCTGCCTCCAAGCATGGGGATAACAAGCGTGCGCCACCACGCCTGGCTATCCCTGATGCTTTGATATGTGACTGCATGTATTCAGGAAATATCTTTAGTATTATTCCACAGCTCCTGAAAAGCTTAACAGTGCTTCTGCTTATGACCTTAGAAAATGCTTTAACCTTGCCTTGCTACAATTTAGCTAAAAAAAAATGAAGATTATTAATTCTGATCCCTGCTTTCCTCAGAAGAAATTTGTAGAACAGAGATATTAAATAAGCAAGCCTTTGTAAATTACAGATTATCCAGTAAAATTGTCATTCATTATAACAGTGGAAATGCTGATAGCATTCAGAAGTAACTAAATGTATTTTACAAGGAAACATTGGCTTTTAGCTATCATCAGCAGCCGCTATCCTCTGAGACTGGTACATTTTTCAGCTATCTTGAGGACATTTTTGGGCACCCAGCAAAACCCAGCCTGAATCTGGTTGCTGTTCTCTAGCAAGGCTACCTGGTGGCTGTAGCATACCACAGCCCAAAGCCCTACTGCATCACTTGGAACTGGGTTTCTGCATGTCTGTCCTTCAAGCATATTTTGTACTTGCCTGCTTCTCCATATTTCATCTCTCCATGCAGTGAATGTGTTAATAGAAACTGATTGTTTCATGACTTAACTGGTCTTGTATTTAAAAATAATGCAGATGAGACTTTGGTTTGAATTTTCATGATGCATATCCAGATCAAAAAAAAAAAATCTCAACTTGTTAGCATTTGTTGTTGTTACAATTAAATTTGTACCATCCTTTAAAAATCATTTTAGATTTCTCAATTTACCTTTAATGTCTTTTATAATCATGATATTGTTGGCTGGTGTGCTCTTTAGAGGTAAAACAGTTATTACTTTTATAAGTGTATCATCTGTGGGCGTGGAAATAACCAAAAGTTCTAGAGAGATGGCTCAATTTCACTTCCCAAATTGTATTCATTCTGATTCAAATCTTAGCTTCAAGGGAGTCAGAAAATGGACACTCAAGAATTGACCTTTCCAAGTGATCCGTCCTCAAATCCCTTGTCATCTCTGCACATCTGACAAAATTGACCATACCCTCTTTCTTGAAGTTCCTTTCTTTGCCTTCTGTGATACTTCTGAAAACGATCCTGGGTTTTCACCTGCATTTGCGGACCTTCTTTTCTTAATCTCTTCTGTGGTTATTTTTTTACCTTTTCTTAGATGAAAATATCCTTTGTATTTATTCCCCAGGCCCACTTTCTCATTCTGTGTGATTTTTCTAGACAATCACACTTGTTCCCATTTCTTCTGTTAGGTTTATTTGTTGTTGGCTATATCTGCAATACACGTCAATCTTCTGAGTTTCAAACTTGTACAGCCAGCTCCCTACAAAGTTGTGTGTCTCAAAGGTAAACAAATTCAGTATGTTTAATCATCTAACCAGAACCTTGATATTTGGTAGTAAAATTCCTGGTCAGATTTTTACTTGGTACATAGATTTCAAGAGCAGGAAGCACAAGTTGCCAGGCCAGGTAAGGGCTATGTCTCTAATTGATCTATCACCACTTCCACTGAATTCTATTGTTCAAAACAGTCACAAGGCTCACCCAGACTCAATAGTGTGGGGAAACTGACTGTTTCATAATGGGCAAATGTATACTGTGAAAGAGTGTGGAATGGAAAATGCCATTGTGAACATCTTTAGAAAATGCAATCCGTAGAAAGTGCAGAAATACATTGGTGCTTCTCGTTCATTATTTAGTGGCTTATTTACTTTCTCATCCAACATCCACAGGTACTGTAAGCGTTCAGTGTCTACAACAAATGCAGGCATTGTTTGAGCGCATACAATAATGAGTAGAATGTACAAGTCACTGGTTTCCTGGAGTCCAGAGTTCATTCTTCCACTCTTGCATAAATACTTTCATTTTGAATAGTGGAATCATAATCAGCTGTTATCAATAGTAACAAATGATTCATTTTGACCCTAAAGAATGTTGGAATGAAGCTCTTCAGGGAAGTGGAGGTCTACCCAGAGTTTAAAATTTAAACTTGACCCAAAGTTTATGGCACTGTCAAATATTTAGGCCTCTTGGTGTGGCATGTGTACATGGAAGATTGTAAATTTTAAATATTTACAGCTGATAAGTATTATTCATTATATGACAGTATTTGACACAGAGCAGCTTACAGAAGCAAATTAGTTGAATTTAGCATTCAAGAAAATTAATTTTGCATCCTATCCTGGGGTTAAATTTCGGCTCTGACTTAAGGGCAGATAGTTGGTAGGCCAGTGGCCCAAACAATCAATTGAATCACTGCAATTCCCTTATAAGACAATTGAAATGACAACCAAATCAGATTGACTCTATGGCAATCTAATCAATTGCTCCATAATCAGATATATAACAGCACTCTAATCAAATTAATTTAATTTTATTTAGTTTGGATAAATGACACAGGAACAACCTTCATGGTGCCTGTTATCTCCTTGTACATAGCATGACAAAATGCTCTATTGAAGGGATCCTAGAAACCTTCTGATTCTGGGCTTTTCATATTGGAATAAAGTGTGGGCAGTGTGCAAAGTCCCAGATCAATGCAGTGTGTCTTTCTGAAGGGCTAAATGTATCCTAAAACTGATGATAGGGGTAAGGATGGAGAAATACACTTATAGATGTAAATAAGTATAAATATATTGAGGATTATGTATACCCTAGTAACCAAAAAACCCAATCTCGGTGTCTTAAAGTAATAGAGCTGATCTTCGTTTATGCTGCATGCCCCTCAGGGTCAGCTGGGGGCAGGGTCCCAACTTGTCCTCATTCCAGGGTTCTGATGGGTGATGAAGTCTTTGCCTAGGACTGATTGCTTCAGTGGAGGAAAAGAAAACTAGAGTAAGCCATGGGCAGGATGTTAACACATCTGGAAGTCATACCCGCCATTTCCATGTTTATACTTCATTACCAACGCATGGCATAGAGACCACCCCCCATCTTCAAAGTGGGCCAAGGAAGTACAGTCCTACTATGTGCTCTGAATAAATGAAAGTATTTGATGAACAATCTTAAGGTATACCACAGAGTAGGGTCAAAGTCCATAAACTTTGGCATGAAACATAAGCCTTCAAAGAAGTTTCTTGCAACAGGGCCTCTGAGCTACACTGGCAGCCCTTTTGATTATTTATTTATTATATTTTTATTTTGTGGTGCTGGGGATTGAACCCAGGGGCATTCTACCTCTGAGTTACTCCCCCAGCCCTATAGTTTATTCTTTATTTTGAAACAGGGTCTCACTAAGTTGCGGAGGGCCTCATTAAGTAAGCTGAGACTGGTTGCGAACCTGTGATCCTCCTGTCTCAGCTTCCTATGTACTGGGATTACAAGTGTACACCCCATGCCCAGCTTTATTATTTGTTTATTTATTTACTTACTTATTTATTTTTGGTGGTACTGGGTTTCCTGGAAGCCCTTCACCTCTGGGCTACACTCCCCGATCTAAGCAGGACTTGGCTAAGTTGCCCAGGCTAGCCTGGAACCTGCAGTCATTACTGCTTCCCAGGATTATAGGTGTGCATCAGCATTCCTGGCTCTGGAGCCTTTAAATGTTTGATTAAATTATAGTAAGTGCAAAGTTTAAGAATAAGTCAACTCAAATGGCAAGACCAGAAATACCAGTGAGTACTAGAGAATATATGGGCAACTAGCCTTAACCATTCCTATACATCGAAATGCTTTAACTAGTAAATAGAAAATACCTGGTGGTAATCTGGTAAAGTGATTAGTTAAAAGAACGTGTACTGGATTTTGGTGGAAAGCTTAATGAGCATTAATTCTAGTCCAACATCCTCATGTTTCTAAAGCCTAGAGCCTGTGAACTGCAAAGTCATGCATCACTAATTATTATTCTCTTACTGATACATTCATAGGTCGCATAGTACAATGGATAAGAATGTGGCTCCTGATGTGAGACTCTGGGTTTGAATTCTTTGGCAAGTTTCTCAACTTCTTTTTCTCTTTGCCTAATTACAATGGGGAAAATAAGACCTACCTCATAAGACTCTTGAGAGGGTTAAAGAAGATGATAGCTATGAGCTCTGTGTGTTCTTTTAGTTGATGGACATTGACTGAGTAAATGCCATGTGCCAAATGATGGAGAAGGAGTGCTGGAACAATCCTGTATCTTGTGGAATTTATAGTTACTAGAATTCATCACTAGTGTTACAGATGTAAGTTTTGAAATAACTAACGACAATTTAGTTACATTCTGTGAGGAAGTACGGAATGGCAGGAATGAAGTTTTCCTGCCTTTATCCCCAGAGAACAGTAGAGTTGGCTATTAACTAAGTGCTCAACAAAATATTTCAGAAATTAATAAACATGTGACTTGCCCAAAGAATAATACTAATCTAGTGGACGATAAAGGACTCCTGATGGTAAACACATGAGGGAAAACTTGGGCCCTCTAGAACACACCTGCGAGGGTGCCCCAGTCTGGGTAGGTCAGGGTTAACTGGGCCTTTCTGCTTCTGACTTCTTCACTAAAATGTAGTGAAAATGCAGGTGATACAGCTAAGAGAACTCTACAGCTGGAGTTGTAAAGAAAGGAGCCAGTGCCTCCAATCTCTTTGCTTCTTTCTTCCAGGTATAACTTTACTGATGTGTAAATAAGACGTGACAGACAAGGTCCAAACATATTTCTGGATCAATGCACATAGTTAGCCTAAATCAAGCGATGCCTGTATGCTTATGGGCATCTTAGGACAGAATATTTATTATTTGTGAACTTTGCTGTCTAGCTTTCTGTAGACACACATTTATGAAGGTGTTTGGCAGCATTTAGCTGTTTGGTTATTGTTGACAATTAACAGATATTTAAGTTTAATTTTAATATTTATTATTTACTTTGTGCTACTGGGGATTAAACCCGCAGGCATTCTACCTCTGAGCTTTACCCTCAGGCCTACATTATTTTTTAGTTTTTGAAACAGGGTCTCGCAAAGTTGCTGAGGTAGGTCTAAAACCTGTGGTCCTCCTGCCTCAGCCTCTCAAGTACTGGTATTGTAGGCACGCGCCACCATGCCCAGGTGATGGTTATATTTTTAAAACTTCATTTTGCTTGTGTTGTAGATCCCTCTCTTGTCCTCTGAGAATCTTAACCACCTCTCTTACTCTTTCCTCAATGATCTCCCTATTTCTCTCTTTTATAATCTTTTTGTATTTCTTTCTTTGCTTTCTATTTCTTTTTCCCATCTCCTCCCACTCCTCGCTCCCCTATCCCTCTCTTCCCTATCTCCTCAGTTTCTCTTCCCTTTCCAGCATGCTTATCTCTTTCTCTGTCAGCAGAAACCTACCTACACAGCACCAGATCGCTGCTTACAGTGCAGGGTTTCCCTAAGGTGTGTCTTCGAAGCCGGAAGCCTGCCAACTATTCAGGGCTTCAGCTCTGGAGATAGAGGAGCTGATAACAATAATCAAATACACGCTGCCAGTCAACACTTGCCAGCTTGCAGGAGAGCTCTCCTCAGCAAGAGGCAATTAAGGCAAAGAGGCTATAAAGCTCCAAACTAGCAGCCTGAACAGCAGGGCAGACGGAAAGACGACAGGAGAAGTTCAATTTAAACTTGGCAAAGTAGAAACACGATGCTGGCTCTGGGAAGAGTTGATGATAGTTAAACGAAGAATCAGAAAGTGAGTTCAAAACTTCCTGTGGGATCCCAGGACTGGCCTGTCTTCCCACACGGCGGATTCTGTGCCAGCAAACACATCTCCTTTTCATTTGTCAGCATTCTGTTTCTAGTTAGGGACTGGGATTCCCGGCAGTGGGAGAGTCCAGCGCTGCTTGATATGCAGGGCCTGGCTTCTGCATGGATCCCTGCAGGCTTGGAGCCTCACGCTGATGTGGTGGCTTGGGAGACGCTGAGAGTTGTCCCAGCTATTTGAGCAGTAGCTGAGTGGGTTGCAGGGATGGCGGCGTCGGAGGATAAGCCCTTGTCCTGCATAAGATGCAATGCTCTTATGGTGCCTCCCAAACTGCTCTCCCCAATAGTCTTTGTTTTGAACCATTTTCTTTCTCCCCTAGATTGCCTGAGCTACTGCTTCCCTTTGCACAGCCAAAGAGTTAAATCTTATGGTGCCTGTGCTTTTTTGTGGAAGGAGTGCCCAAGGAATGGCTGGGAGCATACAGGAGTTTCTTGAGGTGTTGGAAAGGTCCCCTCTCTTGATTGGTGTGGTGGCTGAGGGTCTGCATAAGAAAACGTTCACTGAGCTGAACACAAGTTATTCCTTTAAAAAAAATGAGTAAATATCTAATATCAGCCATCTGGGTTTGAATCCACTTAGGGTTGCGTGACTTCTGTAAATAGAAATGGGTATAGTACCTGCCACATAGGTGTTTATGCAGGTGAAATGAAGGAAAAAGCACCCAGGAACATGGAAAGCGCTTAGTGTAGAGTTACTGCTCAATAAAAGATTGCAAGTTATCATTATTATTGTTTAAAAAAAAGTATTCTCTGAGGCCGGGCATGCTTGTAATCCTAGTACTTGGGAGGCTGAGACAGGAGGATTGCAGGTTCTTGGCCAGTCTCAGCTACTTAGTGAGGCCTCCGAAACTTAGTGAAACCCTGTTTCAAAATAAAGAATAAAAAATAGAGTTAGGATAGTAGCTCAGAGGTAGGATGCCCCTGGGTTCAACCCCCAGTACCAAAAAAAAAAAAAAAGAAAGAAAAAGAAAAACGTATTCTCTGAACCTGGCAATGAACATAACTGTCTTATTTTAATGTCCATCCTTAGCATATTAAAGTATGTGGACCATCCTTCAAGGCCTTGACTCAAAGATGTGACTAATGGTGGAAATTTTCAACACTGAGACAGGCTAACAGAAAAAAAATAATTGGGCAAAGGGCTGTGGGTTCTCTTTAAATTACACCAGCCAGTCAGCCCTGTCGCCCGGCTCTCCTTGGCAGGCTGGCCAGCCTCACTTGTATTTCACACCCATTAGATCCACGTTCCTGAAGTCCTGGAGGCAAATTTTTTTGATGAATTCATTTTTGGCAAATAAACTCTGCTCATGTGTAAAATGTACACTCTCAATCTATCTGCTCTAACATCAGTGCTAAGAAACACAGCTGTGACTAATGGTATTATCTCAGCTCAGCGGTAAATAATTGGAGCCTTCCTGATTCTTTTCAACCATCATTAAAGTCTGTTTTACTATGCCGTTTTGATCACTCTCCAGGAAATAGCTGGGCCCCTGGTATTTATCGCTGATTTCTACTTTGCAAGCAACTACCTGGCAACCCACAGAACCACAGAATGCTGGAGCTCTATGGGGTCTTAAAGATTAACGAAGTGAAAACCTCTTGCTTTATAGATGAAGTGGGAGAAGTAGCTTGCACAGAGTTCATTCATCTTCAGAAAGTATTTATTCAGCGACTGTGTGCCAGGATTTGTGGTAGACCCTGGATTACATAACCTGGCATGGAAAATTTCTCCTAGCTCTCTCCCAGACTTCTCCCAAGCCAGACAACTATTGAATCAGTACTGCCTGATATGCACGGATGTATTTGATAAGCACCTTGAATACAAGATTAATCTAGGCTACACTTGTCTGGAGTGCTGAGTTAAATCATCAAGGGAGAGGGGGTCGGAGCCAGCTGAGGCTGCAAACCACAGTGGTGCTTATGCACAGGTAGGAGGACTCTGAGGTCCAGCCCCCGAGATCCAGCTCCTGTGCTAAGGCCTTCTTGTTTTCCTCTTCCAGTCTCCTGCAGCATACAGCTCTTTGGGGTACCACCTGTTCCCTGATTTGCTGATTCCTAGGCTATACTAGAAGTCATTCTATTCTGAACTTAACTGCCTACGTGTGCTAGAAAAAGCAAAGGAACACACAGGTAGACTTACCCTAGCCTTTGAAGCCCCTAAGCCAGGGACACTGAACACACTCATTAAGGGTCATATTTTATCAGCCTACAGGGAAGTGACCTAAACTGATTGAGTGATTCTGGCTAAAATGCCAAAGAGTATCCAGTGCGGTGGCCACTGGAGAGGGCACCCCTCTATTAAGGGACAGCGACTGCTCAACTCAGTGGGTTTTTCCAGGAGACACCATGGAGCCAGCATAGCCACATCTTCAGATAAGTCATGGATTTTTATGTTTTTAAAAGATGTTTTGTCCTAGTTTTCTAAATCATTCTTTAGAACAGATTAAAAATCATTTGTGGGCCTTCAGGTTTTTTAAAAATTTTTTCCCAACCAGTGCTGGAAAGGATGACCCAGAGGTACTGTCATAGTTCCTTCTGGCTGCTGTAACAAAGGACCACAAATTGAATGGCTTATGAAACAACGAAAAAATTTCTCAGTTTAGGGAGTGGCAAGTCTGAGATGAAGGGCCAGCACGGCTGGGTTCTGGGCAGGAGCCTCTTCTGGTTGTGGGAAGCTGGCTTCTTATGTTCTCGAGTGACAGAAGGGGGAAAGCAGGTTGTCTCAGGATTCTTATAAGGACACCCCATTCATGAAGCTCCACCGCCGTGACCTCAGCTAGCCCTACTTACATCCCAAGCACCCCACTTCCCAACATCATCACAGCTGGGAGCAGGGTTTCAAGATACGAGCTAGGACTGTGGACACGAGCATTCAGTCTATAAGAAAGATTATTTCAAATTCAGGGTCAGCAGAGGGATAGAGAATGAGGATGGGCTGAAAGATGTTTGCATATTGAGTCAGTTACTTCTTGGAAAGACAGTGCAGATATTGTGAGAGGGAGCTTTGATCAAGAAGAATTTGAATTCCACCTGGGCGTGGTGGCGCATGCTTGTGATCCCAGCATTCGGGAGGCTGAGACTGGAGGATCGCAGTTTTTGGACAGCCTCAGCTACTTAGTGAGGCCCTCTGCAGCTCAGTGAGATCCTGTTTCAAAATAAAGAATTAAAAAAATAGAGAGAAAGCGGACTGAGAACAGAGCCACAGAGGAGATACACCGGCCTTGCGCCCGAGGACGCGGCAGACGCGGCAGAAGCGCCATACTGCCTGCGGCAGCGGCGAATTCACCAGACGGCCACAGCAAGCCGAGGTGAGCCACTGCGGAACAGCTAGGAGAGATTTCTCCGCGCAGAGAGCATCTACAGCTCCCAGTGGCCGAGCTCAGCACACGCTGCAGGGATTCAGAGTAGAAATCAAAATCAAAAAGAAAAACACCAGCCCCACAGCCGAGGGCGTAGCAGCGGCGCCATATTGCTACCGGCGGCAGCAGCAGCGAATTCAGCGAGGCCAGTACAGCTACATCTGCGTACTCAAGAACAGTGAGTCAAATTGCGGGCCACAGAGGAGAAATCCCTGGGACTTGACCCAGTGGGGAAGGGGCGGTGGCCGAGATATCACACCATAGGAGAACGTGCAACCTGGCACCCCCCACAGTCTAAAGCAGCCTCTATCGACTCTCTGGGTCGGAGACTCTGTGATAAAACCCAGTAAAGGAGTAGTGGGGTCTGAGATACTACTGACTCGAGATCCAGAACACCTTAAGGGAAGTCATAGTGACCCAAGGGAAGAACCCAGAGAAGGCACAAAAATCCGAAATCATGGGAAAGAGGAATAATACTGGAGCAATTAATGCACACAACCCCACAACATCAGAACCCGATAAAACAGAAAATCAGAGATTTCTAGAAGATCAAATCAGGAAAATAACTGTAGAAATGATAGAGGTGCTTCGAAAAGAACTCAGAGAGAGCCAAAAAGAGATAAAGGATGCAATTAATGAAGTAAAGGCCTCAATTCAAAGCACAAACAACCGATTAGAACACATGGAGAACAGAATCTCGCTCTTAGAAGATAAGCAATCCAAAAATGAAATCATAGTTTCTAATCTAGAAAAAAATATCCGACAGCAGGAATCTGATATTGAAGAAATATGGGCCCATTTTAAGAGAGCTAACCTAAGAATTATTGGAATAGAGGAGGGAAAAGAAAGTGAAACCAAAGGGATCAACAATCTCTTCAAGGAAGTAATAGCAGAAAATTTTCCAAACATAGAGCAAGAGGTTGATACAAAGGTCCAGGAAACTTATAGAACTCCCTTTAGACAGGATCGGAGAAGAGGATCCCCACGCCACATAATTGTCAAAATGACCAATGTGGAAGCCAAGCACAGAATCTTAAAGGCAACAAAAGCAAAGGGCCAAGTGACATTCAGAGGCAAACCAATTAGAATCACTCCAGACTTCCTAAACCAAGTTATGAGAGACAGAAGGGCTTGGAGTAACATATTCCAAACTCTGAAAGATAACAACTTCCAGCCAAAAATTTCCTACCCAGCAAAACTTTCTATCAAATTAGATGGAGAAATAAGAAGCTTCCATGACAAACAGAAACTGAAGGAATTTATGTCTTCAAAACCAGCGCTAGAGAAAATACTCAAAGAGATTAACTACAAAGAAGAAATAGGTAACACACTCCAGAACTTGAGAAACAAGATTTTCCATCCAACAGACAACTAAGATTGGTTATCTGTGGAGATTCATTATTTATGTTAGTCTTTTACCTATCTCAAAAGGGTATTGTTTGCCTTTATTGTTGTTAATTTTTAGGATTTCTAGTTGGAATATTAATATACCTTCAGATATAGCATTTGGAAATATTTTATCCCATTCTATTTGTAACTGTTAACTCTGTTTACATTGTCTTTGGATATACAATTTTTTTTTTTTTTAGGGAGTTTGTATACTCCTCTGTTGCCTGTGCCATTGAAATCATATCCAAGAAATCACTGCCAATTTCAATGTTGTGAGGTTTAATGACCCAGATTTTCTCCTAAAAGTTTATAGTCTTAAGATTTATATTTAGGTCTATTATCTATTTTGAGTTAATATTTGTATATGGGATTAGGTAAGGGTCCAATTTTATTCTTTTCCATGTAATTATTATTTTTAACAATATTTAGTTAAAAGATTTTTATTTCCACCACCAAATGTTCGTGGAAACCTTGTCAAAAATAACTTGACAATATAGGGAAGAATTTAGCTCTAGGCTTTTATTTAACTCCAATGGTTTATATATCTGCCTTTAGAATAGTACTACACTGTTTCAATTATTGTAGCTTTATATGGTTTGAAATCAGAAAATATATATCTTCTAGCTTTGTTCTTTTTCAAGATTGTTTTGGGTACCTAGAGTCCATATTCCATATTAGGATAGATTTTTTCTGAAAAATAAATATATAAATATATGATAGTTTCACCTAAGAAAAAATAGAAAAAAATATTCTCTGGTAAGAAAGAAAGCAAAAAGAAATATTGAAATGTTATCTTTAAGTCATCAAAAGCTTGGTATCAGACAAATGAAACTGTTATGTGAGATTATCATTTTTAATTTTGGATAATTTGCTATAATACTAGATGTCAACCACTAAGCCAAGCATGGGAAGGAGGGGTTGGGAGGGAATGGGGTGGGGATCGGGTGGGGGCTGACTGGGTGATGTGTGCATGTATGTCTACAAAAGTTTGTATCCCACTATGATGTATGAATACAGTGCACCAATAAAATAAATTAAAAAAAAGAAATAAAAAAAAATTAAAAAAAAAATAGGGCAGGGGGTGTAGCTAGGAGGTAAGAATGCTGCCCCTGGGTTCCATCCCCAGACCCACACACACACACACACAAAGTTGAATTCTGCTCTCCCTTCGGGGACAACCGAGCCTCCTTTTCTTGTTTGCTAATATCTGAGCTCATGCCATCTTCTTGGCTTTGGCATTCCGGCAAGAGAACGCTGTTGACTTGTTCCCTTCACTCCTTCCTTCATTCAAATATTTAGTAAGAAGCTACTCCGTAGCTGACACCAAGCCAAGAGCTTAAAATTGGTAATGAGCATAATAAACAGAGACCTGGGCCTTACAGAGCACACAGATGAGAGGGAAAGACAATGTAGAAAGCATTAATGATGCAGCGTAATACAAGCTGTGGTGGGATGTCTAGCCTGTAGAAGCCGCTTGTGACCTGGCCCCTGGTACCTGACTGGCTGGCCTTACTCTTTTCCTTGGCTGGGTTCTTGCTTCAAAAACTACTTCGTGAACATGCCAGCCTCTTCAGCCCAACTTCTTTTCTGTCTTAACATCTTTGCCATTCACTCTGCCTGGAATAATCTCCACCCAGTGCCGGAGCCAGCCGGCAAAAGTATGGGTTCTAGTGCCAGAGCCAGCCGGCAAAAGTATGGGTTCTAGTGCCGGAGCCAGCCGGCAAAAGTACGGGTTCTGAAGAGAGTCGTGAGGATGAAGAATTTAACTCTAAGAATTTGATTCTCAGAATATTGCCGGGCGTGGTGGCACATGCTTGTAATCCCTGCGCTTGGGAGGCTGAGACAGGAGAATCGCACAGGTTTGAAGCCTCAGGTACTTAGTGAGGCTCTCAACAACTTAGTGAGACCCTATTTCCAAATAAACTATAAAATAGGTCTGGGAGTATAGCCCAGAAGTAGAAAGCCTCTGGGTTCCACCTCCAGTACCACAAAAAAAAAAAAAAATTTGATTCTCAGAATATTTAATTTATTTTAATGGTGGGGGAGCCGCCAGCCTATCTCTACTGGCCTGTTCTTGGGTCAATATTTCCTACTGGTTGATGACTACGCCTGGGTCAGTATTCTCTATTGTGCCGACGATGGGTTTGTTTTTCCCGAAGTATTTATACAGTCACAGGTCAATCAATATCCTCGTGCTACCACCACCAGAATACAATAAAGACCAATCCAAAGAACATACATTAGATAGGTTAATCAGTACCCTCGAGCCATCACCATCTGATCTTCTCCCAGACCTTTTATTCTGAACTTTCCATGACCCCAAACCTTGTTGACTCTGGGCGAAGGACAGTCAGCTGAGACAGAAACGTTAATCTAGGGGAAGGCCTTAATGGCTCCCCACAATTCCCCCTTTTTTACTGTATTCAAAGAAGACTGTGCCTGTCTTAGGTTGTTTCCTTCATGTATCAAGGATTACCCGTGTTTGGATAATACAGAGCTAAGCTGTATATCCTATCTTAGGTTTCCTTGTCCCAAGGAAAATCTTACCCGTCATTGACTACCAGCCTCTTAAATGGGGGTACCCTTCAAAGGTAAATTGTGCACTTCTGCTGAAAAAATGTTCTCACTTTGTCCTGAGACCACACTTTGTCCCGAGTCTCTAATAAACAAGGTATTGGCAGTATCATGTAACAGGTATTTCAGCAAGACATTTTCTCTAATTAACACAATTATTTTTACATGTCAAATCTGCTTAATAGAGTAAACAAGTTATTAGTGGGCTTAACAAACTGTAATAGTTTATCATGAGATAAATTATTGTCAATTTCTCCAATAAAGGACGCAAAAGCAATAGCCCATGAATCACCATTCTGAAAAAGTCATTGTACTTGTTGTTTAGTAAAAGGAACACTAATACGTGAAGGCTCTTCTCCAAAATATTTTATAGATTCTGATCTAACAGAACACATCAAGCAGGCAACTAATTCCCAGTATGGCGTTAAAACTCTGCTTGGAGTAGTGGGTAAATGTATCCACATTAATGGTCCATCCTGCCACAAAACAGCAGTGGGCATATGTGCTGATGTTTATATGCAGCCCATCTTTAGTATAATCAATGTATTGTTTTCTTTGACATTCAATAGCCAGTTCAACTTTAAGAGCAACACGTCCTTCCTCTCTTAAGATCTGAGAGGAAGTTGGGTCTGAGTCACCTTTCAAGATATCAAATAAAGGTTTTAATTCTCCAGTAGTAATATTTAAAGATGGTCTTAGCCAATTAATATCTCCTAAAAGTTTTTGAAAATCATTTAATATTTTTAAATTATCTTTACATAATTGAATTTTTTAATAGTCTCGGGATAAAGAATGTTTCCTAAGTATACAGTGGTTCTCTTTGTACTTTTTCTGGAGCTATAATCAAACCATTATTTTGTAATGCAGTTTGTAAGCTAGCATAAGCTGACAAAAAAATTCCTTCATCTGTATGTGCTAATAAAATATCATCCATATAGTGTATCATATACAGATTTATAGGATCTTCTTACAGTAACTACAGCCTTTGCAACAAATTTTTGACACAGAGTTGGACTATTGGCCATTCCCCGAGGTAGTACTCTCCACTGATACCTTTGCATAGGAGCTCTATAATTTGTAGATGGAACACTAAAGGCAAATCTCTTACAATCTTGTTGTGCTAAAGGTATCATATAAAAGCAGTCTTTAAAATCTAAAATTATTTTATAAGTGTCTTTGGGGATAGCTGATGGATTGGGTAGTCAAGGCTGTAAAGCTCCCATTAATTCCATAGTTTTATTAACTTGCCTTAAATCCTATAACAGTCTCCACTTACCAGATTTTTTCTTAATGACAAATATGGGTGAATTCCAAGGGGAGTTAGAACTTTCTATATGGCCACAGACAAGCTGTTCCTGTACTAACTGCTCTGCGGCTTTTATTTTTTCTAAGGTTAGGGGCCATTGATCAATCCAAACTGGGTCCTCATTTTTCCAAGTAATAGAATCGGCATGGAGTACAGGCTGATCAACAGCCCCTTCTAAAAACACCCTAGACCTGCTCGAGGGCATTGTAAATGAAGCTTTAAAGGCTCTATAACACCCTGATTATTTATCCTTAGACCTTCTTCCGGTAAAAATCCTTGATCTAACGTTTGCTGTGTCACTATAGGGCTGGGGCTATAAAGATATACACCCATGTTCTGCATAACATCTCGGCCCCATAAGTTGACAGGAAGTCCTGGAACAATATAGGGCTGAAAAACTCCAGTATGGCCTTCCTCATCTCTCCAAGTAAGCCAATCACTGCTTTGTTCGGGGTTTTGCATCTGTCCTATGCCTTTAAGGTGAATGAGGGAAGGATGCTTAGGCCATAGATCAGCTGTTATGACAGAACATAGATCAGCTGTTATGACAGAAACATCTGCTCCCATGTCTAATAACCCTGAAAATTCTTTCCCATTAATAAACAATTTTAATTCTGGTCTTTGAGTTCCAATCGCTTGGAACCAAAAAGCATCTGATGAGCCAAATCCCCTTTTACCCCGTTTAGGTCTCTGAACACTATTATTAGTTTGCACCTGAGGTAGTAATACAAATTGTGCCAGTCACTGACCTGCATTAATAACAGCTATCCCTTGAGGAGAATGTATCATAATTTTTATTTCTCCTTCATAGTCAGAATCAACTATGCCAGGGGCTACTATAATTCCCTTCATGGTGACACTACTTCATTCTAACAACAGTCCTACTGTCCCTTTAGGTAAAGGGCCATAAGTGCCAGTAGGAAGGGCTTGCACTCCCATTTCGGGAGTTAACACTGTATAGGTGGAGGCACAGAGGTCCAATCCTGCGCTGCCTGGGGTTGCTCTGAATAAGTCCTGAATGGTTTGTTTTGTTGAGAGTTGTCCTGCTGTGGTACAGCTGTCTGAAGTGTCCCATTAACATTGTTGCTGCAGGGCCTGAGGCGGGCCCCTCCTCCCGTTTCCCGACAGGAGCTGATTCCCGATTCCCTTGCACATCAGTCCTTGATTTACATTCCTTTGCCCAATGCTTCCCTCTTTTACATCGAGGGCATAAGCCTAGCTCTCCTCTATTACTAGCACTCTGCCTCTGTGGACAATTCTTACCTAAATGACCATTTTATCCACACCCATAGCTGTTAACCATATTATTTTTCGGTACCGATTTTTTATGTTGTTGGAAAAGGATTTCTTGTACAGTTTTCCCTTGCAATGCTGCAGCCATAGCTAATCCCTGTGTATATGCAAGTTCTATATCGGAACATAGCCAAATATAATCAGACAGGTCTCCTTTCTTTCTAAAAGGGTGTAAGGCAGCTTGACAAACAGTATTAGCATTCTCAAAGGCTAATTGCTTTACGAGCAACAGCCCTGCTTCACTGTCACCTATCAATCGACTAGCAGTTTGTAATAACCTGGCTACAAACTCCTGATATGGCTCATCTGGTCCTTGTCTTATTTTTGAAAGATCTTCTGTTTGTTTTCCTGAAGAAGGCAACTTGTTCCATGCTTGACGCGCAGCAGCACTGGTCTGAGCATAAGAAGCTAGACTAAATTTTAATTGCTGAGCAGTCTCCTTGAATTGTCCTTCTCCTGCTAGCATATCAAAGTTTATGGGTATTCCCTGAGCTACGCTCAAATCTGCTGTGGATTATCATTGTTCTGCAAATTCAGACTTCCATAATAAAAAATCACCCCCTGATAAACAAGCTCGGGCTGTTTTCAATCAGAAGGACACAAATCCTCCATAGAGAGAGATTCTAACATGGCTTGAGTAAAAGGCACTGTTGGCCCATATTGAGCACAAGCCGTTTTTAATTCTTTAAATTGTTCGAAAGGAAAGGGTCTGTGTCCTCTAAGAACACCTCCTTGACCATTAGAGTCTTCAGTAACCGGAAAAACTCAATCCCCTAGTATCTTCTCCGTTTTTTGCAGCCCAATTTAGGGGAAAGGCTTAATGGCTCCCCACAACCCAGATATTTGCAGGGCTTCCTCCAACCAAAACAACAATCACACGGCCTTCTCTAGTCTTGCCTGTGACTGTAGTCTTGTCATGATTTTGTTTTGTTTTGTTTTATTTTTTGAAGTACTGGGGATGAAACCCAGGGGCATGCTTACCTCCTAGCTACACCCCCAGCCCTATTCTTTTGTTCTTTATTTTCAAACAGGGTCTCACTGAATTTCAGAGGGCATATTGAGTAGCTGAGGCTGTCCATGAACTGCAGTCCTCCTGTCTCTGCCTCCCAAAAACTGGGATTACAAGCATGCATAATCCCACATCTGGCTTCTTTGACATCATATTTTTTTTAATGGTGTTTGCTACACTCTGATACTCTAATATGTGTTTGTTTTGTTATTTCTCATTGTTTAGCTCCTCCACTAGAATGTAAGTTCCATGATTTTTGTCTGTTTTATTCCCAGCAATATTTTTAGTGCCTAGAAGGAGAGCCTACACCCTGGTTATTTTATTCATTAAACATTTGCTGAATGAATGGATGAATGAACGAATGAATGAATGAATGTGGGAACACAAAAGAGACCCTCATTTTGGTTCAGGACAACCTTCGTGGCAGGGATGCTTATGCCAGTGGGTTGTTCAGGTAAGAATTTGTTCAGGTACTTAGAATTGACTTGGTATAATAAAGTTCCTTTCTAACCATTTCTGGTTTAGAAAATACTCAGTTATCCTGGAAACTAGCAATGCTTCTTTTTGTCTTATTTTAACTTTAGTTTTATTTTTATTTTATTTTTTTTAATTTTATTTTATTGGTGCACTGTATTCATACATCATAGTGGGATACAAACTTTTGTAGACATACATGCACACATCGCCCAGTCAGCCCCCACCCGATCCCCACCCCATTCTCTCCCCATCCCTCCTTCCCATGCTTGGCTTAGTGGTTGACATCTAGTATTATAGCAATTTATCCAAAATTAAAAATGATAATCTCACATAACAGTTTCATTTGTCTGATACCAAGCGTTTGATGATTTAAAGATAGCATTTCAATATTTCTTTTTGCTTTCTTTCTTACTAGAGCATATTTTTTTCTGTTTTTTTAGGTGAAACTATCATATATTTATATATTTATTTTTCAGAAAAAAATCTATCCTAATATGGAATATGAATTCTAGATACCCAAAACGATCTTGAAAAAGAACAAAGCTAGCAGATATATATTTTCTGATTTCAAACCATATAAAGCTACAATAATTGAAACAGTGTAGTACTGTTCTAAAGGCAGATATATAGACCATTGGAGTTAAATACAAGCCTAGAGCTAAATTCTTCCCTATATTGTCGAGTTATTTTTGACAAGGTTTCCACGAACATTTGGTGGTGGAAATAATAATCTTTTAACTAAATATTGTTGAAAAATAATAATTACATGGAAAAGAATAAAATTGGACCTTTACCTAATCCCATATACAAGTATTAACTCAAAATAGATAAAAGACCTAAATATAAATCTTAAGACTATAAACTTTTAGGAGAAAATCTGGGTCATAAAACCTCACAACATTGAAATTGGCAGTGATTTCTCGGATATGATTTCAATGGCACAGGCAACAGAAGAATATACAAACTCCCTAAAAAATAAAAGAAAATATTGTATATCCAAAGACAATGTAAACAGAGTTAAAAGTTACTAATAGAATTGGATAAAATATTTCCAAATGCTATATCTGAAGGTATATTAATATTCCAACTAGAAATCCTAAAAATTAACAACAATAAAGGCAAACAATACAACTTAGAGATAGGTAAAAGACTAACATAAATAATGAATCTCCACAGATAACCAATCTTAGTTGTCTGTTGGATGGAAACTCTTGTTTCTCTGGTTCTGGTGAGTGTTACCTATTTCTTCTTTGTAGTTAATCTCTTTGAGTATTTTCTCTAGCGCTGGTTTTGAAGACATAAATTCCTTCAGTTTCTGTTTGTCATGGAAGCTTCTTATTTCTCCATCTAATTTGATAGAAAGTTTTGCTGGATAGGAAATTTTTGGCTGGAAGTTGTTTTCTTTCAGAGTTTGGAATATGTTACTCCAAGCCCTTCTGGCTCTCATGACTTGGTTTGGGAAGTCTGGAGTGATTCTAATTGGTTTGCCTCTGAATGTCAGTTGGCCCTTTGTTTTGGTTGCCTTTAAGATTCTCTGCTTGGCTTCCACATTGGTCATTTTGACAATTATATGGCGTGGGGATCCTCTTCTCCGATCCTGTCTAAAGGGAGTTCTATAAGTTTCCTGGATCTGTGTATCAACCTCTTGCTCTATATTTGGAAAATTTTCTGCTATTACTTCCTTGAAGAGATTGTTGATCCCTTTGGTATCACTTTCTTTTCCCTCCTCTATTCCAATTATTCTTAGGTTAGCTCTCTTAAGATGGGCCCATATTTCTTCAATGTCAGATTCCTGCTGTTGGATATTTTTTCTAGATTAGAAACTATGCATTCATTTTTGGATTGCTCATCTTCTAAGAGCGAGATTCTGTTCTCCATGTGGTCTAATCGGTTGTTTGTGCTTTGAATTGAGGCCTTTACTTCATTAATTGCATCCTTTATCTCTTTTTGGCTCTCTCTGAGTTCTTTTCGAAGCACCTCTATTATTTCTACAGTTATTTTCCTGATTTGATCTTCTAGAAATCTCTGAATTTCTGTTTTATCAGGTTCTGATGTTGTGGGGTTGTGCACATTCATTACTCCAGTGTTATTCCTCTTTAGTTTTAGATGAGGTAAACTTTTTGTCTTTCACTGGTGGGTACTTAGCAAGGTCCATTCTAGTTTATGGTGTAGCTGAATAGAGTGCATATGGCTGCATTATTTCTTTTTTTTCCTTTTTTGTAGTACTGGGGATGGGACCCAGGAGCATCCTACCTCTGAGCTATACCCTCAGCACTATTTTTTATTCTTTATTTTGAAACAGGGTCTCACTGAGGTGCAAAGGGCCTCACCAAGTATGAGCTGGGGCTGTCCGTGAACCACAATCCTCCTGTCTCAGCCTCCCGAATGCTGCGATTACAAGCTTGTGCCACCACCCTGGCTTGGGGTATTTTTTTTAAAGAGACGTTTTTCCTCTGAAACAATAGTTTTAGAAAATCCTATGAGAAGGATGAGTGCATATCTTAATGCTGGGAAACAGCAACTTGGGGTTGCATTTATTTACATAAATTAAAAATTGCATTGTTACAGAGCTAAAGAATTATAGATAAAAATAAAAATAATCCTACACTGAGTACAAATAATACTTGTAAGCATAAGAAGATGTGATCATTTGTGATGTTATTTATTTATTTGTTTGTTTGTTTGTTTTGGTACTGGGGCTTAAACCCAGAGGCATTCTACCTCCCAGGTACACCCCCAGCTCTTTTTATTTTTTGCTTTGAAACAGGGTCTCAATAGGTTGCTGAGGCTGGTCTTGCACCTGCGATCCTCCTGTCTCAGCCTCCCAAGTACTAGGGTTACAGGTGTGTACCACCACAGATATATATCTTTTGAAGTGCTAGGAAGAAATAATATTTTATATTCTTTATCATATCACTTTTTATAATTGTGGACTGTATTCTTATTTATTTTTCTATGTTCTGTTTTGTAGCCTTAAGAAGTGTTCAAACATTTTTGAATATGTAAAATAAGAGTAAATGTTCTACATAGAGGTAGAATGCTGCATCACATATAAAACTGTCCCCATATATATAAAAGAAAAGCATTTGTTCAAGCAAAGGAGATGAGTGCATAAATATTTTTATGGCAGGTAAGAGGTCCTGGGGGCTGGTTGGAGCTTGTTCACAGCAATGGGAGAAGGTGAGGCAGGCGGTATCGCGAGACAGTGGGAAGGGCTTGGAGTAGACTGTGGGAGGCAGATGTGGGAGGCCCTGTTGGACTTCATTCCATAGCAGAAGGAGACAAATATTACAGCTGCTTTGAAAATAGCATGGCAGTTTCATCTAAAAGTAAATCTGCACTTGCACTTACCATACAACCCAGAAATATGTCTCCTAGGTATTTATTCACGTGAAATGAAAACATACATCTGCACACAGAAGATATGAATGTTTATAACAACTTTATTCTTAACTATCCCAAAGTCTTGTTTTCTATTTATCAAGTTGTGATTACATAACTGGGTGTTTGTCAAAATATGCACAGTCACACATGCAAGAGTGATTTTCACTGCGTGGATGTTATTACTCTTTAACTTAAAAAAAATCACAGAAAACCATTGGAGGGGTTCTGATGAAGGAGGAACACTGTCATATATCTTTCTGAAAGAACACCCAAGATGAAGGACAGAGAAATAAAAATTAAAAAACAATGAAGAGTATAATGCTGGCTAGGTGAGTGACAGCAGTGGCTTGGACCATAGGTTCCCATAATCAGTGATACTTCCCCCCTCGGGCTGAAGAGATGCTAAAAAAAAAAAAAACATGAGGGGGACGATAGTAGCCTCATGTGCAACTGGGTGTGGGGAATAAAAATAAGAAGGTGGTAGAGGCACTGGGCTGGGGGCACTGCATATTTCCTTTTCTGAAAAGAGGGCTATCAGCTATCACGTTTGGAAATCTACAGAGCATTGCACTGTGCTGGTCAAAGCAGGGAGAGAAAAAGTAGAGGATTTGAGAAATATTTAGGAAGTAGAATTAGTAAGACCTGGTAATTGATTAGGTATGAGAAATGAGATAAAAGAGTCAAAAACGAGTCTGGGAAACGTAGTTTAGGAGCAGCCGGGTGGATGGTGGTGCCATTGGCCATGTGTACGTGGAACACACAGGTAGTTTTGAGAAGAGACACAGCGCAAGACTGACATGAGACAGCAGTGGATCGGAACACATCAAAAGTGAAATATACCGAGTACTGTGTGCAGGGATGCTTGTATCACTCTGTTGTTTTTAAATAAATTTTTTTATGTGGATCCTATTGAAAATGGCATACATTCAGACTGTGCTTGGTGTCCTCTCCTCCCCAACTTTCCCTTCCCCCCTCCCAACAATGATTGTCCAGGTTAACCATGCTACATTCATACTTTTACACATATTTGAATGTAGCTCCTCCATTAATCAACCTCAGCCTTCTTCCTCTCCTACCCTTCCATTATAGCTTTGCTGAGGTTTTCCTTCCATTATCTGGAGTCCCTCTGGTATCCCTAATACTCCCTAGTTTGGGCATATTAGAGAAAACATATGTTCCTTTTCTTTCTGTGCTTGTCTGATCTCACTTAACATAATGTTCTCCAGGTCTTTCCATCTTCTTGCAAATGACATGATTTTGTTTTCCTTTATAGCTGAGTAGAATTCCAGTGTGTGTATTTCTCATAATTTTGCAATCCATTCATCTGTTGATGGAGACTTAGGTTGGTTTCATATATTGGCTATTACGAATTGTGCTGCTATGAACATGGGTATGCATATGTTACTGTACTTCTCTGATTTCAACCTTTTTGGAAAGATACCCAGGAGTGGTATAGCTGGACCATATGGTGGATCCATTTCCAGTTTTCTAAGAAATCTCCACACTGATCTCCATAGTGGTTGAATTAGTTTGCACTCCCACCAGAAGTTTTTAGAGGAAGGCATAGGTTCAACACTCCAACATATAGGCACAGGCAGTAACTTTCTCAACAAGACCTCCAAAGCACAGGAAATTAAAGCAATAATTAACAAATAGGATGGCATCAAAATAAAAAGGTTCTTCCCATCAAAGGAAACCATCAAGAACCTAAAGAGAAAGCCTTCAGAATGGGAGAAGAGCTTTACCAGCCACCACTCTGATAGAGGGCTAATATTTAGAATATACAAAGAGCTCAAAAGACTCTACACTAGCAAAACAAATAACCCAATCAAGACTGGGCAACTGAATTGAATAGACACTTCGCAAAAGAAGAGATACAAATGGCCAATAGATTCATGAAAAGACGTTCTACATCATTAGCCATCAGGGAGATGCAAATCAAAACTACGCTGAAGGGAAGTGGAGGGGAGGGGACCAAGCACAGTCTGAACTGCATGTCATTTTCAATATGTTCCACATAAAAATAAAAAATAAATTAAAAGATAAAACCCCCAAAATTTAAAAAATAAAGATCTGAATAGAAAGAAAAAAAAACAACTACACTGAGATTCCATCTAATTCCAGTAAGAGTTGCAGGCATATGCTGGTGAGGATGTGGAGAAAGAGGAACTCTTTTACTGCTTGTATCACTTTGAATGTCACTAAGATGTGAATTGCAATACCCCCAATGAAAGCATTAAAAAAGTGCATCTAATATTTTCATGTTTGATTGGTTTGTTCTGTTTTATTTAGCTAGGTAGCACATACCTGAATGCTGACCTCGAGTCGCCTCTCTGAAGCCATAACCCACACCCACCTGTCTCACGGGTTGCCCTTTATGTTCTGGTTCTGTAGATCAGAACACATATCTTCTAAACTCAGTGCTACTCATTTAGCTGATTAAGCCATGGAAACTGCCCTATTCATCTAGACATAGCCATATTATTTGGATAATTATTAAATCAGATGATTTAATAATTCCTCATATCCACCACAATTTTTAAGCATTCCTCATATCCACCACAATTTTTAAGCATTTTTAAGATACAGCCAAAATAATAAAATATTTCAAAGAAAAGTCAGTAGGAATTCCATAAAAAATAGGATTGTTTCCCTGGCAAAGCCTTTAGCACCTGTGCCTTTATGTGGCTTCTTTGGTGATTTGACAATTCAGAGGAACAATGCTTCCCTTCCGCATCCCCACTTTCTCAGCCCATCTGTTCTCTGGGCTGGAGAAGGCTGGATTGTGTGTCTCTGGCCAAACCACCTCCAATGAGTTTCATGTGGCCCTGATCCCCATGGCCTGGCCTGGGAAGGGGCAGCCTAAACCAAGAGTAGAGTTAATGGCCAGGAGATTGTAGACTTGCTTGAAAACATTTCCAACCAATGTCATATTATTGATCCCAAAATTGCTCTTGTGAAGTTAATTGGAAACTCTTGCCTATATTTATGAATTGGAAAGCTGAAACAAAGAAATATTCTAGAGGAATCAGCTCAGATCCTAAAGGAGGGTAATGGCAGCATTTGGTTTCTTCTCTTTGCTTTAGGGCCTGTTGCAAGTTTATGAGCTTTCTAAATGTCAGATTCAGTGAAATTGCTTTATAATGGCTACTTCTTTGTGGGTGGGATTATGACAGGTTTTTTGATGTCTATTATGACTGTGTTTCCTGGTTTATTTTCTATAATAATAAGTATGTATTACCTTTAAAAATGGGAAAAAGATGAAAAAACATCATTAAAATATAGTATGCAGTTGGGCATGGTAGCACATGGCTGTCATCTTAGTAACTGGAAGGATGAAACAGGAGGATTGCAGGTTTGAGAACAGCCTTAACAATAGAGAGAGACCCTGTTTCCAAACAAAATATAAGAAGGGCTGGGGGGTTGTAGCTCAAATGTAGATTGCTCCTGAGTTCAATCCCTAGTATAAAAAACTCAATCAAACAAACAAAAACAACAACAACAACAAAAATACAGTATGCATAGAGCCAGGCACAGGGGCATACACTGTAATCCCAGTACTTGGGAGGCTGGGACAGGAGGATAGCAAGTTCAAGGCCATCTTCAGCAATTTAGTGAGACACTGCTTCAAAAATAAACAAAACAGGGCTGGAGGATGTAGCTTAGAGGAAGAATGCTTCTGGGTTAATCCCCAGAATTAACTGGGTTAATTAACCCAGATTAACTGGGTTAATCCCCAGTACCCCACACACATACAAACAACATGCATATAGCATGAGACTCTTTTTAAAGAAGCAAGTGCATATAACACTGCACATCCCACTGTTACCAGCAGTCCTGCCCATTTAGAAATATTCTACCTCATGCTTTCTGTGTTTTTCCAATTGTCTTTGGTGAACACTAATTGCTACTGTAATCACACACATATACACGTGCACACATAAATCCACAAAACATTCTTTTAAAACATGACACAGAGCATTCCTTTCCTCAATCAAAGGAGTAGGACTCTCTGAGGTAAGGAAACCTGGCGTTCAGTCCTGACCTTGAAAGTAACTGGCTATGTGCCTGAATGCAGATCTCACTCCCAGCAACTGCCCAAGCCCGGGCTTTGAACGGGGCTAACACCAGTGCCGTCTGGCCATCCTCGCAGTCAGTCAGTGAGCGGCATGAGCTGAGCCATGGAAAGCGCATGGAAGGAAGACGCCAAGCTGGGTCCCACAGCGAGCACTGCTGCCCCACAAGGATTCTGTTAAGCATTATTGAAGGAACATGTTGCAATTTGAAGGCACATTATTTTTATTTTGAGGGCAAAGACTAAATCACAGTTATTAAGCCAATCTCCTGTACTTTGGCGCTTGTGCCGACTGATGTCATGTTTATGGCAGAAGGGGGAAAGGTTTGTCCTTAGGTAGCTGGGCATCTTGCCACCTGGGGGCCTAGAGGAGGTGGATCTGGGAGGCTGAGTGCCCTTGGGGTCACGGGAGGCTGGGGCAGTGTCAGTTCTGGAAAGGGCTGCCTCACTGGTCCAGGCAGCAGTCCAGTTTGAACAGGGATTCTGGGAAAGCTGCCGACTGCTGTGCTTTGGTCTTATTGGTAACCATTCCTGAATCTTCCATAAAGACAGAAAACTGGGCCCTGTTGGCTGCACTTTGACAGAAAATCTATGGCTGAGTAAGACACTCCATCAGGGGACTTAAGCATTGTTCTCTTCCAGTTAAAAGTCATGTAATTATCAGTGTTCAGTCATAGAGTTTTATGGCTCTGATGATTCACATAGATTCTCTGTAAGGAAAAGAAGAAAGGGCACAGAAAGGATGGCTTACGGATCTCTCAGCTATATATCAAAAGGACAGAGATTTCTACAGCTTGGAATTTGAAGTTTTGCTAGACATTTAAAAATATATTCTCATACTACTTCTCTCCCTCTCCATCCCTAGGGTGGAAATGGAAATAATATAGTGTGGAAATCTAACCTAATTCATTTCAAGTGTCTTGTAGACGAGCACTATCAGAGGACAGGAGGGCTACTTTCCACCCCTTGTATTCTGACCACACGTGTGTGTGTGTGTGTGTGTGTGTGTGTGTGTGCGTGCGCGTGCACACTGGGAATAAAACCCAGGAGCATTCTACCTCCGAGCTACATCTCCAGCCCTATTTTGTATTCTTTATTTTGAAACAGCATCTCACTGAGTTGTAAAGGGCCTCACTAAGTAGCTGAGGCTGTCTTCAAACCACAATCCTCCTGTCTCAGCCTCCCAAATGCTGGGATTACAGTGTGCACCACCACGCCCAGCTTCCTGATCACACTTTTTTGTTAAGACTTCTTTCCTATTGAATGACATGCACATTGGTAGAGCAAATGTTTGAATTATTCTCCTGTCTTATACCTGGTTTTCGTTTTTTTTTTTTTCTTTCAGTAAATCTAAATAAAAAAAGCATTTCCTCCACTTTTAAAGCACTTTAGGAATTGTCCGATGGTTGGAGAAAACCAGGAGAGGTTAAGTTTATGAAAATTAAAACCCAATGTTGGAAGAGATCTGGAGGGAATTTGCTCAATCCCTGTGTGTCTAAGCAAGGCTGCATTTCAGCCATTTGTGAGGTGGCCGTCTCCCTAACTTCTGTCACAGGATGTCACATAGGATGAGTGCTGGGCTAGACTTAAGCTCCGAGGTTGAGTCTGAATGTTAGACCAGCAGCCGGAATCCAAGATGCCTGAATCACTTTTATATCCCATTGGGACTCTTCCATATAAAAGGACATCAGAGCTAATAAGGAGGCTTTCTTGGAATGTTAAGTTAAACATGTATACTGTCCTACTCAGACCAAATGTGTGATGGGAGAAGAAGAGAAAGGATGTGGAGGTGTTTTCTAGGAGGATAAAATAAATCTACAACTTGCTCACTTGCCCCACCACTACTTTCTCACATAACTACAGAAACCCAAGACTGACGTGGGATCAGAGAGAATTCTTAGTGTAGTTCAGCAAGGGTTCCCTAGAGTGGACAAGACACGGGACCTGTAAAATATCCCAAAGGGAAAGGACAATGGAAACTACCCCCCTGGCAGGGAAGAGAGAGAGAGAGAGTTAGTTTGATTGATTCAGGAAAAAGCATTTGCACTTGAGATGGCAAGGGTAGGTGTCCCCCATGGGTTATCTTGGCAGGATCCACTCCTGCCAGATTCTACCTACAGAAACTAGAAAACCAAGCAGAAAGAGACACGTGGATAAAATTTCATGTAGGAGCTAAGGGGTCATGAATGATCAGCCAAGTGGTATTACTTTCAAAGGTATCTTTCCCCTGCCCAGAAGTCTCCAAAGAACCAACAAGAAAAAAATGAAAAAAAAAAAAGTCAAGATTTGCTATGTAGGTGGCACCAAGATTGTCCTGCAACGTAGCTCGTCAGTAAGGCTTTGGGTACCTTCGCCTATCACTCTGTTGTCCTGGTTCTGAAGGAGTTAGCAGCAGCAGCAGCAGAATGAGTTGGAGAGAGGACATTAACACGGTTAATAAAGAACCAGTCAATGCCATCCTCTTCCCTAATGGAAATATCTGAGAGCAGTTCTGGCCTGAAATGGGCAGGGCAGGAGCTTGAAATACATGAGAGGTTGAAGATTGGGGTTAGGATCAACTGGACTTTCACTACCTGAACATGAAACATCCGTTACATAGGACAGTGACTGGCAGGATAAGGGAGCTGCCTAGATGCCACCCAAGTGTGAGGACATGGACCCAATGGAAGAAGTGTGACAGAGTCACTGAACGGGAGGAACATTAATCCATGAGCTCTCCTCAGGGCCCCGCCCACTCAATAGTCCCCTGATCTGAGCAAAAATGACACAGGAGAAGTCTTTGTACACGGTGGTTTTGTAAAAATTTTGGAGACAACTCTTGGTACTTGATATATTTTTCTGCATTTTTACAATACTTACCTTCTCTTTTTTATTTATTTTTTATTTTTTTGGCAAGCCTCTATCTTTGGTAACTCTGCCTCATCTGTTTCTGAATTTGTAGAGTTTTTCCTTTCCACTGATCCTACAGAAAATTTGATGATAAGAACTGTGTAGATAGTCCAGAATGTAAAACTAGGACTTGAAAGGCAACATTTTTTTTTTTTGTAATTGAAATAGAAAATACAACATTGGTAAAATATATCGAAAGTCTTTCTCAGAGGGGGGGAGGATCTGGCTTTTTAGTAGATTGCATACTATTCAATGTTGAAGACACCAAACTCATTCTGGCTCTTGCTCTTCCAAGTTGAATGACCTTGAACAAATTACACCACCTCTTTACGTCTCAGTTTCCTCTTTTTGGGGGATAGGCGCCTACCTTAGAGATTTGTTATGAGGACTAAATCAGTTAATCATGATCAGTGCTTAAAATAGTTCCTGATCTTGCCTAACAGAAGGAATTAGGAGGGTTAATTATTGTCATTGACACTATAGGAGCCCAGGTCACATCCCCTTGACCTACCCAGAGTGGCCTGTGATAATATCCTGGGCATCCGGGGCTCACTGTCTCAGCCCAAGTGCAGTGCAGGCCAGAAGAGATACCTAATTAGTGAGGACCATGAGGGGGAGGGCAACTCCCCCAGCTCCCTCACCTCTTGTTGAGTCCGTTCTGTGGCATGATCTGCACTCTCTCTCAGAGAATCCCCAGTGGGATGGAGTCCAGGCGCCCAGAGCAGTACCCTGCTGATTGTGCGTCTTGCCTTGAACTGTCTGCACTCATTGCCTCATCTCTTTGCTCCCTATCATAGCTCCTGAGTTCACTTCCAAAATAAGCAATTTAAACCCAAGTTGTTGTCTTACAGGGAAAACTTTACGGGACTAAAACTAAGACAATTCCTTTATATGTAAGCCTAAGTCCTAAGATTTCTACCTTATTCAGTTCTCTGTCACCCACAATACACAGGAGCTGCGAAGTTCACAGAGGAACGAGGATACTTGTTCATTTTAACTCTAAATCTTCTCCAGGTAGTCTCTGTAAATTTCTGTTTACATCCCCATGAACTTGTAATTAAAGGTTTATTCTCTGAATTTCAGCTGGGTAGATCATTATCTTTTTTTTTTAAACTATCTACATTAAGAGCATTCCATGGCACTACACTCCGTTTTTGATCATCCCTGTATTTATTCCTATAGCTAAACTGTCCAGCAATAATACTACCCAGCAAAAACTACTGCCTTACCAACAGAAACCGTATGCTTCATGATAAATCAGAAAACAGCTTTCTGCAAGTAAACCTCAAATAATGAGAAAGCATAAAAATATATATATTTATATAAAAAGTATGTTAGTCTAATCATTGTATTCTGATGGTATACATCTATGCCATCCCATAAGATACTAGCATATGTGGATCCTGAAATGTAGCAGTCTAAGTTGAGATATGTTCTAAGTATAAAGTACACACCAGATTTTTGGGGGGAAGAGGGTACTGGGGAATTGAACACAGGAGCATTCTACCTCTGAGCTTTACCCTCAGACCCATTTCATTACTTTGTTTTGAAATAATCTTGCTAAGTTGCTGAGGACCCTGCCAAATTGCTGAAGCTGACCTTAAAACTTCAATTCTCCTGTCTCAGCCTCCCAAGTACTGGGATTATAGATGTATTCCACCATGCCCAGTGCACACCAGGTTTTGAAGACTTACTATCAAAAAGTGTGAACTATCTTATTATTAATATTTTATATTTTGGATATATTTGGATGAGTAAAATATATCATCAAAATTTTTAGAATTTTTACTAATTTATTATATTTTGTATAGATTAGAATAATTAAAGTATACTGTTAAAGTTTTTAAAATATTTAAAATTATACATGTGGTTTGCATTAGATTACTATTGGCCAACCTAGAGAATTCTCCAGTCCATTTCTACTACCCAAGATGGCTCTTTAGTGTCTTTTATAGGTGGCAGTTTTCTCATTCACCTGAATGTTGCTGGGGCCATGGGTCCATAGCCAAGGCTGGGTACATTAAGGCTCAGCACAGCCTGCTGCTCAAGGCTAGGGTACAGCAAGCCGTGAGGAAGAGCTGACACAGCTGAGGTCTGGGTCTTGCCTACTGGCCTGTTGCATATTCTTTTGTGATCCCAGAGAATCAGTGAAGCAGTGTGTGTGTGTGTGTGTGTGTGTGTGTGTGTGTAGTATTGGCGACTGAGCACAGGGGCATTATATCTCTAAGCTACACCCACAGCCCTATTTAATTTTTTATTTTGAAACAGGGTCTTTCTAAGGCTGGGTCTTTTTTGCTGAGGCTGGCCTCAAACTGCAATCCCTTTGTTTCAGCCTCCTAAGTACTAAGACTAGAGGTGTGCACCACTGTGCTTCCTTCCAACACCAGCATGGGAATGCCTCTGCTTTCATTTGGGTGATAGGTTCCTAGCCTATGGTGTGCCTTAGCAGCATGACTTACTCTTGAGTCAAATGACTTAAATAAAACTTGGATTCCAGAGATTATGCTTAAGTGTAGGTCATGGCTTCTAGTCTTGAACAAGTTACTTGGCATTCCTCAACCTGTTTCCAACTGTAGAATGGAAAGCATGTTGCCTGACCATGTATCACACAGCATTATTACCAGGGAGTAGGCTCTGTCAATTTATGTAACTCGTTTTCTGGTATGAGTTCCTGAAATGATCCCAGTTTAAGGATCATTTCCTTAAACTGTAGAAGCTTTGACTTCTGAGGGTGGAATGTCCCCGAAGGCACCCAGAGGCTAGTGAATGATTTTTTTTTAATATCTCAATATAAAGTCTTGGATAGAATATAGACCAGAATATGTGTTATTATTCAATGAGCTTAAATAAATGCCAATCTAACATATTAGTTAAAATGATAATTATCCCTGTGGGTTTATTTGTTTCTCTAGCTGTGCACGCATTTTCACTCTTAAGAACCCCAAGGAACAAAATGTTATTGGCATCCTCTCCAGAAACTAAGAACAGCTGCATTTGTTTGGGACAGTTCCCGAGTTGCTCCTTCCTCTGAGCTGTGTGACGGATGTTGTCAATCTGTCAACCCAACATTGGAAGAGACTGGATTCCCACCACTCTCCTTTATAAGCATTTTTGGAGCACTGGGCATGAGTGTTCTAGAGCATCTTCTAACCCCGTGCCGATGGTCTCCAGAAAAGGGAACAGCACTACTGCTTGGCCTTTCTCCTAGAGTACACAATGGTGACTGTGGAGAACCAGGGAGGAAAGTCTTGGGCTATCCCTCTTCTACTGGCAGGGCCTCATTCTGACAACTGCTGTCATCTCTGAAAGAACCGAACTATTAATGCTAGATGAGTCTTGAGAAGCTCTTCTCAACCAATCCTGGTTGTTCACTCAGATCTCTTGGGAATATTTTGAAAATATGCAGTGTTTAGGCCTTGATTCTGATTTTCTGATTTAAGTAATTTAGGACAGGGTCCTGGCATTTGGTGCTGTACAAAAGCTCTCTAGGGTGTTTATACTCGTGTAAAGTCAGAACTGAATCCTTATCTCTCAATTTCTCATCCAGAAAGTTGGCAAGAACATGAGCTTCAGACCATCATTACATTGAATTTTGGCTCATTTACTCATTAATTGAGGCCTTCAATGCACTGTTGAAATCCTCAATTTCCTTACTCATAAAATAGGAGAAATAACACTTATCTCAGAGCACTTTGGGGGAAATTAAGTGTCAAAACTTATAGCTGTTTTCTTCTGTGCTTTACTGTAAGCAGTTAAAGGATGAGGACTATTTGGTAATACAAATAACAGTGAACCGAGTAACCACCCGGGTGCTGGGCATTGTACTCCATACCGCAAGTACAACGATTTATTTGTCTCACTTAGACCTCACAAAAACACTGAATGTGAGATAAAGAACAATTCCATGGGTAAAGAAAATAAGATACAGATAAGTTAACTGTGCCTGCCCAGGATCTCACAGGCTACAGCAAAGCCAGGGTTGAACGCAGAGTTCATTATCTTAACTGACGCACTACAGTGCCTTCCTGGCTTGTGCTAAATTCTATATATCTAGCCTTCAGCATGATGCTGGCCAAGTTGAAGTTATTATTCAGTAAGTATCCAATGAATGGATAGATACAAATAAGAAGATGCATGTGAGTGAATGAATGACCTAGCTCATGGTAAGCAATAAGTAAATATTATTCTCTTTTCTATTGATCAAGTATCCACTAAAATACCAAATGGAAGAGAGCGTAAATCCAACATAGGCAACATACAATAAACAAATTATAACGAGCCTAATATTGCTGCAGCAAAATGAAACCTCACGAGCAATGAATGTACTATTCAGATTTTATGTATTTATTTCATGTACTATTAAGCAGGATAGGATTTTTAACTTGGAGCTTATTTACAGCTCCAGACCGGAAAAGCAACTATCGGTTCATGCCAGCTTTAGACTCTTGTTAATCTTCCAAATTTCTATTTGGATACTAGCTGTCAGAATGTTTTATGTATTTCCTACATGTATTTGGAACACAGCTGTGCTAAAATTCGGAGGGCTTATTTTAACACATTAGAGCAGCTTGGGAGAGTTGGAAATGCACAACATGTGGAGCCAGCAAGCCTGAGTCTAGGGTTTGGCCACCCACCTACCAGCTGCGAAGCTGCAAGTCCAAGCATCTCAAATGAAGTGTTCATCCCTTGGGAGTTTGGGACACTATGCTCCAAGGTCTCAGAGGTTCAAGAGAAGCACAATGCATTTATTCACTCCTTCCTTAAGCAAACTATTTATTGAACGTCAGACATTGCACTACAAACGAAGTGAATGACACCGAAATCGCCCTTGTTCTCATGGATGCTTTAGGGTCGTCAACAGGAGATGTAGAAGTAAGAGAGTTTCTCTTTGATTTCTCATTAATCTGTTTCTGTTGCTGTAGGGCAGCCATGTAAGCTGCAAAGTCCATCAGGACTCTGACGTGCAGTGTTGATGTCACTTTTCTCTTTTTGTCCTTGCTCTTCTTCTCAGAATCAGAGAATGATGATGTAAATGTGAGAATCAGTGGAGCCATTTTGCCAGCAGGATGCGCTGAGTTTAGACAATGTCTACTTTAAGAGAAGGCTGCAGCCGAGTGAATCCCCGGCAGACGTATACTCACTCGGAAGCTTGTCTTATTTCTGACTTCAAGTTGTAAAAGCTGTAAAATTTCTTTATTGTCTAAGCTAATTAGAATCAAGTCGTCTGTTTATTGCAGCCAACTAATTCTCTAACTGATGCAGAACATGGTTCCAAGAGTGTGATGTGATAAAATACAAACTCTTAAAATGTGGACTTGTCTGAGCAGAACTAACTAGGTAAATGAAAGTGGCTTGTTGAGACTTAGGTCCTAGGCTCACATGACCCACCAGAGAGAAATAGTGGGAGAAATCCAGAGTTTGGGATTACAGGAAGATCCTATAATAAACAGAAAATGTTAAGATGAAGTAGCACAGGTGAAGGCAGAGAAGGAAGTATGGCATTACTTAGAAGACCCTCTCTGGGTATAGACTACAATATGAAATTACTAGGCTCTAGAAGCTTCCAGAGATCAAACACCCCATCCCAAGGTAAGGTGTATACAAATAGATATTGGAGTAATTTTTTGATTGGCTCTAAGAGCATTTTACCTCCAAGTTAGACCCCCCCAGCCCTTTTTATATTTATGTATGTATGTACGTATGTATGTATGTATGTATGTATTTATTTTGTGTTACTGAGGATGGAACCCAGAGGCATGATGTCCTATGGATGTCTGTGTGCACATACATGTAAGCGTTTCCCCAATTCTGCTCCTTGTAGTTGGAATTCTTTTTAACTGCAGCCACCCTGTTCTTTCTCTTCTTCTGTATATTGAATGTGTTGGTAACTGATAAATTTACTCCAGCCACAGTTTGCTCAGTGATGAAGAGTGACATCCAGACTAAAAGAAGAATGTAGCGTTTGGATGATACTTTGATTGCCCGATTTGAGGTATATACGACTATATTTGATAATCATTCATATATTTTATATTTTCAATGCTTTGAAAATGAGTGCATAAGAAAATCAGTATATATAATTATTGAGTAGTCAAAAAAGTGGGCCATCTAAAATCACTTTGTAAGTTTGTAAGACTGAGTAAATAAGTTGATATATGATGGAAAATGAGAGCCAGCTTTCTAATGATCAGAGAAAGGAGTTATAAATAAGAAAAAGGGGAAAGGTAAAATGAATTCTGTGATGTTGGATCAAAATTTGGGGTATTAAGGTGAACTTGTGGTTTTTAATTTATAGATATATGTAGAAATAGATATATACACGTGCTTCCCACATACATTCCTACCTCTGTCTTCAGAGAGAACCCAGAAGTGATGGCATCCATTACCAATGAACACACTAAGTGCCCAGATCTTGGTGCCAAACGCCATCTTCCAATAAAAGTTACGAAAGTTCCTTGGAATAATGACTGATTCTAGAGTTGAAACAGGGAAAATTTAGATGGGCATGAAATGTGTCATGATGCCAGAAATAAGTAAGTGCTCAAAAACAAACAAAAAATTTGGGGGACATGTGAAAAGGGTGCAAGAAAAAACAGGATCTCTGAGTAGTACAATCCGGGAAAATTTTAGCAACAAAATAATGCTAGCAATATGATTATAATGCAGGGAGGAAAATAAGAACCTGAGTCTATCCTGAAATAAATAATAGATAACTAAGTAAGAAAAAATTGGAGAGAAGAAAAGTACAGTAAAATCCCAAATAATGAATGTTAAAGGAACAATGAAGTTAGAAAATCATCACTTGGTAATCAACAGAATCATTGTTTCTGACAAGATTTATCCATACATGCTAAAGTCAGTGGACAAAAGTCTGCTGAGAGCCAGGCGTGGTGGCGCACACTTGTAATCCCCGCGCTTGGGAGGCAGAGACAGGAGGATCGCGCAGGTTCGACGCCAGCCGCATGCGCTGGCTTGGGAGACCCTGTTTCCAAATAAAAAATGTAAAAATAGGTCTGTGAGTGTAGCCCGGAGGTAGAAGGGCTTCCAGGAACCCCAGTACCACACACACACAAAACTCTACTGAGAAACAGAATATCTATATAATATTAACCTATATGAGTTTTTTATTAATTACAAAAGAAACCCGGTGACATGACAATAGAGAAATATGGCAGGTACCACCTTAATTTGATGATCAAAGTTTCAATAACTATCATGGTCCAAATAATCATCATCTGTCTTTGGTTATGATGCACTAAGAGGTTACAGCATCACTGTGGTGTTTATTCCAAAAAATGCAGAACCTGAAGTTAAATTATGAGCAAGTATCAGACAAACCCAAACTGAAGGCCATTCTACAAATTAACTGACAGAAACTCTGAAAATGTGAAGGTCATAAGTACAAAAAAATTCCATATTAAAGGAATTCAGGTGATATAACAACCAAATGTGACGAGTGACCCTGCATTAGGTACTGAACCAGAAAAAGGACCTTTGCAGGACAATTTGAGATCTTTGAATAAGGCTTGTAGATTACATAATAGTATTCTTTGAGAAAATTTCCTGATTTTGATCATTATATGGAAGTCATGTCAGACGTTAACATTTGGAGAATCTTAATGAAGAAAATGCAGGAATTCTTTGTACTATTTTGTATTACATTTGCTTATGAAATCACTTCAAAATTATATGTTAATTATTTTCAATTAAATTAAAATGTGTCCTCAAAATCTTCAGTCTCTAAAATGTTTCCATAGTCATTCCTTCTTTAAAGCCCTTCCTGTCCCTTTATCTATTGTAATTCTGAACTTATTTTTACTTTTCTATTATAATAGATTTAATTATGACTCAGAGGTTCATAAACTGGCAACTTGGGGACTAAATTAGCTCCCAATTGTTTACATGTTTAGGGGGAGATTAAAGCTCCCTGAAATCTAATGTGCCTCAGTTGCCCACTATTCCTTGTTGTCTCAGAGATCAAGCTGGTATTACTTATTTAATTATCATACTTTTCTTTTTTTAAAATAGTTTAAACATTTCTACCAAAATCTCAAAATCTTGTATGACAATTTCAGAAAAGTATATTTCCACAGATAACTTGACTTCAGTCTCTGTTCAAATGATCATACATGCTGACTCATGGGGTCTGAGTTAATGTCCACTTGACTTTTATTACATCAGGAAAATAAGGACTATTTCATTTTTGACTCAGAAATAGCCATTAGTCACCAAGTCCTAACATGATCTTTGAGGTTAATAGCCGTTTAGATCAATCACTAAATATATGAAAATGAGGACATACAGAGAGCTTCTGCATTTATTTCTCATTTCTCAGAAGCCTGATGGGCTCTTGTTGTAGGGATTATATCATCTCTTCCAGAATCTTGCTCCACTCCATATTCCAATCACCCAGGGAACTTTTAATTTTAAGCTATTAAAATAGCTTTTAAGTGTATGGAAAGAAGGAGGAAAGAGGGATGGAGTAGGGAAGGAAATACAAAGATCTGTGTGTATGTGTGTCTGAATCACATTGAACCTCTATCATGTATGACTGCGATGCATTAATAAAAGTATTTAAAAATATCTAAACCCTACTCCCAGAGACTCAGAATTAATTGCTATGCAGTTCAGAATACAGTTTTTATTGGGGGTTTTCTCAGAGAGTTCTAGGTTTGAGAATCACTGATCTTCCTTGGTTATGTTGGAGGTGACTGAGCACCTACTGCCTTGGGGACAGGGTATGCTAGGAACGTTAGTGACCCGACAGTTTATCCCTTTCAACACCCCTTGGTGTGTAGGGCTGTGTGATGCAAAGAATGTATACATTAACATTTCCAGAGGAGCTTGTTAACAACATCGAATCCGGGATCACACCCTCATTGACTTTGACTCAGTAGATCTACTGCACACCAAGTTAATGACCTGTTTGCCATTTCACTGAAAAGGACCCACAGGCTTTCTTATGGTCAAAACTTTACTTCTGGATCACGGTGGTAACCAATCGCTGGGCCTTTTAATTCCACAAACTTCCAAACATATTGCTCATGTGTCACTTTCCATCTTCAACTTCCCTTTCAATTCTCTTCTTCCTAAGTCCCCACTGACCGTAGCAAGGTCTTCCTCTGTGGACTGCTTTAGTTTATTTTTGGAAACTACCCACACACCCAAGACTCCTCTTCCCAGAGATTTCTCTGCTTACATATTACCTACCTCATCTCCCATCTGCTGGATTTGCTCCACTTTTAAGCCTTCCAGTATTGGTTAGCTTTCGCTGCATTCAAAACCCATCTCAAGAGCTGGGCGTGGTGGCGCACGGTTATAAGCCCAGCATTTAGGAGGCTGAGACAGGAGAATTGTGGTTCATGGACAGCCTCATCTACTTAGTGAGGCCTTTTGCGACTCAGTGAGACCCTGTTTCAAAATAAAGAATAAAAAATAGAGCTAGGGTGTAGATTGGAGATAGAATGCCCCTGCGTTCCATCCCCAGTACCACACACACACAAAAAAAACCTATCTCAAAATTTAATGACTTAAAGTCGGGTGTGGTGGCGCATGCTTGTAGTCCCAGCACTTGGGAGGTTGAGACACAAGGTTCACACAGGTTCGAAGCCAGCCTCAGCTAATTAGTGAGGCTCTCAACAACTTACTGAGACCCTGTTTCCAAATAAAGTATAAAAAATAGATCTGGGAGTATAGCCCAGAGATAGAAAATCCCCTGAGTTCCACCCCTAGTACCACACACAAAAAAAATTTTTTAATGACTTAGCCAGGTGTGGTGATACACACCTATAATCCCAGTACTTGGGGAGGATCCCAGGTTCTAGATCAGCCTCAGTAATTTAGCGAAATTCAGGAACCTAAAGAGACCCTGTTTCAAAGAAAAAAAAAATAAAGATAAATCTGGGTGTATAGCTCAGAGATAGAATGCTCTTGGGTTCAATCCCTGGTATCCTGACCCACAAATAAGTGACTTAATGCATCAAAATGATTTTATGGAGTAAGTGGTGCTTTCGTCTAGTCTGGGCTGGTTGGGTTCCAATGGGTTTCAACCAAGTCTTTGAGACCTCAAAGATTTCCTATGGCCAGGACAGCTTGGGGCCTTTTCCCCATGGCCTCTCATCCTCCTGGGCTTATTCATACAATGATAGAAGCAGCAGAAGAGGTCAAGCCTAGTATGCAAGAGTTGTTTCAAGCCTGTTTACATCACATTTGCTGATGTTTCATGGGCCAAAGTCAGTCACAGGACCAAACCCATGTGGGAAGCAGGTACCTGAAGGCATGAGTCACTGCTGATCAATGCTACAAAAGCAGACTACTGCCTTCTCTCTAATTACTCACGGCCCTTTCGCATGAAGTATATACTCCCTCCCTTCAGGAATCCCACAAGTTGCAGTCAATTATTGCATTAGGCTTGAGATCCAGGGCCCTGGGATTTCTTTCAAGTCCAAATGAGGGTGAGGCTCCTCATTCTTTGGCTGTGGCCCCTCTGGATTCAGAGACCTCAGAACTAAAGAGACAAGTTGCGTGCATTGCACAAATTAGTAACAGTGCCAAGTCAGCAGCGGGAGAATAGCAGTAAATACTTCCATATAAAAGGAAGAATTAAAGGAAGACACGGCAATCAGCGGTTTATAGGAGCACAGGAATCCTAATGATCACACGTTGCCAGGAGTACAGTTCTGTTTCCTGGGACGGCTCCTCAACCCACAGCTCTCCACAGCTCTGGTCTCCTCCACTGGCTTTTTGGATTTGCCATCGGAGAAAGTTGCCTGAGACAACCTTCCCGTTCTAGAAGAAATAGCTCATGTGGCAGATGAATAGCTTTCTGAGCCTGCTTCTTATTCAAAGAGGTCGGGGGCCTGCAGTTCATTTTGCATTTATGAAATTTCAGACTTAACTTTAAGATAGAGATACTTGTTTCTGTTTTCAGGAAGATTCTCTTTAAAATGTGGACCTTCCATTATTTTCACTCAAGCCCTCCACATCTTCCCAACAGACATGTATAATTCTTTTTATGATAGGCCTTTCTTTGCTTCGGGCATGTCTAACTATGGAACACCTTAAGATAGAAATCCTCTGGGCTATCTTAGATGTTCTACAAGGGAACACCCTAGTTTAAAAAAAAATCAAGAATCAGTATGTTAAAAAAGGGGGGGGCATGTTTCTGCAAGGGTAGCAACATACCAGGGGACCAGGAATTTGTAATAAACAGATCTAGGATGTTCAGCCCTCCGTGGATGTTGAGTGGCTGGGTAATATAGTTGGGCAACAGCCAGAATTTGACAGTGACCATTGCCGTGTCTATTCAGCTTCCTGAAATGCTTTTTTAGCTTAACATTATTTTACAAGTATCTTTGCAAGTTATTTCACTTCCTGAAGTGCTTTTTGAACTTAACATTATCTCACAAATATCTTTGCAAGTTATTTCTTAGTGTTTGTCCTTTTTTAAAATGGCTGCGTAGTTCTCCATCAATTCAATGCCATCATTCACTATTCCCCAATAGTGCCACCTTTAGGCACCTTTGACTTTCTATTATTTAAGTAATGCTGTTATCGACATCTTTATAAACTTTTACTTTATCTGTGTGTGTGGAATCCAGGGGCTTTTCTACCTCCGGGCTACACTCCCGGACCTATTTTATACTTTATTTGGAAACAGGGTCTCACTAAGTTGCTGAGAGCCTCACTAAGTAGCTGAGGCTGGCTTCGAACCTGTGCGATCCTCCTGTCTCAGCCTCCCAGGCTCTGGGATTACAAGTCTGCACCACCACGGCTGGCTTATAAATTTTTACTTTTGAGTTAATTGATTATGATGTATTTTATAGTCTTCCATGAATTAAATTCCTAGTATTAATATAAAAATACATTTAAAGCAAGTGACTTAACTGGCCAGTGTTTTCTAAGGACGTATATCAATGTATATAACACTTTTATCAGCCTACCTATTTCCCTGAAGCCCTATTGTCATTTTTATTACTTTCTCTTTTTTTGAATTTAACAGATAAAATGGCATTTCATACTGGTTTTATTTTTTACTTTTAAAATTTTCTAGGTAGCAAATCATTTTTCCTTTTGCTAATATACCAAAACTGAATCCTCTCATGTGAAGTCATCTCTAGGCCTAAAGTGTAAAATTAGAATTTAATCAAACTGCAGACAAGGAAAAGAAAGTCCAAACAAACAAACAAACAAACAAACATAACAGTGGCTCTTTTTTTCTGACATAAAGGAAGTCTAGTGTTGGTCCGGGGCTGCCCGGACACTCCACACTGTCAGTGACTTCTGTTTTGAAAAGCTGAAGGATACTTTACCCTCCAGATCAGTTTTAACATCTCCATCTACGTCGTAGTCAGCAGAGAGGAGGAGTAGTGGGAGTGGGATAAGCCACTTTCTTTCAGAGACACTTACAAAAGGTACACACCACTCCTGTTCATATCCCATTGGCCAACATTTAGTTTTATTCCCAAGAAAGAACAGGCGAACAGTTACCATGTTGAGCAGCAGCCTCCGCCATGGCCAGCTTCACCATCTTCTTTCAGAGCAGCAAAAGTACCACCAGCAGCAGAACAAGGTGGTACCATTCAGCAGAGGAAGTCGATGATTGATGAGAGCCAAGACTCACACAGGGAAAAGGGGTAGGAGTGGTGGGGGGAAATAGCAGATGCGGGAAGGCACATTCTCCAAACCCTGGAACTTCTCCAAATCCTGGTGCTTCACCCTAATACTTCTCTAAGAGAATTTCTCTCTTATCCACTAATCCTAAACACATTTCAAGATCTAGTTCAGATCTCAAATTTTTGTAACCCTCTCTGACCAGGACGAAACCAAGCAGAGGTTTGAATCTCAACACAGAGATGAATGTTGTTAGTTTTCTTTCATATTGTTAATTAACCTAAAGAGATTTCAAATTTATTAAACTTTTATAAAGTACAGGCATAGAGCCCTGCATTTTTCAGTGTCCGATGTTCCCTTCCTAGCTTCCTGTATTCCCTTATCTAAATTTAGCAATCTCTGATAATCCCAGGTATCCTATTTTGGCAAGGAACTCAGAGTTTAAAAATATATGAAAGAAATTTGCCCATAAATGCACTGTCTATTTATACCATCAGATTTTGGGTTCATCTAGTTGGTAATCCAACAGTATGGTACTAAGAATACTTCAGACACAGCACCATGACCTGGGTCCTGTTTTGTTGTTTTGATTTCCATATATTTATTTTATAGATAACCCAGAGTTGCCAAATAGTATATTCCTGAAAATTATTACATGTGGCTTGAAATTAGAGATGAGAATACATTAATTATTTGAAGAACTGGTGAGCCAGATGTGGTGGTGAACGCTTGGAATCCCGTGCTTGGGAGGCTGAGACAGGAGGATCGCACAGGTTCGAAGCCAGCCTCAGCTACTTAGTGAGGCTCTCAGCAACTTAGTGAGACCCTGTTTCCAAATAAAGCATAAAATAAGTCTGGGAGTATCTGAGAGTATAGCCCAGTTGCAGAAAAGCCCCTGGGTTCCACCCCCAGTACCACCAAAAAAAAAAAAAAAAGAATTGGTGAATGATGCCCAATAAGTTAGACATAATGTTTTTAAGAAGGGGATGTTTGCTCATGTCTTCACAAATGTGTAATATATATCAAGTGCTGTTACCTATAAAGCACAATGGCATATACTTTGGTGGCTCCAAAGATGAATCAGAGAGACCAGGATTCTGTGTGTGCATGTGTGTATGTGTGTGCGTGTGTGGTGGTCCTAGGGATTGAACTCAGGGGCATTCTACTCTACATCCAAGCTACACCCCCAGCCCCTTTTATTTTTTATTTTGAGACAAATTTCTGAGGGTCTCACCAAGTTGCTGAGGCTGGCCTTGAACATTTGATTCTCCTGTCTCAGCCTGCTAAGTATTGGGATTACCCAATACTTAGTGCTACCACACTGTCTAAGATTTCTGTTTTAAGATTTTAGCTTTGTAAGGAAAACAAACATAGATGTTAGTATACGACTCTTTAATTGTTCCTTTAACGGTTAATAGAAACTCCAGTAGCAGAAGGAAAATCTTGCTCTGGGTTGATCCATTACAAACAGGAAATTTGAGTGCCTCAAAGCAGACTTTGACTGTGTCCCAGGGTCACCTTTCAATCCATAGGCTGTGAATTTGGACAAACTATGTATTTAGATGTGTAAAATGAAGATAATATTGCTGACATCTCACTCCATACCTGTCTTGTTAATCCACAGAAGCCATTCAAGTTTGTTAAGTGTAACATGCTATAATACAACTAATAGCCTTATTAAGCAGGCTATAAACTCTGACTTGATAAAATTATAACTAATACATTCTTTTATAGCTAAGGAATTATTCAACAGATTATTCATTTACATGGATTAGCTGGCTTCACTTCCAGAAGCTTCTTGACATTTCTTGAGCTGTCAGGCTGAGGCATGAAGGAGAAGCCCCTGGATTCCTGAGTCAGGGTGACCGCAGGGGATCCAGGTGCCAGGGCGTTCCTCCTCATAGGCTGCCAGTGGAGGAGCCTCTCAGCCTAAAACTGCCTGCGTGGGAGGGAGGAGAGACGCGGCGCGAAGAGATAGATGGGAGAAGCCTGGATAGAAAGGTAAGAAAATGCCAAGGAAACCTCATTTTATTTCGAGCTGTTGCCTACAGTGGGTCTCTTTCGTTCTCCCATTGTCATGAGAAGAGCTGAAAATGGAGGAGCCACCACCTCCTCCTTCCCTTTTTTGAACACAGTTTCCTCCTCTCTTCTGGCAATTCTGATGTGGAAAGAACAAGGGAAGGGAAGAACAGGGAGGCAGAGGTGAGCAGCAGCAGCAAGGTTTCCTGGTTTTACGATGGAGCTACTCTCTTGCTGAGGGTTCTAGCATCCTCCAACTTTTATCATGATGACATCCAAGAAATCCTGCTCCTGCTTCTCTAACTCTTCCTGCAGAGACTGGGCGTTGGAGAGTCTTCTGGGCTGTGGGCCCAGGTCTGCTCAGTTGTGGCCTGTGGGGAGCCAGTAAGGCTTTCCCCTAGATTGGTGTCTCTGACTCATCTGACTGTCCTTTGCCCAGAGTCAACAAGGTTTGGGGTTATGGAAAGTTCAAAGAGGTCTGAGAGAGGATCAGGTGGTGATGACACGAGGGTACTGATAGGCCTATCTGTAATGTATGTGTTTTGTATTAGTCTTTATTGTATTCTGGTGGTGGTAGCACAGAATGTTGATTGACCTATAGCTGTGTATAAATACCTCTGGAAAAACAAGCCCGGTGTCAGCACAATAAAGATGAGATTGACCCAGAAGTTGCATTGGCCAGGAGTGTCGGTGCAATAGAGAATACTGACCAAGGCATAGTTGTCGACCCGTAGGACATATTGACCCACGAACAGGGGTCGACCAGTAGAGATAGTAGGCTGGCGGCTCCCCCATGTTAGAATTTAAAATTCTCCATCCAGCTGGCTCCGGCAGTGGCCCCAGTCTGAACTTTGCTCAGAAACAGAAGTTGTGTTTGGTAGGCATTTCTCATTGGTGCCTTGGGCATTTGTAGCGGGGGATAGGTAGAGAGATCTAGAGACACTGAAGACTGGCAGAGTTGAGAAAGAAGCTGGGAAGGGTACAGAAGCAGGAGAACAGGAGGGTCTTCACCTACCTCACCAGATGGACTGGGGTCTTCAACACACACATCATACAGAGCAACAATCAGAAACCCAGGGCTGAGGTCCCCGAGAATGAGTGCTGTGCTCAGAAAAGAGCAGGTGAGGCAGAGGAAGAAGAGGACATGAGGACCTGGAAGAGCCTTCTAGATGGTCCATCGAAATGAAGACTCTAGACCGTGTTCTTAAAGGGAATGAATACCAGGTAAGTGCAATAAGGTGACTAATGAGAGGTAGAGGGTGCCCCAGAACAGCCCACTATTGGGGTGCACTTGATCTTATCAAGGAGTACACAGGCATGGATCATTTTAAGAGAATCAAATTCCAGATCTGAGTCTCCACATATGCTCTTTCTTAAAACAGATGGCCCTGCGGACACGTTCTGGGTGTCATGCTAATTCTCATTCCCCACTTCCCCTGGTGGCACTTTTCAGAGTAAAACCCTCCAGCCAGATAAACAGTCGACCTGAAATACAGGTGGGCAGGTGGGTGGGTGTGTAACTTCTTCTATTTAGCATCATCTCAAATAGAAAGAAGTTAATGAAGATTTTACTTACAAATTAAAGCAAGTTATATGGGCTTCTTTCTCTCACTCCCTTTCTTTCTTTCTTTTTCCTTTTCTTTTTTTTTCTTTTTGCAGTACTGGGGATAGAATCCAGGGGCATCCTACATCTGAGCTATACCCCAGCCCTATTTTTTATTCCTTTTTGCTTTCTTTTTTTGTGGTACTGGAGATGGAACCCAGGGGCATTCAACCTCCGAGCTACACCCCCTTGTCCAATTTTTTATTCTTTATTTTGAAACAGGATCTCACTAAGTTGAGGAGGGCCTAAGTAGCTGAGGCTATCTGTGAACCATGATCCTCCAGTCTCAGCCTCCCCAATGCTGGGATTACAAGCGTGCGCCACCACGTCCAGGTGGAATATTTTCATAAACATTTAATCACACTCACAGGGAAACAAGTTCTTTGAGCTTTTGCCAAAACATGATTATGTACTGGAAATCTATATTCACTTTTAAAAATTCAGATATAGTCTCTTTGCTGCAACTTTTGCAGAATTTGTGGCCCTCTAGCTGCTCTGCCTTTTGCTGGTAATTTTCACAAAATGTCGTCTCATTCCAGCAGTGATATTCATCCACAGTTCATCTTTAAAAGAGGCTAGTTTCTTTTTTCATGTTTGCTAATTATATAACATTTTATGTTATTATTTCATTTCACACAATTATGCACTAGTATTAATTACAATGATGAATCAACCTAGAATATTAACATGTAGAGTCTTATGGTGATTGGAAAATTTAACTTAATTTTATACTAATTATAATGAGTTAGAAAAGTAAAATATGCAAGTTTTCACTTAAGCAAATATTTTGCTGCCTAGAATTCTGATATACTGACCAATACAAGACTATTAAGCTTAAAAGTATATCATTCTACCTCAGAAATTCGAGCGTGATAGTTTTTTCTCACATATGTGAAAATGAGAGAAAACAGGAGCTAAGACTTTAAATAATGCAGAGAGAAAATCAGTAGATCTCTCTCTCTCTCTCTCTCTCTCTCTCTCTCTCTCTCTCTCTCTCTCTCTCATTATTAGGAGGAGGGAGGTGAGGAGGAGAAGGAAGAGCATTGAAGAAGGAAGCAGTTTAAGTAATGCTGTTACTACCAATGGGACCCTGAGTGAAAACACTCCATTCTACATTGAACATGCTCAGATTCGTGTCACAATGGACTGTGATGTATTCTTGACTCCATATTGTACTCTTCAGGTTTTCCTTCAAGAGTGGGGGATCACTACCGATCTTACTCATTGGTCCAGGGAGGAGGAGAGTGAAGTGGGGTAGGATGTGGAGGGAATGAACAAAGAGCTGTGTGCATATATGTTTTCATCACACTGAACCTCACTGTGATGTACAACTGCAATCACTAATAAAAGACTTTTTTAAAAAGAGAAAAATTATATATCATACCAAAATAAAATTCTGTATATTATAGAGAATAGAAACTTGAGTTCAAGAAGAACAAAGTGATGGATTCTAGATGTTAAAAAAAAGAGCTTGTTCATGTGCTTTTTGAATAGATGAGGGTGGATTTTCAGTGAATTTAATTGAGCAAGTCAATGTGCCAGAATTTATATTCCTTTAATTACTCAAACTTGCAATAAGAATTATATATGTTAATTAACAATATGTGAGGAGAGATATAATTTTTTCAAAAATGTTAGAAGGTCTCAGAACAAAGCATCCTGCAGCTCTCTGCCCTAGGAGAGCAAGGGAAGGGGTTGAGGAGCAGGTAGCAGCCTTCCTCCGTGCTCTTGCCTAGGGCTGGGCTGTGCCATCTCTGGACTGCCTCTACTTTATTGTCAGGGTGTCTCTTCTCCATTTCCAAGAGAATAGAAAACATGTGCACCCTGAGTAAAAACACTTCATTCTACATAGAACGTGCTCAAACTCGTGTTACAATGGACTACGATAGTGTGTCCTGTATTGTATTTTCCAGGTCTTCCTACCAGAGAGATGATGGTGTGGGGAAACAATAGTAGTGGCATGGCTAGTCAGACTTCCTAGAATGCCCAAATCATGGCAAAGCTGCCATTTAAATGAATAGATGAGGTAGTGCTTTAAAAGTATCTGTTGGAATGTGTGGATACATGAATCGTTCTCCTGCTCTTCATAGTCAAGGACCTTGGGAGACCCCGAGCACAGAATTCAGCTTCTCCACGTCTCACGTTGCTAGGCACAAGCAGGCCTCTGAATCCCGGCTGCTTACCCCTCTGCTCAGGTTCACTGCTACCAGCCTGGTCCATTTCTCCCTCCTCTCCTGTGGCTCCCCACAGTCTGGCCCCTCGCATAGGATATTTGCCAGCAGACTCTGCTGGGCAGAAGGTCCACCGGCTTCTCAGGGCCTGAGAAAGAGCCTGTCCTTCAGATGTCAGTTTCCGGGCGGCCCCAGAATTATTTTTCTATGCTGTGCCCAGCGCTCTAAGGACAGGCTGTACCTTGAATGTTGACTCCAGGGCTGGTCTGGCAGCAGCCAGGCCGGGGGGAGGATGATCTGAGGCCCTCGGAGACACCGGTTGGCAACAATAATCAGGCACGAGGAAATGAAGGGACTGCAGCCCTAAGTTTCCAAGCCTCAGGAGGGAAAAAAAATGCAAAAATATGATGTGGCATTTTGAGATTAGAATAATAACTTCTGCCGTCTGCCGTTTCCTTAATGAAATCCGAGGCCACCTGTGTGAGGAAAGAGATCCGAGGTTCTCAAGGTGAGGTCTCAGGTTGGCAGGTCAAAGCGATTTCCACAATGACACTAAGATGAGCTTTCACACTCGTTCTCTCTCAAGTGGATGGTGGAAATTTCCAGAGGTTCCGTGACTTACGATGATGTCTTTGCTCTGGTAATGTGCAAGTCAGCTTTGTGTTTCTATACCAAAGTACCTGAAATAATGTAAAAAGAGGAGAAACTTATTTTGGCTCATGGTTTCACATTTGAAAACCGCTGGCTCTGTTGCTGTTGGACCTGTAGTGGCACATACATTGTGGTGAAGCAAAGCTGCTCATCTTGTGGCACTGGGAAGGAGAAGAAGGAGGAGAGAGGAAAGGGAAGGGGGAGGAAAAAGAAAAAAAGAAAGAGAGGGAGGAAGGAAGGGAGAGACTGATGTTTCCCACTCCCTTTGAGGGCATGCTCTCAATCACTTAAGACCTCCCACTGGGCCCACCTCTTAAAGGTTCCCACCACCTTCCAATAGTTCCAAGCTAAGGCCCAAACTTTTTTTTTTTTTTTTTTTTTTTTTTTTTTTTTTTTTTTGCGGTCCTTGGGATGGAACCCAGGGCATTCTACCTCCAAGTGACACTTGCAGCCCTATTTCTTATTCTTTATTTTGAAACAGGGTCTCACTGAGTTGCAAAGGGCCTTACTAAGTAGCTGAGGCTGGCCGCAAACCGCGATCCTTCTGTCTCAGCCTCCCAAATGCTGGGATTACAAGTGTGTACCATCACGCCCAGTTAGGCCCAAAGTTTTAACACATGGGGTAGACATTCTGAATCCAAACTATAGCAAGTGGCAACAAGAGCTTGTATTTGAACATTTTTATATTTTTAAAAATTGTGAATTTTAATGTCTCTCCAAAAACTATTGATACAGTAGTTCTTTCCTTTATCCTCAGGGAATATGTCTCAAGACTTATTTCTCCAGCAAATGCCTGAAACTTCAAATGGAACAAAATCCTACATAGACTGTTTTTATTCCCTATATATGAGAGGGATGAGAGGGCTTTTTGTCATAAGAGCACAGTGAGTCAATGCAATGGGGGCCTCCCAGTAATGCTATGCTTGCCTCTGGAGAACATCAGGTGTGCCTGGCTAGAGCCAGGAGCAGGTCACTGTGGGGCAGGAACAGGTGAGGACGGAGCAGCTGAGCAGGTGGCAGGGCCAGCAGCAGCCTCTGTGGACAACCTCATGAACACAGGGGAATAGTCAGAACTGACTCGCCTCATCTCCCGGATTCCAACCGTGACCCCCACCTGCTGTGAGTAAGCTTACCTTCGTTCTGTCCATGGACTGCTCCTGGTCCCTTCCAGACACTGACATTCGGGGTACATATAAAAGGAGCCTTAGAATTACCTAGTGCATATAATAATTACCTTCTGATAGAATACCTAGAGAACATCTTAGAATTACCTTCAAATGTGTCCTTTCTCTCAGGGCATTTATAAGATACCTGTTGTGTGAGTGCCACACACTCAGGCCCTGATCCTGGGAATACAGCAGCCACAACAGGTGAGCATCTTTCTTCTTACCAGGATGGCTCAACCTCTGGCACCTTCTCAGATGCCAGAAGCTAGGAGGATAATGTGACCTATCCTAAATCACACAGGCAATTGAGAAAAGAACCATTTATGGAGCACCCATGCCCTGGGGGATACAATAGAAACAGGTGAGCTTATGGCTTTGTTAGAGAAATGCGATGTATCCCAAGATAGAGTTGTAAGGATTTGCAAGGGCAAAGCCTAGGTATTCCATACTGATCATCTAAAGTGATTGTTTGCTTTAACTACCTCAAGGGCAGGTTTTGTGTCAAAACCTAATTATTCTTTTTTTTTTTTTTTTTTTGCGGGTCTGGGGATATAACCCAGGGGCATCTGACCTCCAAGCTACACCCCCTGCCCTATTTTTTATTCTTTCTTTTGAAACCGGGTCTCACTGAGCTGCAGAGTGCCTAAGTAGCTGAGGCTGTCCGCGAACTGCGATCCTCTGGTCTCAGCCTCCCGAATGCTGGGATTACAAGCGTGGGCCACAATGCCCAGCTAAAACCTAATTATTCAGTAGGTTAGTTTTTTGATTGTTTTTGTTTGTCTAAACTTCAATTGATCAAGGTTATGCATTTAAAAGTGCATACCACACCGGGCGTGGTGGTGCACGCTTGTAATCCCTGCGCTTGTGAGGCTGAGACAGGAGGATCGCACAGGTTCGAAGCCAGCCTCAGCTACTTAGTGAGGCTATCAGCAACTTAGCGAGACCCTGTTTCCAAATAAAATATAAAATAAGTCTGAATATAGCATGGAGGTAGAAAGAGTCCCAGTACCACCACCAAAAAAAAGAAAAGAAAGCACGTACCAACCACTATCTTAGGAAAATATCCAAATTCAAAATCTAAAGTATAGTTTCTACAGAATGCATATCACTTTCACTTTCACAACATTGTTAATTTGCAAAACCATATTCTTCCTAGCACCTAATGTGGAATGCCAGCACACTTGTTAGGAATTTAACAAATTTTTGAGGGATTGGATACGAAATTAAGATTAAAAATGTAATATCGAGTGGAAATTGAAGTGGAGTTGATGGAGTAGAGACATAACATGAAGTTTGGTTTTTGAAGAAATTTAGCAGCAAAGAGAATGACAATAGATGGAAAGGTCTAAAGAACAATTCTATAGGTTTATAGGAATGAGCAAGTCCAGAGAAAGAATAAATTTATTAGCTGGGCGTGGTGGCGCAAGCTTGTAATCCCTGCGCTTGGGAGGCGAAGACAGGAGGATCACGCAGGTTCAAAGCCAGTCACACTGGCTTAAGAGACCCTGTTTCCAAATAAAAATATAAAATAGGTCTGGGAGTGTAGCCCAGAGATAGAGGGCCCCTGGGTTCCATCCCCAGTACCACCAAAAAAAAAAAAAAAAAAGAATAAACTTATTGACTGCTTGCTGTGTACTCAACTCTATTTTACATGTTTCCTATGTATTAAAGGACTCGTTAACCCTCTCAACATCTTTATAAGATAATACCAGAATTACTGCCATTTTTCAGAAAAAGAAAACTGAGAAACAGAGAGGTTGAGTCATTTACTGTTATTCTGTTTGTGTGACAATTACCTTTGAAATATTTCACCTTAATCTCACCATCAGCCTGTGTATATGTGACTTAACTTCAGGCCTCTGGGTAGGTAGTTAGCATCTGCAGTCTACTAGTCAGGAATCCACACCCGAGAAGTGAAATGTCCCCCAAGCCGCTTCTCCACAATCCTGCTGGCTGGTCCCATATCTCTTATGCTGTTCCATCTCCCATGAAGTGGCTATTACCTGCCTAAGGGGCTTTTTGAAGTATATGAGGGCAGAACCAAGGGCAAAACCAAGCTTACAAAAACAGATGTGCGGTGATGGTTTTGCTTGCCAATAAATATATTTTTAGCTGATAAATGCATGTTAGTGGAATTTGATCTAAGACTCACTCTTCTGGTAACACACACCTGTCAGTGAGGTTGCTGGGGACTGGACTGCCTCTGATTACCAGAGTTTACAGATGTCTGCTAATCACTGAGGGCAGCCTGCCACTGCCCGGCTCACCCGGGATGGCAGCTCACCACGCTGCCTCTGCAATAGGCTGAATGCAGGCAAGTGGAGCCTTAGCAAAGGAGCTGGGGTTTAGGTGATGGGAGAAGATCCAGGGTGCAGATAGAGACCGCACAGTTTTAAAGGGACTATTCCCTGGAGTTAAGGAGGCAGAGGAAGACGATGGTGTGAGTCAGTGATTGTTCAGAGGCAGAGGGAAGGAGATAGAGTCTCCAGCTGGTGGATTATATGTTCTTGGCTACGTAGTGAAATCCTCAAGGGTTTGGGTTAAAAGTAAAGAGTATAGGAGGCTGGGCATGGTGGTACACTTGTAATCCCAGCATCTGGGAGGCTGAGACAGGAGAATCGTGGTCCTCGGCCAACCTCAGCTACTTAGTGAGGCTCTTTGCAACTCAGTGAGACCTTGTTTCAAAAAATAAAGAGTAAGCCGGGCATGGTGGTGCATGCTTTTAATCCCAGCATTTGGGAGGCTGAGACCAGAGGATCACGGTTTGCAGACAGCCTCAGCTACTTAGTGAGGCCCTTTGCAACTCAGTGAGACCCGGTTTCAATATAAAGAATAAAAAATAGGGCCAGGCATGGTGGTGCACACTTGTAATCCCAGCATTTGGGAGGCTGAGACTGGAGAATCGCAGTTCACAACAGCCTCAGCTATTTATTTTATTTTATTTTATTTTATTTTATTTTTGGTGGTGCTGGAGTTCCTGGAAACCCTTCTATCTCCGGGCTATACCCCCAGACCTATTTTTATATTTTTATTTGGAAACAGGGTCTCTTAAGCCAGCAAGTCTGGCTTTGAACCTGCGTGATCCTCCTCTCTCCACCTCTCAAGCACGGGAATTACAAACGTGCCACCAAGCCCAGCCCAGCTTCTGGGCCCTCTGCAACTTAGTGAGACCCTGTTTCAAAATAAAGAGTAAAAAAGTAGGGCAGGGGGTATAGTTCGGAGGTCGAATGCCCCTGGGTTTCATCCTCAGTACTGCAAATAAATAAATAGTAAAAATAAAAATAAAAAATAGAGATTGAGATGTAGCTGGGAGGTAGGATGCCCCTGGGTTCCATCCCCAGTACCACCAAAAAAAAAAAAAAAAAAAAAAAAAAAAAAAGCACAGGGTTGATAGAGGCTTAAATTCAGCTGCAATGGGGACAAAGTCCCTTTAGTTTCTTCCATATCTCTTCTTATGAGAAGTGGGGCTGCTGGGGACCAGGAGTGTAGATCCTATCTGGAAGAAAACCTTGGAGGTTAAGTGTGGCCAGAGTCAAGAGACAGGGAATTTAGCCAGGCGTGGTGGCGCACACTTGTAATCCCCACGCTTGGGAGGCAGAGACAGGAGGATCACACAGGTTCGAAGCCAGCCGCACTGGCTTAAGAGACCCTGTTTCAAAAATATAAAAATAGGTCTAGGAGTGTAGTCCAGAGGTAGAAGGGTTTCCAGGAACCCCAGTACCACCACCAAAAAAAAAGAGAGAAGAGACAGGGAATTTATCCTGACCTCTGGTACCAGTCATGTCATGAAGGTCATCTAAAAAGACCCCTGGCTTCTTGCTTGTCCTGGTGAGTTGTGAGAAGAGGCGCAAAGTACAGCTGAGTGACCAATGGCCGGAGACACAGCAGGCCTTGGCTAGTTCTCCAAGGGGAAAATGGTCCCCTTCCAAAGTGCCTCTGTGCTTCTGTCCAGGAGGCCATGGTGAATTTGAGGGTCCCCTAAGGTCAGGGTAGGACTGGTGGTATTTCTCTGCAGGAGCTGATGAATATTCAAAGCAATGCTAAGTAGGCAGCTCAGCTTGGAGGAGGGCAGCTCAGAGCAGACACCAGTGTGTTGCCATGGGACTGAGTTCTCAGGGGAAGGGCCCTCTCTCTGCCTTGTACACTCCTTAGCTACCTGGCACTGGTCCTACACGGCGCTCAGGGCACTGTGCTCCTTTCTAGCCAAAGGGCTGAATGCCCACAACAGAAAGGCTCTGGGGGGCCTTCAGAGCCCAGGAGAAACAGGAGTGAATGAAGACGCCTACTGACCCTCTCCTGCCATTCACATTGTCCTGGAAAGACAAATGAGGGGGTGTTGCCCAGGGGAGGGGGACAGTTGGAAAGGCGGTTGGCTGGCTGGAGACTCCCAGGACCTGCCTGCCCTCAGCATGGCCCTTGGGCTTCCCTCCCCCCTCTGTCTATTCCCTGGGACAGAAAGCAGCCCTTCCCCAGGGACGCACTTTTGGGCTTGACTTCTCCATCCTCAGAAGGAGTCATTGTTAAAAGCTTCAAACTCAGCAGGTCCCACCTCCAGTGGGAGGGAGCACACCAGCAAATCAGATACTTCAGGCAGAGAGATCAGAGAGATGACAAATTGTCTGGACTTTGCCCCAAATTCAGATGTCCAGTGTATTACTATTGTATCCCACCACACTGAAAAAGACATCTTTGAGACCCTGTAAATGAATAAAACCTCATGTTGCCTTTCCTGAAGGAGCAGCTGTGCCAAGGGCCTGGCACCAAACCCATTATCACAGAGATTCCCCAATAGAAGGTCCGTTCAGCTCCCGCACCTCTCTCTGATCTCTTCTCTCCTGTGGAAAACTGTCCTGGCCAGTCTCCAAGACAGTCTCACGTGAGGCCAATGAAAAAATGGTCTTGTCAATGGAAGGGAAGCTTCTGATTGCACTACATGCACACTAGTTACAATATTCATACATTTATTTATTAGTATAAAGTAGGTTTATTTGTTTATTTTTATGGTACTGGCATTCTGCTTCTGAGCTGTAACCTCAGACTTTTTTATGTTTTTGTTTTTAAACAGGGTCTCTCTAGGTTTCTGGGAGTTTCACTAAATTGCTTAGGCTGGTCTTGAACCTAAAGTCTTCCTTTCTTAGCCTCCCAAGTACTGGATTGACAGACGCGCACCATTAGGCCTGGCTTAACATAGTTTATAAATGTAATAGCAACGTAGTCGTAAATGAATCTGAGAACTAGCAGCAGCCAAATCAAGGTGTGCTATAAGATAAGAGAACAGACATTGATCTCAACAAATCCCTCATTCATCTTCAGTAGCTTTCCCCAAAACACAGAGTAAGGCAACAGTGACTTGGGCCTCCATGACTTAGATCGTCACAGGAGCGTCAGTATCACCAGAGAAAATGAAACATCTAATTTCATTAAAACACGTCTCCACTTTTACATCAACAAGAGCTTCCTTTTCTTTTCCTCAAACCATACATCTTAGGGTAGAAAGACTGGTGCCAGGGAGGTCTCTGAGTGTGTGTGTGTGTGTGTGTGTGTGTGTGTGTGTGTGTGTGTGTGTTACAGTCTACAGACCAGACTGAGTATTTGTATCCCCTTCAAATTCCTGTGCTGAAGCCCTGCCCCTCACAATGTGACTGTTTTAGGAGATGGGCTTTGGGGGTGAGTAGGTCATAGGGTGGAGCCCCGGTGGATGGGATTGGTGGCATTGTAAACGAGATCCAGAGAGCTCTCTCAGCATCTTTGCACCATGGAAGACACAGAGGAGACAACAGTTTACAGTCCACAAGAGGGTCTCACCACCACGCAACTGTGCTAGCTTCCTAATCCTGGGCTTCCAGAACTACGAGAAATAAATCTGTTATGTATAGACTATTCAGCTTATAGTGTTTTGTTATAGCAACCTGAACAGACCAAGAAAACTGGGAAGTGGGCCCAGGAGTAGTTGCTAGCTCTTAAGACAGAACAATGAGTAAATAAATAAATTCACTAATTTATTTAACAAGCACCTAAATCCTAGGCATTTATTTAGGATTTAGGAAAGAGATAAATTAAGATAGCAATATTAATAATACAGAACACTTTCTGTGACTAAAGTCTATTGACTCCAAGCTCCTCCCTTTTTTTGGTACTGGGAATTGAATCCAGGAATATCCTACTTCTTAGCTACACTCCAGACCTTTTAAACTTTTAAATTTTGAAACAGGGTCTTACTAAGTTGCTGAGGCTCACCTTGAACTTGCGATCCCCTGTCTCAGCCTCCTGGGTACTGAGATTTCAAGAATGCACTACCATACTCATCTCCAAATTTTTTTATGTTTAGGGAGATGTGTAATCTGAAGAAGACACTAACAATAAGATACAGGATAATTTAACAAATATTTAGGAAAAGAGCTAGGGAATTGCAAAGGAGGGGGTGGTAAATCCTGAAGCTGGGGGAGGCGGACAGGAAGTGCTTCCTAGAGAAGTCTATTCTCAGTCCCTAGGGCTCCCCTAACTTTTGCTCAGAGGGCAGGAACACAGGGTAGTTCTCACCCCTCAGTGGAGCACTTAGGATGCCAGGGCACACATTCTGATGGGTGCTCTCAACCCCATGCTACCCTTTGTCTACCTGGAGAGCTGGAAGCCACAGTTCAGTGTCCCTTGCAGCTGGAGCTCCATGAGGGGATTTGTTTTGGCCTGGGCACTGCCTTTGTCTGAGGCTGTGAGGTTGAGGCTGACCTCTATGGCTTCAGTGGCCCCAGATGCGAGGGCTACAGGAGCGAGGTGAGGCTGCCGAGCAGTGACACTGGTAATTGCATTAACAGCAATGGCCTGTTCTCTGGATGCTACCGACAGATAGTTGGCTCTGAACCCCAAGCTCTGTGGCAGCCTCCTGACTTCTGTTGCTTCAGCCCTGTCAGCCTGAAATACCTGGAGTGGTTTCTGTCTCTTTCAAGAAATAGTCATCCAAGTATTGCCTTGGGTGACTATTTAACTCCTACGGAGAAGATTGTAGAGAAGAAGGTAGTTAATTGTGCCCAGCCACATTCACTGCATCCATCTCTCAGTATTGTCATTCCTGCTTATCAGCTGTGTGCTAGGTGTCATGGCCAGGGCGGAGATGGGCAGTGGGGCTGATGCTCAGGGAATCTGCACTTTGGTAAGACAGGCGAGCCAGGCATATCAAAGCCTACTCTGGTTCGGTGAGTATCACAGGCTAGATATGTCAATAGAGGGCTTTGGAAATTGAAGGTGGAGGACCAAGGAGGCTTGATGAAGAAGGTAGCTGATAGGTCAGGTCCCCCCACCCCCATGTGACCCCGCAGAGGGGACAGGAGGCAGAAGCCAGAAGCGGAGATATCGCGAGACTCCAGGTGCCACGAGACCCCAAGCATTGTGAGGCAGACTCCAGGTCTGACTGGGACTACTCACGACTCTCTGGATGTGTAGCTCGTTGGTCCCTTCCCCCATGGCCGGCCAACTCCCGGAGGGTGCCAGGTCCGAATAAAGCAGCAGTTTTTGATAACCTGGCTGATGTTTTTACCTTCCTCCCAAACTCCCAAACTTTATTTTCAATGTTTCATTTGGTATCCTGGGAGCTGAACCCCAGAGTGCCTTAATGCTCTCATCCATAATGACATCCTCTAGTTCCATTATGCTCAGTGAGGTTGGACAGTCGCAGAGAGTATTTTCTCTCATATGTGGAAGCACGAGAAAAATTGAGAGGAAAAAAAATTTTCAGATAAATGAGTAAAGATACCAGTAAAATAGTAGAAAGGGATTCAGGGAAAGACAGAGGGAGGAAGAAGGAGACTTAATGAAAGAAACAGTCCAAATAATGCTATGTACATATACTAAATTACCAACCCCAATCTCAATCACATATACAGGGAGAGGGCGGGAGCGGGTTGGGATCCAGAGGGAAACATATGGAACATGTGCATGTACATTTCTATTACCCTGAACCTCATGCCAATGTGTAATTATGAAGCACCCAATAAAAGTATATTTTAAGAAAGACATGACGTTCGTTTTGTTTTTATCTCCTTCCATCTCATGCCTATTTACCTCATTAGAAAAGCAATCTTCCTTCCCCCCTTTCTCTCCCCATTTATGAGCCAAGAGACAAGTGTGTGAAGTCTAATGAGTAGGCCTCAGGGAAAAAGAAATATTTTAACAAGTGGGAATGGCATCAGAAAAATTGTATGGAAGTGAGCTACCTCTGGGTGTAAAATTACACTTATGCCCATAAAGCAATCTGGTAGCTAGACTATAAATTCTATGAGTCAGGAGCTTTATTCCTCTTCCCAGGATCCAGCATTGTGCCTGGTACATAGCAGTTGCTCAAGAAAGATTTGTTTGGTGGCAGACTAGAGAGATGAACGTCCCCTTCATTATGCAGGTGGCTGAGCCTTGGTCCAGGAGGAGAAGGAACTACTCTCTTCAGCCCACCCTGAGGTGGTTCTGTCACAAAGAGTCAAGATAGGCAATGAGGCTTTAAGGATGCTCATCTTTATTTTTGATTGCCCAGGGGCATTTTATGTTTCAGCTACCCCTTTAGCCAGTTATTATTATTATCATTACTTTTATTATTTTACTTTATTTATTTATTTATTTATTTATTTATTTATTTATTTTTGGTGGTACTGGGGTTCCTGGAAACCCTTCTACCTCCGGGCTACACTCCTATATCTATTTTATATTTTTATTTGGAAACTGGGTCTCTTAAGCCGGCGAGGTTGTTATTATTTTATTTTGAAGCAGGGTCTTGCTCACTAAGTTGCTGAGAGCCTCATTAAGTTGCTGAGGCTGACCTTGAACCTGCAATCCTCTTGTCTCAGCCTCCTAATTACTGAGATTACAGGCAAGGGCTGCCGTGCCCAGCTAAGAACTCTCATTTTACTCATCCCTGGGCCAGGGAGCTGCCTCTTTACATTCTACTTTTCTGTAATGGACCAATCCTTTGGGCTGAAGATGCCACTACCCATCAACAATTTGGATGGTTTTACCTCTAAAATATATCCAGAATATGACCACTTCTCACCACCTTCTCTCTACCGCCTCCATCTGTTGTCACATTCCACTCTTGAGACCCAACAAGCACAAAGCCAGAATGATCCTTTCTAGAACAGGAGTCCCAGCACGTGACCGCACACACTTTCCACTTCTCCATGTGCTAAAAGTCCTTACACACTCTCCCACCTTCCGGCTCCTTGAGGAAGACACACATGCGTGTGGTGCCTCTCCTTCAGTTAATTCCACACAAGTGTTTCCTTCTCACTCACAGCGAGACATGGGGACCATCTTCTTCCTACTCTCTCCCAACTCTTGCCAAGTTACCTCATTAGAAAAGTGATCTTCCATCTCCTCTCTTGGTCCCATTTGTGGGCCAAGACACAAAGAGGATTAAGTCTCGTGAACCTAAGAGCAGTTCTAGACATTTAACCACCCCAGGGTTTGAAATGATATTAAACAATGAACAAATGTTGGCATCTTCTGCAGTTTCCCAGAGGTCACATGTACAGTCCTTCATGGATCCTAGAGAGGTTTCCATTACTTTTTCCTCCTCCCCTAATTAAGCCTGGTGTTGAGTATTAGTCTCCTTCCAGTTATGTAATTCTTCTAGAATTACCTCTTATCTTGGGGGTATTGTTTTTATGTTTGCCTAAGTAGTAATATAAATTTTTTAAAAAGGGTTTTTTTTTTCTCTTTCCTTTGCAGTCAACCATTTTCAATGTTTGATTGATTACATGGACATTGTAATATCATTCTTGGTATATAATCACTGCTTATTACGTTGTTTCTGTAGGAAACCCAACAAATTAATGAAGGGGTGGGATGGGATGGATTCAAAGTTGCATCATTTTAGACCACCAACCTGCCTATAAATAGGAATTTTGGAAAATGTACTTAGGTTTACATGACCTAAGGTAATGTGGTGTGGTGAGCAATTATACAGTGCCTATTGTATGTGTTTAATTTCTTGCTGAGACTGAGCGATGATTAGTCACCAAATTATAAAATAAGTCTTTTCAGCCAGCTGTGGTGGTGCACACTTGCAATCTCAGCATTTGGGAGGCTGAGACCGGAGGATCACTGTTCGCAGACAACCTCAGCTACTTAGCGAGGCCCTCCGCAACTTAGTGAGACCCTGTTTCAAGATAAAGAATAAAAAATAGGGCATGGGGTGTAGCTCAGAGGTTGAATGCCCCTGGGTTCTATCCCCAGACACCCCCCCCCAAAAAAATGTCTTTTCCTTCTATGGATTCTGCCCTGATCCAGTATATATGGCTTAGAAAGAGAAGCACGGGGTACATTTCTGCCCCATTCAGTCACCGAGCAGCATTCAGAGCACTGTATAACTTGCACAACTGTACATGGGACCCTACTAAAGTCTCTAGAAAAATCAGATTTATATGATGCCCTACAAAATGCTCTAATCAAGCCGGGTGTGGTGGCGCACACTTGTAATCCCAGCATTTGGGAGGCTAAAACAGGAGGATTGTGCTTGGAGGACAGCCTCAGCTACTTAGTGAGGCCCTTTGCAACTCAGTGAGACTCTATTTCAAAATAAAGAATAAAAAATAGGGCTGGGGGTGTAGCTTGGAGATAGAATGCCCCTGGGTTCCATCTTCAGTACCGCAAAAAAAAAAAAAAAGCTCTAATCTATGATATGGTCAACCTGTGTAATCTATATAGAAAAGATAACTCACTCCGCTTCAATTCTAGCAAAAGAAAAAGTGAGAATAAAAGGTCAAAGACAGTTGTCACACAACTCCAGAGATGGGAGAGAAATAAAAAGTTTTGGATGAAGCAGAGGAAGACAAAAGGAGATGGATAAGAGAATGGAGGGGAAGGGAGGGAGGAAAGAGCAAGATAGATTAAAAAAAAAAAAAGAGCAAGAAGATAAAAACAGAAGTTATTGCCAAAAGGCACTCATTAACTGCTTTCCTCAGCTCTTTTTGAGGCATTGTTACAGGGAGAGAGAGAGATGAGGTGCTGATCCCCTATGCCAGTCAATTCACAACAACAACAACAAAAAAAAGGAGTAAAGGCTGGTCGTGGTGGCGCACACTTGTAATCCCAGCATTTGGGAGGCTGAGACAGGAGGATCGCGGCTCTCGGCTAGCCTCAGCTCCTTAGTGAGGCTCTCTGCAACTTAGTGAGATCCTGTTTCAAAATAAAGAGTAAAAATAGGGCTGAGGGTATAGCTCAGAGGTAGAATGCCCCTGGGTTCCATCCCTAGTACTGTACAAAAAAAATAAAAAAGGAGTAAAGAAATCACACACACACACACACACACACACACACACACACACACACACCACTGCAAATCTAAGGAAGGCACCAGATGCCCATGTTAACTGTGGCAACAGCTTTACCTGTGGAAAGCTCTCGCTCCCCCTGCCCAGAGCACCCCTCTCCCGGGCTGGGGAAGGAGACAGCGCCAGCATGCAGAGGGTAGACAGGTCCATTCAGAGGAGGGATGACTCCAGGGAAGTCACTGTTTCTCTACACAGCGCCCTTCTTTGTGCTGGTGCCCTGGGCGTCTGGGTAGCTACAGGAAAGAGACAGGCAAGAAGTTGATTTGGAGGTTTTGTGTCCCGCACAGAGAACCTGGCCGGGCTGGTTAGATGGCAGGAAAGTGCGGGGCCATGACCTTCAGAGACCTTGCTAGTGTCTTGCCGCCCACGAGCATCTGTAACCTGGCCTCAAGGGTGTCAGTAGGTGGGAGGCCCCTGGGATGCATTAGCCAAGCATTCTGACTCAGTGAGTCCAGAGAGCGTTCCAGAGGCAGAACTGTCATGTTATTATCAGACGATGGGAAGGAAACAGGAGGAACGTAAAGCTTTCAGTGAATGATGGAGACACAAGCGGGAGGAGCTCAGTCTGAGTCCCCACACGCGCTGTCCCTCCCACCCTCACAGGAGAGTGGGAGGCCACACTCCAAGTGCGCATTCAGCCCCCTCCTCCTGTTTGTGTACTCACAAGTACACACACAAGGCCACCTAAGCCTGCCACAAACACTGGCCAAACTGTCTAGCTGCCCAGCACTTTTCCAGGATTCTCCCTAGCTTGGAAGATGGACAAACTCATGAATCCCCCTTCTCCAGGAAAGAACTAGAAACTCACTTTCACCGACTGCCTTGCAGCTAGACACAGGCATGGCCTGTTTCAAAAATGAAAAGACTAAAAAATAGGGCCAGGGGTGTAGCTTGGAGGTAGAATACCCCTGGGTTCCATCCCCAGTACCAAAAAAAAAAAAAAAAAAAAAAAAACCCACAGTAGACAAAAGCCGGGGCCTGGGTCGCGGGACCCTGGGCCCCGGGCCGAACTGCACGTAGCACGCCAGACCCCTGGAGAAACCAGGCCCAGTAAGACGCTGGGTTCTGGGTGGGGGTCGCGGGCGGGGCACGCCTAATGGGGCCCGGGTCGCGGGACTCTGGGCCCCGGCCGAACTGCGCGTAGCACGCCAGACCCCTGGAGAAACCGGACCCAGTAAGACGCTGGGTTCTGGGCGGGGGTCGCGGGCTGGGCACGCCAGATGGGGCCCGGGTCGCGGGACTCTGGGCCCCAGGCCGAACTGCTAGTAGCACGCCAGACCCCTGGAGAAACAAGGCCCAGTAAGACGCTGGGTTCTGGGCGGGGGTCGAGCACAGGGCACGCCAGCTGGGGCCCGGATCGCAGGACTCTGGGTCCCGGCCGAACTGCGAGTAGCACGCCAGACCCCTGGAGAAACCGGGCCCAGAACAGAAAAAGATAAAGAAAAATATCGGAGAGGTGGTAAGAAAGCCGTTATGGATGCCAGGACACTGGAGATGCAGACAAAACTTATCTAAATGCACTGGAACTTATGGAAAAATTCGCCGTGAAAGAGGACTGCTATTTCTCTATATTGTTAAGAATCTCAGACATCACATATAAGGAGAGAGTTTAGCGGAGACCAAGGAGAAATGCGGTGTTGAAAGAGTTCTTCGCGATGGTGGTGGAGACTTGTATTCAGGAGAAGCAGAAACCGGATCTTACCAACTTTATTTTTTTGGAGAAATTACACTAAATGTCGAATGCTACCATCACGCATGCTTAGGAACACTGGACAACATTCAGAGTGGAAAAAGAGCCTGGGAAGGATTTGAAACGGTGGAGGCAGTGGCAATGCCAGTGGCCAATATTCGGGGGAGGCAGAGATCTGATACATTACAACTGGAACCTTTGAAATAATAACCACAGAGACAGTGATCGGAACCTGCTGAGGGGTTAGGCGGGCGCCGGGGCCAGTGGCCGACATCGGAGCTTGCTGTGAGGCAAGGCCACTACTGAGGCCTCCGTGGCCGGGATTGGAACCTGCAGAGGGGTTAGACCGATGCTGGGGCCAGCGAGGCCGGCATTGGAGCCTGCCATGATGCAAGGCTTGTGCTACGGCCTCCGAGGTCGGGTCCGGAACATGCTGAGGGGTTAGGCCGGTGCTGGGGTCAGCAAGGCCGGCATCGGAGCCTGCCGTGAGGCAAGGCCAGTGTTGGGGCCCCCGAGGATGGGACCGGAGCCTGCTGAGGGGTTAGGCCGGTGCTGGGGCCAGCGAGGCTGGCATCAGAGCCTGCCATGAGGCAAGGCCGATACTTGGGCCTCCGAGGCCAGGATAAGAGCCTGTCGAGGGGTTAGGCCGGTGCTGGGGCCTCCGAGGCCAGGATAAGAGCCTGCTGAGGGGTTAGGCCGGTGCTGGGGCCAGCGAGGCCGGCATCGGAGCCTGCCTTGAGGCATGACCAGTGCTAGGGCCTCCGAGGCCGGGATCGGAGCCTGCCGAGGGGTGAGGCCGCTGCTGGGGCCAGTGAGGCCGGCATCGGAGCCTGCCTTGAGGCAAGGCCGGTACTGGGGCCTCCGAGGCCAGGACAAGAGCTTGCCGAGGGGTTAGGCCGGTGCTGGGGCCAGCGAGGCCGGCATCGGAGCCTGCCTTGAGGCATGACCAGTGCTGGGGCCTCCGAGGCCGGGATCGGAGCCTGCCGAGGGGTTAGGCCGCTGCTGGGGCCAGCGAGGCCGGCATCGGAGCCTGCCATGAGGCAAGGCCGGTACTGGGGCCTCCGAGGCCAGGACAAGAGCCTGCCGAGGGGTTAGGCCACTGCTGGGGCCAGCGAGGCCGGCATCGGAGCCTGCCGTGAGGCAAGGCCGGTACTGGGGCCTCCGAGGCCAGGATAAGAGTCTGCCAAGGGGTTAGGCCGGTGCTGGGGCCAGCGAGGCCGGCATCGGAGCCTGCCTTGAGGCATGACCAGTGCTGGGGCCTCCGAGGCCAGGATCAGAGCCTGCCGAGGGGTTAGGCCAGTGCTGGGGCCAGTGAGGCCAGCATCGGAGCCTGCCTTGAGGCAAGGCCGGTACTGGGGCCTCGAGGCCAGGATAAGAGCCTGCCGAGGGATTAGGCCGGTGCTGGGGCCAGCGAGGCCGGCATCGGAGCCTGCCGTGAGGCAAGGCCGGTACTGGGGCCTCCGAGGCCAGGATAAGAGCTTGCCGAGGGGTTAGGCCGTTGCTGGGGCCAACGAGGCCGGCAGCGGAGCCTGCCGTGAGGCATGACCAGTGCTGGGGCCTCCGAGGCCGGGATCGGAGCATGCCGAGGGGTTAGGCCGCTGCTGGGGCCAGCGAGGCCGGCATCGGAGCCTGCCGTGAGGCAAGGCCGGTACTGGGGCCTCCGAGGCCAGGATAAGAGTCTGCCAAGGGGTTAGGCCGGTGCTGGGGCCAGCGAGGCCGGCATCGGAGCCTGCCTTGAGGCATGACCAGTGCTGGGGCCTCCGAGGCCGGGATCGGAGCCTGCCGAGGGGTTAGGCCGCTGCTGGGGCCAGCGAGGCCGGCATCGGAGCCTGCCGTGAGGCAAGGCCGGTACTGGGGCCTCCGAGGCCAGGATAAGATCCTGCTGAGGGGTTAGGCCAGTGCTGGGGCCAGTGAGGCCGGCATCGGAGCCTGCCTTGAGGCAAGGCCGGTACTGGGGCCTCTAGGCCAGGATAAGAGCCTGCCGAGGGGTTAGGCCAGTGCTGGGGCCAGCGAGGCCGGCATCGGAGCCTGCCGTGAGGCAAGGCCAGTACTGGGGCCTCCGAGGCCAGGATAAGAGCTTGCCGAGGGGTTAGGCCGGTGCTGGGGCCAACAAGGCCGGCAGCGGAGCCTGCCGTGAGGCATGACCAGTGCTAGGGCCTCCGAGGCCGGGATCGGAGCATGCCGAGGGGTTAGGCCGGTGCTGGGGCCAGCGAGGCCGGCATCGGAGCCTGCCGTGAGGCAAGGCCGGTACTGGGACCTCCGAGGCCAGGATAAGAGCCTGCCAAGGGGTTAGGCCGGTGCTGGGGCCAACAAGGCCGGCATCGGAGCCTGCCTTGAGGCATGACCAGTGCTGGGGCCTCCGAGGCCGGGATCGGAGCCTGCCGAGGGGTTAGGCCGCTGCTGGGGCCAGCGAGGCCGGCATCGGAGCCTGCCGTGAGGCAAGGCCGGTACTGGGGCCTCCGAGGCCAGGACAAGAGCCTGCCGAGGGGTTAGGCCGGTGCTGGGGCCAGCGAGGCCGGCATCGGAGCCTGCCGTGAGGCAAGGCCGGTACTGGGACCTCCGAGGCCAGGATAAGAGCCTGCCAAGGGGTTAGGCCGGTGCTGGGGCCAACAAGGCCGGCATCGGAGCCTGCCTTGAGGCATGACCAGTGCTGGGGCCTCCGAGGCCGGGATCGGAGCCTGCCGAGGGGTTAGGCCGCTGCTGGGGCCAGCGAGGCCGGCATCGGAGCCTGCCGTGAGGCAAGGCCGGTACTGGGGCCTCCGAGGCCAGGACAAGAGCCTGCCGAGGGGTTAGGCCGGTGCTGGGGCCAGCAAGGCCGGCATCGGAGCCTGCCGTGAGGCAAGGCCGGTACTGGGGCCTCCGAGGCCAGGACAAGAGCCTGCCGAGGGGTTAGGCCGGTGCTGGGGCCAGCGAGGCCGGCATCGGAGCCTGCCTTGAGGCATGACCAGTGTTGGGGACTCCGAGGCCGGGACTGGAATCCTGCCAAGGGGTTAGACTGGTGCAGGGGCCAATGGCCAGCATCGGAGCCTGGCATGAGGCAAGTTCACTCCTGCGGCCTCCAAGGTTGGGACCAAAGCCAGCTTAGGGGTTTGACCGGTTCAGGGGCCAGCGAGACCAGAACTGGGTCCTCCCATGAGGCAAGGCCGCTGCGTGAGCCAGCGAGGTCTGGATCAGTCCACTGAGTAGCCAGGCCACTACTGGGACCATCAAGAGTGGGATTGGTACTTGCAACGCAGCATGCACAGAGAAATATCGCAGAAAATATAAATCAGATGCTTCTCTTAATCAGCAATAACTAGGAGGAAACGGGCAACAGGAAGAGGTTGAGCTATAGAAAGGGCCCTATAGTGAAGCAACTAATGTGACCAATCAGAGGGTATGTAATACTGGAGGACGGAGCCTCTTTAAAATGCAGGAGGTACATAAACAAATGTATCAAAGTAAATCACCAAAGAAGTGTGGGATGGAGGGAGGGGGAGGGAATGGGATGGGGGCTGGAGGAGGGCTAATTGGATGATGTGTGCTTGTATATCCTCTCAAGTCTTGTACTCCAATGTGATTGATATATGACTACAATGCACCAATTTAAAAAATAAATTAATTATAAAAAAAATAAATAAATAAAGATTAAGCCCTCCGTTCTCCCACTCCAAGCTCCTTGCTGCTTCAGTGATTTTCTCCTAGTGATTGGGATTAATGTAGTTTTGTTTTCTTTAATCTCTGACTATGCTCATGATTTATGCATTTAAATGAGATAAACACCTATGATTTTTTCATATGTATAAACCTTTTGCATGAATGAATTTTAAATTTGCAAAGTGAAAAAAGGCAGCGGAGCCTGCCGTGAGGCATGACCAGTGCTGGGGCCTCCGAGGCCGGGATCGGAGCATGCCGAGGGGTTAGGCCGGTGCTGGGGCCAGCGAGGCCGGCATCGGAGCCTGCCGTGAGGCATGACCAGTGCTGCGGCCTCCGAGGCCAGGATCGGAGCCTGCCGAGGGCTTAGGCCGGTGCTGGGGTCAGCGAGGCCGGCATCGGAGCCTGCCTGAGGCAAGGCCGGTACTGGGGCCTCTGAGGCCAGGATAAGAGCCTGCTGAGGGGTTAGGCCGGTGCTGGGGCCAGCGAGGCCGGCATCGGAGCCTGCCTTGATGCATGACCAGTGCTGGGGCCTCCAAATCCGGGATCGGAGCCTGTCAAGGGGTTAGGCCGGTGCTGGGGCCAGTGAGGCTGGCATCGGAGCCTGCCTTGAGGCAAGGCCGGTACTGGGGCCTCAGAGGCCGGGATCGGAGCCTGCTGAGGGGTTAGGCCACTGCTGGGGCCAGTGAGGCCGGCATTGGAGCCTGCCGTGAGGCAAGGCCGGTACTGGGGCCTCCGAGGCCAGGATAAGAGCCTGCCGAGGGGTTAGGCCGGGGCTGGGGCCAGCGAGGCCAGCATCGGAGCCTGCCATGAGGCAAGGCCGGTACTGGGGCCTCGAGACCAGGATAAGAGCCTGCCGTGAGGCAAGGCCGGTACTGGGGCCTCCGAGGCCAGGATAAGAGCCTGCCGAGGGGTTAGGCCGGTGCTGGGGCCAACGAGGCCGGCATCGGAGCCTGCCTTGAGGCATGACCAGTGCTGGGGCCTCCGAGGCCGGGATCGGAGCATGCCGAGGGGTTAGGCCGCTGCTGGGGCCAGCGAGGCCGGCATCGGAGCCTGCCGTGAGGCAAGGCCGGTACTGGGGCCTCCGAGGCCAGGATAAGAGCCTGCCGAGGGGTTAGGCCGGTGCTGGGGCCAGCGAGGCCAGCATCAGAGCCTGCCTTGAGGCATGACCAGTGCTGGGGCCTCCGAGGCCGGGATCGGAGCCTGCCGAGGAGTTAGGCTGGTGCTGGGGCCAGTGAGGCCGGCATCGGAGCCTGCCTTGAGGCAAGGCCGGTACTGGGGCCTCCAAATCCGTGATCGGATCCTGCCAAGGGGTTAGGCCGGTGCTGGGGCCAGCGAGGCCGGCATCGGAGCCTGTCGTGAGGCAAGGCCGGTACTGGGGCTCTGAGGCCAGGATAAGAGCCTGCCGAGGGGTTAGGCCGGTGCTGGGGCCAGCGAGGCCGGCATCGGAGCCTGCCTTGAGGCATGACCAGTGCTGGGGCCTCCGAGGCCGGGATCGGAGCCTGCCGAGGGGTTAGGCTGGTGCTGGGGCCAACGAGACTGGCATTGGAGCCTTTCATGAGGCTAGGCCGGTGCTGGGTCCTCCGAGGCCGGGATTGGAATCCTGCCAAGGGGTTAGACCGGTGCAGGGGCCAATGGCCAGCATCGGAGTCTGGCGTGAGGCAAGTTCACTCCTGCGGCCTCCAAGGTCGGGACCAAAGCCAGCTTAGGGGTTAGACCGGTTCAGGGGCCAGCGAGACGAGAACTGGGGCCTTCCATGAGGCAAGGCCGCTGCTTGAGCCAGCGAGATCTGGATCAGTCCACTGAGTAGCCAGGCCACTACTGGGACCATCAAGAGTGGGATTGGTACTTGCAACGCAGCATGCACAGAGAAATATCGCAGAAAATATAAATCAGACTCTTCTCTTAATCAGCAATAACTAGGAGGAAAAGGGCAACAGGAAGAGGCTGAGCTATAGAAAGGGCCCTATAGTGAAGCAACTAATGTGACCAATCAGAGGGTATGTAATACTGGAGGACGGAGCCTCTTTAAAACGCAGGAGGTACATAAACAAATGTATCAAAGTAAATCACCAAAGAAGTGTGGGATGGAGGGAGGGGGAGGTAATGGGATGGGGGCTGGAGGAGGGCTAATTGGATGATGTGTGCTTGTATATCCTCTCAAGTCTTGTACTCCAATGTGATTGATATATGACTACAATGCACCAATTTAAAAAATAAATTAATTAAAAAAAACCCACAGTAAGTGGCTTTAATGAGGATGCTCTCACAATCAGGCAGAGCCAGGTCCAAGTGGGATAACTGAGGCACACTGACCCCAAGTACAAGAGATGAAGGTGCTAGAAAAAAAATGCAGCAATGAAAACAAAAGTGTGATGGCAAATTTTTAAAACTCCAAGTTCATGCAAAAATCCACCATGAACAAAATAGCCAAATTTTAAATTACAGTATTATTGATTGCTCCCTTTGCTTCAGACTCTGTTATCTAATTACCTACCCTGTCTTTAGGGAACTTAAGCATATTATTTAAAAATAAATTAATAGCACAGATTAGGCTAATTCCCTGCTCAGTCATTCAAAGTCTAAATCTGTTTTTTCCTGGTATGTGAATATTCTCCAGCAGAAAACAGAGCAGTATCTCTCTGGGAGCATTCCTGGGCCCACAAATTTGGATTAGATCAGAATCTCCATGTCCAAACCTGTCTGCATTTTGTAGAAATATTAACTCTGGCTGAATCTCTAAAATAACAGAGGAAAGGGGGCCAACTTAAATACAAGAAGACATAAGATCAAATTTTAACAAATATCTGGGTGGACAGCTCTCCCATACCTCTCAATAGATACCCTGCAGAGTCACAGTGAGGATAGCAGTAATTAACATTCATTTGACACCATGAGCCAGAGGCTGTGTTAGCTCTGGAGATGGGGATGCTTCTTGTCTCTATTCCTAAGAGGGAGAAACTCAAAGGAGGAAAGCCAGGGTGAGGTCCCTCACGGTCAGCGGCGGAGCCGCACAGCACGGTGAATTCCCTCTGCTGTGCCATGCTTCACGGGTGGACCTGCTCACGCCAGAAATCAACAAGTCTGAGGACATCGAAGCATCAAGACTTGACTTCCCCAGCAGGCCATGGACAGCATTAGAAACACACCAAGAGCTGTGTGTGTGTGTGCGTGCGTGTGTGTGTGTGTGTGTGTGTGTGTGTGTGTGTGACTGAACCTCACTATGATAATAATGACAATGCACCAATAAAAGTATAAAAAAGAAAGAAAAAAGATGGCTGAGGAAGAGCTGCTGCTTCTCTTAGATGTGAAGAGCAGATGGAGAGAAGGTAGGGAACTTCAAACCGGGAGTCTCCGTGCCATGAGCAGAGCCACAAAGCTCCTCCTCCTGTTGTAACGTTGTCCAGTTTCCAAGAATAGCCGCACACACTTTAATGTTCAGTACACAATCCTAAAAGTTTTGATGGGAGAAGAACTTCTCCAGAAGGTGTCCAAGAACAGACAGAGAAGCTGAGGCACAGGTAAATACGGTATTTTTGAATAGTGAAACTGGGACTAGAAACCAATTTACCTAATCCCCAGGTAAGACTCAGTTAATTGCATCTTATAGCCACACAGATTGAGTCCTGCTGCCAACGCAAAAGGCTATGCTTCATCAACAAGGCTGAGAGACTTACCTTAAAAAGTTTAGTTCATAGACCAGAGGTCAAAATGAGCATTTCACAGGCCAAATCTAGTTTGCAGATGTGTCCAACCCCCTCCCCCCGGGGGCTTGTCGAATGTTTGAAATTTTTGAACTAGTCGATATAATTTAAAAGTTAGGAATTTTTGCATGTGAATCAAGACTTCTGGCTTCTCTTGAAAAATTCCAAGACTCGGACACACTGGAACCACTTTCCCATGTGGCAGCTGTTGGCTAGACCAGGTGGTATACTGGATCCAGCTCATACTGGCTCACAAGAGTGATTATAAAATGTTCAGAATGTTAAACAGATAGAAGCTAATGAAATCGGCCATAGAGGAATTCTTTACACCACAGTTATTGGCAAACACTGTAAATTACGACTTATATTTCTCCTCCTCTCTCTTTTCCCATCACCTTGATCCCCTGCTTTTCTCTCTTCCCACCCTTTCTTCCTGTCTTCTTCCTCCTTTCCTCGTTTGCTGTTTTTACCTATTTTTTTTGAGCACCAATTTACCAGCACATCACTGGCTAGAACTGAGGCTAATCTACCTGTGTAGATTTTTTTAAAAAAAAACACAGTCCCCCAAAGGCATCTTTACTCCTTTACATCATCTGCCTGGCTGGGGAAGGAGCTGGAGTCAGCATCTCCTCCAATGGATTGTGATTTCAATGGTGGTCTTCCTTAAGCAGGCTTGCATGTTGTTGGTGAATAAGGCAAAAAGTTCAGTTATCACAATCTCTTAGTTTTAACCTCATCTAAAATATCTTTTATTTATATATAAAACAATTGTACAAGTCGGGCATGGTGGCGCACGCTTGTAATCCCAGCATTCGGGAGGCCGAGACAGGAGGATCGTGTTTCGCAGACAGCCTCAGATACTTAGTGAGGCCCTTTGCAACTCAGTGAGACCCTGTTTCAAAATAAAGAATAAAAAATAGGGCTGGGGGTGTAACTCAGTGGTAGAATGCCTCTGCGTTTCATCCTCAGTACTAAAAAAAAGTTAACAAAATAAAATAAAACAATTGTATAAGCTTGAAAAGCTCAACTCAAGGGATGATTACAAAGTGAACATGATTTAGCAATAATTGCCCCCAATCATACCCTTTTCTCTTCCTAGAGGAGACCATTCTCTTGACTTCAATGCTATGATTTAGTTTTGCCTGTTTTTGAACTTTATTTAAAATATGGGACGAAGAGTAGAAATTCTTTCACATCTAACTCCTTTGACTTAATATTACATTTGTGAGATTCACCCATATTTTGAATAGCTCTCTCTATTCATCATTTCTTTCTGTGACTATCCCACAATTTATTTACTCATTTTAGTACTGAGTTGTTTCTAAATTTGAGATATCTCTGCTTGTGTTTCTGCAAAAGGAGAGCCTGAGACAAAGTTTTGCCTGCTAATAGTTTATTTGGCAATGTTTTTTCCAGGGAGCAGGCACAGAGTGAAGCGGGGAGAAAAGAAAAGCTAAGCTATGGCTGTGTTCTTAAGTTAACCACCACTGCAGTCAACGGGAGCTCGGTCCTGCCAAGATTTGCTGAAGGGCATTAGAAAGTTCATTTCAGGGCTGCTCACCAGGGAGAACAGGAGGTGGAAACATTTTTCCATTGTCCTTTGGCCTCTGCCCTCCACTAGTCAAGGACAACACTACACAGAGTAAATTTTCCTGTTCTCCCAGGTTTCACATGCATGGGTTTTCCTGGGGAATTCCATCTGAGAAGCTGGCATTGCAGGAAATCAGATGTATATGGCACAGCCTCGGCAAAGCATTGGTGACTGAGCTTGCAAGAAGCCAAACCCTGCAGGAAACCAGTTGCCGCAGCAAAGGTGTGCCCAAGAGGATCTTGAAATTGTACAAAAGAGATGTCTGTGCATTGCCTTTTTTGAATAGTGCAATTATAAGCATGCTTGCACGTACTTCTTAGTGCACAAGTGTGTGTGTATATATAGATATAGATATGTCAATTTAGTCCTTAAACATAAGATATTCACATGCTCGACCCTTAGAAATAGTGCCAAGCAGTTTCCTAAAGTGCCCATCATTGGTTGACATCTCCAAAAGTTGAAAAAAATTCAACATTTAATGTTGCTACTTCAACATTTAAAGTTGCTGTATACCTTTTTGTAAAATGTCATTTTAAAAAATGGGTATCAATCAAATTAAAAACAAAGGTTTTCATGTAAAAGAAATTCACTTTCTAATGGCAAAAGATTGTTACCAGATTGTGTTTCTTTAGCTGTTGGGTTCTCTTAGCAGCGTATCTCACATCTGGTCATTGGAGTGCTGTGTGCCGGCTGCACATGTGCTCGTGTTTCTTCTGGGCTTTGGGGGTGAGATCAGCCACTTCACACTTGACCCAAGTGGCAATTCAAAGTAAACAAAGAGAATGAAGCAAGACAATAAAGAGAAGTCACCATAAATGATTACATTTCATATATCAGGAAATCATTCCAAGTCTTTGGCTAATTTGAGTCCCTGTTACACAGAATAGCATTCTCTGTGGAATGTTATAATTCCTGCCAGTGAGATCCAAGGACTGCTTTTCTCCTCTCAGTCTTGGTCTTAGAGTCTGGGCTATCTGTATGTGTGAGCTAGGATTGAGAAACTGGAAAAAAGGTGAGACTGCCTTTCAAGGTCTGGCCCCCAATTCCTTTTCTACTTAGTCCCAACCCAAGAACTCCTCCTGATTTCTATGTCCCATGAGACAGCTCAGCATCCTCGTTTTCAAGTGCTCCTTGGACCAAATTTGCTTCCTGGCACTCATCTTGGCTTGATCTTTTGAGGCCCTCCTTCTAGGATGTGCACCTAGGAAACCCGTCCTCAAATATTTTTGCCTTCTAAACATCCCTTTCAAAGAGGACAGTGTGGCTGGATGAATTGCGAAGAGAAGCAGTTTCTACTCAAGAAGTCCAGAAGAGCCCTCTGTTCCCTGTACTCTGTGATCGTCAGTGGCTGCACCACTCCTTGGCCACCTGGAGCAGAGATTTTTCCATCTTGCCTCTACCTTTTGTGCTGTTTCAGCCCACCTGGCTTGGGGAAAGGTCATAGTTCACTGTTGGCTCATCCAGGTATGCTAGACATTGGTGTGATGTGCAGAGTGAAGTGTCCTGGGGAGTCCCCTCCCTAGAAGGATGCTCTTTCCCTACTGTGGGCATAGTGAGGCCAGTCTGTCCCCAACCGCTTGCACTGTAAAGCTTTCCAAAGATGTCCTCAGACATCTCAACACCCTTCCATCTACTGGGGAAGAAAGTTCAAGTCTGACATTTTTCCTTTGCACTTCTCTATCCGGGGAAAACTGGCTTGCTCAGGAGCACCATGAGTACTTTTTGTAAGATTGATGAGCGTGATGAGCGTGTGTGTCCCCCAGTCGCATAGAGACACGCGGATAATCCATAGCAGATATATGAATGCCTTTATTCGTGGGAGATTGGCCTCCAGCCCCCGCGTGGCCGTGGGGGCTGGTGGCGGGGGAGAGCGTGCGTCCCTTCCTCTTGGGCTCCTCTCTGAACTCTGCACTCTCTCCTTCTGGACCCGGGAGGCCTGGTTCCCTCCCGGAATTGCAGAGCTCCACCTCCTAGCTTCCGGCCCTGCCCCCTGTGGGCCAGGGAGCGACTTAAACCTTACACTTTTATGTTTCATAGACTCATAGAAAGCCAGCTTGTTGTCTCTGCAGGAGGCTGGTAATGATGCAGGGACAGGGCATGAAAGGCAAACCTCAGAGCTGTATCTTAAAACTCGTCTCCTGGAGTAACAGCCCATATATCAGGTGAGGTGGTACACACCTGTAATCCTAGTACTTGTGAGGCTGAGACAGGAAGACTGCATGTTTGAGGCCAGCTCACAATGACTTCACAAGACCCTATTTCAAAAATAAAAAAAATCAAAGTAGACTGGGAGTGTAGCTCAGAAGTAGAGATACCCTCTACTGGGTTCAATCCCCAGCCCCACTAATATAATAATAATAATAATAATAATAATAATAATAATAATAAATCAATATTTACTTATTGCTGGGCTCACTATGTATAAATTTACTAAGGATTTTCCATATATCTCATTTAATTCTCACAATTTTTTGAAGCAGCTGGTCTTAATTCACTTTATAGCTGGGAAACTGTCCTTGAATTTGTGGTTAGGGCATGGTTGAGCTGTACTCCAAACCCAGGCGGTTGATTTCCAGAGACCACAGTCTCAGTAGCTGTATCACATCAGGGTTTTCTGCCTAGTCACCCCAACATGGACTATCAGTTCTCAGACACCTGCTTTAACCTGCCTTCTTGTGGCCCCAGCTCCAAGATTGTCCTGAGGATCACCTGACAAATTTGGTCTAAACCCATTGCAGTCTCTCATCTTCTCCCCCCAACCTCCAGGATCTCTGAGACAGGAGCCAGGTAGAGTTTTGATCTGCCCAGTAATATGAGGCCACATTGGTAGACGTGGGCTTTCTAGGATCCAGCCCCAGCTCCATTACTTAGCAGATATGAAAATTTAGTAAGTTTTTATAACTCTCTAAGGCTTGTTTTCTACATCTGACCCACAGTGTAACAGTAATACTGTCTAATAGGAGCTTTTCATAGGATTAAATAAGCTGATTAAGTGTAAAACACAACACCAAAAGGAACCCTCAGTAAGAGTAAATTGAATATTAGTTTTGCTGGTTATAAAAGCCCCCTTTAGGTTTTTTAAAAATATCTCAAGGTTATAAAGTTCAAAATATATTCCGTTTTGATTTTTTTCAAGTCCTTGTTCTCGTAACTCCATCTCGTTCTCTGTTGGAGGTCTCTGCTCTCACTGGGTGAGGCACAGAGATGATGAGATCTGGGTCTTTCCTCCTAAACTCCGTCCCACTAAACTGTCCTCACACTGGCTGATCCTGTCCCTCTTATCTTGCTATGTTTGCTCTCCCTTTTCAGGTGCTTGAAAGTGACCTGGATGCCACATGTAGAGTGGATTAGGCAATATTCCCCCAGGCCCACAGAGCTCCTCTGTCCACAAGTAAAAACAGACCTCTGCTCACAGACCCCACTGCCAGGCCTTTTGTGGCTTATCCAGTGTGATTCAGGCCTGCAAGACTCTCTGATAAGGACTTTCTCTCACAGATAGAGAGTATTAATGTTCACAAAACCAGCAGAGCATTTTAGCAAAAGAACCTCAGTAGAACATTCACGAAGAGCTAGCTTCTTATTCCAGAAGAGTTATCCTGCTCCTGTCAAATTTATATGGTCTTGTCCTGGGAAGTACCTGTGACCCAGGATAAATCTTATTCAAATACAGCGGCTTTTAGTTAGGAAGCACTTCAGAATTCTCTCTTTGCAGAGCTTTCTTGAGATGGTTTTCTGCCCCCAAATCGTAGCATAAATTAAAATCACAGAAACAAGGATATAGGGGTTTAGGTTCTGACGCTATCCTCTGTTCAGACTCTGGTACCACCTTCCCAATCGAAACATCACAGTCATGGTGGGTTTTCAAACAGAAGGCATCCGTCAGAATGAGCTACTCTGAAGATGGGAGCTTAGAAAATCAAAATAGTCACACTTCTGACAAAAGCCACTCTGTCTGCTCCGCGATACTCTGCCCTTTCAAGACAGCCCGTCTCTCTTTCCATTTAATCCAAAAGGCCTTGTCTCACTTTCTGTTCCGAATTGTCATTGTTGCTTCTCCAATGTCTCCTCTCTACCCCCACGTTTGAGACGTGCAATATGAGACACAGCAATAACCACCTACATACAGCGAATCAAAGGATGGAACCCAAATTGAAGCCAGGTCTCCCGCGTCTTATCATTTTCCCCAGTAACACTGTCTTTCTCTGAAGAGGTTACCCTTTAATGCACATAAATGAGAATTAGAACATCTCTGGCCTGCTCCTTTCAGTAGTGCAGTTCTGCAGTGACGCATGCTGCCATCCATTTCCCTGCGACACTTGCCGTAAATTTGCTTTTAAAAGACATCCTCTTACAATACCATCGATGCCCCTCGCATTAAAAATGAGAAAAATATGGAAACATGCATTAAAATATTCAGAAATGAATGGCTTCTTTATTACATAAAAGCTCTCGTGTGTCTCCAAGGTACTGAGAATAGAATACTTTATCATAAATGAGATTATTATTGCTGGGAAAAGGTCTATTTTAATGCCAGTTTTCATGGGGATTAAACCAAACCCTACCAGTCTGCTGGGGGTGTTCAGAAATGTTTAAGTCAAGTGCTTAAAAGCATTTGAAATATATGTTGATGCAGCAGTCTTGGGAAAGACAGATCACATTGTGTTTGCTCTGGTCTCTGGAGGGTCAGCTTCGAAGTCCAGGAAAAAAAATAAGAGATACAGAGAAACAAGATGAAGATGCTCTGTGCTTTTGGGTTTGAAATGCAACATGGGAACCTCAGAAGGCTGACAGCCAGGGCCCCAGCTGCTGGGTGGTGTCCAGTAGCAGGGATACATTTTGCAAAACAAATATTGTCTTGAGAAAACCTTATCCTGTTTTTCTTTGAGGCACATATTTTGCAAGAAGATAAATGGAAACCTCAAAGGAAAATTGCAGTGAAGAGAAAGGGAATTGTATTTTTCTGATACAGCCAGAAAATAGGCTGTTGTGATTAATATGCCTAAAGATAGATGGCCAATTTTCAGAGACTTGGAACATGGTCCAATGTTTCTCTCATGAACATGATATCGAATATTATTTAGTCTTTCTTTATCGACTCAGGATCATCTCATAAATATTACTTAATCATTGTCCAGCACCAGAGCAGAGAGCGAATAGAATGCTATTCATACTGGCTTTTATGTGACAGGGTTTTACTGGTCTAGCGGAGAAGGGGGACCCAAACTTGTGCACTGACCCGTACGGTCTAACGACCTATGCAAGAGAAGACAAAAGTGATGGTCATTTTTCTATCAGTGTACTTTCTTGGAGGAATGTATACCAGTCTATACTTACAAAGTTTTTTTTTTTTTTTACAAAATTCAGCATGATAATAACACATGAAAAGAATCCTGTTCATAGCTCTATACCCCTTCCCATCCTCATTTCCTTACCCTTTACCTATATCCCTTTGCAATTTCATTTCTAGTTAATAGCCTACTGAAAAGCCCTGTGCAGGGTGTGGATACTCAAATTGTCATGACTGTCTTTTATTGGATGTGAGGAGGGAAGGATTGGGGCAGCACAGGGCCCTGGGCGAAAGAGAGAGCTGGCAGGAAGGACGTTTGGCTTAAGGACAGACCCCCTCAGGACTGATTTCTTGGCAGTCTATTCACTCATCTATCTTTGGATGTCTGCTCTAGAGTTACAATAATAGCCAACATTTATTAAGCATCTCGTCTGTGCCAGGATCTTCCCATTATCTCCTCTAATCCTTTCACAACCCCATGAAGGAGGCCCTACGACTGTCTCTGTTGTTAAGGTGAAGACTGAGGCTCAGTGGGGTTAGGATGCTGCCACGCCCACATCAGCGAAGGCTGATCCAGACCATATCTCCTTTCAGAGGTGGAGCTCAGTCTTCATTATCTCTGCATACTATTAACTCTGGTCTCTCTCTTTACCTTTATCTCTTTAACTTAAGATTAGGAAGGCTTCTGAAAATGTACTTCATGTCTTAACTCTTTTGCAAATTGCTAAAGAGCAAAATAGAGCCGGGCATGATGATGCATGCTTGTAATCCCAGCACTTGGGAGGCTGAGACAGGAGGATCGCACAGGTTTGAAGCCAGCCTCAGATACTTAGTGAGGCTCTCAGCGACTTAGTGAGACCCTGTTTCCAAATAAAATAATAGAAGTTCCTGTTCTGAAACCCACAGGATCCAGATTCTTACTGGTGTGCAGTCACCGTCTCAAAGTATAATCAAGGCACTCAGCTTTGGGCCTTAGCTTCCCGTCTGTAAAGTGAGGAACTGGACTAGATGGTATCTGAGGATGATTTGGCCTCTGACATTGGGTGACTCCTCAGCATCTCAGAGGGGCTATGAGACATGACCTGCCTGGGCTATGTCCATCTGGGATCCGAGTGATACATGGACAACACCTGGATTTCCAAGCCCCCAGTCACAATACTCACTATCTGAATCCCTGGGTGACAGTATGTTGTAGTAACATCAAACCTGCTAAATTCAATGCTGTAGAAAACACGGCAGGCTAGCTGGGCGTGGTGGTGCACACTTGTAATCCCAGCTTTGGGGAGGCTGAGACCAGAGGATTTCAGTTCGCAGACAGCTTCAGCTATTTAGTGAGGTCTTCCACAACTTAGTGAGATCCTGTTTCAAAATAAAGAATAAAAAATTGAGCAGGGGTTGTAGCTCAAAGGTAGAATGTCTCTGGATTCCATTCCCAGATCTGCAAAAATAAACAAAAACAAACAAAAAAAGTACGGCGGGCATCCAGGCCTATTGCTTTGTAGGAGATGCTAGTCTGGTGTGGTTAAATGTTCCCAGAATGTCCATGGGATAGAAGCTGGATCCTCAACATAACAAGGCTGAGGTGGTGAGGCCCTGAAGAGATGATTGGATCATGAGGCACCATCTTTGAAAGGCACCATCTTTGAAATAGTTTAGTTCCCAAGAGAGCAGGTTATTATAAGAGACCTCTCTCTGGTCTTTCTCTCTCACCATGGGAATTCCATGCACACTGCTCATTGCCCTCACGTGTGTCTGTCCCTCTTGCACGTGCTCCATCACAATGCCACCCACCATGTTGGTATGCTTTCATCTGGCCCTCGCCAGAGCTCACCAGATGTGGATGCCCGATCTTGGACTTTCAGCCTCCAACTGTGAACTAAAGATTATTATTATTATTATTATTATTATTATTATTATTATTATTGATAGGTTACTTACTCTTAGGTATTTCATTACAGCAAAACAAACTGGATTAAGGCATGGGGGAGGCTCACCAAGACTTGATTTCTTTTTTTTTGGGGGGGGGGTCTGGGGATGGAACCCAGGGGCATTTGACCTCTGAGCTACACCCCCTGCCCTGTTTTTTATTTTTTATTTTGAAACAGGGTCTCATTAAGTTGCGGAGGGCCTCACTAAGTAGCTGAGGATGTCCGCGAACCGCGATCCTCTAGACTCAGCCTCACCAATGTTGGGATTACAAGTGTGCACCACCACTAGCCCGGCTAGACTTGCTTTCTATTACCCTGTGACACCTGGTCCCTGAACTTCTCCCTTGCTTGGAGCTCTTGCTGGCAAAAATAAACCTGAGAGTAGTGCTGCTGTCCCATTAGAAAAAAATTCCCAGGATTCTGGATTGTACAGCTGATTATTTGGACATATTTGCAAATTACCTATTGTTCAGTGGTATCAAATCTGGTTTTAAAATCTGTAGTGTCAAATTGATGTGCTGGATAGGACAACTGCATTCCCATTTGGCAAAGGCGGCACACATAGGAAGCATTTTTTAAACTCTTCCCACTTAAGGGGAGAGAAAACATAATTAAGTAAATTTGCCATGTTGAGAAGCCTAGCTTTCCTTGCCTTTAATGGGGCTGGAGCACTGTGGAGAGGAAAAGTGCCAGATGGTATGTGATTTTTAAAATCTTCTTAGCATTTAATAATTAATGCTTGTTTTCCTTCTATTCTTTCTTCCCCGCCCCCTCAAATCCTTTCCCCAGTCAATAAAGATCTTTGATACCCTCTCAGGAATTAGGATATCTTCAGCTGTTTATATAACCAGAGATTAAGTTCAATTTAAGGAGAAATTTGGGCAAAAACAAATCATGATAAGGAAAGCAGAAATGTTGTTTGCCTCCGGGTTGCATACCATTGCTTGATTCGAGCCTTAGCAGCTACAACGGGTATCTGTTATAATTTTTTTTTTTTTTTTGGTGGACTCATGAATTGCAGGTGGGGGTGGTTGACTAACATCTGCAAACTGGATTCAGTGAAAGCAAAGGAAAAATGATACCAGCCTCTTGGCTAAAGGAATCTGCCATGTCTGTGAGTTCAGACAAAACTCTAATCCAAATGCTGACGTGGTTCCTGCTCCTTTGCACTCCTCTGCGGTGTCGTCTCAGTTCTGAAGTCTTGACCTCAGCGCAGCATAACATGCTGTGGGTGGGTAGTTTTGCACCTTTGTGCCTGGTGGATCTTGTGGTTGGAATGCATGTGGCCCAAGCCTTGACCTCTCCCCTGCTCTGACTTGAGACTGCCTTATTATTAGAGCAAAAGAAGCCATAAATCTCATAAACTCGTGTCCCAAGAGAATTGGAATGATGGGTGTCACCATTTTCAGCTGGTGTCGACCCTGAATTCCTCTTCATGAACTAGCAGTCAGGGGGTGTGGAGGGGAGGAAGGGTATGAACATCACATAGATGTGGGGTCTTTCTGGGTGAAGGGGGAGTTAGGCATACTAATGACAGCTGTGACAGTGGGCAGTCTGAATCAGTGGCTCTTGGCCTCATCAGGTTGAAAGAGAATTGCTTGGCCTATTTGTGAAAATGCAGATTCCTTGGCCTCAGCTTCAGAAATTCTGATTTGGTCCATATGATAGGTGTCAGATAATTCTAATGTGAGAGGCCTAAGATCAGAAACACTGTTTAGGGCAATTGGCTGCCTGCCACGGGAGAGGGTTCCGCAGAAGGAAAAGGGAGCACGGGTAGGAAGTAAAAAGACAAGATGGGCGTGGCAGTGCATGCCTATGGTCCTAGCATTTGGGGGGCTGAGACAGGAGGATCCAGGTTCATGGACAGCTCCAGCTACTTAGTGAGGCCCTTTGCAACTCAGTGAGACCCTGTTTCAAAATAAAGAATAAAAATGAGGCTGGGGGTGTAGCTTGGAGGTAGAATACCCCTGGGTTCCACCCCCAGTACTGCAAAAAAAAAAAAAAAAATTAGAATTGGGGATTTAGCTCAGAGGTAGAATGCCTCTGGGTTCAACCCCTGATATCACACACACACACACACACACACACACACACACACACACACACACAAACACACAGAAGTCTGAGGTGAGGCGATTGAAAATATACAGAAAATATGTGGCCCCCGCCTGCCACAGAGGGGCTCCGGTCCCCGTCCTTCCTCCACACTGCTGCTGAGAGATGAGTGACCTGCTGGCGTGGATGGCCCCGCTGCCTGCCCCGTGCAACCTGCCTTCATGGCTGGAGGACGGGGCGAGGCAGGCCTGGAGCACTGGGTCCAACCTCACCTCCCCTGGCCCAGCAGCCTCACCTCTGAGACATGGTCATTATGAAGACATTGAAGACTCTGGTCACACATGACACAAAGTAACTAAACTATGCTCTCCCAGGGTCACGCTCCTCTCTTCTGGTACCGCCTGATTATCTTTCCTCTAAAATCAAAATGCATCTGCTTTTCCTGATGGGTCTTTTTTCTCTTGTGGGCAGAGAGACAGAAGATTAAGTCAAAGTGTTGACCCTCGGGAACAACAGGAAGACTTCATCCCCAAGAGGTCAGCAGGCAGGGTATCTCATGATGTTCCAGAACATTCCATGCACTCTAGAAGATAAGGGGGTTTAGCCCACAAGGGATCACACCCTGGTTTCCTGTCCTTGTTGGGGGTAAACAGTCTTGTTGAAAAGCTGATAAACCTTTGCATATACATTTTGTAACATCTATGACTCAGATGTGTTGGGTGTTTTGTAGTCAATAATAGAGGTTTTGTTGAGCTCTGTATCTTGGTGATGCTCAAGTGAGGATCTCTTTTAGGGGAGAGTCAACCCAGATGCCCAGATAGGAATGCAGCAAGAGCCCATCTAGAATAGACAACAAGAACGAGCCAAAAAAAAAAAATTGCTCTGAGTTTCTGTCTTCTTTTTCTAAAAGTCTTCTCTTCATGGTTTTTAGGAAAGCCCCAGACCCATCAGAGAGAAATAATAATAATTTTGCCTCTAATGAGAGTTTGAAAAAAATGTTGAATCAGTGCCATCCACCCACATGAAAAACCATGCACTTACCCCCAGAAGAAAAATGACCACGGAATTCAAATCAATTCCTTTCCATTGTATTCTATTCCTTTCAGTACAGTTTTATTAATGCAGTTTGAGAAAAGGAATTACTTAGGGTTGGGGAATTATGTAGGTGCCGGGAGACAAACCTGGAAGAAGCTCTTCTGAATCCAAACTGAAAATGGGTATGCCTTGGGCAGGGTGGGACCAGAGGAAACAAAAAGGCTATAAAGAACCAGGACCAAAAAATGGATTTAGAGGTCCGTGGTGAGGCAGAAGGAACTGAAACGAAGACACGTGGAGAATCAACTCTAGGCAGACCATCTGGATGTAATCTCCATGCATAATGCCATATATTATACTGAGACAATAGAATTGGAAAATTGGTCATGTATTTTCACAGACATCACTTTGCTTCATTCTTAAGGCATCTTGGGTATCACCTCGACTTTGCAAATGGAGACACAAAACTCAGCCATGACTTGCCCAAGGTCTTGAGGTTTCTGCATGGCCGAAACAGGGTCTTTCTGCTTCATCACTGTCTAAGAACATCTTGCATTCATAAAACATCTGGCCGAATTAAAAGTACTTAAAGTTATATTGTCCTACATCCACTCACTTGTGTTTTGCTTCAATCTCATGCCTGGAATAAATTAGCCTTTGGGCACTGTGGTTTTTATTGTTGTTTTGTTAGGATTATATGACAAAGCCTTAGCTTCTTCAACTTTGAAATTCAGGACTGGACCAGGTAATATATCTAGCATTGTTTTGATTTCAGTATTCTGTGATTTTGAAATGTTATTACATTAGTTCATAGTTTTTTGTTGGTTTTTTTTTTTTTTTTTTTTTTTTTTTGTCTTCCAAAACTCACAGTGATTATAAGGAACAGTATTCAATCCAAATTCATTAGAGTTTGAAAACAGAGTTACATTTCAGCTCTTTGGAGGCCAAAAGTGAACTTTGATATTTTTGTAAGTGTGAAAATTCTTTCAGCTATGCCAAATTAACTCAAAACATCTGAATGCTCTGCCTCCAAGTACCATAAAATTTCTCTTTCAGACTTTAAATTTTGTTCTAGAGAAATTTATTCTCATAGATGTTTCAGAGACAGGCTGAAAAGTTGCAGCAAAGGCTGGTGGAGTGCAATTAGCTGGGTGGGCTGAGAGCCAAACTATTGTTCTTGATGTTTCTCAATAAAGAAAGGAGAAGTATTTGCAAACTATCCCGGGAATCTCTGTCAATTAGCCTGGAATTTGAGGGATTTTCCTGATGAGCTCTGTGGAAGTCATTTAATATTTGGGGGACCAGGTGAATTTTTTTTTTTTTTGCAGTACTGGGGGTGGAACCCAGGGGCATTGCACCTCTGAGCTTCACCCTCAGCCTTATTTTTTAGTGTTTTTTTTTTTTTTTTGAAACAGGGTCTCACTGAGTTGCAAAGGGTCTCTCTAAGTAGCTGAGGCTGTCTGTGAACCACCATCCTCTGGTCTCAGCACCCAAATGCTGGGATTATAAGCATGCACCACCACGCCTGACTCAGGTGAACATTTTTAACCCTGCAGTGGGTAAGAGGCTGGGCCAGAAAACCAGCTTGGATGGGAATTCTGCGTCACTGTAATCAATCGGATGATAGGTCTTTCTGGAGCGATCTCCTTCCCCAAGCTCAGCTCAGAATGGATGACACAAAATGGACCTGACCACACAGAGTCTTTTTTTTTTTTTTTTTTTTTTTTTTGGTACTGGGGGTGGAACCCAGGGGCATTTCTACCTCCAGGTTATACTCTCAGACCTATTTTATACTTTATTTGGAAACAGGGTCTCACTAAGTAGCTGAGGCTGGCTTCGAGTCTGTGCGATCCTCCTGTCTCGTCTTCCCAAGTGCTAGGATTACAAGCGTGTGCCACCACACCTGACTTTCTTTCTTTCATTCTTTCGTCCTTTTGTTCTTTCATACTGCGGATTGAATCCATGGGCATCCCACCTCCTAGCTACAACCTTAGCCTTTTTTTTTTTTTTTTTTTTTTTAACAAGACTTGCTAAGTTGCTGAGGCTGGCCTCAAAACTGTGATTCTCCTAGGTTTTTCATTTTTAAAATTTGATACAGATTGTGACGGACACGGATACGTTAAGGAGACATTCTGTTAGGGAGTCCCCTCTGTGGATCTCTTGCGGCAAGGGGGGCATGATGAGAAAACTATTTTGGAACAGTCTTTTTTTCCTCATAGTAAGACATAAGTAACCATAGAGACAACCAGAAATACTGTGATGTGAGATCAAACAAGAGCCACGTCACTGCGGGTTTCGGGTTTGGAGGTGAGAGAGAAAAATGGAGACCCAGAGGGAGGACAGAATGTGTGGAAGGCCAGGGGAAAATGCGCTGAACTTGGGAGGTTAGAGAAAACAGATAAAATCAACACACCGGGGGAATGCAGTGAGAGGGTTGCTCTCACACAGCCAGGAGAGAAAGCAAGGGTCCCAAAGAACCTGCAATTTCTTTTCCAGTCCTTAATCTGGGTTTGAATTCTGAGTTCTCACCATCTTGCACACAAGAAAACATCTTCCAAGAACTGTGGCCCCCTGGTATGGGTATGGGGCAATGCTGAGTTCTTTGAAGGAAGAGCCAAGCTTACCTGCCTCAGCCTCAGTTTATGGAGCCAGCTTTGGAGGTGGGTCCGATAAAAGAGCCTGCCTAGAAGCTTCCTTTCCTAACTTCCAATTACCAACTTATTTGTCCTTTATCTCTGGCTCCTAGTTTGCAAAAGGGAGCCAAGACATTAATTAACACCAAAGGTTAAGCCATTGTTTGACCCCCTGGCTCTGCAGAGGAGGATGGCAATAGGATCTCTGCTAGCCTTTGTTTATAGGAAGCATCTTCCACTCACTGAGTTCACAGCCTAACTGTAAGAGAGGCCAAGGGTGTGATTATCAGGCTGGCGGTAAATGGGAACACACTGTGGCTTTTTGGGGGGCCTGTGGGGAGTTTGGGTAAATTTTATTTTTGTTTTCAACCCCCCCCCCGCCCATAAAAATATCTGGGGATTTGATGATGCTGACTCGGCACTTCCCACCTCAGGGCCACACTTGCTCTGCCCTGGAAATGTGTGCGGTGGCATTTTTCCCCTCAGTGGCCACAGACAGCTTCTCCATAGCCCTCGCTGACCCATGGGTCTACTCTTGCTAACTGTACACAACCCAGATGGTGTCCAGGCAAGTCCTTTCTCTTTCACACAGGCCAACCTTCCCACTTGCAAATGAACTGGAGTTGGGAACGTTGGTTCCTGGAAGCTCACAGAGATTCCTCTGAGCCAGCGGGACCTGTTTATTTGATTTTTAAAGTTTTTTTTTTCATTGAAATGTGGATAGTGTTCACATTTACAAGCTTGCTGGCTGTCCTAAATCAGTAGAATGGAGCAGGAATTGAACAAAGTGGCAGCAAAACTGGCATCTATCCGCCGTGGGCTGGGCCTGGAGGGTCCCCGTGTGATTGGTAGGGACAACCTGGACAGGCCAGTGCTCAGGCTGGGGCAGAAGCAGGGCTGCTTATTTTAAGCCTCCATTCTTAGAGATAAGAAAGGTAAGTATTCAATATTGGGTATTTATTTTGTTTGTTTGTTTGCAGTACTGGGGATGGAACCCAGGGGCATTCTACCTCTGAGCTGTACCTCCAGCCCCATTTTTTATTCTTTATTTTGAAACTGAGTTGCAAAGGGTCTCACTAAGTAGCTGAGGCTGTCCAAGAACCTGGATCCTCCTGTCTCAGCCTCCCAAATGCTGGGATTACAAGCTTGTGCCACCACGTCCGGCTAACATCTGGTATTTAGATTTAGCTAAGACTTCGCTCTGTCCTGCCTCAAGTTTACTCTTATCACTAATGTTATGGTTTATGATGATATGGTTTTGGGGAAACTGTCCCCAAAGACCCCTGTTAGGGTTCCAGACACAATTTCCCTCAAAACACACAAAAAAAAACAAAAACAGAAAAAACATGGGTTCTTGTCCTGAGATAAGGGTAAATACACATTAGCCCAGACTCTTGCTGAAGATTTAAAGAAGTTTATTAAAAAGATAGAAATACAGAAGACAATCAAAGCCCCATGCCATTCAGAAATGGCATGGGGGGGGGGGATTGTTGGAAGGAATTCACCAAAAATCCCTGCATGCTGAGTGTACTTATCTGGACCAAGTCTGCGGCAGGTCCTTTGATATGTAGATGTGCTGCCCTATCTCTAGCCCAGGTATCCTGCTCATCTCCACCCAAGCCCGATTTGTCCCCTCTGAGGCGGGGTGGAGGGATGGGGGGGTGGGGGGTGGGGGAGTGGGGTGGCAGCCCAGTCTCAGACCCCCACACCTTTTGTTATACTTCCAAGATGTGTTAAGTTGCTTATCTGGGATCTGGGATTTAAAAATGTAAAAAGGCCCTTTTTCCTGAAGAGCTTTGCCTCTATTTAGAAATGTAAAAAGGCCCTTTTCCCTGAAGCCCCTTTCTTTCTTTACTACCAAAGATATATTTTTAAAATTGGAAATCTTTCCCTATACTGGTACATTAATACATTTTGACACCTCTTCCCAATACTGGTACAACTAAGCTCCAAGGCCAGCCTGGGAGAGATACAGCCCTCGGGAGGCACAGACCTCCCTCCTACTGCACACAGCAGTGCACCCTTCCCGGCCATCCCAGGAGCCCAACGCCTGGCCTCCCAAGACACACATGCAGATCGCGGAGCCTCAAGCTTCTGAGGCCTTTGAGGAAGATGTGCCTCTTTGGAGCAAATCATGAGAACAACCCATGGGCCTATGGACCTAATGATTCTGAGTTTCCTTGGTTGCTAATCTAGCTGGGTGACCACTGTCTAACATGACAGCTTCATGTGTCACAATGCTCTTCCAATTTTTGTTTTGCTCTTCATCTGAAGTTAGCCCAAAGGTGCAATAAATGACCGTAACAGGCAAAATGCTAGCTGCTGGCCACAATCCCTTAATCTATATTTCACTCCATTATTTTCCAGGACCCTCCCCATCTGAGTCTCCTTTGATTTTCACTCTGTTGCTAAGCAGCTGGCCATAGCCTTGCTGTACAATGAGCTACCAGAGGCAGGAGATGGGTATCCGAGGTCATAGGTGATGAATATCAGAACCAGTAAGAGGAAGAGCAGAGATGTGCCCAGATGTTTTAGCCAATGGAAGAGTGACTTCCATTGTACCAGTGCCGCAGTCACTTAGAAGCCAGGCCCACAGACCGGCTGAGTCACTGAGCCCTTAGGAATCAGATGCTGCAAAGCTGGGTAGAAATGAGATCCTGAGCCAGAGCTAGGTATCAGGCAAAGCTTGCTGCTCCCTCTGTGTTTGCAGCTCACTGGTAATAAGTCGGGTCTCTCCTCTCCCCCACGTGATCTCGCAGCAGGAACAGGAGGCAGAACCCTGGAAGCCAGAAGCGGAGATATCAGACTACAGGTGCCACGAGACATACTTGAGATCACGAGACTACAGATGTCGCAAGAGAATCGGCATGCCTATAAAACATCAGTGCCTTCAATCAACCATGTGACTCAGCCAGCTGATCAGACTATGCGCAACTCTCCAGATGCATGGTCCGTCGGGTCCCTTCCCCAACGGCCGGCCTGCTGACTCCCCAGAGGGTGTCGGGTTAGGTCCAAATAAAGCAGTGGTCTCTGATGACCCAGTTGATTTTACCTCCCTCCTAAACTCCCTAACTCTACTTTCATTCATTCAACTGGGAACAGGAGGGGCAGAGCATCCCAAGGCAGGTGAATGCCAGATGCCGGAACAGGGCTCCCTCTGCAGACATGAGGGCCATCGATGGGACCACAGCAAATCTACAGTGCACGTGCAGAAAAGAGACCTGAGACCAGCCTCGGCGGTGCAGGCTGAGGTGCAACGCCTAGGCACATTTAAAGAGAAGCAAAGAGAAAGGCAGGCCCAATTAAAATCTGCATGGAGAGGAAGCTTGATGCAAAAGCAAACTGAAAAAAGTCTAGGTAAGAAAGGATGCCTGGAGAAGGACAGAGGAGAAGAAACCCACAGGAGAAATGTCCTCTGTGTCCCACACCCACTCATCAAAGAGCCCTGGAATCAGCTTTTATCTTCATAAGTTACAGCAGGCTGCAACCAACTGTTTGCATACTGCAGATTGAAACATTTTATTGCTTTATGGATGCAATAAAACTAATGTGATTAAAGGCAGCAATGACACTTGTGTCCTGGTGAAGGAGGCCAGATCCCTGGAGCCAGGGCTTTATCTAAAGCAAAGATTTTTTTTTTTTTAACTGAGGGTAAAGGAATCCATTTCCCATACTTGTTTTGGGAAGAAAGCACAGGAATCCATGGAGGATAGAGATGTTTAGAGTCAGGATCCAAAAAAAGAGATGATGAAGGTGTTTGGGTGGGGAAGGAAGGCAGAAATGGAGCGGCATCAATGGCCCAAAATATGAAAGCTGAGCACACAGGGTGTGATTGGCCTCTCAAAGTAAACAGATGGAAGGTGGAAGTATATAGTATCCCAAGGGCGAGGATGGCCAGATCCTCCTGTCTCAGCTTCCCAAATTCTGGTTTTATAAGCATGTACCACCACACCATGCCCAGCTGGATTACTTTTTTAATTGGCTGACTTCTGTCTTTGCACCCTTGATATCACAATACAGCAATCCCAGCTCAATAGGCACCTGCTATACCTAGGAGTCATTGGAATTGTGGAATGATGGCCCTTTAGTGAGGAAAATGGTAGGTCAGGAGATAATCAGGAGAGATTGAAGTTAGGGAAATTTAGGTTGTCAAGTAAAGATGATTAGGCTAGCCAGGCATGTAATCTCAGTACTTGGGAGGCTGAGACAGGAGGATCACTGGCTCAAGCCCAGCCTCAGCAATTCAGCAAGATCCTATTTCAAATGAAAAATAAAATAAAGCCAGGCATGGTGGCACACACTTGTATTTGTTCGACCCCCCCATCCCACTCCTGAATGGCTTGGGGCTGTGACTGTTTTCTGTATTTCAATCTTTTTAATAAACTCATTTAAATCTTTAAAAAAATAATAAAAAAATAGGGCTAGGGGTGTAGCTTAGAGGTAGAATGCCCTGGGTTCCATCCCCAGTACCGCAAAAAAAAAAAAAAAAAAGAAAAAAGAAAAAAAAAGAAAAGGATAAAATAGAGCCTGGGTTTAGCTCAGAGGTAGATTGCTTCTGAGATCAGTCCCCGGTACAACACACACCCCCACAATGATAAAGCCTGAACTCCCCATGAATGTATAATGGCTGGGCTTCATTCATATTTGCCTTTGTTGAACATCCATAATGGACCAGGCACTATGTGTGTTATTGGTGCTACAAAAACTAAATCCCAAGACCTATCACCTATGGCCTCCAATCTGTGACACAAGTAAGATAATGCTGAAAATGGGGGCCTGGGAACTGCAATGGAAAGGCCCTCAGGTGCACCAAGGAGCGGTGCCTAATTCCATATGGTTTCAAAAAAGCCTGTCTGAAGAAAATCACTTTAAGCTGTGGCTTAAAAATGAATAAGCACCATCAAGGTAGAAAAAGGGACGAGGGAGCCAGGAGCTGGTGGTAAGGATGGGAGAAGGTATGCACAGCACACACATGAGATGGCATAAAAACAGGAGCAAATATCTAGGCCAGAACTTGAACACAGTGGCTCCACACTGAGCCAGGCACTCTTAGTAATTTAACATTCATTACTGTCTATTGTCTTGGAGGAGCAGGCCGTATGGGCTATAGGGACAGATGCCAGAGGTTGAATGAAGATAGCCACATCAAAGAGTCTGGACTTTCTATGGCAAACTGATGTCATTCAGGCTTGTGTTTTACAAAGATGATTCTGGATGCCATGTGAAGGATAGACAGAAGGACTCCACTTGTGGCAACTCTCCCAAACAAGCTAATTCTCATGACAGGAGGCTCGGCAGGCGTCATACAGTGTCTTTCAGCCAGAAGGTAAAATACTGGAGGGGTGGGTGGCTTTTACTTTTGGTTATATCATTTGTATTATTAAAAAAGGATCATGGATTTGAGCGAGGAATTAACCCACACCTATTTCAGAAACTGTTGTGGCCTTGAGTAGGATTTGGAATTTGCCTGAGAGAGTTATAGATCCCTAGGAGAGACAGTAACGGAGTAGTGAGAACTTGAAGGTATGTAAGAAGGGCTGGTGTGTGGACTAGTAGTCTAATATAACAGAGAAGCAAAGACCAGACATGCTGACCTCTTGGACAACACCCAGAGGGGAGCAACAACTCATCCTGTGTTAGAGGAAAGGAAAAGCGCCAGGGCATCAGGCTGATTGTGTGTGGGGAGGAGAGCCTAGAAGTTTGACCTTGAAGAGCAAGTCCCAAATGCGCCCTAGGAATTTTTTTTACAAATCCCCCAAGAGGATAGGTGTGTGTGTGTGTGTGTGTGTGTGTGTGTGTGTGTGTGTGTGTAAAAGAGCCGAGCTGTCTATAGGGAACAATGAAAAATTGAGAGGATAAAAACCACCACCCAATTGGCCTGCCAAGAGTTCTAGCACTGATTGATAGGTAGACTCTTGATGCCTCCTCCACCTTCCCACCTCTCATTCGTCTTCTCCTTTCTCCATCTTAGTGAAACAGCCGTACTTAGGACATTGGAGAAAAACTGGGCCGCCATGAGGGAGAGAGTAGGAAAGAACCCACAGATAAGAGGAATGATATGGACACCCAGGGTGACAGGGTCCAACTCCAGCATCAGACAGAAGAACAGCTGCAACAACTAAGTTAGGCCACCAGGAGGTGGAGTGGGGATAATCAAAGATGGCTTAGAGCCGAAGGGTAGAAGAGCCAAAAGGGAACTGAAGAGCCACCTTAGTGTCCCAATGGAAAGGAGAAAGGTAAAGGAGCGTGGTTCTTAGACTCCCTCATGCAAAATCAAAGAGAAACTACTGGCATTGATTGGCACTTATTTTTCTTTACTATCCCTCACAGGCTGGGCAGTAAAGGGGTTAGGAATACATTTTAGCGATTAATTCTTGTATCAAAGAATTAATACAAGATTATTATTTGGGGTCCCATTTTATAGCAGAGGTTGCAAGATTGGTCCTTAATGTCTTCTAAGCACTGTGTATGCAGGGGAGGTCAAGAGGGTACAGTCAGATGAACAGTGATGTTTCAGACCCGTAGCCTCTGAGTTAGAACCACTAGCTTCTATTAGGAACAATAGCTTTAACTTTTTATTTAAATAAAGTCAAAAAGAAAGAACTAAAGAAAAGAAATCTAAAGTCTGGCGTGGTGGCACACACTTGTAATCCCAACATTTGGGAGGTTGAGACGGGAGGATGGCAGTTCACGGACAGCCTCAGCTACTTAGTGAGACCCTTTGTAACTCAGTGAGACCCTGTCTCAAAATAAAGAATAAAAAATAGGGCTGAGGGTATAGCTTAGGGGTAGAATTCCCCTGGGTTCCATCCCTAGTACCGCAAAAAAAAAAAAAAAAAAAAAAAAGAAAGAAAGAAAAGAAAAGAAATTAAAAAAACCAAAAACAGTCTAAGTGATCAAAGAACACTCTGAGCTGGGTATGGTGGCACAGGGTTGTAATCCCAGGTTTTGGAGACTGAGACAGGAGGATTGCAGTTCATGGCTAGCCTCAGCTATTTAGTGAGGTCCTCTGCAACTTACTGAGACCCCAAATAAAGAATAAAAAAATAGGTCTGGAGGTGTAGCTCGGAGGTAGAGTGCCCCTGGGTTTTATCCCCAGTACCACAAAAACAAAACAAAACAAAACCACAAAAGAACACTCTGAACCTCTCTCTCACTTTTGCAGTAGCCTGCATTTTCCCTTGAACATGCATTTTTAACTGCCCGAAAGAAATCTTCGTCTGGCACCTGCAGAAACTCTTTTTTGTCATGTAAGTCAAAGACCCCTCTGCTCCTGAGTTGCGTTCCCCTCTCGTCCACCAGCAACTGTCCTGAACCCTTCAGGGACTCACTTCTTTCCCGTGATAGACACCTACACAAGGAGAACATGAGACAAAGAGAAGACTCCTGGAATCAGACGCCTGCCTCCACCGCTTACTAGCTGTCCATCTCTGGACATTAATCTCTGCATATTACTGTACTTTCCTCAAGTGTTAAATGGAGATACCAATAGCAAATAGCTTAGCGTGTAGGAACCAAGCCTCACTGGTGTTTTGCTCTCATTCACTCATTTAACAATTTTGACAACACTATGAGGTGGTACTTTTGTTAAATGTACCTGTTGTATGTAAAACGCTCGATAAACATGTGGGATAATGATGTTCTTGGCAGGCATTATTTCATTTAACCCTAACAGAAACTTTATGAAGAAGACCCTTGAGAAAACTGAGGCCAGAGGCAGTATAAGTGGTGCTGTTGAGAATTACAGGCAGCCGGACTTTAAGTGTCCTGTTCTTTAAAATACAGTGTGATAGTTGTTTGCTCCATTTGTTAAGAGCATATAAAATCAACCCAAGTTACATGTTTGTGAACAGGAAGCACTTAAAAGAATGGCAAAGAGCCACCTTCAATGCTTGCATCAAAAGCAACAGAATTGATAAGACACAATAAAAAAACAAAAAGAGCTGGGTGTGGTGGTGCATGCCTGTAATCTCAGTATTTAGAAGATCGAAACTGGAGGATCACAGGTTTGAAGCCAGACTCAGCAACTTAGCAAGACCTTGTTTCAAAATAAAAAGTAAAAAATGGCTGTGGGTATATATCAGAGTTAAAATATCTCTGGGTTCAATCTCTGGTAGACAGAAAAGTAAAGAAAAGAAGAGAAAAAAGAAATAAATAAATAAAGGGAAAGAAGAAAGGGAAGGAAGGAAAGAAAAGAAAGGAAGGGAAGGCAAGCAGGCTGATATGCGCAAAAAGAACATTCCAAAGTGATACACAATAATTGTAAGGGAGTTTAAGACAGGAGGACCTAATTAAAAGGCGGCTTCTCGAAGAAGACACTGTCTGAAGATACACAGGCAGGCCTTGCATTCCTTCTGTAGTGTTGAAACTCAGCTGGGGAGTCACGAAGGAGGTAAACACCAGCCAGGTTATCAAAAGCTGCTTTAATCTAACCAGGCACCTTCAGGCGAGGTCTGCCGCCTGTGGGGGAAGGGACCGATAGCGGAGCAGCAGAGCCACATGGTCAAGCAGGGTCGGTTGGCAGAGTCATGTGGCAGAGCTGAAGTACCAGTGTTTTAAGGGGGTTGTGTTGGGGGCAGTGCTAGGAATGCTGATTTTCTTGTGACCTCTGGAGCTCGTGATGCCTGGAGTCTGCCTAGCGATGCCTGGGTTCTCGCGGCATCTCCGCTCTGGCTTCTGTGGTTCGGCTTCCTGTCTCCCTGAGAGGTCACGTGGGGGAAGGGAGGGACCCGACCTATCACCTTCCACATGCACCATCCCCAACCTGGTGTCACATTAAACTCATCTGTCTCCAGCTCTGTCCATCAAAGTGCTTTGTCATATTCTTTCTTATCATAAAACCGCCAGCCTTTTGTCAGTCCTGGAGGTTCTCACGCTCCTCCGTTGCTTCCACAGGTAGTCAAATGGAACTTCTCTGACCCTGCATATGTGGGATTATCCTCCTTGTGAGTTTTCTCTTTACTTTCTATCAATGACAGAGCAGTGAACTAGCATTACCAAGGAGTTTTATTTAGTTTTGTCAAGACTTCCACACTCTAAGGTAGATGAACTGTGATACATTGCCAAAGAAGTAGGGGTGTGTGTGTGTGTGTGTGTGTGCGCGTGTTCTGTTTTAAAGTATTAATTTTTTTAATGTAGATTTTTAACATCTTGTACACAGCCTATGGGAAGGTTAAAGATGGGATTAATTAAGTAAAATTCTCTCTTGCTCCTTAGACCAACTATTAAAGCTGCCCTAGAGTGACTCTGAGATAGGATAGGAGAAATAAAATATTAGGTAGAAAGGAGACAAACTGAGAAAGAAAGAAAAATATAGTTTTAAAATCTGGAAAGTTCATAATTTCTAACTCAGTAATTGAGAATATGTTCTGCCTTAGGCAGCCTCAATGAGCCCACATTCTTAATGACAGTGGCCCTTCTCCTACCTGAGATATCTGAGATGCCTAGTAAACAAAGGATCCATTAGGAGGAACAAGGTCAGATACTATCCAGCCAATACCCATCCATTCCAGGAGATGAAAGTCCAGACCTTCAATCCAGTCATGTATCCCTAGTTACCCTCCTAGGACCTATTTATTTATTTATTTATTTATTTATTTATTTATTTATTATGTATTTATTTTTGCGGTACAGGGGATGGAACCAAGGGGCATTTTACCTCTGAGCTACACCCCAGCCATATATATTTTTATTCTTTATTTTGAAACAGGGTCTCACAGGTTTTAGGGGCCTCACTAAGTAGCTGAGGCTGTCTACAAACTGGGATCCTCCAGTCTCAGCCTCCCTAATGCTGGGATTACAAGCCTGTAACACCATGCCCAGCTCCCTAGTGAATGAATGAAAATAGAGTTAGGGAGTTTAGGTGGGAGGTAAAAATACCAACCGGATTATCAGAGACTGCTGCTTTATTCGACCCGACCCAGCACCCTCCGGGAAGTCAGCAGGCTGTGGGGGGAGGGGCCAATGAGCCACGCCTTTGAAGAGTCATGTGTAGTCCCAATCTGCTGGCTGAGTCACATGGTGGATTGGAAGCACTCATGTTTTATAGGCGTGCTGATTCTCTCGCGACATCTGTAGTCTCATGACCTCTGGAGCCTGTCTTGCAATGTTTGGAGTCTTGTGACACCTGGAGTCTCGTGATATCTCTGCTTCTGGCTTCTGGGGTCTACCTCCTGTCCCTGCTGAGGGGTCACATGGGGGGAGTGGAGGGGGGTACCCATCCTATCACCTAGGACCCCTATAAAGGAAAGATCCCAAAGACCCTGGGGCCTCTCACACTGTCGAGCTGGCCAGAGCTCTCCCTTGAACGTGTATTCTCACTTTTCCTTAATAAACCTCTGCCTTTATCCCTGACTGATACATGCTAAAAAGCCAAAGACCCCGTGGGCCCTGGAATGAGTTTCCCTTTCCCAAACTTGGGAACTCCTTAGGTAGGACTCTCCACAGGACCGATGACAACCTAAGAACTAGACCAGATCTCAAATGAACATGGACCACAAGGCCACATCTCAGAGCTTCCATCTTAACTGGACAACATCATGGACAGACTTATTTGGACTTACCATCTGACCAAAATGTAGGCATTATATTAAATCAATGTGAGTCCTTCATTGCCAATGAACTACCATCTGCAGAACTGTGGAAAGAAAAAGGAAGGAATACACAACCTGGGGGACAGAAAGACTGTGTTTCTATGGTTCTTCCCTTCTTGGTTGTGCCATCCTGAGCAGGTGGCTTCTATGCTCCTACGTGGGAAGGGGGATGCACGAGCTAACTCCAGTCCTGCGCCCGGCCCACAGCAAGGTGCTCATCTACTTTACTGCTAAAATCACAGTGTAGAACAAGTTGGGCATGGTCTTACAGAACATGCAAATAAGCTTCTATGGAACATGTTTTTCTAAACTAATTCCTATTCTTTCCCTTCACCATCCAACAACTTTGCTGTAACTTTAGCCCTTTGCTCGTTATTACCAATTCGACACAGTTTTCATCAACATTTTTTCCCAAGCCCTTCCTCCCGAATACAATTACAAATTAAGGCCCACCCAAGGTGACCTCCCTGTCCCTACTTCATCCTTGCAAGGTTGTTTCCAAACAGCTCTAAGCTAGACCTCCAGTATAGATAGCCATCTTAGGAGAGAAGAAATACCAGCTTACCTGAAAATTTCTCCCAAAATGATGCCCAGGCAGGGGGCAGGGGAGGGGAGGCAGTGGAGGACATTAAACTGGCAGTGAGAGACTTGGGGGTCACGGTCCTAAATCTATCACTCCTTTGTTATGTGATTCTTTGTCCATTCACCTACATTTATTCACTAGTAGATAAGACTGACAATTCCCACTTCAGTTAGCTTGGAGTTAGAATGTCCCTGGGTTCCATTCCCAGTACCACCAAAAAAAAAAAAAAAAAAAAAAAAAAAAAAAAAAATTACAATATAGCTAACATATTACCTTATAGATAGAGTTGCTCAGAGACTTAAGTAAAATCATAAAGCAGTAACAACTATATGTATATATGTGTGTATGTGCATACTGTATAATCATGACAGGAAAGACAGGGAGGGTCCTCATAGTATATGGGACTTGGCAATAATAGAATAAATAAAGCAATCATCTGAAGACTTTAGGGTAGTTTAACAAAACTATTATTACTTCCCACGAGGCCCCTGAATTTCCTCATATTCGGAATTCAACAAATCGCTGCTCATGTCTTCCAGACACTTCTAGATTGTGAAGATAAGAGAGTAGACTGGACAAAGTCCCTCCTCTCAGGGACCAGGTGGAGAAACAGATGGAAACTCACAAAATGGTTGTGCAGATCTGACCTGACAATGTACAAAGAAAGCTTTTGAAAATTGTTAACACTTTATCAATGTCTGGTACTGTTACATTGAGATGCCAGAGTCAGGAATGAGGAATTGATTTGAGACTATCTAAAAAATGTCTGGCAGAAGGCAGAGAAATGCACTAGAGTGGGCAAATGTAAATCGCTTTTGTCTCTCTGGGGTTTTCCTCTGTTAAATTCCTGGAGGAAGTTTCCTAAACTTTTGCACAGTTAAAGGACTTATCCCAAATGTCTTCATGTGGAGAGATGTACTCTCTAGAGGTACTGGGAAAAACAAATCCAACGAGTATCATATTAGGATCATGCATTATAACCTCCAAATATTTCATCCCAGCTTGAACTAATCTAACCATAAAATTAATTCTCTAAATCAAATATTATTCTGAAATCCAAACATACAAAGTCTAATTTGTTTTCCTTCGTTCCCTGATTTACACATTCTGTCCAATAAAATTTAGTAGATATCCTTGGACTTACTTTGTCTATTTGAATCCCCCAAAGTGATTTATTTCTTTTTCTTTCTTTCTTTTTTTTTTTTTTTTTTTTTGCGGGTCTGGGGATGAAACCCAGGGGCATTTGACCACTGAGCTACACCCCCTGCCCTATTTTTTATTCTTTATTTTGAAACCGGGTCTCACTGAGTTGCAGAGGGCCTCACTAAGTAGCTGAGGCTGTCTGTGAACCAGGATCCTCCAGGTCTCAGCCTCCCGAATGCTGGGATTACAAGCATGCACCACCACGCCCGGCTGATTTATTTCTTAACTGGTTCTGGTTGCATGAAGCCTACATTGTACTCGATCAGCTCATAAGTTGGCTACTTGACAATGTCTAAAGGGCTGGCTACTTCTACTTGGGAACTTACTAAAGAATACCCTAGTGGATTGAAAGAGTTAAAGCAAGTATCTACATCAGTCTAACTTCCAATCAGGGGATAGTTCGTGTGCTGGAAGACTGTGTTAAAACATGGATTCAGAACAAAATACTGGTCGAGCAAAGAATAAAACCAGAGTGTGACATATGAAGAGAATGTAATGTGCTGCAAGCCGAGCGTGGTGGCACACGCTTGTAATCCCAACCTTTGGGGGGCTGAGACAGGAGGATTGCGATTCATGGCCAGCCTCAGCTACTTAGTGAGGCCCTTTGCAACTCAGTGAAACCCTGTTTCGAAATAAAGAATAAAAAATAGGGATGAGGGGTGTGGCTCGGAGGTAGAATGCCTTGGTTCCATCCCCAGTACTACAAAAAAAAAAAAAAAAAGAACCAGACCTGCAAATGAGACAAGTCCACATACCTGCCACTTCCAGACCCTCCGCAAGTGAACAATGGAACCCAAAGATCTGTTGCTACTGCACTGCATCACGGGCTTGCCTGTGTTCTGACAGGCAGCATTGTTACTTGGGATGCTTTGCCAAAAACTGCAAGTCTGAATTTTCATTTCACTTCATTGACTCTATCCTATATCTCTTACTAGGCTTATAAATTGTACTTCGGCTTATGAGCTTGGTCTGAAAGAGAAAAGCTTAAGGTTTTCCTCTTGTGATTAAAATAGAAAACACATGAAAGTATTTGCCAAACCTGTCTACTTGGTATGAAATGCAAGGTTTGTAAGTTTCAAGTCTGACAGAGGAATATAAAGTGATGTTTTAGAATACAACTTCCAGAACTTAGAAATGCAAAGGAATGGCGTCTCTTTTCAGGGCATTCTCATTGGGAGGTCATATAAAACTCTAATTGTGTTGTTTTCCCTCTAAACATTTGGAACTCCTCCTGTAGAATTGTCTTCGGAGCCGCAGAGCATTTCTCTAAGAGTCCTGCTCTGAGCCAGGTCTTCATCCTTTGGGGTGGGGTGGGGGATGGGAGCCAGCAGAAGAGAGTGAATTTAATGATTTCTGGAAAGAGCCAAAAGTCATCCGGAGGTCAATCGAGCACATACTGTGAGTATAACCATTTGAGGTTAAAGGAAAAAAATTGAAAAATATATTAAAAGCTCTTATCTATAAAATGTGAATCCCAGCTCAGCCATTTGTCCTGTGCACTGACTCCTTCTAGCAGCCTTGGCCCAAGACTGGCCGCCTTTGAATGAATGTATAGAATCTTCACCAGGGCTGCTTTTGACGTGACACGTCAAACACTCCTTTTCTTGTATACGGTACAGAACACTTGGTTTATACAGCAGCAGGGTCTCACACAGAGAAGAGCAACCTTTCACCAAGGGTCTGGAATCAAGTTAAAAACTGTTAGGTAAACACGCTTTCCTGGTATCACCGAGGAATGAAAATGACTTCTCTGTGAATGTGTTCCTTGTTCTTTCTTCTGGAAACTCAGTTAGGATTCAGCCATTGTCAATGTATCTACCACACATGCACTAATATAGGGTAATGAAAAATATGAGACCTGCTCTTTTCTGAAAAAGCATTCCCCTGCCCCTCACCAAAAGCTCTGGGACACAGCTAACAATCATCAATCACTACTTATAAATATTTAATTTATTAGTTACGTATGTATGTAAGTCATTTTATATATTTATGAAAATATGTCAATATCAATTTGAGTAAGTATATTATTTTATATTCCATATAAAGACATGCTACTCTAGATTTCCTGTCATGATCAGTTTTGTTTCAGGCTACAACATAGCATTAAGAAGGTTGTTTTTTCTCATTCTTCCTGTAGCTACACGTTCTTAACGTCCACTATGCAGCCACTTACTGTAATACTTTTTAAAAGTTATATTTAAAAGGCTTGTTCACATTAACACCCATCCTTGAAAATGTGAGGCCATTTTCCCAGTGAAGGAATAATTAAATATTTATTAAAGTTTATCAATTCTACTTATACACATCAGAAGCAAGCCCTGATTGAGGGCATTTTCCCTGAACAGAACTTTCTTATTCCAAATAAAATAGCAAAAAGCAAAACAAAACAAGCAAACAAAAAACAAACAACAGATCATAAGAGACTCTAAGATGAAATGATTCCCTCTCTCCAAAGGGTGATTTTGGGGAAAGCTTTGCCTGGCATTTGAGGGTAGGAGGGTTCATGATTTGCTGAATTATCTTATGATGATCGAACACCTTTCTGTGTTTCCATTTCTGTTGAAAGAGTTAAATTGGTTTCAAGCAGAAGTCAGAGTCCACAGGAAAGAATTCCATAGAGGCTGTGTAAGGGACAGTGAACGGAATATGTTTGATTTTCTTTTGGCATACAGTAGGGAGGAAAATAACACAGTACAATTATTTGCCCCTGGAGATGGGAACATATGCACTGGATTATAAAGCCAAGCGCCATAAAGCTCTACTTTCTATGCAGAAAAAATAAACTGTATAATACAAAATAGCTGAAGGAGAAAGGAATCAATGGCAGGAATCTTTTAAGGAAAATAATACTGTCACTTATTTTTAATTTTTTTTAATCGGTGGACTGTAATCATACATCAGAATGGGGAACAAGACGGTAGAGGCATACATGCACACATTACTCATTTATCCCTTCCCCGATAATACTGTCACTTATACCAGAGCATCATCAAGACTTTGAGTTTTCACAAGATATTTGGCTTTGAATTCTTGCAAACTATCCTGTTTTGACATTAACTCCGATATAAACCCTCACTCTATTTAGCATAGTGACTGAACCTAATGGGTTTTGTATGGAAGATTTTGTATGGCATGGATGGCCATTCTCCTATGCTCAAAATGGTTCATGGTGCTGAGTCCTTCAGAAAGACAGCAGCAGCCCTTCAGCCTAGTGGGCTTCCTGCTGTGAGTAGCTGCTTGCTGGCCTTTGTGATTGAATTTGGAGACAAAGAAATGAAGGGTTTTTTTTTGGTTTTTTTTGTGTTTTTTTTAGGGTACAAATTTCTCTTCCTCTGCTTTGCAGAAACAGTGGCCTTCAAGGCCTGCTGACCTGGCTTAGTGTGTTCTATAAGTCAGAGTTTTGCAGAGAAACCAACATATAAAGAGACTTGTCATAAGACATTGGCACAGAATTACGCAGGCTGAGAAGTTCCATGACATGCTGCCTGCAAACTGGAGACATGAGAAAGTGGATGGTGGAGTTTGAAGGTTTGAGAGCCAGAAAGTTGACGGAGTAGATTCCCACTGGCATCTGAAGCCATGAGAACCAGGACTGCCGAGGACAGAGATTTATGCCCCAGCTCACAAGGCCAGGCAGAGAGAGTCAACCCTTCTCTGGCTTTGTGCTCTACTCACACCCTCAGTGGAGCCGATGATGCCCACACATATTGAACAAGCTGCTTTACCCACTCCACAAATTCAGAGCTTATCTCTTCTGGAACCTCACCACCACCACCAGAATGCCCAGAATGTCTAGCCACCTATCTGGCATCCACAGTACAAGTCAAGTCGACACATAAAATTAACTATCACAACCGGGCGTGGTGGTGCATGCTTGTAATCCCAGCATTTGGGAGGCTGAGATAGGAGGATCCTGTTTCATGGACAGCCTCAGCTACTTAGCGAGATCCTCTCCAACTCAGTGAGACCTTGTTTCAAAATAAAAATAAATATTAGGGCTGGGGGTGTAGCTTGGAGGTAGAACGCCTCTGGGTTCCATCCCCAGTACCGCAAAAAATAAAATTAAATTAAATTAAGCATCACACCTCTCCTCATATCTAGTAATCTGCTTTGTGATTCCTCTTCCTAACTCCATAAGTACCTTTCCTCATAATTTTGATCAAGGATCTGCATGATTTGGAAAAAGTTATATGTCCTTTATGAAGAGCCAATGCAGATATGTAGCCTCTTCTATTTTTTGTATTCTTTTTGATGTTCTGTTGGCCATTAGTAATGACGGTCACATGGAATTAATATGTTATATGTAAAGATTCCTTTTAATTCCAGAAAAAATTATATATATATACATATATATATATATATATATATATATATATATATATATATATATGTCTTCTTGAACTCAAGGAGGCAATGATTGGTAGTGGACAAAGACAGATGAAGAATGAGTTGAGCTGTGGTCTCATTTTACATCTCCCTCTTACCTCTGGACTGCGGACAGGTCACGTAATCACTCTTGTCCTCCTGTCCTGCATTCTTGAAATCAGCGTTAGCTCATTCACCACTCAGGTTTTTGTCGGGTTCGAACATGCTGCTTTTCCAAATAATAGTGACTGTGGAATACCAAGCTGTTCCTCGAAACCAGACCCTATATGGGGATGAATAGGGGTCAGTCTTTTTAAGTGACTCATCAGGCCTGCAAGGTGATGACTATTGCTTACAGGTAAAGAAACTGATGCTTAAGCAATTGCCTAGGCCAGAAAACTTTTCTAATTAATGAGATAATTCATTCCTAAAGAATTGAGATATAAAAAGACAAATAATGGAATAAAAGGAAATATTTGCAAGTGATTTATCAGATAAGGGATCAATTCCCAGAACATATAAGGAACTTCCACAACTTAACAGAAGAAAATATAACCCAATTAACAAAGGTGTGAGGGACTTGAGAGACATTCCTTCAAAGAAGACACACAAAAGGCCAATGGTGTGTGAGAACATGCTCAACACTGACACACTAAAACTCTCAGTGAACTGAGAAGAGGGACCTTCTCCAGTCAGATAAAGGACATCTATGTAAAATCTACAGCTGTAGCTGGGTGTGGTGGCACACGCTTGTAATCCCAGCATTTGTGAGGCTGAGACAGAAAAATCGTGGTTTATGGCCATCCTCAGCTACTTAGGCCTTCTGCAATTTAGTGAGACCTTGGTTTAAAATAAAGAATAAAAAAAAAAAAAAATGGGAGCCAGGTGTGGTGGTGCACTCTTTTAATCCCAGCATTCAGGAGGGGAGGATCACAGTTCATGGACAGCCTCAGCTATTTAGTGAGGCCCTTTGCAACTCAATAAGACCCTGTTTCAAAATAAAGAATAAAAAATAGGGCTGGGGGTTCATCTCAGAGGTAGAATGCCCCTGGATTCCATCCCTAGTAATGCAAAATAAATAAATAAATAAATAAATAAATAAATAAATAAATAATCTACAGCTAACATCATACTCCATGGTGAAATGCTGAATACTTTCCCCCTAGAATCAGGTAAAATGCAAGGGGGAAAAATATTCTCTATTCTTCTATCCAAAATTGTCCTGCAAGTCCTAGATGTGGAAAGAAAAAAAAAAGAGGCCTAGAGATTGTAAAGGTAAATAAAACTGTGTTTATCTACCTCTGAGCTACACCCCTACCCCTATTTTTTTAGTCTTTTATTTTTTAAACAAAGTCTCACTGAGATCCTCCCATCTCCACCTCCCAAATGCTGGGATTACAAGCATGTGCCACCACACCAGGTTTATTCTTTGACACAGGGTCTAAGTTGCGGAGAGCCTAAGTAGCTGAGGCTGGCTGAAAACTCTGATCCTCCTGTCTCAGCCTCCCAAGTACTGGGATTATAAGGATGCGCCACCACGCCCAGGTTTTAAAGTTCATTTTCAATATTGACTTAACTAGATGACAAAATTTTCTTTATATATTTTAAAACATTTTTGTGGGTTTTAGTTGTTGTCAGTATCTCCTCCCAGTCTGCCATCTCTATTAGTTTTATTAGTAAAGACTTCCTTCTTTTGTAACTTATCCTAATATTGGATATATCTTTTTATTTTGCTTTAACTCTTTGAAAATATTTTTCTTCATAAATTTTACAATAAATTTTCCATGCTAAAAAATTCTATTGGGAATTTTATAAGTATACTGAATTTAGAGGTGAATAAATAAACCATATGAAGTTAAAGCAGGTTAACATAGTATTTAATATTACCTTCCCAATGGCAACTCCCAGGTCTCACAGCTGCTTACATCTCTGGTCCGATGTCCTATGCTCTCCCCTCCCCCAGACACTGGACTGCAGTCACACTGGCCAGCTGGCTCTGGCACAAAGGCTTCAACCATGTTTTCACCTCAGGCAGTAGGCTCCTGCTTTCTCCTCTCTCTTGAGCCCTTTTCTCCCAAACAACTCCACAATTTATTTTCTCACTTCATATCTCTGCCAACTTCCTCAGTCTACAATAAGTGGCATCATCCCACATGTTTTCAAACTTTAGATAAATAACATTTTGCTATTCATTGCTTTTTTCTTCATCAATCTGTTTTTGAAATTCATCCATATTGCTATGCTCAGCTTGGTTTTGTTCATTGTATCTGCTATTTTGTTCCATTCCATGAGTTCCATATATTCATCTCATCTCTTACCTATGTGGGAGACTTCTCTCCAGAGTATATTTCTTTTAAAATGTGCAATTGAGCTGGGCGTGGTGGCACATGCTTGTAATCCCCGTGCTTGGGAGGCGGAAACAGGATCGTGCAGGTTCTAAGCCAGCCGCGCTGGCTTAAGAGACCCTGTTTCCATATAAAAATATAAAGAAATAAGTTTGGGAGTGTAGCCCGGACGTAGAAGGGTTTCCAGGAATCAATCAATCAATCAATCAATGAATATAAATAAATAAATAAATAAGAAAATGTGCAATTATTGATCAAAGGGTTACAGAGACTTGCCTCACAGAGTTGGCCTCCAGAAGTGGTGCTGAGAGGGTCCTTTGCAGTCCTCCTGCTGAGTATCGCAGAAGCTACTGGAAGAGATAAAAGACCCTAAGACCAAGAAAAGGTTCTGACAGAAGTAATTCGCTGGACGGGCGTGGTGGCGCATGCTTGTAATCCCAGTACTTGGAAGGCTGAGACAGGAAGATCGCACAGGCTCGAAGCCAGCCTCAGATACTTAGTGAGGCTCTCAGTAACTTAGTGAGACCCTGTTTCCAAACAAATATAAAGTAGGTCTGGGACTTTAACCTGGAGGTAGAATCTGCCCCAGATGTCTGTAGTCTCAGGAAGTCTCTGCTTTTGGCAGAGTTCCACTTCCTGTCCCTGCTATGGGGTTCTGTGGGAGAAGAGAGGGACCCAACCTATCAGAGAGAAGCTGCTTCTATCTAGTAGAAGAGCGATTTCTGGACACTACCACCACCCTCTGTGAAGCATCTATTGCCACTGACAAGGGATAGCTGCTATGACAGACTCTGTGGAGTCTCAACTCATAGATAGGCTGAGCTTTCTCCCTCAGCTGTCCATGAGTCACTCTACCTACAGGGAATAACAGAGAGAACTGGTCAACCTCTCATGGGAATCCTTGGTAAGTATTAGACGTCTGAAAACTACAGAAAGAAATTGAGAATAGCTTCTGAGCTCCTGAATTAAAGCCCAGCTTTCAAATTCCTTGTGGAGGGCGTGGCCAAGAAAAAAATGGCTTCCTTGACATATGCATCAAGTTACTCCCCCCTCCTCATACCTTTATTTTTTATCCTCTCTCATTCCCTTTCTCTTGCTGCCCTTCTTTCTCTCTCTCTCTCTCTCAGTATGTGTCAGATTACTCATTGAGATTTCATGGCCCCACATTGTCTCTTTGGTACTCATGTTTTGGAACTTCCAGAAACCATTAAGGGTCAGAAGAAATGAATACATACAGAGCCAGTCCCCACCATGAAATTAGCCTTTGGCTTGGCTATACAAGCCATGTTCTTGGTATGGACCTCTTGGGTACATTGTAAAAATGATGTTTCCATTCTGGAAGTTATTATAGAGACCCATGGGTCATAAGAACCCCATAGAGAACCAGGAAAATAGCTACCATGGTCTGGATTAGAGCCTATAAATAGATTGACTAAGCATTTCTCATTATATAAAATCACCATGCACGTACACCCATTTCTGTCAGAAACAGAGTCCAAAGTCTACTTGGATTAAGAATAAATATGGATTTGAAATTCAGGAGACTTGAGTACTGTACTCAGTTCTACCACTATCTTAATTACTGACTTTGGACCAATCACCCTGGTTATCGCATTTAAAAAAAACATGAGGACTTTTGGGTAGCTGATTCATTCATTCAAATTTTATTGAGCATTTACATTAAACAATTACTATGGGTTTTAGTTCTAAAATGTCTCGATGTTGGAAGGTTTCACAAACTTTTCTTCTGTACCTGTATCACAACTTGAGTTGTGATCATTTGGCATCTTCAGTGATGTTACAGCTTCCGCGTTACTCAGAAGCTGCGTGATTTCCCAGCCCTAAACTAATCCTAAGCGGTTCGGAGGATCTCTGCTGTTTGCTCATCTATGCAGTCACCACATAGTTGTGGGATGGGACATGCTCTGAGCCTTCTTCCTTGATGTGTCTTCCTGCTCCCTGGCTGTCTACCAGGCACGTACCTCTTGGGGGTTACAATCTTGTTGGAACTAGGTCAGTTCTGTCTTACCACAACCAATCTATTTTTGAGCCTTTCTGCCCATGACTCAGGGGGAGTGTGTCTCAGGCCCACCAGCCTATACCTATCGGGAGGATACAGTTCACATCTAAGTTTAACAGTGAGAGGCATTGTTTTAATTAAACAGCCCCCCTCTAAATAAGAACTATATTCACTGCAGCTGCTTCCCAAAGGGCATTTTCCATGAAACTGGAAGAAACATTTTTGTAAAGAGACTAACAAAGGCATTCATCTCCTATTAACCACCATGAGAAAAATCTGCTTCTTGAATATGGCTGCAATATTTATCTTGCCAAAGCACCAAATTTCTCATGTCCCTTTTTTATCTCAAAACTGCCATCAACACCCAATACCTACTTGTTCATAAAATAAGTTTGTTTACTTATCTCTCTCTTTCTTTTTTTCCCCAGTATTGGGAATTATATCTAGAGGCATTCTAACTCTGAGCTATACCCCCAGCCCTATTTTTTATTCTTTATTTTGAAACAGGGTCTAAGTTGCTGAGAGCCTTACTAAGTAACTGAGGCTGGTTGCGAACTGTGATCCTCCTGTCTCAGCCTCCCAAGTTCTGGGATTACAAGTGTGAGCTACCATGCCTGGCTTTCTCTCTCTTTTCTCTCTCTCTCTCTCTCTCTCTCTCTCTCTCTCTCTCTCTCTCTCTCTCTCTCTCTCTCTTTCTCTCTCTTTCTCTTTCTCTTATTCTCTGGTCCCATCTTACCTTCCTCCCCCACCCCATTATACATGTTTTCCTCTATTCCTAAATAAGCATATCTATCTGGGGGAGAGAGTAGAGAACAGACTTAACTGAGTACCTACTATGTTCTAAGCACCATCCTGGCAATATCCACATTTGTTATCTGATTTCATAGCCAAAGAAATTAGGGCTCAGAGAGGTTATACATTATTTCCCAACTCATCATTGGGAAAACTGGAGTTGTTACCATGATCTTCTTTAACACACTCCTGTAGTCTAGGGGGTCCCATACCCCAGCCGCTGACCAGCAGGGTTATTCTGGGAGTCATTCTTGGTGGACCAACTCTGCACTTGGTCCTCCAACCTTCCCATCACCTTTGTAAGCACCTACATTCCTATATTAAAGTTATTTCTGCTTGAGATACCTCTGAAACTTGACTGATAAAGCCTATTATAGAGGACTATGTAGTTGATTATATATTATATATATTCAACAATATATATGAACACTAATATCCAATAATCTTGAAGCTTAAGTTTCTTTTAGTTCTGCCTCTTCATTTTAAAAATGAGAAAACAGGCCCAGAGAGGTAAAGAACATTGTTAACATCACATACCTAGTTTATAAAAAAAAAAAAAATTCAAATCACCCAGGCATGGTGGTGCACACTTCTTGTAATCCTAGTATTTGGGAGGTTGAGACAGGAGGATCACAAGTTTGAAGCCAACCTCATCTACTTAGTGAAGCTTTCAGCAATTTAGAGACCCTGTTTCCAGAAAACTACAAAATAGGTCTGGGAGTGTAGCCCGGAGGTACCAGGTACCAGCCCAATGCCCAAAAAAAAAAAAAAAAAGAAAAGAAAAATTCAAATCATATATATACCCCTTTCCCACAAAAGAGACCAAAATGTCAGACTGAAAGAAGTATTTTAGAGGTTTAAAGAGATTTAACCCAGGTCCAAATTCTGGCCAAGGAATGATTTATGAACAATTTGCAGAGGTGTGGACACAGGGGTGGAGTCGGAGGGATGTGAGTCTGGAGGCACCAAGGCACCAGGACAGTGTGGAGCCATCTGTCTCTCCTTGGCTGCAAGGGTCAGGAGGAGAAACTGAAGTTCCTGGAAACTGATAAGAGCCATCATGTGGGAGAGGAGCCCTCTGCTAGGAGTTTCACTGTCAATGGAAGAGCAGGACTGCTGCGGCCCAGCAGAAAGCAGAGAACCAAACTCCTCTGGCCTTTCTGTCACCCACCTTCCAGCCTCTAGGCTGCCGGCCAACCAAGTTCATTGGCACAATCCATACAGGCTACCCACTTGGGGCTCAGAGTAGAGCAAAGACAGGCAGGTGTGGAGTTGGAGGGGAAAAGGGAAAATAACCCTGCATGGCTACTGTTAGTCCAGAGAAAATTGCAAGCACGTGCACCCGCGCGCGCACACACACACACACACACATACACACACACGAGTTTGAAATGTCTTTGTGTGTTTTGCCTTCATTTGTTCTGTTGTAATGGAGATGCAACAAATTCACACTTAGTGATAGAAAAGAGTATCTACTACATTTTTATACTAGATCAGACATAGCATTTAAAAGGTTAAGCTCAATTTTCTCAAGCAGCAGGATTCTTTAAACTGAGAGGATATTCCACACTTTTATGCCATATAAAAATCCCCAAGAATCTATGTTCTAGTGTTCTTCTATGGTGCTGGAGATTAAACCCAGGGTCATTCTACCTCTGAGCTACACCCCCAGTCTGATTTTTATTTTTTTATTTTTTGCAGTATTGGGGATGGAACCCAGGGTCATTCTACCTCTGAGCTATACCCCCAGACCCATTTTTTATTCTTTATTTTGAAGCAGGGTCTCACTGAGTTGCAAAGGACCTCACTAAGTAGCTAAGGCTGGCTGCAAACTGTGATCCTCCTGTCTTAGCCTCCCAAATGCTGGGATTACAAGCATATGCTACCATGCCTGGCTTCCTATTTTTATTTTTACTAAGTTTTTATTTTTTATTTTGACTTTCACTAAGTTGCAGAAGATCTTGATAAATTGCCGAGGCTGGCTGTGAACCTATGATTCTCTAGTCTTAGCCTCCCAGGTACTGGAATTATAGGTGTGTGACTGGCTTAGTTTTCTTTATATGTTGGAATTTTAGGGAGCCTAATATGAAACATTTTTGTTCCTATTCATCACAGACATAGGAGTTGGGCTGATGGAGAATATATATGTAATATATACATATATACATGTCACCATTACTATTGATAAAGCTGATATTAGAAGTCAAGATTTAGTAGGAAAATCAGATGAGTTTGCCAGAACTGTTCTGCAGAATAAATCTTACCTACTCAGATGTAAACAAAGCAAGAAAACTCCAGGTCTTGGCCATTGGGTTAGGGTTTTATTTATTTATTTTAGTTTGGGTGGTACTGGGGGTGGAACTCGGGGGCTTTTCTACCTCCGGGCTATACTCCAAGACTTATTGTATACTTTATTTGGAAACAGGGTCTCACTAAGTTGCTGAGAGCCTCGCTAAGTAGCTGAGGCTGGCTTCGAACCTGTGCGGTCCTCCTGTGTCAGCCTCCCAAGTGCTGGGATTACAAGTGTGAGCTTAGAGGCAGGGTTTTAAATGCTAAACTCTTAAGCAGATTAAAATACATGTTTCATGTGAGTAGACAGATCCCCAAAGAGAAGAGGCAGGAGCTGCACCCCCATCTGTAGCCCCCTACCTTACCAGGGGTAAAGTGGACAAGTAGGTTACCTGCCAACAACATTTAAGGTTGTCTAACACCAGAGATCAGACAGACCCTTGGTCTTTCCCTCCATTCTTCTCCTTCTGATTGCGAACCCAGCAGAGTTCTAGGGGAGAAGGTGGCCCACTGTCCCCCCAGCAATGTACCTGTGCCCATTCCTGACTCTACAGAACCCTTGTTGGACCTGTTGATGCTGACCTGTGATGCCTCTTGAAAAAACCAGCACCTGCCGGTGGATCCTCCATGTGCCTGGCACTGTGGGGGAGCAAAGCAGTGGGACCAATGTCTGTCTCTGCTTCTGTCCTTCAAGTGGCCAGAGTACTACCCAGACTGTTTTGCAGCCTGAGGGAGCCTCAGTCCAAGCCAAAGTCTCCATGGTTCATAGCTTAGAAACACATTTTGCTTTTCTAGATCCCCAGGAAACCAAATCTCAGTGAAGGTCAGTAGTGTTGTTACACTGGGTGTAACTCAAGTTTGAGTATGAAGGACAAATATTGGATCCCAGAACTTCCTTTTGTCAAGGGCTTATAAGCTGTCTCCTAGGTTCCCTCTTATCCTTTCTTAATTGGGTTCTTTCAAGCCCTATTTATTCAATGTTAAAAATTATCGAGCAGCCTAACTCAAGTGTGGAGGATAGAAAGCCACTCCAGGCACCTTGGAGAGGGGCCAGGAGTTGCAAATACCATCAGGTCCAGGCCCACCCTGTCCTCTCCAGGCTGTTTATCCTACCCCATAAACTCACCTTAAAGATGGTGGAATAGAATACAGCATAGGCTACCCCCTCAGTGTGGATGTCAGAAACTAGGGCCGTGACACCCACTTGATATTTCTATTACCTACTTGATATTTCTTTCTAGAAGTGGAATGAAACATCTCCTACTCCCATCCTAAGTCTGCTCTTTCTGCAGTGTTCCTGCTGCTGCTGAAGGCATTCCCACCTAGCTAGACGTGCATGCCAGGAACCTAGGGGTCAGGCCCATTGCAGCCACACTGAAGGTACTGCCAAGCTGTTTTGATTTTGTCCCTTAATTCATTTATATTATCTCTCTTTCTTTCTTTCTTTCTTTCTTTCTTTCTTTCTTTCTTTCTTTCTTTCTTTCTTTCTTTCTTTCTTTCTTTCTTTCCTTCTGGTACTGGAGATTGAACCCAGGGTCATTCTACCTCCAAGCTACCCCCTTAACCCTTTTTATTTATTTTGGAACAGGGACTTGCTAAACTGCTAAAGCTGGTCTCCAACCTGAGATCTTCTTGTCTCAGCCTTTCATATGTTGGCATTACAGACATACACTACCATTTCACGCTCCTAATAACCTCTCTCTCTCTCTCTCTCTCTCTCTCTCTCTCTCTCTCTCTCTCTCTCAGTATTGGGGATAGAACCCAGGGGCATTCTACCTCTGAGCTACACACTCAGCCCTATTTTTTTATTCTTTATTTTGAAACAGGGTCTAAATGAGTTGCAAAGGGCCTCACTAAGTAGCTGAGGCTGTCCGCGAACCACAGTCCTCTCGCCTCAGCTTCCTAAATGCTGGGATTACAAGCGTGCACCACCAAGCCCGGCTCCTAATAATCTCTTAAATTATCCACTTGCCCTCCACCCCTCCACCCTACCCTGACCAGCGCCACATCCTCTCCCCCCTGCTCCCTATTCCTTTCACTTTCATGCTCATTCTTCCTCCAATTCAACTGCACCTGCAGCTAGATTTTTTTTTTTCCAGAATACAAATCTCTTCATTTCACTCCTGTACTTTAAAGTCCTTCGTGAGCCACTTAATGCTCTTGGGAAAAAAATGAAGAGCCTGAAATGGCCTGCTCGACCCTCATGGGGCCCTTCCTGCTTTCCAGCCTCTCCCAGGCTGGGCTCCTCTTGGTCTCCCTCTGGCTGGCGGTCTCCTTCCCACCAAAGCGCCACGCTTCCTCGTCCTTCATCTGCAGCGTTCTTCCTTCTCCTCTGTGCAGTCTGAAGACTGCCAGGAGAGCTCACAGCCAGCAGGCGCTTACTCAGGGGCTCAATTCTGACCTTCTGGAACAGACGAAATGTCATGCTATCTTTCATGGTACCCTCCCCCACCTCCACTTTGAAGCACTTGTCAGAGTTGTCATTTGACACTTAGGTGGTAGAATCTTTTTTTTTTCTTTTTCTTTTTTTTAGTACTGGTAATTGAACCCAGAGGCATTCTACTTCTGAGCTATACCCCCAGACCAATTTTATTTCTTATTTCAAAACAGGGTCTCACTAGGTTGCTGAGGGCCTCACTAATTTGCCGAGGCTGTCCTCGAACCTACAATCCTCCTGTCCCCAGTTTTCCAAGTATTAGGATGACAAACCTGTACCACCACACCTGGCTAGGTGGGTTCTTCTTCTTTTTTTTCTTTCTTTTTTTTTTTTTAACAACAAAGTACGTGGTTAAAGAGACGGTTGTGTGACCTGATAGCAGGAGACGGTTGTGTGACCTGATAGCAGGAGTGACATGGTTCTGTTGTTCAATGACCTTGACAATCCAATCTTTTCTAGAGAGAAAAGAGCCTATCTTCCGAAGGACGCAAAAGGTTTAAGGATATTGAACCAACACTGTCTATGGCAGAAGCAATAAGAGGAATCACGAAGAATAGAACACTATGCCAATATTGTGTACAATGCAGTTGCTTAAATTGAGCTGACAACATTTTAGCTCCCTTCTGGGTGTAAGGAATCATATTATCATGGCTGAGTTATGTTTTCCTCACTTCCTCATGGCCACAGAAATTTCAAGTTGCAAAATGAGCTAACTTTAAAAAAAAAACAAAACTTTTTCTTCTTTGAAAATTATTCACTCTTTTCCGCCTGTTTTCTCCCCGAGAAATATTTTTGAACAGTGTTTTTGCTACCCCCTATTTATAGCCTTCCAGTTTTGGCAGGTATGGGAAAGTTTATAAGTGGTTTGTTTTCTTTGCTATATCCAGTGTTGATTTAGGTGGCTTTTGCCACCGAAACAATTGGAAGCACTTTTAAGGAAAGTAAAGTCTGTTGATGGCTGATAACATTGTGAGGTCCAGTGAGTCCCAATCAGAGTTTCTTTGGGGGAGGCTTAGATCAGTTAAACCTTGGCAGTGCCATGGTTTGAATAATTATCTTTACTTCCATGGTGTGTGTGTGTGTGTGTGTGTGTGTGTGTGTGTGTGTGTGTGACTGTTGTAGAGGAAGTTTGTCTTTGACATACATAGGTAGGAAAAATAACTCCAGAACATTTCCGCAGCTAGTGACTCCTCTGGGTTTGACTCCCAAGGTTGACAGATAAGAAAACCTGCACCAGGCAACTGGCCTGCAAAGACCTTCCTTAGGAGCCAATGTCTAATGCTTGGGTTTTAACCAAGTCTTACATACTGACCAGAAGCAAACATTAGTGGTTCTTTTGTTTTGGAGAGATACCTGGAATTTGGGGGTTTTGTTTCATAAAAGACTGAACTAAATAAACACAATTGAAAGCCGCTAGAATTATTATAGGCATCTTCCCCTCCCATCTGGCATGTTTTTATGGGTGGTAGGGTTGTTAGTATTTTTCCTAGATTTTTCCACCCTTTGCCTCCCTATAATTTGTGGCCATTGAGAAAAGTCATAGTTGCACTGTAAATGTAAAGGGCAGGCATGTTTGGGGTCATCCCACTTTTTGCTTGTAGCCTGGATCTTGTCTGCGGTGCTATCAGGATGAGGACCACAAGGAATAAACACAGAGAGATGGATTTCCAACTTCAAAAGGGACAGGGAAAACTGCAGTACTTTTGAGATTAAGTGGCTCCTGGAAAGTAAATCTCCTGGGGATAGGAGTAGAAGGAACCGTAGGTGGCCTGTTATCTGATCCAGCAGCAGCTGGGACAGGATAGATAGAGCCAACATAGTTCTCAGGGACACTTAGGCGCATAGAGACCCTGAATGGTTCCACCCACATACTGGGGCTGCAGAAAACACAAGTGACCCTCACACATACCGGAGGTTAAGCACTTCCCCCAGGTGTATGCAGGTACTTCTCCAAGGTCTCCTAGGCTAAGTCAATTCTGGAAGTAGATCTGGGTCAGCCTTCTCTTCCTGTCTCACCTGTTTTCTAATTTGCTAATTCTTTCTTTTTTGTTAATCACTATGATTTATTCTCCTTTCTTTTAATAAATGTATGTATGTATGTATGTATTTGCAGTACTAGGGATGGAACCCAGGGACATTCTACCTCTGAGCTACCCCCCACCAGACCTATTTTTTATTCTTTATTTTGGTGGTACTGGGGGTGGAATCCAGGGGCTTTTCTGTCTCCGGCTATACTCCCAGACCTATTTTATACTTTATTTGGAAACAGGGTCTCACTAAGTTGCTGAGAGCCTCACTAAGTAGCTGAGGCTGGCTTTGAATCCGTGCGATCCTCCTATCTCAGCCTCCCAAATGCTGGGATTACAAGCACCATCACACCCGGCATTTTTATTATTTATTTTGAAACAGGGTGTCACTGAGTTGCAAAGTGCCTCACTAAGTAGTAGCTGAGGCTGGCCGCGAATGCGGCTCTCGTCTCAGCCTCCCAAATGCTGGGTTTACAAGCGTGCACCACCATGCCCAGCTCTCTTTTAATTTATTTAGACATTAATACATGTGGTATTAATTGAAAATCATGCAGCATTTTTTTTTTTTTTTGGTGGTCCTGGGGTTCCTGGAAACCCTTCTACCTCTGGGCTATACTCCCAGAACTATTTTTATACTTTTCTATTTGGAAACAGGGTCTCTTAGCCAGCGCAGCTGACTTTGAACCTGCGTGATCCTCCTGTCTCCGCCTCCCTGTAATCCTAGTATTTGGGAGGCGGAGACAGGAGGATCATAGGCTTGAGGACAGTCTCAGCAAGTAGTGAGCCTCTCATCAACCTAGCAAGACCCTCCTGTTTCAAAATAAAATAATAAAATAGGGCTGAGGTTGTAATTCGGAGGTATAGTACCCTTGGGTTCAATCCCCAGTGCCCCCCCCACACACACACACTAAAGAAATATCAAGAAAAATAAATGGACGATGCATCCATGATGATGATACTCCCAAAGTGAGAGAAGTCCTTAGATTTTGAAATATGTTAGTAAAAAGGTGTGTGACGTAAATCACTTGTCATGGTTTGGTTGTCATTATTTCCTAGAGCAACAAAGTAGGCAGCAGGACAAGGACTCATTCCAAGGCACTGAGTGGGAGCTTGAAAGGAGTGTTAACGAGAAAAGCCAAGGATCTGGAGCAACCCTAGGAAAAACAGCCAGTTATAACTGTCCATTTTTTTTCTAGTCAACTCCCCTATCCTCAGTTGCCTGTATTTTTCTATTCTTGAATTTTAAAAGCAGCTTTATTGTGGTAATTGACATACAATAAAGTGCACATATTTAATGTGTACAATTGGATAAGTTTTGACATATGACTATGCCCATGAAACCCTCGCCACAATGAATGTAATGAACATATGATTCAATCCAAAAAAGTTCCCTCCTGCCTCACTATAATCTCTTCCTCCCACCCTTACCAATGCTTGCTCTCTACCCCCAGACAACGACTGATCTGCTTTCTGTCATTATAGATTAGTTCGCATTCTCCGGAAATTTATACAAATGGAATCATACAGTATATACTCTTGTCTGGCTTCATTAAGCATAATTATTTTGAGATTTGTCAATGTTGTACTGAGTTTTAATAGTTGGTTTCTCTCTATTGCTGAGTAGTAATCTGTTGCGTTCTATTCCTGATTAGCCCTGGTAAGGACTTTTAAGGAGTCCTTTATCAGCACCACTCTTGAGCCCTTAATGTCTTCCGTACTTCTGATGGAACACTGTCCTTTCAATAGCCCCGGGCAAGTCACATTTGTTCATTAGCCCCAGGGAACAATCCTGTCTTTGATTATTTTTTTTGAGTTTCCCTAACCCCAGTTCAGTTACATAGGGATCTGACACTACCATCCTCTTCCAATTCTATAATCATATGAGTGCATAGAAATAGTCATGAGCATGGATAGGGTTAGGGGAAGAGTAATATCCATTTAGTAGGTCACAGCGACATCAATTTTCTCTTAAAAGCAACACCAAAGTCCCTTTACCTACAAATCCTATGAATACTCCCCCAAGCTATATATTAGGAAGAAGAATCTTCCTATTTCTTTGGCTACTATAATAAAAATCCCTTCACATTTTCTGAAGATCAACACAAACTATTCTTTTCTTTATATGTCCTACAGAGGATGCTGTTATTTATGACTCGCTGTTATTTAAGATGACTTGAGCATCCTCCAAAAGGTAGCTTTTAGAGCACAGGTTCAGAATGTTGATCTGATGATCCTGGCGGGTATCCACAGAACATAGTTCCAGAAAGGGAAGGTCAACATAATTATAATGACAAGAGATAGAATGAGAAACACTGTTTTCAATGTTCTTTCTAATCTATAGAATGAAAATAACGACCTGCCCCCCCCCTTTCCTCTGGTGACTCAGTATGGTAGAGGATATCTTTTTATTAGAAGAGTTTATCTTCCCAACAAAGCAGTCCTGATTTGCTTGGCACATACTAGCCCTGAGCAGTCAGCCTTCTTCCTCAAGCAGTCAAAAAGAGAGCTTGAGGAGGGTGTGGCAGGGGAGCCGGGTCACAATTGCCATTTTATTTCTTCCTAGAATAATGGATTCTTTGCTGGTTGCCAGCACACTTATTTTTATGTAGATATGACCTTGTTGCAACCTTGAAGAGCTAAAATAGAATGAAATCACTATAATCTACTTCAAAAAAACTTGGCCTTAAAAGTACATAAAATTAAAAGACAAAGACAGGAAAACTAAGGAGGTTACAGCTCTGAGCAAAGAATCACAGGGCTTCTGGGGTCTTGTTAAAAGAGTTGCTCTGTGCCTATTAGATTCCACCCTGTGTTTGGTTCTTTCTGCAGTGAGTGCTGCCTTTATCGATTGTTAGAGTGGATGTTCAAGAGCATTATATTACAATCTGTCTCTAAATGGCTTTTCAGAAATTTCCTGTAACTCAGAGGCAGAAATTATGCAGGGAACTGAGACTAGACAGCTGAATTTCACCCAGACTTTTGCATATGGGAAAGTGATAAAGCATGCCAGCGGAGAGCTTATATTGGTTTTCTTAGCAAAGAAGGTCAGTGTCAGCTTATTATTACTGCATCACCAGAAATGAGGCTGAATCCCATATTAAGTCAAACTGACAGGGGCTGTGGCTTTGGAGAGCAAGGCGCCTTAAAGATACCTTCAAGTCCAGAGCCTCTGGCTCCTCCCGCTCGCCCCCCCCCCACCCCGCTTTTCTCTCTTTCATCCAGCTGGGTCCTATGTGTTCTTGTCCAAAGCTCACCTCCTCCATTAAAGCCCTCCCCTCTTCCACTTGTTTCCTCCTCTCTGAAAGTGTCACATTTTGTACTGCTGAAAATCATCTACTTCTACTGTGTGTGTGTGTGTGTGTGTGTGTGTGTGTGCGTGCGTGTGTGTGTGTGTGTTACCTGGGATGGAACCCAAGGGCATTCTACCTCCGAGCTACACCCCCAGCCCTATATTTTTTTAATTCTTTATTTTGAAAGAAGGTCTCACTAACTTGCAGAGTGCCTCACTAAGTAGCTAAGGATGGCTACGAACCTGCGATCCTCCTGTGTCAGCTTCCCAGGTAGTGGGGATTACAAGTGTGCGCCTCCACACCCGGCAGTGATTATTTTTTAACAGTTTTAAGTGTGTGGATTTTATTTTCTAATTAGAAGATCCAAATTATGGAACCAGCCAAGATCTCCGTCAACAGATGAGTGGATTACAAATCTATGGAATATGTACACAATGGAAATTTACCCAGTCATAAAGGAGAACGAAATTATGACATTTACAGGGAAATGTCACACATACAAAAATAAGAAATCAGATGCTTAGACTAGCTTAAATTGCTTGTTTATCACTAATGATCGCATAGGAAGAAGTGTGGCTCTGTTGGTTAGCTTAGCCCCACTTCCTTGGAACCATAGATCTCTAAACCAAAACTAGGAAGGTTAAATTAGTGTGCATGTTAGGAAGCAACTAACAGAGGTAAAAGTTCAACAAGTTGTCAACTTCCCACAATCTGCTAAGTATTACTCTTTTATCATGAGGATCATGTATTCACTGCCTTTTAGGTCTTTTGGAGAAAATAAAAGGAACCAATCCATCAGTTAGGCATCAGCTAACCTCTTCAGAATTTGACAGATTCTCATGTAGCCACATCACTAGATGGTTTTGCAGGGTTGGTAGTTTCTTCTATTCACTGTCCATCATCATTATTTTGTCTTCAAAAAATGCAGATAAGGAAAGAAGAAATGGGAAGAAGAAAGGGAGAAAAAATGCAGTTTGGCTACTAGGAAATACAGAAATCCCTGTGGCTCTGAATCATTCAAATCAGGAAAAAAAATTCCTAGACCAGGTCTTTGAATAGTATTGAGAATATAAAACAAAGATCCACCATGATTTGCTGGGTCTTGTTGCGGTTGCTCATTGATTACCAGATGAATGCTAGATATTTCTGAGTAGGACTGGGGGTCCTTGAGGAGATATTCTACCCAAATATAAAGCCTATTTCTTCTTGACCCTGTGAAACTCTATGCAGAGAGGCCACATTCCATCGATTTCTTCTTCTACATTTCTATTTCTTGCAAGATCTGGGGCCAGTCCCACTCTCTGCCGTAAGCTAGTAGCCAACAAAGGATGAGACATTTGTTTTCAGTTTGGGTGGACAAAGCAAAGCCAGACTTTCAGAGCTCTACCCTCCAGGGCTAAGGACAGGAGGGTAGGTACACAATGAAAGTGGTTTCACAGTGCCATCTTGCCACCTGAGTATCCATCTTCCACAAGAGCTCAGTTTAGGAAGGGATGGCAGATAGAGAAGAAGAGGAACTCTTCTGAGGCAGGGGGAAGGTTCTGCATAGAACACAGAAACATCTCCACATCCATCAACACAACACTATCTATCTTTGAATACAAATCCCAGACTTAAAAATAATTAAATTATTCTTCACTTTGCATAGCCCAATATCTAGAAACATGATTTACCCATCACCAAAGAAGAGATGCAATAGGCATATAAGAGAAATTCTTTTATAAAAATATTTCTACAGGGTCATTTAAATCCCAAATTCTCCTTGGCCTTATCATTTTGATTCTCCCTAGACTTTTACAGGAACTCATCTATTTTTCAAAAAGAGAGAAGATTTAATCTTCAGTGGCTTGTTTAAGCTTGAATAAAAATATGGTGTGCCTGATTCACCTATTTAGAACACACTTCAGTTTAAAGAGATCTTAAACACATTTTTCTGTTGTGCCTTTTTCAGACTGCCGTGTTGAAAGAGATCTGGGAGATAGGAACAGCATTTGATTTTTGGAAAGAATCATATCCGATGAAAGGCACACACTTTACTAAAACCATAAATGGTATTTGTAGACACACCGTTCCATCTTTAGGAAAACTTGTCTAGACAGGAAGAAGATGCTGTCCAGACATATCAAGTGGAATGTCGAGGGGTTTCATTTACTGACCAGGGACCCTTCAGGCCCTGCCTTCAGGACCTTGTTCCTGAATCAGCCCAATGACAAGCAAGGACTATTCAAACAGTGATGATGCATTCTTTTTGCCAAGTGTGTCTTCTGAGGACTACTTGTCCCTAGTGCTTAGAAGGCTGAGACAGGAGGGCCACAGGTCAAGTCTAGCCTCAGCAACTTAGTGAGACCCTGTTTCAAAAGAAAAACTCCAATGATCTGGGCGTGGTGGTGCACGCTTGTAATCCCAGCACCTGGGAGGCTGAGACAGGAGGATTGCAGTTCACGGAGAGCCTCAGCTACTTAGTGAGGCCCTCTGCAACTTAGTGAGACCCTGTTTCACAAAAAAGAATAAAGATACGACAGGGGGTGTAGCTTGGAGGTTGAATATCTCGGTGTTCCATCTTCAGACCCACAAAATAAAAGTCAAAAGGGCTGGAGTTGTAGCTCAGAGGTCAAATACCCTTGGTTTGATCCCCAGCATAAAACACACACAAGGCAATGCCCCCCTTCTCAACACTGTGCTGTTTGAATGCCTGATAACTGCTTTCTTTGCACCAAAAAAGCCATAAAAGGAGAAAACTAAATTTTTTTTAGATTTAAAAAATCAAAACTAAGATTTAGAAAGCTGGAGGTAGCCGAGCGTGGTGGCGCACACTTTGTAATCCCAGCATTTGGGAGGTTGAGACAGGAGGATCACAGTTCGTAGCCAGCCTCAGCTACTTAATGAGGCCCTTTGCAACTCAGTGAGACCCTATTGCTAAACAAAGAAGAAAAAAATAGGGCTGGGAGTGTAGCTCAGAGGAGAAATGCCCCTGGGTTCCATCCCCAGTACTGGGGAAAAAAAAATCTGGATGTCTTTGGTCTTCGTAAGCAGTCACTTCTAAAATATTACAGTAAGGCAGTGGCTCAGCTGTGGTCCTAATGTGCTTTCACTTCTCAAAAGAATGCCTATGACTGGATGTTGACCTGTAACAGTGGCTTGAATACCAAGGCTGTGTTCTGTTTTTAAGACAAGCTTTTCCAGCTATGGTGCCATAAACACAGTGACCACCAGAATGATCCTGGGGATAGAAAGTTAGCAAGACATAGAAAGAAATTTGGGAAAGGCACAGTGGAGACCATCAAGTCAAATGAAAAGATTGGAAAGGAAGGTAAGAAGGAGCTTGATTAAAAGGCCCTGGAATTATTTAGCTCAGACAGAAACAAATGTTCTGAATGGATGGCTGCTGGTATTCATAAGTAATCACATGAACCATTTTTTTTATTTTAAATTTTTTTAAAGTCTGTGACTGTAATGTGCTCCTTTTGCAAGTGTTTTGGTGTGAAAAGAGCAGTTAGCAGGCACTTGAATGCCCCAAGCTGAGAATGTGGAAGTTGCCCCATACTGGGGACAAACAGTCTCCTGAAGGCACACTTGGCAAGGACCCGCCACTGTTGGAATTCTCCTTGATTGTTACTTGGCTGATCCAGTGGAAAGAAAGTGTGAATGTCAATATCAAGGACATTTTAAGGCCAAAATAGGTTTCCAACAGTGGTTGAGGATTATTTATGAAAACTATGCCTGACAGCAAAAGAAGAAAGGCCCTTTGAGGACTTGGTCTCCCCATGTTAAATTATTTTTCTGTTCATGGACCCCAGGCCTTTAAAAACTTCATAGATTAATTCCTTTTTTTTTTTTTTTTTTTTTTTTTGTGGTACTGGGGTTCCTGGAAACCCTTCTACCTCTGGGCTACACTCCCAGACCTATTTTTATATTTTTATTTGGAAACAGGGTCTCTTAAGCCAGTGAGGCTGGCTTCGAACCTGCGTGATCCTCCTGTCTCCGCCTCCCAAGTGCGGGGATTACAAGCGTGCGCCACCACGCCCGGCGATCAATTCCTTTTGACTAATCACATGTTCATTTTGGCTTTTCCAGGATAGTCCCAATTTGTTCTTTTTGTTCCATGATCTTTGTAATTAATAGCTTCTTCTTTTGCTTCCTAGGTATCTTATTTGAAAAACGGGGCATATGATTATCCTAATGAGAACCAGTATGGTTTGATATGAAAAATATATAGAGATTTTATAGGTTATATTTTTTTAAATACTCAAAGGCTCTATTTTTGCAAAAAATGACTTAGATGATCTCTTAATTTTGTTGTTGTTATTATTATTGTTAATTATTATTTTAGTATGGTACTGAAGATTGAACCCAGAAACATTCTACCTCTTATTTACATGCCCAGCCCTTTTTAATTTTTTGTTTTAAAACAGGGTCTCAGCTGGGTGTGGTGGCACATGCTTGTAATCCCCGTGCTTGGGAGGCTGAGACAGGAGGATCCCGCAACTTCGAAGCCAGCCTCAGCTACTTAAGTGAGGCTCTCAGCAACTTAGTGAGCCCCTGTTTCCAAATAAAATATAAAATAGGTCTGGGAGTATAGTCCAGAGGTAGAAAGCCCCTGGGTTCCATCCCCAGTGTCACAAAAATAAATAAATAAATAAATAAATAAAAACAGGGTCTCACTAGGTTGTGGATTCTCCTGTCTCAGCCTGCAATTCTCTCATCTCAGCCTCCCAAGTACTGGGATTATAAGTGTGTACCACCACACCTGGCTAGATGATCTCTTAACCTGCAAATGTATGACTCTGACATCCACTACTGACATCCAAACACCCAGTATTCATTCCCTGAGGGCGATATGAACAACCACTCAGAGCTCTCTTTAGCCTTATTTGGAAGAGGAAGGAGTAATAACAAAGGCCATAATTTTAGCCATGAGTCTAAGGGACAGAGAGCTTTATTGTGTCTTCTGAGTTGGGAAATTCATAGTTCTCAGATACTCGAGAGTTAAGGGTCCAACCCATCTTTGTATTCTGGGAATACAGGACTTTAAAGAGAATCAACATTGAACTCTCCCAGTAAAATTTACATCTATTTCCTTATTGAGCATCTATTTCTGCCAGATACTGTTCTAGGTGCTGGGTAAATAGTGGTGAGCAAAAGAGACCTGGTCCCATCTTCTTGGGATTTTCAGTTTCAAGGGAGATGGACAGTCAACTCAACAAATGAGCAGATCAGTGATGTATAGTAGAACTGCTAATCAACGATAAAATAGCTTGCACCAGACATGGTGGTGCAAACTTGTAACCCCAGCATTTGGGAGGCAGAGGCAAGAGGATCACGGTTTGTGGACAGTCTCAGCTAATTAGCGAGGCCCTTGGCAACTCAGTGAGATTCTGTTTTAAAAAATAAAAAGACTAGCCGGGCATGGTGGCGCACGTTTGTAATCCCAGAATTTGAGAGGCTAAGACAGAGGGACTGCGCAGTTTCGAAGCCAGCCTTAGCTACTTAGTGAGGCCCCTTTGCAACTCAGTGAGACCCTGTTTCAAAATAAAAGAATAAAAAAATAGGGAAAAAAAAGAATAAAAAATAGGGCTAGGTGTGTAGCTTGGAGGTAGAATGCCCCTGGGTTCTATCCCCAGTACTGAGAAAAAAAAAAAAAAAAAAAAGCTTGCAAGAATGTGGGGCTTTTAATCTAGATTTTACAAGCTGGCTATAGGTGCATAGATGGTCCTTCATAAATACTTAACGAGGGGAACGGAACTATCTAATGTGTTCAGAAAACAAGTGTTGCAGTCTGTCGACAGCCTCACCCAGCAGCGCTTTGCCTTGGACGCTTTTCAAGACTCGTTGTCACTAAAGGTTAAATATATAAAGATGGCACAAAAGGCTCTATTTTCATGGAAGTCAACTGGGCTCTAATTAATATACCAGGAGCTGAGTCATTTTGTTTTTTCAGGCACACAGAGAGGAAGTACCATCTCTCCTCAGCTGTGACGCACTGCCAGGTAATTGATGTATAGCTGCTTCCTTTTTTCTAAGGGAGTAGACAAGAAACAGAATTGAAAGTTAAAACTGCCAGAACCTCAGGCAATTTTCATATAAGGAAGAAGACAGCCGGGGAAGTTACCTATGTTTCCCAATGTCATAGAACCTAGCAGATCAGACTTTCTCTTTCCTTCTCATATTTAAGGAACAAAGTCCTCATCTGAATACAAGAATCCTTCCAAGTTTCCCTGGACAGTCTGTGCGCCTGTGTATCTGTGTGCCTGTCTTTCGAACTATCTCTCTAGTGCCGTGTGTGTGTGTGTGTGTGTGTGTGTGTGTGTGTGTGTGTGTGTGTGTTACTGGGGAACCCCAGGGGCATTCTACCTCCGAGCTACACTCCCAGCCCTATTTTTTATTTTTTATTTTGAAACAGGGTCTCAGTAAGTTGCAGAGAGCCTCACTAAGTAGCTGAGGCTGTCCACGAACCACGATCCTCCTGTCTCAGCCTCCCAAATGCTGGGATTACAAGCCTGCGTCACCACACCCGGCTCTAGTGCCTATTTCAAACTTTCCTCAATGTCTCCAAGCACCAACACCTCTCCCTACCTGCCCACAAAGGATTTCGCCTGCCTACTTTTCAGATCCTATGAGAAACATCTGGGAGAAATGCTTAATTATAGCACCACCCACCCCACCCCTCGAGGACATCTCCATCCCTCTTTCCTCTGGACCCCCAGCAGCCAGTGGCAGAGGTGTCCGTCCTCCAGTCTCACAGCCCCCGACACAATGCTACAGCTTCCATTTCTTCCCATGTTTCCAGGCATGTAATCCTTTAATCACTCTACCTCTTCCCTATACCTTCAACTCACATAGGAACGTCCTCAAATCTCCCCATCTAAAATTTAAAAAAAAACAACAGTGCATATTTTCCTTTAATGTGGAACCTTCATTCATTTAGAGCCAGGGCCTTAGAACAGACGTCATGGGCTGTCTCCTCTTCTTCATCTCCATTTCCTCCTTACCTGCAACCTACTTCTCCCACTTCACAAACACTTCTGTCACCAAAGGCCTTAAATCCGTCCTGGCCACTCCCTCAAGGGGCACAGCTCCAGTTTAAACTTTGCCTTTCTTGATTTCTTTATGGCCTTGGACACTCTTTCCTTTCCCCTATTCCTTTAAACACTTTCTACTGAGCCTAGAAAATTACTCTGTCTTGGATTTTATTTTTTACTTTGCGGTACTGGGGATGAAATCCATTCTACCTCCGAGTTACACTCCCAGCCCTATTTTTTTATTCTTTATCTTACAACAGGGTCTCACTGAGTTCCAAAGGCTGTCGGTGAACCGCGATGTGATCCTCCTGTCTCAGCCTCCCAAAAGCTGGGATCACAAGTGTGCATCACCACGCCCGGATTGTTTTCTTCTAATTCTTTGGTTGCTCCTTCTTACTCTTCCCCCTGCTGTTCTTCCTTATGAATGTGGGGGTTCCCCCGGGATCCATTCCAGTCCATCCTCATCCTTCTTTGCTGATCCCAGGGTGTTTTTTGAGATTAATATAATTATTTTCCTCTTCTTCAGGTCTTTTAGAAGCTCTCAACTACATCCACAGTAAATCTCAGCCCCTAGATACGAGTGAACCTGTCTTGATTGGACTCATGGCAGCTCACCTTCCCCACAAGCTCTCTATAGAAACTGGCTAAAGTTAGCAATTTTTTTTTTTTTTTTTTGGTACTGAGGATGGAACCCAGGGGCATTCTATCTCTGAGCTACACCCCCAGTCCTATTTTTTTTTCTTTATTTTGAAACAGGGTCTCACTGAATTGCAAAGGGCCTCACGTAGTAGCTGAGGCTGGCCACGAACTGTGAATCTCCTGTGTCAACCTCCCAAATGCTAGGATTACAAGCATGTGCCATCATGCCCAGCTAAAGTTAGCAATTAGCTGAACAAATTACACTCTTTCTGGTTTCCTTGTCTTAGAAAATTTTATTGCCTTTGCTTAGAGTAAACTTTCTTACTCATCTTACCTATCAGATCCTAACATTTTTTTCTCCCCAAAGCTCAGCACATAGTTCTCTTGCAGAATTTAGCAATTTGTATTCTACTTCTGTTTATGTGTCCGTCTGAATTCTTTAAGTGGAGCACTCTATTCTTTTCATTTCTATGCTCTCTTTGCCTTACATAGAACTGAACCTACATGAGCCATAAAATTGTTTGTTAAATGAATGAGTGAATATACGGACAATCTCATTTCTTCTGATTCCAGCTCTAGCATGTAAACTGGGTCTCACTGAGTTGCAGAGGGCCTCAAGTAGCTGAGGCTGTCTGGAACCCTCAGTCCTCTGATCCCAGCCTCCCGAATGCTGGAATTACAAGCATGCACCACCACACTCGGCTGTTGTCTGTTGATGAAAACCTAGAATGGTTCCATAATTTGACTATTGTGAATTGTGCTGCTATAAACATAGATATGTATGTATTGCTATAATATTTCTAAGTTCAATTCCTTTGGAGAGATATTAACATTTCTAAAATTCAACATACCCCTATCCACATTAGACAGGTCATCCGGACAAAAGATCAGTAAAGACCCTGCAGACCTAAAGAATATAATAAATCATAAATCAAATAGACTTGATAGACATTAATAGAATATTTTACTCAACAACAGCTGAGTTTGCATTTTTCTCAGCTACTCATGAAACCTTCTCCAAAAGAGACTGCATCCTAGGCCACAAAGCAAGTACTAGCAAGTTCAAAACAATGCATCTTTCAGATAATAATGGGCTGAAATTAGAAATAAGGAGCAGAAGATAAGAGATAATTTACACCAGAATATGGTGATTGACCAATACACTTTTGAACAAGGACTGAATTGTAGAAGATATAAAGGGAGAAATTTTTAAATTCTGGGAATTAAAAAAAATTAAGATATATAACTTAGCCAGGGGTGGTGGCGCACACTTGTAATCCCCGCGCTTGGGGAACGCGCAGGTTCGAAGCCAGCCGTGCTGGCTTAAGAGACCCTGTTTCCAAATTTTAAAAAAAAGTATAAAATAGGTCTGGGAGTGTAGCCTGGAGGTAGAAGGGCTTCCAGGAACCCCTGTACCACCAAAAAAAAAAAAAAAAAAAAAGAGAGAGAGAGAGAGATATAACTTACCGAAATCTCTGAGACAGTATGAAGGCAGTTCTAAGAGATAGTTTATAACATTAAGTGCTCACATAATAAAAACAGAAAGATTCCAAATAAACAACCTAATAATACATCTCAGGGCCTTAGGAAAACAGGAACAAACTAACTCCAAAGCCTGTAGAAGGCAGGAAATAAATAAAACAGCCTTTTTATCAAATGGTACTGGGAAAACTGGATATTCATAGGTAAAAGGATGAATCTAGATTCCTATCTCTCACCTTGCTCAGCAGTCAACTAAAATTGGATCAAAGACCTGGGAAGAAGAACTTCTCTAAATCTAAAAGCAAGTGTAATTTAAGAACGGAAGAGCAAATCCTTTGCTGCTCTCCTGTCAGGGATGGTCTGTGAGAAAGAAGAGGGGAAGAGGGGCCAGTGCGTACTGATGATCACCGTAGTGGCATAAAGGAGTCAACACCAGCTATAAATAGAGTGTTACCTCCAAAACACCCTCTCTACCCACCAGATCACACCACATCCCCCTGACTGAGGGATGCCCTCTTGCCCAAGGTTGCAATTCATTTCCATGACTACCAGGAAGACTATTTCTACCAACAGGAGCCACGCTTATTTATTTCTTTGGTGGTACTGGAAATGGAACCCAGAGGCTTTCTACCTTTGGGCTACACTCCCAGACGTATTTTTTATATTTTATTTGGAAACAGGGTCTCACTAAGTTGCTGAGAGCCTCACTAAAGTAGCTGAGGCTGGCTTCAAATCTGTGATCCTCCTGTCTCAGCCTCCCAAGCTCGGGGATTACAAACATGCGCCACCATGCCCGGTGTGGTGAAGACAGGAAATCACTATTCTTAATTTCATGGAGATGTGTACAATTGGCTTAGAAGAACTATATTTGGGTCTGATAAAAAAAAAAAAAAGTTCATGCAGCCAGGCATGGTGGCTCATGCTTCTAATCCTAGCATTTGGGAGATTGAGACAGGAGGATCGTGGTTCGCACACAGCCTCAGCTACTTAGTGAGGCCCTTTGCAACTCAGTGAGACCCTGTTTCAAAATAAAAAATAGGGCAGGGGGTGTAGCTTGGAGGTCGAATGCCCCTGGGTCCATCCCCAAACCTAAAAAAAAAAAAAAAAAACAGACAAAATGAATAATGAAAATGCCGTATATGCACAAAATGAATTTTTAGTCAGCCATAAATAAAAACAAAATAAATACCTTAAAAATGCAGCTTCTTTCTGTTCTGCCATCATTGTTCTTCTCCAAGGGAGCCATCTTGAAATGAATCTTCCTATCCTAGTCTAGCTCTCAGAAGACTGTAGGTTTAGCCAACATCTTGCCTAGAATCTTTATAACAACCAGTGAAACTGCTTCTAAATTTCTGATCCATGGAAACTGTGAGATAATAAATGTTTATTATTATTTGAAGCTAATGAGTTTGGGGTAATTAATTTACTTCTTATTTATTTTTTATTTTGAAACAGTGCCTTGTTAAATTACTACATGCTGTCTTTAAACTTGGAATCCTCTTGTCTCATCCTTCCAAATACTTGGATTATAGGGATACATCAGAGGCCCAACAATTTTGGGTAATTTCTTATGTAGCAATTGACAAAACTTGAAACTAAATTAGAATGAATTGAAGGTGTAACACTAGTGGACATCATAATCTCTGCCTTGGAAATCTCTTTAGGGCTATTTCTACCATTTCCCTGATGCTGAAAGTATTATTTGTTGAGAATGCTTAGCTCTTTTGCTCACCAGAAATTGCGTCAAACTGAAAGGATGCTTAATTTAAGACTATGACCTGGGGGGTCATTGTGACTCGGTCATCCATCATCCCATGACTGATTTATGTGAGGATAGAAAGGTCTAGTTCTATTCAATTTGTCCCTCTTCTCAATCCTGCTGTACTCCATTCCTTAAAGACATCTCCTGAGTGCTTTCTTTTTTTTTTTTTTTTTTTTTTTTTTTTGCGGGTCTTGGGATGGAACCCAGGGGCATTTGACCTCTGAGCTACAGCTGAAGCCCTATTTTTTATTCTTTTTTTTTTTTTTTTGAAACCGGGTCTCACTGATTTGCAGAGGGCCTCACTAAGTACCCGATGCTGTCCACAAACCGTGATCCTCAGGTCTCAGCTTCACGAATGCTGGGATTACAAGCATGCGCCACCACACCCAGAGTGAGTGCTTTCTAATATAAACCTGCGTGTAACTCTATTCAGAGCCTGATTTTCAGGGTACCCAAACTAAAAGAGTCAGATGGAATGGTGCTTAGAAACAGAACATGTGGGCCGGGTGTGGTGGCACACGCTTGTAATCCCCATGCTTGGGAGGCGGAGACAGGAAGATAGTGCAGATTTGAAGCCAGCCGCGCTGGCTTGAGACCCTGTTTCCAAATTAAAAAAAAAATATATATATATATATATATATATATATATATATATAATAGGTCTGGGAGTGTAGCCCATAGAATGGCTTCCAGGAACCCCAGTACCACCAAAAAAAAAAAAAAAGAAAAAAGAAAGAAAGAAACAGAACATGTGGCAGATAACCTGGTTGGTTGTCAGGGCTGAAGAAGAAAACAGCTGAAAGAGTGAGAATGAGGATGTGTGAAGAGAGGGCACATGGAAAAGCCCATGGCCGTGGGCACATGTTATGAAGATTTTTGCTAATGCTCACCGGAGAGCATTCACTGAAGAAGTGGCAATAATAAGCCAAATAAGTCAGCGAGTAGATGTCAGCCAGCTCTGCCCCTTTCAACCCTAATATTTTCCCAATGAATTTGTGAGCAGAGTAGCCATAATGGCAGTATGAAGGCTCATTCATAATCCTAATATCATACTCAAAAAGGCTGATCAACATCTACTGATGCTACTGAGTGTCTATTATAACTTGCCAGCAACAAAAGGGTAATATATTCTCAATATGAAATCCTTGCTCAACCAGTTGTTGGGTAGCAAGTCCATTTCTCTGAATATTTTCAATCCTAGAAGAAACAATCCATCTTGACTAGGATTGACACTCATTCCAGGCATGGGTTTGCCTTTCCTGTCTGCAGGGCTTTGTCTGGGAAATCTTTTGATACTCCAATGCTTGGATTTACTGGCATATGAACAGGTCTATCAGTTCCATCCTGAAAAGGACTTGGTAAGAAAAACCTGGGCCTCCTGAGGGATGAGGAGCTGTGAAACCTCACCAAGCTATACATTTAACCAGCAGTGTCTCCCAACATGCTCCTCCAGTAAATAGCATATGATTCTCTGTCTAGAAGTCTGTTTCCAGACAGGCCAACCTAAGGAAAGAGCTTCAATACAAGGATTTTATTCTTTCATCTACACAGAAAAAAAAAAAAAAAGCCAGAGAAAATCCATATTCTTTAAATGGTTTAGTTCAAATGTGTCCCTCTCCCAAGAGTTCATGTTGGATATTTAATCTTTAAATTGATATCTTGATGCTATTTGGAGATGGGGCTTTGGGGAGGTAATTAAATTAGGTACAGTCGAGAGGATGGGCCCCTATGATGGTATCAGTGGCTCATGAGAAGAAGAGAGACCTGAGCTAACATGCTTGCTCTGTCTCATAATTCAATGCCTTTTGCCACACTTGCTGGAATGCAGCAGAAAGCCCTTGCCAGATGCCAACCAGATGCTGGTACCATGATCTCGGACCCCCCCCCCATCTCTAGAACCACAAATCAAGTGAACTTTTTAAAAATAAATGATCCAGTTTCCGGTGTTTTGTTTTAGCCACAGGGGGAAATATGGACTACGACAATTATTAACTCAGTACACAGGAAAACAAAAAATTACAAGATTTGAGGTAGGAAGACAAAAAAGTCCAAGTTTAAAAAAGGTATTACAGAAGGCACTGTTCACCCTAAAATTTTGTTTACAAATTAGTTGAGTGGTTTCCTAGAAGAGCATAGTCTCTAAGTCATGGTACACAGGACAGATAAATTCTAATGAAGGCAAGGAAGAGAAAAGTGTTGGTACTAGCAAGTCTGATTGACTTGATAGTGGCTGCAAAGAGAAACTGGGCACATGGTGCGTTCAGGAAGTGGCTGGGAGCATGAGGTCTTCCTCCGTAGATAGATGGGAGCGTTACAAAACAATGAGGTGCGGGAGGTGAGCACAATTCACACACCTCAGCTTTTGGGGGGAAGTGAGCCCTGTGGAAAGGTGCTATGTGAGGAAGGCTCTTTGCTCACAAAGTGGCCTGGGGCATTTCACAGTTGGTCTTTACTGACTTTGTTGCCATACCCTGTTTTGTTTGTTGTGATTACTCTAGGTTATGATTTATTCGTTCCAAATTTCTTAATCTATTTCTAAACCACTTAGAGCCTTTCCCACAAACAAACAAACAAACAAACAAACAAATCTGTACAGTGGAAATTTGATATTTTGCTAGAGAGAGGGAGTAAGATTAGAAGGAATCTGTAGGTTGTGGGTTCAGAGGATAAGGGCTGACTAATATGGTATTCACAGTTGATAACTCACTGAGACCAGCTGGGTCCTTTTGATTATTTTTCTTTGTATTGCTTCTCTTCTCTCTGCCTGATGTATATGTCTTCATGCTCCATCCTCCTCTGACCTGGGAGGACACTTGAGTCCTAGGCCCTTCAGCTCCTGCGAGAGCACAGGCAGGAGGTCTGAAAAAGAAAGAAGAACAAATGAGCCTGGGGTGTTTCTTCCCCAGGTCTCTCTTGCGTGATTGCCTGGGCTGCCGGCATTGCCCAGTGCAGGCCATAGCCCTGCCGGGCAGCCTTTCCATACTACTCTTGGCAGCTCCCTCTCCTGGGACCTCTTGACTTCAGAGCGGCAACTGTCCCCAGCTGTTACTTGCCCCGAAGTACTGCATAAGCATTATGGTTTCTCTACGTTCTGCCTTGATAGGATAATTTTCTTTCCATTTCTTTCACAGTTGGGAGACTAAATTCTAGACGGGGTTTGTACAGAAACAAGTGAAGCATCCACGTGCAAATTGCTTCACCAGTAGAAGCCAGGAAATCCCCAGGATCTGGCATCGGAAGCTGTAAAACACAACTTTGAATTGAGTGAAAGAGGAAATGATCCCACCCCCTTCCCTGTTCTATGATCATTGGCTCATTTAATCCTCACGACAATCTCAGCGGGACAGAGGAAGGCGTATGGGGAAACAAGGCTGAGGCACTTGCCCATGGACCCAGGGCTCATTACAGAGCCAGGATTCCAACTCTGGGACTTAATCACATACTTAATCACCTCTTCTGAGACAGATTTGGCCTGGTCCCATGGAAACACATTTGGGCCAGAGTGGACACCGGAAGTTTTCAGCACCACCTCCTCTTACGTTTCAGTGATCTTTGAGGCAGGCCCAGATTCAGGGTTAGTCCAAGAGCAGCACACTCCATTTAAACCAAGAAAATATCCAGAAGGAGGCCAGGTCCCACCAGGCTCCTTGGTCTGGATCAGGAAGCCTGCTCCTTTCACCACCATCTCTGGCTTCTACAGGGCCAGGTCCACAGTAAGCCAGGCCCTGGGAAGCCAGGACATGGACATGGAAAGGTATTTGCCATCCTGGACTCCTGTCTGTGTGTGGGACTGCACTGGGAGAAAAGGATGGAGGGAAAACATTCCTCATATAGTAAACAACCCAGGCCAATTTGCACCCCAGCCACTGAGCTGCAATTTTTTCATTACGCTTTGCATATTTAAAACCAAGATTTCTATTGCTCTTGTACAAACAAGATTGCAATCAGCCTGCAAACAGACATCATCATTAGGGAAGAAAAACCAGAGAGACTGACACTGAATGTCCTTTTAACAAACAAGCCCCCCGCCCCTTGTCTCCACAGGCTGCAAGCTTCCTCCTGAGGAGAGAGATGACTTATTTCCTTGCAACAGCCCCTCCCCAGGCTGTCTTTAGTTTGCTCATAGCAACCCCCACTCCTGCTAAATGCTGGGCTTAGCGGGTGCCAGCTTGCTGAAGCTGCTCCTGCAGATGCCAATTTCAGCTGCCACATTTAATTTGCATGTCCTAAGGGCCTCCTGTGCCTTTTCTGATTCTCTTAAGTGAATAAAAATAGCTAAGAAATATGGAATGTATGACCCTGGTTCTGGTGCTCAGTCTTTTGCTATGAGTATGTGTGCCCAGGCCCATTGATGTATGTACTTTTATTGACACATTACTAATTGTGCATGATAATAAGATTCAGTGTGATTTTCCATATATGCGAATGGAATGTATTGATCATATTAACCACCCTCTTCTATCCCTGTAACCCTCTCTCCACCAGCACCCTTCCCAGTCCCTACAAATCACCGTTCTACTTTCATGTCACCTTTGTTTTGTTTTGTTTTTCGGTTTTCATGTGTGAGAACAAATATGTGATACTTGTCTTTCTGTATCTGCCTTGAAATACTTAACATGATAACCTCCAGTTCCATCCATGTTACTGCAAATTACAGGATTTCATTTTTCTTCAAGGCTGAATTATACTACATTGTGTGTATATGCACCACCTATTCTTTATCCATTCATCTGTTAATGGGAACCTAGGCTGATGCTAGCTGTTGTGAATAGTGCTCAATCAACATGGCCCAAGCCCTTTTGTCTTAAAGAAATGATGAAGCTGGGCGTGATGGTGCACACTTGTGATCCCAGTACTTGGGACGATGAGACAGGAGGATCGTGCAGTTTCAAAGCCAGCCTCAGCTACTTAGAGAGGTTCTCAGGAACTTAGTGAGACCCTGTTTCCAAATAAAATATAAAATAGGTCTGGAAGTGTAGCCTGGAGGTACAAGGCCTTTGGGTTCCATCCCCAGTACCACACACACACACACACACACCAAAAAAAAAAAAAAAAGAAAGAAAGAAAGAAAGAAAGAAAGAAGAAAAGAAAAGAAAAATGACAGGAGGATCGCAGTTCTCGAACAGCCTCAGCTACTTAGTGAGGCTCTTTGCAACTCAGTGAGACCCTGTTTCAAAATAAAGAATAAAAAATAGGGCTTGGTTATAGCTTGGATATAGAATGCCCCTGGGTTCCATCCCCAGTACCACAAAAATAAATAAATAATGTCGGGCGTGGTGGCGCACGCTTGTAATCCCCACGCTTAGGAGGCGGAGACAGGAGGATCACGCAGGTTCGAAGCCAGCTGCGCTGATTTAAGAGACCCTGTTTCCAAACAAAAATATATATAAAATAGGTCTGGGAGTGTAGCCCGGAGGTAGAAGGGTTTCCAGGAACCCCAGTACCACCAAAAAAATAAAATAAAATAAATATAAAAAAGGGCTGGAGTTGCAGTTCAGTGGTAGAATACACCTGGGCTCAATTCCCAATCCTCCCCCTTCTCTCTCTCTCTCTCTCTCTCTCTCTCTCTCTCTCTCTCTCTCTCTCTCTCTCTCTCACACACACACACACACACACACACACAGAAGAAGGAGGAAAAGGAGGAGGAGGAGGAGGAGGAAGTGGTCAAGGAGGAGGAGGAGGTTTTTCTTTGGTTCCACTATGAAAGACCATGAAAGAAAAATATGAAAAATATTCAACTGACAAGGATATATTCTTTACTGGACTTGGTGACAAGAACATGCTGATGTGGCTGGACTAACACAATAATGAGGACAGTGTTGCCATGATGTCCCCAAGGGAAGACACAAATAGAAATCCGAACTGGGCTGGAAAATCTTGGGCTTTATCCGGTCTTTCTTAGGGCCAAAAAAATGCTATTTCAAAGTGGGAGGGGCCTGGGGCATGTCTATGTTACACTCACAAGGACTCTAGAGGAAACCCTTGTGAGTCCCCACTGACCCTCACTCTAGGGCCGAGACAGTGCCAACCCCAGGCATAAATGCTGTGGTCCTTTCTACAGTTCCTTTAGGGTCTGTTTTAGGGAGAGGCTGAGTCAAAGAGTGCATTTCTGCTGCTATTCTTGCTCCTTTACCCAGCCAACCCTCAGTTGCCAGAGTTTCTCAAACCATAGTTTAGCTGTGAATACCCGAGATTTTCTTCCTGCACTGACCACAGTAGCTCTGGTGGTCACACCACTTTCTGGCATAGCCAGGCAGCAGGCCAGCCACCTCAGAGCCTTTGAAAGGAGGGAGAGGAAGGATGCCTTCCCTTCACAGCCCAGGAGAGACTGTGGGTACCAACCGCCTGGACACTCAGGGTAGAATCAAGCTGAACAAATTATAGGGAATAATTTAGGGCCCGGGGTGGGGGGGGAGGGAACAGGCCTTAATCCAGACCAGTGTTTTCAAAGGCCTCTGTTTTGTGAAGGTGCCGTAGTCAAAGCTGGCCTTTCTCTTTGTTAATGAATGTATTCATGGAAAATTCTGAAGAGAGGGAGAGAGAGAGAGAGAGAGAGAGAGAGAGAGAGAGAGAGAGAGGAGAAGGGAGGAGAGGGAAAAGGAGAGGAAATGGAAGATGAAAGAGGAGGAGAAAGAGACAAAATGAATATTTCCAATGGTAGTTATGGAATGTACCCTACAATTTCAGAACTTTAGTATCCCCCAAGGATTCTTCTATAGTTGTTTTAGTCCCCTGCCTTTTCTCTTTCAAATGCTAGGATGACAATCATGAAGTTCTTTGGTCTTCTCCAAGATTTACATTTAAGGGAAATCAATGTATTTGCAGCCAGTAGGTTATTGTTCCCCAGCAGGCATCCAGCCTTGTTCTGGGAACTCATGAGGATCTTCTGCTTCTTTTTGAAATCTAAATGGTTTCGAGTTCGTGTATTGTTAAAGGTGATAGATATAAGATATAAGAATAGAGAGTACTTACAGTTAGCAAGAGAGAATTTCTAGGTGGGGCCTGTGGGAAAAGGAAATGGAAGAGAGAATTGTGTGAAATACAACATGGGGTTGAAGACTTTAAGTGAATAGTGTGTATCTTAATTACCAGCACCTCCACACTTTTGGATCCGTACACACACACACACACACACACACACACACACACACTGTCACTTTCAAATGACTTTCTTCATTCCTTCTTTTTTACTGGGGCCTCACCCACCCTTCATGGCCTGTTTGAACCTCTCTCTCCTCAGCACCATCCGTCCACACCGATTTTCCTTTCCCATAAACTTGTCCACTTAGAGTCAGTATCATGCAATTAAGAGGTTAGCAATTTTTTATTAAAGGGTATGTTTTGCCCCTCTTGGCAAATGCTATGGCCCTAAAAAGAAGAAACCCATCTTCCAGTGGGATTAGACAAGGACAGAGACATCAAAGCCACTTTGCCAACACTGGTGCGATGGATGAAGAGCTTAAGACCTTGTTTCTCTGGGCACATTATCCCTGAGTGTCCTCATGGGGCCATTTTTTCGCTTCTTAGCTATTTCGTCAACGCCGCCACATGCCTCCTCCTCGTGTGTTTTGATGGCTCTTCAGAGATCCCTTTGCTGCCCAGTGGAGAAGAGTGTGCTAGTTTCTTGCAAAATGTTTCAGAAGAAGAGTGGCATTCATTGTTCTTAGGAGACAGAGAAGAGCAACTGGCCTGCTTTTTGTACTTTATAAATAAATATTTGCTTAAACTCTGATTAAAAATAAAAGCCAAACTTGGAAAGTACCACTGCACTCAGAGTAGAAGAAGGACAGGTCGAGGGGTGATCTTTTCAGCTAATGCATAATCAGGCAGCTGCTGTTTTAAGGAAAGTTAATTAGTATATGGGAATCCAAGACCTTTATTCAGGCCTAGCTCTCTCTTCTCTCTTTTTTCACGTGTTGAGTTTCTAAGATTCCTCCCCCAGAGGCATGGAGAAAAGAGGACAAGGAAAGGAAGACAACTGACAAAGGCTTCATTGTTAGTGGCAACAAAGCCCTTGTCTAGAGACTCAGCGCAGAGAAGTCTAAAGGCTAATGCCCACTATCAAAGTTGAGGGGTTAGGGTCACCCCAAGTTTTCAGAGATGTGCACCAGTCATGTCCCCTTTGAGCTGGAAATATACAAACTGGTAGACAAAATGGACAAGGTACTATACTTAAAATGTGCCACAAATCTTTTCACCTTCTAATTTTATTTTATTCCTAAGTATAATCATATATACTATCGTTTATTGAGTAACAATAGTGCCAGAGGCTTTATGTACACGATTACCTCACCTGAGTGACTTTTCCCAGGAAATAATCATCTCATTATACAGATCAGGAAACCGAGGCTGAGAGGAGTTAAGCAAACCTCATCTGGTCACTAAATATTGATTAAAAGTCTGTCAGTTGCCAGTGGAAAGTGGTGACGCTGGGCTCCAGGCACAGGCATGTCTGAATGCAGAGCCCATTTTCCCATGGAATGCACGGCTTCCTGAAGGAGGACTGTGTCTCCAGGAGGAGAAGGTTCTCTTCTCTTTATCTGAAGAAATCATCCCTTTGAATTCTGGAAGCCCTCTGAGGACATCAGGAGGCCTGCCTACTGTATCCATGGTGACAATATTGGAAAGTGATTGCTTTCTTTGTAAAAGAAAGAGAGAGACAGTTTAGTTCATGTAGTTTTTTTTTTTTTCTTGTGTTACTGGGGATTGAATCCAGGAGCATTCTACCTCTGAGCTACACCCCCAGCCCAGTTTTTATTCTTTCTTTCTTTCTTCCTTCCTTTCTTTCTTTCTTTCTTCCTTCCTTCCTTCCTTCCTTCCTTCCTTTCTTTCTTTTTCTTTCCTTCCTCCCTCCTCCCTTCCTTTCTTTCCTTTCCCTCCCTCCCTCCTTCCCTTCCTTCCTTCCTTTTTTCTTTTCTTCTCTTTTCTTTTCTTTTCTTTTCTTTTCTTTTCTCTTGTAGTATTGGGGATAGAAGCCAGGAGCATTATACCTCCGAGCTACACCCCTAGCCCCAATTTTTATTCTTTATTTTGAAATAGGGGTCTCACTAAATTGCAAAGGGCCTCACTGGGTAGCTGAGGCTGGCTGCAAATCTGCAATCCTCCTGTCTCAGCCTCCTATGCACTGGGATTACAAGTGTGTGCAACCACTCATGGCTTCATTGAGTATTTATGAACTGAGGAGAAGATTTAGGAATGAATAGACTGGATAATTTTTTCTAAAAGCAATATCGTGCTATAGGAGCCTCTGAAATCCAATGGACTTAGCTAAAGAAACTAGAGGTAGAGGTAGCTTCATTGAAAGGACCTAAGTTGACACTTGCTATGGTGTGAATATGGATCAAAGGTCTATATGTAAAAGCTGGGTCCCAGGGTGTTGGTACTGGGAGGTGCTGTGGGCCTTTAGGAAGTGGACCTGTAGGAGCTCCTTAGGGTCACCAGAGGCATGCCTTCAAAAGAGATATGGGCAAGCCAGATGTGGTAGCACACACCTGTAACACCAGTACTTGGGAGGCTGAGAAAGGAAGATTAGAAGGTCAAGGCCACCCTCAGCAACTTAGAGAGACCCTGTTTCTAAATTTAAAAAATTAAAAATAAAAAGATCTAGGGGTATAGCTTAGAGATAGAATGCCGCTGTGTTCAATCTCCAAAACCAAAACAAACTCTCTTCTTAATGAGCTAAAAAGACATTTTCTTCATGAGTATCCTGTCTCAGGTATTTCATTATAGTGACACAAAGCTGACTGGGTCAACACTTAAATTATATTCCACCCCTCATGCTGTAAGCTGCTTCTCAGGAAATTAAGACCATAATTTTCCTAGCCTACATTTCTGCAACTATTTAATCTCCCTAATTTCTATTTATTTCTCCTAAAACCTTTTCCCCACACAGCTACCAAACTAAATTTTCTAATATGAAAGTATGTAATATGCATTATGTAAATAAGGTCTCATTCCTTCCCCTGTTGTTTCTCATTGCTCTTAGGATAAAGCACAAACATTTCAACACAGAAAATAAGATTCCTCAGTGCTGTCCAATATAATACAAGCCACATATCTTATTTGTTTGTTTGTTTGTTTGTTTGTTTGTTTGTTTGTTGTGGTACTGGGGATGGAACCCAGGCATTCTGAAACGGGGGTTTCTTGCGAGAAAACCCCAGCGAGTTCTTGTCTACAGAGAGCGAAGAATGACACCCCAGACCTCAGGAAGAAGAGTAAAAGGTTTATTGGAAGCAGCAGGGAAGGGGGCAAGGGTGGCTGAACACCCCCAAAGGGACTGGAACTCTGGGTCCAGCAGCTGCCTTCAGGACAATACTTGAGAGTAGCCCAAGCCGAATTGCCTTCAGGTGCAGGCTGCTTTCTTCCAGAGTCCACGCAATCTGCCAGAAGGGAATAGAGAAAAGTGGCCGAACACCCCATAGGGGCTGTCGGAACTCCGGGGTCCAGTAGCTGCCTTCAGGATCACTACCCGAGTGTCGCCCGAGCCAAGTGCCCATCAGTTGCAAACTACTTTCTCCCAGAGTCCATGCAATCTGCCAGAAAAGAGGTACAGGTCACCCCTAGGGGCCTGGTCAGCCATGATGTCCAGCAGAGGCCTTCAGGTCACTACTCGAGAGTCGCCCAAGCCATGTGCCCTCAGATGCACTCTGCCTTCTCTCAGGGCCAACACGATCTGCGAGAGAGAGAACAGCTCCCCAAAAGGGGAGGGGGTCCCGAGCGGGAAGTCCCCCGCTTTTGCCATCTGACTGGCCAATGCCTGACCGCTTGCAAGTCCGTTTGTGGTTAGGGTGACTTTGAAATTCCAAGGAGAATTTGCATAGGACATTTGCAAGTTCTTTGAAGGGTCTCCTTTCAGGAATGCCAGACTTGCTAGGTGGGTTTGTTGATTAGGAAACTCAGGATGGCTTTGTGAAGCTCTGGCCTTCTTATCTCTGAGCCTTTGGAATTTCAGGCATTTGTCGCCCCTCAGGAAACTCAGGAAATTAACTTTTTTCTACCTAGGCCTTTTCCCTATCTGCCTATTTCCTTTCTATCTCCTCAATTCTACCTCCAAACTACACTCACAACCCTATTTTTTATTCCTTATTTTGAAACAGAGTCTCACGGAGTTGCAAAGCATATATCTAATTTTAAATTTTCTAGTAGCCACTTTAAAAATTAAAAAGAAACCAGGGAAAACAATGTTTGTACATTTTATTTAACCCCTGTATCCAAAAATGTGATGACTTAAATAGGAAGTCAATAGTTTTTAAATCAGTGAGATAGCCGGGTGTGGTGGTGCATGCTTGTAATCCCTGCACTTGGCAGGCTGAGACAGGAGGATGGAGCAGGTTCTCAGCCAGCCTCAGCTACTTAGTGAGGCTCTCAGCAACTTAGTGAGACCCTGTTTCCAAATAAAACAGAAAATAGGTCTGGGAATATAGCCTGGAGGTAGAAAGTCTCTGGGTTCCGCCCCAGTACCACACACACACACAAAGTAAATAAGTGAGATATTTTGCAGTTTTTTTTTTTTTTTTCAGTACTAGGGATAGAACCCAGGGGCATTCTACCTCTGAGCTACACTTCCAGCCCTATTTTTTATTCTTTAGTTTGAAACAAGGTCTCACTGAGTTAGAAAGGATCTCACTAAGTAGCTGAGGCTGTCCGCAAACCGTGATCTTCCTGTCTCAGCCTCTTAAATTTTGGGATTACAAGTGTGCTCCACTATGCCCAGCTATACAGTCTTATTTTTCTTGTACCGCATCATGGAAATTTCAATGCCAAATGTTTATTATTATTATCATTTTTATTCGGGTCTGGGGATGGAACCCAGGGGCATTTGACTTCCGAGCTCCACCCTGCCCTATTTTTTATTCTTTATTTTGAAACCGAGTCTCACTGCGTTGCGGAGGGCCTCACTAAGTAGCTGAGGCTGTCCGCAAACCGCGATCCTCTGGTCTCAGCCTCCCGAATGCTGGGATTACAGGCGTGAGCCACCACACCAGGCTCCAAGTGTTTATTATTAATACTTATGTTTAGATTTTATAAATTTATGGATTGAAAGAATCAATTCACACTCCCAAATGGTTCCAAACATGTTTAAAGTGATTGCAATAATTTAATCAAATATTAGTTAAGCCAGGCGTGGTGGCTTAAGTAATATTAATCTATTAAGTAATATTAATATATAACTTAATTAAAATTAAAATTAAAAATTCAGTTATTTCCTCACATTAGCCATACCTGAAGGGCATAATGGAAATGTGTACCCGTGGACGCCATATTGGACAGCACAGATTTAGCATCCGGTTAAATCTTTCATGAAAAATAATAGCAGAGCCAGGCGTGGTGGCGCATGCTTATAATCCCTGCGCTTGGGGGCGGAGACAGGAGGATAATGCAAGTTTTAAGCCAGCCACACTGGCTTAAGAGAACCTGTTTCCAAATAAAAAGTATAAAATAGGTCTGGTTGTGTAGTCCGGAGGTAGAAGGGTTTCTAGGAAACCCAGTACCACCAAAAATAAAAAATAAGAGCAGCTATTACACATTTAATTGAGTTGTCACAGGACAATAGTCCTGGGGCAGATAAGTATTATTTCTCAGCTTTACAGGAGCAAATATCAAGGCACATAGAGGGGACATGACTTTCCCAAGTTCAAATATCTAGAAAGTAGTGGATGTGAGTTTTGAACCCGGGCAGTCAGACCCCAGAATCTATGCTCTTGACCACAACAGTAATGACTGTCTTATGTGCCTGGAGCTCCAACAGGCTTCCTTTTGCCTCAAGACTATTAGAACTGCTTCTCTCCTCTGGTAGCAGCTCGGGAATAAACACAGGCTGCTTTGGAGTGGGACACTGCCATTTCCCACACTACAGCATTATTTTTCTGGTAAGTATGTGGTGCTTATCTGTGGATTGTGGAAGCAGTGTATTATTAACACAAATGTCAGGGTTCATAACAAATTCCAGGGCAGAAAAATATTTAATCACATATGCTTATCAAGGCTTTTTTACCCCTTTAGAAATGTCCAAGCTGTTTTTGAGCTGATACTGTCCCCTTGGCCTGCTCGAAGCATTTCTGGGTTACATAACTTGGTGTGACCCTCTCTCTCTCTCTCTCTGGCCATAGGAGACCATGTTTCTCGGAGCGCTGACACGAACATTTCCTGTCTTTCCTGGCTAATAAAGGACAGCCTTTCCAGGAACCATGTGCTTTGTGATGTGCGACATTAAGAGTACACTAAGTCAGCCTGAAGAAGGGCTGCAATTAAATATGATTAAAAGTAGAGGATTAGAAATGTTATAAAAATAAGTACAACAGGAAATGGGAAAGAATATAAATTATGGCCAAGGCAGCTCTCACTACATTTTGATCTCAAATAAAAAGTTACCTAGTTACATGAGAAGGTAAAAAAAAAAATTATATTGTCATAAATCACTATCAAAACTTACATTAACATGATTGCATTTAAAAATTGGATGAGAAGAGGGAAAGCTAATTGGATTCTGCTACCAACTGATCAGTATTCTTTTCACAGACAGGAAGTAGGATTTATACAGAGATACAATTGACATGTTAATGGCTACTGGTGAACAAGACCAAAGTGGTTTGGTTTAACTACTGGAGATGAGTCAGTCTCTTAATTTAACCTCATACTTATGAGCCAAGATAGATTATCATCTGAGACACTAATGCCCAGTCCGGACTTAACTTAGCTGCAGGTTCTAAATAGAAGATTTGCATATCTGTGAGACCTCAAAGCCACCAGTAGATAGGCCTAGAAACCCAATGACCACATGAGAGTGACTTTTTTTTAGGAAAATAATGTGTGGATGTAAATGGAGCTGTGAAAGACAGTGTCTAAACTTAGAGGGGGGAAAAAAACCTTCTCATTTTTCTCTAACCCATCTCCATATACTCTAAGGGTTCTCTTTTAACCCTGTCCCCATATAGAAAGGAAAGAATAACCATTTGGCATTGCTGATGGCCACTCAAGATATTTTGCTTGTAGATCAGACTCCTGTCTCCAGCCCTAGATGGAGTAAAAAAAATCAGAATGACCTTCACCCAGCAGGATTTGGTCATGCACACCTGCAATCCCAGCACCCTGGAGGCTGCGACAGGGGGATTGCAGGTTTGAGGCTAACCTCAGCAACTTAGCAAGAACCTGTATCAAAATAAAAATAAAACAGCCAGGCATGGTGGTGCATACTTGTAATCCCAGCATTCGGGAGGCTGAGACAGGAGGATTGTGGTTGCAGACAGCCTCAGCTACTTAGCGAGGCTCTTTGCAACTCAGTGAGACCCTGTTTCAAAATAAAGAATAAAAAATAGGGCTAGGGGTATATCTTGGAAGTAGAATGCCCCTGGTTTCCATCCCCAGTACCGCAATAAATAAAAAAGTAAATGAATAAATAAATAAATAAACATGAAATAAGTCTGGGAGTATGTCTCGGGGGTAGAATGCCCCTGGGTTCAATCCCTAGTACCCTCAAAAAAGTAAAATTAAAAATTGCCTTTACCCTTGAGGCAACTCTAAACCTTAAAAACAATACTCAAAGCACTGAACATATGACATCAAGGTACATTGATCTCTGTAAAACAGAAAAGGAATAACATGAGTCCTGCAATCTTCCCAACTCACTGCTTTGAGATAATTTGCAGGTCACAGTACAGAAAGGGAAACCCAGGGGAATCCCTCAGTGGAAGAGAAGGAGCGGAGAAATGGGGGAAAATGCAGTGGCTGGACTTCTCCAAAATTACCGAAAGAATGCCACTTAGCTGGGCATGGCGGCGCACACTTATAATCCCAGTACTTGGGAGGCTGAGAGGGGAGGATCTCAGGTTCAAAGCCAGCCTCGGCAACTTTCCAAGGTTATTAGCAACCTAGTGAGACCCTATTTCCAAACAAGAAATAAAAATTCAGGCTGGAGGTGTGGCTTGGAAGTAGAACTTCTCCGGGTTCAATCCCCAGTACAAAAACAAAACAAAACAGAATGCCACTTTAAGTAATTGTTCAACTGAGATGTGAGGGATTGTGGAGGCCAGGAAAGAGCCACCCCAAAAATCAAAAAGAGAAGAGGGGCAGTGCTCTGTGTGCAGAGACAGCCAAAATTAAAATCTATTCTCACAATATTGGCTGAAAGCCTTGTGATTCATAGAAAATTGGGTAAATTACACAAATGGGAAATAATTAGCCCTATTATTGACCTCTGAATACTGTTTCAGTCCCATCTAAAAATATTTTAAAACCATATCCAAAGCTGGATGTGGTGACACATGCTTGTAATCTCAGTGAGAGGCTGAGACAGAAGGATCACAGGTTTGAGAATAGCCTCAGCTACTTAATGAGGCCCTCAGCAACTTCACAAGTCCCTGTTTCAAAATAAAAAATAAAGAGCCAGGCGTGGTGGCACACGCTTGTAATCCCAGCACTTGGGAGGCTGAGACAGAAGGATCACACTGGTTCGAAGCCAGCCTTAGCTATTTAGTGAGGCTCTCAGCAACTTAGTGAGACCCTGTTTCCAAATAAAATATAAAATAGGTCTGGGAGTGGAGCCTGGGGGTAGAAAGCCCCTGGGATCCATCCTAGCACCACGAAACAAACAAACAAAAAAACAAACAAACAAACAAAATGTCCAAAAGGATCAAACTATTTCCTAGTAACTCTACTCTGTCTCAGAACAAACTAAGCAAATGTATTTATAGTAATAAACACATAGAATGCCAGATGTGGTGGCACATGTTTGTAATCCCAGAATTCATTCGAGAGGCTGAGACAAGAGAATCACGGTTCAAGGACACTCTCAGCTACTGCTTAGTGGGGCCCTTTGCAACTCAGTGAGACCCTGTTTCAAAATAATGAAATATAGGGCTGGAGGATGTAGCTCAAAGGTTGAATGCCCCTGGGTTCCATCCCCAGTACCACAAAAAGAAAGAAAAAAATTAGTATTCAACAACAAAAAATATATAATGTCTAGCATCCAAAAAAAAAAAAAGTACTAAGAAGAAGGAAAGTTTAAGTAGAAAAACTAATCAAGCTGACCAAGAACGACACATGTTAGAATTAACAGCCACAGACATGTATAAACATAACTCTAGTCCATAAGTTCAAGAAGTTAAGTAGAGAAATGGAAAATATAATGAAGACCCAAAGTGAACATTTAGAGATAAAAATATAGCATCTGAGATTAGAAATGCACAGAAGAGGATTAGTAGTTGATTATGTATTTAGAAGAAAAGATTAATTAATTTGAAGATACAAAAAGAGAAATAATCTGAAATAAAGTACAGAGAGAATAGCTTTTTTTTTTTTTCAGTCTTGGGGATGGAACCTGGGAGCATTCTACCTCTGAGCTACACCCCCAGCCCTATATTCCATTCTTTATTTTGAAACAGGGTCTCACTGAGTTGCAAAGGGCCTCACTAAGTAGCTGAAGCTAGCTGAAAACCCAGATGTTCCTGTCTCAGCCTCCCAAGTACTGGAATGACAAGTGTGCAACACCACAACCAGCTAGAAAATTTCTTCTTCTCCTTCTTCTTCTCCTTCTCCTTTGCCTTCTCCTTCTTCTCCTTCTCCTCGTCCTCCTCCTTGTCCTTCTATTCTTCCTCCTCCTCCTCCTCCTCCTCCTCCTCCTCCTCCTCCTCCTCCTCCTCTTTCTTCTTCTTTCTTCTTCCTTTTTTTTTTTTTTTTTTTTTTTGCAATATTGGGGATGGAACCCAGGGGCATTCTACCTTTCAGCTACACCCTAGCCCTATTTTTTAAAATTCTTTATGACAGTCTCACTGAGTTGCAAAGAGCCTCACTAAGTAGCATGAGCCACCACACCCAACTAGAAAACTTCTTGTTAGAAATTTAAAATGCAAACAAAAAGTTTCTGAAAGATAAAAACTGTCAATAGCAAAATTATTTTTCTAAAGTGCATATGAAAGAAAGACTTTTTCAGAAACACAAAATGTGAAAGACTGCATTATTAACAAAAGATGAGAGGGAGAACTAGATTAATGTGATATTCTTATAGTATTCATTAAGAGGCAACATATCTTTAAGGTAGATGGTAGTAGATTAAAGATGTAGACTATTAACTCTATGATGATTTCTAATAACAACAAAAAAGAGTTTTAGCTAATTTCTGTCAAGGGAGATAAAATGCAGTCATAAAAATACTCAATCTAAAAGAAGGCAGAACTAGAGAAGTTCAGATAAAAGCAAATAATAGATAAAACAAATAGGAAGCAAATTGTAAGATAAATGAATTAAACTTAACCATATCATTAAACATCTTAAATATAAATGTTGTAAGCACCTCAGTTAAAAGCCAGAGATTGTCAGGTTGTATAAAAAGAGTCAACTATATGAAACTTACTGTGGTTCCACTACAAATAAACCCACTTTGAATAGAAAGACACCAAGTAGTTAAAAGTCAATAAATGAGCCAGGCGTGGTGGTGCACGCTTGTAATCCCGTGCTTGGGAGGCTGAGACAGGAGGATCACACAGAGTCAAAGCCAGCCTCAGCTACTTAGTGAGGCCCTCAGCAACATAGTGAGACCCTCTTTCCAAATAAAATATAAAATAGGTCGGGGAGTATAACCTGGAGATAGAAGGCCCCTAGCTTCCTCCCTCAGTACCACCAAAAAATAAAGTAATTAATTAAAGAATAAAAGTCAATAAATGGAAAAGGTATATTACATTAAATACAAATCAAAAGAGATTTGGAGTGTATATATTAATATCAGGCAAGATAGATTCAGAAAATATAACCTCAGATAAGGAGGTTCCTTCCATAATGATAAAGGATCGATTCAACCAGGAAAACACATTCTTATGTGCCTAATATGAGAGCTTCAAAATATATAAAACAAAAATAAATGCTAGATATATAAGAAAAAATAGACAAATCCACAATTAACCGGAGATTTCATCATTCCTCTCTCAATAACTGATAAAACAAACAAAGGATTTCATGACTTAACAGTACAAACCAACTTGACCTGACACTTATAGAACACTCCAGCTCCTAACAGAAAATACACGTTTTTTCAAATGCATATAGAACATTTATCCAAGTTACATTATAAAACATTTGGGGCATAAAACAAGTTTTAATATACTACACAGTTTATGACCATAATAGAATTAGATAAAAATTAAGCTGGGTGTGGTGGTGCACGCTTGTAATCCCAGCATTTGGGAGGCTGAGACCAGAGGATCATGGTTCATGGCCAGCCTCAGCTACTTAGTGAGGCCCTCTGCAACTTAGTGAGACCCTGTTTCAAAATAAAGAATAAAAAATAGGGCTGGGGGTGGAGCTCGGAGGTCGAATGCCCTTGGGTTCCATCCCCAGACCCCCCCACACACACACAAAAAGAATCAGATAAAAATTAAATATTGATAACAGAATGCCACTGGAAAATCCCTCAAATATTTGGGAACCAAAGCACACATTTCTGAAGAACACACGGGTCAAAGAAGAAACTGAAAGCATTAGAAACTGTTGTAAAATGACTAAAAATATAAAAAAAAAATCAGCTTGTTGAATGTGAGGGGTGCTGCTAAAGCAGTACTTAAGAAAATTTTGGTTGATAACACAAAAATATCTAGACTGGAAAGGAAGAAAGATTTCAAATCAATGATCCGAGCTTCCACTTTGAGAAACTAGAAAAAGAAGTTCAAATTAAATTCAAAGCCAAAATAACTTTGAAAGAGAGCAAAGTTGGAGACCTAACAACAAATTTCAAGTCATCTTATAAAGCTACAGTAATGGAGACCATGTGGTGTTAGTATAAAGATAGACTGATAAGTCAACAGAACAGACTAGGAAGTCCAAAATAAACTAGAGAAACTGGAATTCTCCCACAGTGCTCCTAGAATTCGTGTGGAAGATGATATGGCGGTTTCTTAAAGAGTTAAATACATACCTACCATAGAGTATAACATCTACTCCTAGGTATTTACTTAACAGAAATGAAATCATATGTTTATACAAGGACTTGTACACAAATGCCCATAGAGGTATTATCTATAATAGGCAAAAGTTAGAAACAACTCAAATGTCCTTCAGCATGTAACTGGATCAACATGCTATATCCACACACTGGAATGTTACACAGCAATAAGATAAAATGGGCTCCTGATACAGGCAAATATGGATTGACCTCAAAAGACCTTTGCCAAGCCAGGTATGTTGGTGCACACTTGTAATCCCAGTGTTTTTGAGGCTGAGACAGGAGGATTGCAGGTTTGAAGCCAGCCTCAGCAACTTAGTGAGGCTCTCAGCAACTCAGCAAGACCCTGTTTCCAAATAGCAAATAAAATAGGTCTGGGAGTATAGCCTGGAGGTAGAAGACCTCTGGATTCCATCCCCAATAAAAAATGTGTACACACACACACACACACACACACACACACACACACGTGTGCACACCTTTGCTAAATAAAAAAATCAAGACAAAAAATGAGTACCTATGAAATTATTCTATTAACTTAAATATTATGGAAAATACAGACTATTGATAGAGAGAAGGTGAATGGAAGCTTGGAGTGGAGTTTGGAGGCCAGTGGCAAGGCGTAAGTGGAAGGGCTACAAAGGGTACAAGAAAATTTGGGGACGTAAAGGTCATATATTGACCGTAGTAATGGTTTTGTAAATATATATATATTATATATATGCACCTATAATAAGTCTGCAGTATATATTACATATGAATATAGACGTATGTGCTACTATTGCATTTGTTAGTTCTGCTAGTATCAAAATAATCTATCTAATCTTAGAAACACTACCATTTTTGACTCTTTGCGTATGGAAATTGGTCGAGGGACCATTTGTCAGTAAATTTAATTCCTAGGCCAATTTCTGGGCCATGAACCTGCCAGGTACCACATCTGGTTTCTTTAAGAGTTTCATTAGTATCCCCTATAGACACAGTTAAAACAAAAGAAGAATGTTAGTGAGATCAAAACCGTATTGGATGCAGGAGTCTTGGAGTGATGTTGAATGTGGCATCACCCCGGGGGCCAGCAAGGAGTTCTGCGATCACTGTGCATGTAGAGCACCGAGGGTCTCTGAGGCCCTGGGAGGGGAAATGCTGGGAGGCTGGACGCCACAAGGTTAACCAGTTAGCTGGTTCTTAAGAGCTAGTTGGAGGAGAGGAACTCCACTTGGCAAGAAATCATGGCTGCAAAGAATGGCGATGGTACCCAGCACTACTCTACTCTTAGTCCTTTGCCATGGGTAAATCAGTACAAGTAAGTAAAACTGAATGGACACACTGTGCCAAGCTGCACACCCAGCATTTTACATCTTATGAATTCTTCATGCCAACTTTGTTAGGTGGCCTATTAGGGTTGCATTTATAGCTGCATGAGGTTTAAGTTAATGGGGTTCTTCTCTTTTTCCCTCTCTCATATAACAAGGGATTCCGGCCTGATGGACAGTCCATTATATGTGCAGCTGCCCAAGGAGCAATGTTCCCTAATCCGACCTGCATATCTGTTCTGCTACTTGGTACTATATCAGATTCCAGGCATCGGAGAAGATGAAGAGCAAAAGCATGTGTTAGTTGAATCTCTCTTCCCTCAAGCAGCCCCACTCTGCGACATCTGCTTATAATTCGCTTGCCAGAACTTGGTCACACGCCTCTCTTTTGGAGCCTGGGAAATGACCATTGCCAACTGGAAATATCCCTGACTCGAACAAAATCATAGTATCTTTAAAGGGAAGAAAAACAGCACTGCTACCAGACCCAAAAATAAATAAATAAATACAGCAACTTCAGAGGATGAATATTACATGGCACATTAATGTCCCAGTTTCACAGATGAGGAAGCTGATGCTGAGAGGTTGGCAGAATTAGAAACTAATGGAGAGGAGCTTACACCCCAGGCACCTGGCTCCAGGCTCAGTACTCCATCTTACAGCAGGAGTCAGCTGCATGGAGTGCTAAGCCCTGCTGGGTCGCTGTCATTGGTAGTGACATCCTCTATAAAGAGATGAAGGACATGAAGAACATTCTTCTATTGATTTCTTCCCTGTAGACAATTAGGCAAACTGATCCGATACTATATATATAATATATATATATAGTATCATGTGCGTGTGTGGTATGATACCATATATATATATATATATATATATATATATATATATATATATATCTTTGCCATAGAATATATATAATAGAATATATATATATATATATATATATATATATTCCAATAAATTGATCTAAGGTTTACTGGAATTAATATGGGTTTTGTTTACATCTTATGCCATTTGCTTAAGAAATGCGAGGTTTCTCCTACCTCTGGAATTAGGAATAAGAATGTGGCTGCCCCTTATTCACAGAGTGGACCAACACACAGCCAAGTTACTGGCAAGGCTGTGATACTAACCTAAACTCCTAGTTTAGGACCAGGCCATTGTGTTCATTAAAGACATATGTATGCCGGGCGAGGTGGTGCATGTTTGTAATCTTAGTACCTGGGAGGCTGAGAGATAGGAGGATCACAAGTTCTAGGCCAGCCTCAGCTACTTAGTGAGGCCTTCCCCAACTTAGTGAGACCTTGTTTTAAAATAAAGAATAAAAAATAGAGCTGGGGGTGTAGCTTGGAGGTAGAATGCCCCTGAGTTTAATCTCCAGTTCTACTAAAAATAAATAAATAAATAAATAAATAAATAAATAAATAAAGTATGTATGCTGTTTCTGTACCGATGGGGGTCTCTTCTAAAATATAGCAGTGTAATTATCTGGCGTTCTAGCTACTTTAAAATATATATGTTGTGGTGCCAGATGTGGTGACACAGTCTTGTAATCCCAGCATTTGGGAGGCAAAGACTGGAGAATTGCGGATTAAGGACAACCTCAAGCTACTTAGCAAGAAACTTCGCAACTCAGTGAGACCCTTTTTCAAAAATGAAAAAAGGGCCAGGCATGGTGGCGCATGCTTGTAATCCCCGCGCTTGGGAGGCTGAGACAGGAGGATCGCACAGGTTCGAAGCCAGCCTTTAGCTACTTAGTGAGGCTCTCAGAAACTTAGTGAGACCCTGTTTCCAAATAAAGTATAAAACAGGTCTGAGAATATAGCCTGGAGGTAGAGAAAAAACCCTGGGTTCCACCCTCAGTACCACACACACACACACACACACACACACACACACACACACACACGAAGACTAAAAAAAAAATCGGGCTGGGGGGTGTAGTTCAGAGGTACAATGCCCTTGGTTTCCATCCCTAGTACGGCAAAAAAAAAAAAAAAAAAAAAAAAGTATGTGGAATGGGTAAAAAAACAGATGTCAATTTCTATTTCCTTGCTTCTTAGAAAAGATATCAGAGCCGGGTATGGTGGCACATGCTTGTAATCCCCATGCTTGGGAGGCTGAGACAGGAGGATCACACAGGTCTGAAGCCAGCCTCAGCTACTTAGTGAGGCTCTCAGCAACTTAGTGAGACCCTGTTTCCAAATAAAATATAAAATAGGTCTGGGAGTATAGTCTGGAGGTAGAAAGCCTCTGGGTTCCACCCCTAGTACCACCAAAAAAAAAAAAAAAAAAAAAGAAAGAAAGAAAAGAAAGAAGGAAAGAAAAGAAAAGATATCAGAACCAGGATCCTCTAAACTCTCCTCTCCATGAGAGCTCTTGAGTTTCATGCCCGAAGATCAAAGTAGGCACCAAACCTGTTCTGCCAGTTTCCAGGTCCACTGAGCTGGCACAAGGCGCAGTGCAGGCTCCACTCCAGGTCCCTGTCTTCATCTAACACCCTGTCTTTCTGGTGATGATCAATAATGCTGGATGCAGATGTACTTTAAAAGTCGCACATCTGTCATCGCCAGAATCCAGAGGTGTGCAGGTCCCATAGCCACTCTCTCTACTAAGATAGCACACAGGCTCGGGACACCAAAATAGACCAAGCTCATGTGTAAGCATGTGTGGGTTTCTCAGCATCCAAAAAAATAAAAGAATTTACTTTTTATCAAAAGATTTTTAATTATGATTCACAGATGAATATAAATAGACAAGGCTGAGTAAAACATCATAGCATTCAAGTGACTTTAAAGACAGTTGGAAAAACACCAGCAAATTCCAATCCTTCACTAGGTTTTGGGGGAGACTGACTTTATCAAGTGAGTCCCCCCCCACAGTGCTCCAATTAGCCAGATAAGCAGCAAATTTCCCTCGACTTGGCCACCACCAAAGAACAACATTAAATTCGTATTTGATTGAGTTTGGTCTTGAATTTCAGGATTTCCCTTCGTCTGTTGAGTGGGCCATGTGGATGCATTGCACCGCTTAAGTTGAGGAGATATTTCTTGTCCCTGGTTTGGTATGTTTGGATATTTTTGGCAATGAACACTCGAATTTGTTTGCATGTTTATAGAGAGTACTTTATTTCACCCTGCATGAACTTGACATTCCACTTTTAATATAAATAAATTGCAAATAAAGCAGTAGTCATTTAACCCTGTGCCAACCAGAGGAGCTAGATATAAAAACAGAGCCCAAAAGCTTCCAAATGTGCCTGCTTTTGTGAGAATAATAATCTTCCTGCAGTAGTATCACAGAGCTTACTGGTTCAAGAAAATGGCAAAGGACAAGGCCATTTTCAATTATTTCCTATTCATTGCCTCAACTACAGTTCAGAAGAGCAGCAAGGAACCATTTTGACATCTTGGCTTTGTTAAGAGATCTTAGCAGTAGAAACCCCAGTGGTCCTGGTTCTGATACTTAGGCAATGACTTTTGGTCCCTTCTCTCTCTCTCCTTCCTCGTCTGCCTCAGAACACATACTACCTGTGTGTCTTTGTGCACAGAGTCTAGCCTTTTGAGACTTGTTTTCATCAATGAAATGATCACACTCATTCTCTCATATAGTTGTTAGAAAGCTAAACCATCCGGGCCTGCTGGCACATGCCTATAATCCGAGTACTTGGGAGACTGAGACGGGAGGATTGCAGGTTTGCAGCCAGCCTCAGCTACTTAGTGAGGCCCTCTGCAACTGTTTCAAAATGAAGAATAAAAAAAATAGGGCTGGGGGTTTAGATTGGAGGTAGAATGTCCCTGGGCTCAATCCCCAGTACCACACACACCCAAGTTTTCGTCTCATCAGTTTCATTTATAAAAGTAGGGTTATGGTTCCAAGGTTAACATTAGATGCATTTGCCTTGCAAAAACTCCATTGTATTGAAGTGAGGAAGAAACACATACAATCAGAGCGATCATATTTCATACAGAAAATGTTTATGATTCATGATACCACCCTTTATATTTCATAAGCCATAATTGATCTCAAAGCTTTCATTTTTTTTTTATCTATTTGTGTGTGTGCATAGTGCTAGGGATTATACCCAAAGGTGTTCTACCTTTGAGCTATACCCCCGGCCCAATTTTTTATTTTTTATTTTTTTAATTTTTATTTTAGTCATACATTGGGATAAGAGATGGTAGAGACATACATGCACACATCACCCAGAAGAGAAGGGTTTTTTTGTTTTTTGTTTTGTTTTGTTTTGCAGTATCAGGGATGGAACCTAGGGGCATTGTACCTATGAGCTACACCCCTAATCCTGTTTTTTGTTTTGTTATTTTTTGAAACAGATTCTCACTGAGTTGTGAAGGGCCTTGCTAAGTAGCTGAGGCTCTCCTCGAACCATGATCCTCTGATCTCTGCTTCCTGAATGCTGGGACTACAAGCGTGTACCACCACTCTCGGCCTTTACTCTTTATTTTGAAACAAGATCTTACTAAATTGCAGAGGGCCTCACTAAGTAGCTGAGGCTGGATACAAACCTGGATCCTCCTGTCTCAGCCTCCCAAGTACTAGGATTACAAGTGTGTGCTACCATGCCTGGCTTTATTTTATCTTATTTTATCTTTCTAAATGACAAAAAAAAAGAAGCATTTTTTTAAGCACAGAGTGCTTAATTATGAGAATGGCTTTTCATCTTTGATTTTTCCCTCTTTTTCTGATTTTATTAAATATTAAAAATTTCATGTTATTAAAAATAAACCCTAGTTCAAGATGTGTGAAAACTCTGAGGAAGAGCATCAAACACTCTCTATTTGCCCAGACATCCCATGCTGACACCACAGTTAAAACACTGCCCTCTTATTGGAACATTTATCTCTTACACTGAAAAGGTCCTGGGAGAATAATTTCCTACAATTCCTGGGGAAGGTCGCTTCTTCCTGCCCCCCACTCCCACCCCCACTGAGCCTCTCCAGAGGTTTATTTTGCCCTGGCTGCATCTATGCTCTGGGGAGGTTTTTGTTTGTTTGTTGTTTTTATTTTTTGCAGTTCTGGGATGGAACCCAGGGGCATTCTATCTCTGAGCTACACCCCCCAGCCCTATTTTTTATACTTTCTTTTTTTTCTTTCTCTTTCTCTCCTCTCTCTCTCTCTCTCTCTCTCTCTCTCTCTCTCTCTCTCTCTCTCTCTCTCTCTCTCTATTTATTTTGGTGGTACTGAGGTTCCTGAAAGCCCTTCTACCTCCTGGACCTATTTTATATTATTTTTTATTTGGAAACAGGGTTTCTTAAGCCAGCACAGCTGGCTTCAAACCTGAGCAATCATCCTGTCTCCACCTCCCAAGCGCGGGGATTACAAGCATGCGCCACCACGCCTGGCGTTATTCTTTATTTTGAAACAGGGTCTCACTGAGTTGCAAAGGGCCTCACTAAGTAGCTGAGGTTGTCTGCAAACCTGTGATCCTCCTTTCTCAGCCTCCTGAATTCTGGGATTACAAGTGTACACCAACACGCCCGGCTTTGTTGTTTTTAGTATCACCCAGGCCAATTCAAGTTTGCCTTCAGAATATCTGTATTTTAAACATTTAAAAACCATTAAATGCCATGCATCTGATGTGCAGCCAAGGGTGAGAACTCCCAGCATAAACATGTATTCTGCCCAGGTGGAGCCTCTCTGCCCCCACCTCAGCCCAGAGAGGAGGAGCACAAGACTCCGCCTGTTTCCTCTGGCCTGCGCTGAGAAGGGACAGGAACAGAGGGTTCCAGGTATGAGCCTTGAGGACAGACTGTGTTCTATTTTTGTGCCAAAAATAAGGACAGGGAATAAAGGCCTCTGTTATCTCCAGAACAGGGTTTTTGGCCTGGGTACCACTGACATTTGGAACTGGATAACACTTTGATGCAGAGACTGCCCTGTGTTACCTTGTTCAGTGGCATCCCTGCCTTTTACCTACTAGTGGTCAGGAACATTTGCTTCTTCTAGTTGTGACAACCAAAAGAAGGAGGAGGAGGAGGAGGAGGAGGAGGAGGAGGAGGAGGTGGAGGAGGAGAAGAGTGTCCAGACACTGCCCTTGGGTGAGAACCATTGTCCTAGAGGTAACACCACCTAGGTGGTGGCTCTGAGGGTGTGGCTTTTGTCAGTATTGGCTGAAGAGTGAGAGGAGGGCTGTGCTGGGGAGGATGTGGGTGGAAATGGTGACGCTGGCCTGGGCAGCTAGCACAAGTCAAGATGGGCATTGTGACAGTGGTCCAGCAGGATGTGGCAGGGAAGGCCAAGGTGACCATCCGAATACCCTAGATGGTGTATTCAGAGACAGTGTCAGGCCACCAGGAGAAAGAGCAGCCCAGAGACTTCAGAAGAGGGGAAATGTGGAGTGGAGGGAGTCTTAGGAGGCTGTCAGTGGGTCGGGAGGGGCCTTGAATGCCATTTCTGAAGGCCTGTCATATTTGCGTTGGACTGTCAAGGATAGCCAAGGAGAAGGCCAGCTCTTATTTAATAGGGCAAGATCTTAAATCAACAGAAGGAAAGGAGAGCAGGCTTTCCTTCGAAATCTCCTCAAGATTTATTTAACACCATAATTAATGTTTCATTAGTCAGGGGTATTAAGGTGGGACCTGAGAAGTTATACCGCGTTTCCTCCCCCTCTCATAAATATAGTCACATCAACCTATCTCACTTTCCCTCCTTAGAAAAAAGAGGAAAGGGAGGTTAGAGAGGATGAGAGGGAGCAATTTCAAAAGCCTACAAGATCAGGCCCGACTCCACAGCTTAAATCACATAATTCTACCATTTGTGCTTGGAAGGGACCAGCAGTGCATCTGTGCTTTTCTATCATGTTCTTCCACAGAGAGACACACATCACATCTCCACTGACACAAAGAGTTACAGCTTTTGGTAAAACAATAGACGACACGGTTGTTTTTTTTTTTAATTTATGGAGTCAATTCTTTGGAAAAACAATACTGAAATACTTTCTAGAGCTAGCTCACATAAATCACAATTTTTCTTGTCTAGAGAATCATAAACTTTAAAGCAGAAAGTGTTGCCACAGAAGTTATCTGCTCCATCAAATATTCCTCTTAATAAAAACTATGAACTGTGAGAATGTTACTTCGCCCAATCCAAACCTTCAAAGTGCATCTGCTAAATGCAAAGAATACTAAATGGTGCTTAAACTTCAAAGCAAGAAAAATTCCATCCGCTTCCCATTTCCTGTTGACACCCGTAACTACCATTAGACACCCCCCCCCATTCTTTGAATAGCTTAGGAAATGCTCTGTTAACTCAGCATCTTTAAGTATTTGAATGGAAATAAACCAATTGCTACTTGGAAAAATTGTTGAAGTGGGTTCAGAGAACTTTACACTAAAGTTTAGCTGGTGATATTCCAGGGCTCCTATCAGGTTGCAAACAGTCTGCTTTTAGACCTGCTCAGCTTTCACAGACTTTTTTTTTTTTTTTTTGAACATGTCATGGAAGCTGAAGGTTGGAAAAGCAAACAGAAGGAGGGAAAAAGGAACTCATTTTTTTTTAACTTAGAGATAAGCAAAATCCCAAAGAACATGTTCTTAACAATGAGAGCTCAGTAATAGTGAATAGAAATTCAACCAAGGGGAGCTGCAGACATCGAGGAGCAGCTCTCCCTTGTGGTGAGCAGCCCTCTCTCTCTCTCTCTCTCTCTCTCTCTCTCTCTCTCTCTCTCTCCCCCTTCCTCCCTCCCTCCCTCCTTCCCTCCTTTTTCTCCCTCCCCCCTCTCTTTTTCTCTCCCCTCTGACTTCTTTTCCTCATCTGTGCACTGGGGACATGAGCAAAGAAGTTGATCCCTATGAAAATGTGATCTCATTTGTATGTATCTCTAAAAAATGTTTTTAAGTTCATAAATTATTTCTAAAAGACACACTCTCTCAAAAGATAAAGGTATAATTAATGTATTTACTCTCCCATATTTTAAGGGATGAGCTGAAAATATTATGTATATTACCACAATCACCTCTAAATTGAAGCCTCCTACTACCTACTACTACTAACTACTACTACTACTACTACTACTACTACTACTACTACTACTGATGATTCCAACTCCAACCACAGGCTCCTTCTCTGATCCCTGGAAGTGTTAGATTTAGGGAAACTAATGAGCTTTTCTGGCTAATTCTTGCTTAGTCAATGAAGAGAGGGAAGTAGATCAACTCTAGGGCCTCCAGCTTGAACATTTGATGGTCAAGAGGAGTTGGCTGTAGTTTGCTGGCCCACTGTCTCGCTCCTCCAATAAGGGTGTCTATCCTGCTAGAAGTAAGAACATATAGCAATTTTTCATAGGGTCATATGAAAGGGAAGTCTAGGAGTGTGTGTGTGTGTGTGTGTGTGTGTGTGTGTGTGTGCGAGAGAGAGAGAGAAAGGGAGAGAGAGAAAGGGAGAGAGAGAGAGAGAGAGAAGGAAGGTGTGGTAGAGATGAGGCATTAGAAAAACTATATTAAATGTTGAACCTACTACTACTACTACTGATTCCAACTCCAACCACAGGCCTCTGCTCTGATCCCTGGAAGTGTTAGATGCTCAAAGAATATCTTTGGGCCCCTTCTTCCATGAGGATGTGAAGTGAGGGAGACCAGGGGCTCTGATTCTCCAGGCTGAGACCCTAGCTGTACCCTTTCAAGGTAGCTTTTCGCTAATAAGTGCAAGGTGGTTCTAAGAATGAACATTTCAATTTAAAAATAGTTTGGATAAATGTTGACTAATCAAAAGAAAGACACCAAAATGTGTATAAAGTATGATCTCATGTCTATTATTTAAAAAAGATGTTTACACATGTACAAGTCATTCTCCAAGTATTAACCTAAGAGTCTCGGGAAAGGAACTGGTGGGAATAGAGAAGGTAAAGGAGGAGAAAGACTTGTTCTTTATTGTTGTGTGTGGAAAAAAAGGTGTCAAATGTCAGCTTAACTTTTCTTTATCTTTACTTCTTTTTTGTTATTGGCGTTGTGTTGTGTTTCGTTTTGTTTTGTTTTGTTGTTTCTCTGCACTGGGGATTGAACCCAGAGGTGTTCTACCACTGAGCTACAACCTCAGCCCCTTTATTCTTTGAGACAGGGTCTAACTAAGTTGTCCAGGCGAACCTCAAACTTTCGCTCCTCTGCCTTGGCATTTCAAGTTGCTAGAATTTTAAGCCTGTGCCACTGTGCCCAGCTCGGTTTAACTTTACTAATAAAAATACTAATAAAAGCCGGGCATGGTAGCGCACGCTTGTAATCCCCGCGCTTGGGAGGCGAAGACAGGAGGATCACACAGATTTGAAGCCAGCCTGGCTTAAGAGACCCTGTTTCTAAATAAAAAGTATAAAATAGGTCTGGGAGTGTAGCCCGGAGGTAGAAGGGTTTCTAGGAAACCCAATTCCACAAAATAAAAAATACTAGTAAGTTCTGGACACACTGGCTAAATATGATACAAATTGTGTGATTTCAGTGGTTTATGAACCACTTCCCAACCAGTGATGGGGATGTATTTGGTTGCTTATAAGCCAAATATCTCCCATGAGAGAAGGTATCAGTGATGGAAAAGGATTGGGTTTAGCAGTGGGACAGATGTGAGCTTGGAGCTTGGCCTCATACGTAATGTGCAGCTGTGTAGCACTGAGCCGCATAGCCTTTGATCCTATTTTTCTCCCAAAAACATGGAAATAATTCCCATTTTGTAGTTATAATCCATTATTTCATTTTAAATCTGCTCTGCCATTGAAATTAACATTCGTTGATTGGTTTCTCAAACATTTACCTAGCACTTGCTGCTTGTGGAGTACTTGGGCACTCTTCTATATCCTACATAAATAGTAACTCATTAAGTCCTCATAGAATCCTAGGAGGTAGGCGCTGGCATTATCATCTTCATTTTACAGGTGAAAAAGCTGCTGCCCACAGAGGTTGAGTAATCTTGGAGCCACGAACTCAGCAAGTAGCCAAGCCACAGTTCCAGTTCATACACTGAACACAGCGCTTGTTCATAACCCCTGTGTGGTGCCACCTCTGTGCACAACTGAAATACAGTCCAGTGGCTTCGAACCTATCAGCTTTCTGGGGAGAAGTGCTAGGCATCCAAGTCACAGATGCTCCTGTCCATCTGAGAGTTAAACAGGAACTGCTTATTCCACCTTTTTCTGGGTAGAAGCAATGAAGAATCAGCCTCACCAACTGCCAAAAAAATGGTCCACGGGGCCTCCAAGTCCCAGAGCGCAGGTACTGGATCCTCACCTTTACATCTTTGTAGCCTCGAAGCAAATAGGAAGAACTAAATTGTGCTTGAGTTTATTGCATTCTGTACATATTTGTGGAGTGCCCATTAGCTGCCCAGGGATCTGAGAGAATCATGGGAGTGGCCACTGCCTGCCCTCAGGAAACCCAAGCTCTTGGGACCGGAGATCATTAGGACATCTCCCGGAAAATATAAGGAACAATCAGATTCATTTGGGTGAATGATACAAGTGAGTTAAGGGTGGTGATTCATTCCAGGTTCAAAGTGGAGCCTGGCCATGAGAATGAATAGGGAAGAGAACATCCTGGAAGACCTGACCTTATTTGTATAATAAAATCTATTGTTGTTCACATGCATTCCAGAAGTTCAGTTCCTGCAGGTATTAGGATACTGGGGAGTTTCCTTCTGGGGGTTCAATCAGCAATTAGTCTACTGTGAATGATGGAGATCAACTCCTGAAATGTTTCCAGAACCCTGGGGCCTGGCTTAGCCCCTTCTCTGCTTTCCCACATTACTCTTCGCCTAGGCACGTCTTCACCTTGGCCTCTGGCAAGTCTGTTATGGGAATCTGCTTAAGGGTCTTTCTCTGACCTGGGGCATGGAAGGGAGCACTAAACCAGATCAAACAGGTTTCTGCTGAAAGACCTCTCTGAGCTCATGCATACTGTTGACAAGCAGCTTTGCCCAAACATAAATGACCAGGATTCTGCTTTGAGGAATACCTTTCAATAACTTATAGGACATGTCTGCCCATTCTTTCTCCTGTGGCTGTAGGTCTAGGTGAGGTTCAAGGCTCAGAAAGGAGCAAAGAAGAAAGTCACACTTACCCTATTCCTCACCTGAGAAATATATGCATGTTTTCTGGTTTTTTTTTTTTTTTTTTTTTTTGGTGGTACTAGGGGTGGAACCAAGATGCTTTCTACCTCCGGGCTATACTCACAGACCTTTTTTTAATATTTTATTTGGAAACAGAGTCTCACTAAATTGCTGAGAGCCTCACTAAGTAGCTGAGGCTGGCTTCGAACCTGTGCAATCCTCCTGCCTCAGCCTCCTAAGTGCGGGGATTACAAGCGTGCGCCACCATGCCCGGTTTATATGCATGTTTTTATAAGACGAGGATGATCACAACTACCCAATGGTGGAACAAGAGAGAGTGAGCGCCGGGCGTGGTGGCGCACGCTTGTAATCCCTGCACTTGGGAGGTGGAGACAGGAGGATCACGCAGGTTCGAAGCCAGCCGCACTGGCTTAAGAGACCCTGTTTCCAAATAAAAATATAAAAATAGGTCTGGGAGTTCTGCAGGTTCGAAGCCAGCCACGCTGGCTTAAGAGACCCTGTTTCCAAAAATAAAATAGGTCTGGGAGTGTAGCCCAGAGGTAGAAGGGCTTCCAGGAACCCGAGTACCACCAAAATAATAATAATAATAATAATAATAATAATAATAATAAATAATACATTTACCTAAGGAGCCTTTATACACATTTTTTCCTAATCATTCCACTGCTCCCTCTTAAATTCTTTCTCCTTCTTCTTTTCTTTTTCCCTAGCATCAGCATTCAAACCCTTGCAAATGCTTGGCGGGTACTACATTCTGCTAGTTCCGCTGGTGGAGTGCTGTCTTCCATTTATGCTGCATTTAATATATAAAATTAATAACCTAATTTCTCTCATTCCCTTCACCTCCCAAGAAGCAATATTTACCTTTTGGGGGGAGATACCATGACAACCAGCCTCTAATCTAAGGACCGAGAAGCACCTGCTGCCCCCCCCCCCGCCGCCCTTTGTCATACTCGGCACCCAGGTGGTCAGTTATCAACTGGGTTCCCTCTCCATGGCACCAGGGCGGCCGTTCTCCACCTGTGCATTTGGGGTGGACAATTCTTTGTTGGGTAAGGCTGTTCTGTCCATCCCGAATCCCTGGTCTCTGCCCTTAGATACCAGGAGCACCCTCAGACGCATTGGTAACAACCACAAATGTCTCCAGACAATGCTAACACTCCTTGAGTGAGTATTACCATGTTGGTGTATCTTCTATGCTACAGAACAATATTTGCCATTCTGGAGGTTTGGATTCCATCCCAGGCTAGGATGGACCCCTGGACTAAAGAGAAGATGGGAAGGGAAGCCCTTGCCCTTGCTTTGTAATCCCCTCACTCTGCGAGCCACTGTCAGTCTTTTTATTTATGTAACACTGAAGTCTCCACTGAGGGCATCCAGGTCCTGAGTTGATTAATCTCATTATAACTAATCCTGTTTACGGCCATTCTCTTGGCAGGACAATCTCATCAGTACCTTTCCTCGCCACCACTGTTCTGGTTCTATTGTTGCTGGGGACTGTGGCTTGGCTGCTTGTAAGCTTTCATTGATAGGGTTTATCCTGTTTATGGGGCGTCTGTACAACGGCCTCATCAAATACTTCCATCCCTTCCTTCAAGAAATGGCGCCCTTTGATCTGTGCCAGCAGAGAGTGTTTATCAGAATCTGGGCTTCCTCTAGCTGATGATGGGGACATCCTGTTCCAGAAAGCCTCCCCAAAATAACACTTTCTAAATTTCAGAATATTTTCAGGTCTCTTTCTCTCTCTGGAAGAATCCTCCCCCACATTTCTCTTATGGCAAGCAAAGGAAGGGACAGGCTTTAGTTCTTGAGCCCAAGGTAACACAAAGTTGAACAGGTCACTGCTAAACTTGAGGAAGGACATGGCTGATGATAATATAAACATTTGGAGCCAGAACAATATACAAGATTAGCACGGGCCAGGTGAAATCCCTCTTGGTATTGTCAATTTAAAATTACAATGATCTAACAAGGTGAAAAGGAGGTCGTGGACGTTAGCCATCTGAAGACAGGGGGGTGGGTAGTTCAATGAAGTGTCCGAGTGAGAAGTGGGATCTTACACTTCCTGAGCTTTCAAGAAATTGTCAGGTAAAGGGGAATCCTCTATACCAACTGGTTCTCAAAATGTGGTATCTGGTTCAATAATTGCATCACCTGGGAATTTGGTAGAAATGTTAATCCTCAGGCCTCACCCTAGATACTGTATTGGAAATTCTAAGAGCTGGGACCCAGTGATCTGTTTGCTAAACACACCCTCTAGGAGGTTCTGATGAACCCCAAACTTTGAGAACCACTGATTTGCATCAGTAACTCTCAGAGGTTACTGTACTGAAAAAAATCACTTGTGAACCTGATTAAAATGCAAATAAGCAAGCCAGGTATGATGGTGCACATGAAATCCCAGTACTTGGGGGGCGGGGTTGAGACAAGAGGATCGCAGGTTCAGGGCTGGCTTCAGCAACTTAGCAAGACCCTGTTTCAAAAATGAAAAATAAAATAAGGCTGTGGGTATAACTCAGAGGTAGAGCGCCTAAGAGTTCAATCCCTAGTACCACAAAAGAAGAGAGAGAAAGGAAGGAAGGAAGGAAGGAAGGAAGGAAGGAAGGAAGGAAGGAAGGAAGACACCTAGACCCATCCCTGAATATACTGTTTGACTTGGTTTCAAGTGGACCCAGAGAAATTTAAATGGTTAATAAAAACCCTAAGTTGATATGGATACAGGTGGTCCAAGGACCAAGCTTAGGAAAGTCCCAGCCTGTATAGAAAGGAGTCACAGAAAATTTCCATGTTGCTTCAGTCTTGCTCTGGAGAGACTCCCTTCATGGCTAAGAATGAGCCGGTGTCAGGATTCAGCCCCCCTTCCCAGCCATTCCGTGAAGCCGGCTGCTAAGATTACCTATTGTGGCAGGTGGTTCTTCTCAGGATCACTCTAATGCTAGAAGGCTAGGCTGGCCCCTCAGTTCCTCTTACACAGACATCTGAAGCACGCGTGTGGCTAACTCCTAACCTGGGCCGGGCCACACACTCGCCTGGAAGCCAAAAGCTTTGTATCCCATTACTGCTGCCTTGAACCACAACCCAAGCCTGAGCGTGGCTTTCCCAGGAGTTTAGTTTTGCACAGCTGGTGCATTCCAGCCATTGCTGGGATGGGCTTCCCTTCTCCCTTTCCCTCCAGCCCCCGATGACGCTACACGTGTGTGTATATAGACGGCCTCCCAGTGTGAACTTGATTGGATCCTGTCTCTCCCAGGACCAGTCCCTCTGGAGGCAAGCAGGCTGCTCCTCACTGCATGCAACAGCACTTACCAAGACCACCAGCAAGTCCTCAGCTCAGCTCTGAGAGGTACGTCCACGTAGGTACGGTAAAGCCGGGGCTTCTCTCCTTCCTGGTTTTGTGACCAGATCCCTTTGGACTTTTTCCACTCCCACTTTACTGCCAGTTCTGAGGGCCTCTCGGGGCTCTTTGTCCTATGAAAAAGTATATCTCATGTGGCTTTAAATGTATTTAAGGCCACTGTAAATACAACAGTTCTTATGTGGAGACCCACGATAATAATAGAAGGAATCCCAGCAGATCAACTCTGTACAGTCCCCAAGATGAGGGCCTGACCCTCTGTGTGCTGCGGACACCTGTAGAAAGGCATACTGTTGTGGTTTCTTTCATATGTCAAATATTTATATAAACACATGTAATTACATTAGACTATCAGCTGAAACCAGATGATGCACTGTCTTGTCATGCCATTGTTTACGCAAAAGTGAAAACGTTTAGAGAGTGCTTGGAAATAGTCCATGGGAAATAAATTGGTTTCCTTTTTGTTTGTAATTAACAGACTTTGCTTCTTGGAGCAATCTTAGGTTTAAAAAAAAAAAAAAAAAAGAAGAACTGAGAAGAAATCCCTGAGATTGCCATATACCCCGGCCCACCGCTTTCCATCTGAAGCCCTGTTTCCCCTACTATTCCCATGGTGCATTGGTGTGATACATTTGCTGTGATTGATGGATCCAAACTGATACAGTATTAGAGCCGGAGCCCATAGTGCACTTTAGGGTCCACTCTGTTGTACATTCTGTGGGTTTTGACAAATGGCTGATGATGTCTATGCACCATGACACTACCATACAGAATAATTTCACTGCCTTCACAGTCCTCAGTACTCCACCTGCTCCCTTTGCCCCTCTCCCCCTCCCCTGACCTGGCAACCACGCATCTACGCACTGTCCTCATTGTTTGGAGGAAAGGACTTTTTGTTTGCTTGGCTGTTGTTTGTTTGTTTGTTTGCTTTTATAAAAAGGAATGTAAAAAACCAAGGCATTGCTTTTTTTATTTTTTGGTGGAACTGGGTGTGGAACCCAGGGGCTTTTCTACCTCCAGACCATACTCTCAGACCTATTTTATACTTTATTTGGAAACAGGGTCTCACTAAGTTGCTGAGAGCCTCACTAAGTCCCCGAGGCTGGCTTCGAACCTGTGCAGTCCTTCTGTCTCAGCCTCCCAAGCGTGGAGATTACATACGTGCACCACCACACCCGGATAAGGCATTGCTTTTATTTATTTATTTACTTATTTATTTATTTATTTGATGGAGGTACTGGGGTTCCTGGAAGCCCTTCTACCTCTGGGCTACACTCCCAGACCTATGTTTACTATGTTTATACTTTTTATTTGGAAACAGGGTCTCCTAAGCCAGCACGGCTTTTTTTTTTTTTTTTTTTTTAATTTGTGAAAGGTGATCTCCTTACGTTGCTGAGAGCCTCAACAAGTTGTTGAGGCTGGACATGAACCTTGATCTTCCTGTCTTAGCCTCTCAAGTATTGGAATCACAGATGTGCACCCCCACTTTAGACTCTTGAGGTCTCTCTTCTTTTTTTCTGAGGATAAAACCCAGAGGCCTTCTAACTTTGAGCTATACCCCCAGCTCTATTTTTTTAATTCTTTATTTTGAAACAGAGTCTCACTGAGTTGCAAAGGGCCCCGTTAAGTAGCTGAGGCTGTCCACAAACCGTGATCCTCCTGTCTCAGCCTCTCAAATGCTGGGATTACAAGTGTGCACCACCACGCCCAGTTGGAGGTCTCTTTTATTAAGGACACTAATCCCATTCATGAGGCCCCCTCTTATGACCTAATCACCCTTCGAAGCCCCCTCATCCCAACACCATCACATCGCAGGGCAGGATTTCAACATAAGATGGGGGAGCACACAGACATTCAGTCCAGAGTTACTACCTCTTGCTTCCCTCCTGCCCCTCGCTATCCATGCCCCTCCCCTGCTCTGAGGCCTCTTCTGCCTCAACACTGTCCAAAAGAACTTTCTGCAGTGGTGCAATGTCCTGTATCCACGCAATCCAGTGCAGCAGCCACGAGCCACATGGGGCTCATGTGATAGAGAAACTGGATATTAAAATTCTATTTTTTTGTGTGTGGTACTGGGGCTCCTGGAAACCCTCTACCTCCGGGCTACACTCCCAGAGCCATTTTATAGTTTTATTTGGAAACAAGGTCTCTTAAGCCAGCGAGTCTGGTTTCAAACCAGCGTGATCCTCCTGTCTCCGCCTCCCAAGTGGGGATTACAAGCGTGTGCCACCACGCCCAGCCAAAATTCTATTTTGATACTGGGCATGGTGGCACACGCTTGTAATCCCCGCGCTTGGGAGGCTGAGGCAGGAGAATCGCACAGGTTCGAAGCCAGCCTTAGCTACTGAGTAAGGCTCTCAGCAACTTAGTGAGACTCTCTTTCCAAATAAAGTATAAAATAGGTCTGGGAATATATCCTGGAGGTAGAAAAGCCCCTGGGTTCCACCCCCAGTACCACAAAAAAATTAAATAAAAATTTATTTGGTGTAATAATTTAAATAGCCATTGACCAGGTGTGGTGGTGAACATATGCAATCTCAGTACTTGGGAGGCTGAGACAGAAAGATTTCAAGTTCAAAACCAGCCTCAGCAACTTAGTGAGATTATCAGCAACCTAACGAGACACTTTTTCAAAAACAAAAAATCTATCCCCGCGCTTGGGAGGCTGAGACAGGAGGATCGCACGGGTTCGAAGCCAGCCTCAGCTACTTAGTGAGGCTTTCAGCAACTTAGTGAGACCCTGTTTCCAAATAAAATATATTAAAAAAAAAGGTCTGGGAGTATAGCCCGGAGGTAGAAAGCCTCTGGGTTCCACCCCCAGTACCACCAAAAACAAAAAATCTAAGCTGGGCATGGTGGCACACACTTATAATCCCAGCATTTGGGAGGCTGAGACGAGAGGATTGCAGTTTGCGAACAGCCTCAGCTACTTAGTGAGGTCTCTTGCAATTCAGTGAGACCCTGTTTTAAAATAAATAATAACAAATAGCGCTGGGGAGGGTGTCGGTCAGAGGTAGAATGTCCCTGGGTTCCATTCCCAGTACCGCAAAAAAAAAAAAAAAAAAGCCTGGGATTATAGCTCAGAGGTAGAATGCCCTTGAGTTCCATCCATCCCCAGAACCACAAATAAATAAATAAGTAAATGAATAAATAAATAAATAAACAGCCCGTGTGGCAAGTGGCTCTTATAATAGTAGCAGAGGTTAGAGGTTTTGCCTGCGCCAGGTTCCCCATTGTGATAAAATTCATAAAATTAACCCCCACCTTTGCACTTGACATCCTCCCCTTCCCTTCAGATCTTCCCTGTTTAAAGAAATGATTCCTCCGGATTTCCCCCCAAAACAGCTCCCATGTCATTCATGCTTATGGCCACTGAATCTGCATGCATGTGACTCATGTGCCTTCACCTGTGAAATTTCTTTGACTTATGAAACTCCTCAGTGTGGCTTGTCTCTATCTTTTTACTTTCCCTTTCAACTTCCCTGGAAAGTTATCTGTTCCAAACTCTGTCCTCCTAGAAAACAAAGCAGAATTGCAAATCTCAGGCTATATTTGGCAGTAACTACAAGGCCATGGTTAGCGGACTTACATGTGACATTGGAGTTGATTGAGGCTCCACGTTTATGGTCTAAAAATGGAAAAAGAAACAAAAACATCCAAGGAAATTCAGAGACTAAACCCAAGATTGAGCGTGGAGTGGAGATGGGAGCAATAGACTGGAACCCTCGGGTAGCTGGAGTCATTCTAAGCACGTCTGTGCTACCAACAAGCAATGACATCGGTCATGTCACCTCCTCTCTCAGTGACTCAGCCTTTTCCTGCACAGAGCATGAGGTTTGGACCAACTACACCATTTTAAGGTGTCTTCCAGATTAAAATTCTCCTCGGGTAAGCCAGGCGTGGTGGTCCACTCTTGTAATCCCAGCATTTGGGAGGCTGAGACAGGGGGATTGCGGTTTGCGGACAGCCTCAGCTACTTAGTGAGACCCTGTTTCAAAATAAAGAATAAGAAATAGGGCTGAGAGTGTAGCTCAGAAGCAGAATACCTCTGGGTTCCACCCCTAGTGCCGCAAAAAAAAAAAAAAAAAAAAAAAATCCTCAGGTCAAATGGAGTCTTAGGAACAACCAGAAAGAGGGAAACTAACTTATGCCACCCAGGATATTTCACACAGTTCCACCCACTCCCTCCACCCCTCTCCCCACACAGCAGTGTTTGTGATGAACATACCAACTTTCCCGAGGATAAGGCCAAGACAATATTTTAAGAAGCAACAACACTCTGTTTAGAGTGACTCATGGCTCCTGACTCTGGTGCTAAACTGACCACAAAAGTTTGTGACTAGTCTATAGGGTGTCCTTAAAACATCCGCACAAACCTTTTATTTCCAGTGCTTTGAACAGAAATAAACACGGTCAGTCAGCCAAATTCTACATTCCACAAAACAGATGAAAAGTTAAAGCGCAACCCAGAGCCAAAGGCCGAGTGCGGACTCTGGCTGGACATCTCTTGCCAGTGTGCCCAGGGGAACCATCCCTTAACTGCCCGGCCATGTTACATAAGCAGCAGGAAATCTTTGCATATAAAAAAGTACAAGTTGCGTGAAAAATAAAATTAGCGTTCTTGGAACTTTTAATGTGCACATAATTGCCGCTTAGGCTTCCAAGCTAAAGGATTTGCTCATGGTCACTGAAATGTGACATAGCCCAGAGTGATATAATTGATTCATAACTTGGGAGAGTCTGAACAGATTGTTCACAACCAACTGCCTATGAGGTAAGAATAGAGTTATTGTGATTTGGGCGTGGTGGCGCAAGCCTGTAATCCCAGCACTTGGGAGGCTGAGACAGGAGGATTGCGGTTCACAGACAGCCCCAGCTGCTTAGTGAGGCCCTTTGCAACTCAGTGAGACCCTGTTTCAAAATAAAGAATAATGAACTGGGCGTGGTGGCGCACGCTTGTAATTCCAGCTTTTGGGAGGCTGAGACAGGAGGATCGCGGTTCACAGACAGCCCCAGCTGCTTAGTGAGGCCCTTTGCAACTCAGTGAGATCCTGTTTCAAAATATAGAATAAAAAATAGGGCTGGGGGTATAGATTGGAGGTAGAATGGCCCTAGGTTCCATTCACAGTGCTGCAAAATAAAGAATAAAAAAATAGGGGTAGGGGTATAGCTCAGAGGTAGAAGGCCGCTGGGTTCTATCCCCAGTATCACACACACACACACACACACACACACACACACACACACACACAAGAATTAGGTTATTGTGAATGTGAAATAAAACCAGGACAGGTCCCCCGCAGGGATACTTTTACTCCACTGCAAACCCCCCCTCCAGAGTCCTTGGTCAGTAGTAGTTAAACATTTGCTTCTATCACAGTTGACTGCTGTCCCCTTTGCTAGGCTGTCAGCTGCAGGAGGACAGGGGTTACATCAGCTCTTGCTCAGCATTACATCTCTGCCACATCACCCAGAAAATCCTTTGAACAAAACATGTAAACCATTTACCGTTATGGGTGTCAAAACTCTAACTTTGGGTCCTGTGTCCTTAGGTAACTTTTCTGCCTCTACCTTGGTTTCATGATGGTGAGGGTAGTAGTGGACAAGTAATAAATACTTCATAAATGATAGTTCTTTATATTATTTACTATCATTGTTGAAAGAGACTTTACTCTTCAAAGTATCAGCTGGAGCAGGGTGTGGTGGCTTACGCTTGTAAATTGCAGCGTTCTGGACACTGACACAGGAGGACCGTGGTTCAAGGACAGCCTCAGCTACTTAGTGAGGCCCTCTGCAACTTAGTGAGACCCCATTTCAAAATAGAAGATAAAAATAGGACTAGGGGTGTAGCTTGGAGGTAGAATGCCCCTGGGTTCCACCCCCAGTATTGCAAAAAAAAAAACCAAAAAAAAACCCACAAACAAAAAAATACATGGTGGCACATGCTTGTAATGCCAGCATCATTTAGGAGGCTGAGACAGGAGGATCATGGTTTGTAGACAGCCTCAGCTAATTAGTGAGGTCTTTTGCAACTCAGTGAGACCCTGTTTAGAAATAAAGAATAAAAAAGAAATTGAACTGAGGGTATAGCTTGGAGGTGGAATACCCTTGGGTTCCATCCCCAGTATGGCACACACACACACACACACACACACACACACACACACACACTTTCTTTTTTTTTCTTTGCCTCTTGACCCCTTAATATTCCTGCTCTAATTTGTGAATTAAATTTTAATAGTGTTATAATTCCATTTCAGTATTTTCCATGTACAGTTCCTTAATAAATTTAGGTTATCAAATATTATTCTGTCCATGTGCTGTTCTTTAATAAATTTAGATTATCAAATATTATTTTCGACCCCATCCTACATTTTTTTTATTTAATGACACCAGACTTGCATTTTATAGCATATTCAGGGATGGGTTTTTGCCTATATAAATTGAATACTTTACTCTTTATCCGCAAACCAATTGCTGTAAAGTTGAAAAAACATTTTTTTCTGGTACTGGCGATGGAACTCAGGAGCATTCTACCTCTAAGCTACACCCCCAGCCTTATTTTTTTATTCCTTATTTTGAAACAGTTTCACTGAGTTGCAAAGGACCTCACTAAGTAGCTGAGGCTGTCTGCAAACTGTGATCCTCCTGTCTCAGCCTCCGAAATGCTGAGATGACAAGCATGCGCCACCATGCCCAGCAGCTGAATTATTTTCAACAGCCAAAACTCTTTGACTCATTGAATTTTTTATAGTTAAGGAACACTCACTATAATATTTATAGTTCTTTGAAGTATAATGCTACACATTATTATTTCTTGTTTAAACCTGATCTAACAAGATTGATAGTTAACTTGCAAAAAACAAAATGGAAGGAAAGGTTAGCACTATACTCAAGGAAGGCAGTATCCCAAAGACTATAATTAAAAAGAAATAAGATTAGTATCATCAAGTTCCTCAGTGTCAAAGGATAATAAATACTAAGAAGCAATATGCATAATTTGGTTCATTGTATTCTGCTGGGAAGAATGTATAACTATATTACTAACTATAGATAGATGATTTGGAGATAAAGAAAAAAAGGAAGAGCTTAGAGCATTTCATAAAGCTTTTTAGACCAAACCTAGTTCTAAAAGAAAAAAATTCAAACAAATTCTCCAGTTGAGATATCTCTGTTATTGGAAGGCAGCCCCTCCCCTCCCCTTCCTGAGCACTGCAGGGGGAAGGCCGGGAGGCTGCTGATCCAGCCCAGGGATCTAAGGCTTTGTTAGAAAGGCTTCCAAAGACATAAGCAAATATACTTCTGAAGTTTGTGACTTTATTTCTTCTTTACCCTTTTGAGAGAAAAAAAAATGGTGTCCTAATAAGAACACTAACATTTAACACTAGCATTTAACATAAAACGGGAGTTAGTGAGACTTGAAATTTTATTTCCTTTCTTGGTAACACTGACTTTTGTAGGCTGTTTTAACAAGGTGGGTAAAGGCTATTAAAAGCCAGGGGGTTGATGGGACCGCCTCCTATCATCCTGCATCTGGGGTTCCTCATGCTAGAACATTTCTCTCCAGCCCTCTCTACCTTCTCTTTCCCCTGATCATACAGAGCCTGCTTAGCCGTGTAGCCCTGAGAGTTTGGTTTCCCAGAGGACAGACTCTGCTATTCTGATCCTACCTGTGTGACTTGGGCAGTGGCTTAACCTCCAGAACCTCAGTTTACTCCTCTGCAGCTTCACACGTTAACATTGTCAGCATTAAATTGAATAGCGGGGATTTTTGTAGCAGGAGAAGGGCATCCCTCGCAACCCCAGCTGCAGCTAATTTTAACTAATAAAATATTGCCGTTAGGTCAAAGCAAAACGAGCCTCAGGACGTGTATGAACAGATAGGGTCAGAAATACAGATTCTAATTCCACAGTGGCCACAGAAAAGGAACGGGAGCAAGACAGGGCTCCGTCAGAACCTTGGAATCCTGACACGTTACACTTTGTCTCGTACAAGGCACAAGTACAAGGTAAGCATCTGACCCAAGTTTGGAATGGTCCTTTGATGAATAGTGATAAGATATCTAACCAGAAAGAAGCTACCAAAACAAGAAGATTGTGGAGGGAGATGTATGAGTTAAAAAAAAAAAGGATGGAGTCTCACCCACTGATTTCAAATTCCAGCTTGAAGTGGCTTCAGGCGAAGTTAGTTAACTTCTCCAAATCTGAGTTTCAATCTGGTCATTCCCCTGCTCACCCCTACCCCACACACTCAACACCCACATCTGTAAAGGGCTTTGCATGCCTTTAGGATGAAGTCTCAGCGGGCCCCAATACCTGCTCCCCGTCTGCCTCACCAGCCCTGTCTCTCCCTTCCCCGCTTAGCTCCAGCAAGAGTGAACTTACAGTCTTTTAGAACTGCTACTTGGCACATTCTTGTTCTTGTGCTGCTCAAAGACATCTTATTGGCCTGTAAGGATTTTGACTCTGAGCACCTGTACCACCTCCCCCTCTGCCTTAATCACCTTTTTTTTTTTTTCTGTATTGGGGATGAAACCCAGGGGCATTCAACCTCCAAACTTTACCCCTACCCCTATTTTTTATTCTGTATTTTGAAACAGGGTTTCACTGAGTTGCAAAGGGCTTCACTAAGTAGCTGAGGCTATCTGCAAACTGTGATCCTCCTGTCTCAGCCTCACAGATGCTGGGGTTACAAGTGTGTGCCACCATGCCCGGCCTTAATAACCCTTAATAATTAGACTTAACCATTTTTCTCTCGGTGAGGCTTTTCCTCCCTTCCCTGTCTAGGTCAGGGCCTGTTGTATGATCCATAGATTTCTTCTTTTGTTTTTGTTTTTTGTGATACTGGGGATGGAACCCAGGGGCATTCTACCTCCCAGCTACACCCCCAGCCCCATTTTTTTTATTCTTTTTGAAACAGGGTCTCGCTGAGTTGCAAAGGGCTTCAGTAAGTATCTGAGGATGTTTGCAAACGGTAATCCTCCTGTCTCAGCCTCCCACATGCCGGGGTTACACCATGCCTGGCAGATTCCTTCTTTACACTCACTGCATTGCAGTCTCCCCCAACTCTGCCCATAAGACTCTGTGAGATATTAGTTGAGGTATTTGTGTCTTATGCAGAGGGTGAGGCTGGGCTGGGGCCGAGGGCCTGAGGTCTTCCTTTCTCATGACTCAGTTCTCAGAATCCAGCCCCAGACTGCTCCTAAGACTTGCTAAGTGTTGAAGTGAGGGCCTCTCTACCAGGAGACAAGTATCTGCTTCCTAGACTGGGTCAGACTTACGGAGAGGATGCGCATATCGTGTTTAGCACAAGTCTCGGCCATGGTAAATATCTCAGTGAGTGGCAGCTGCTGTTTAATAATACAGATGTTTAAGTGATAAATTTGTCTCATCTCTAAATTCTTTGCTGGACACTCGTCTAAACTGGACACTCGTCTAAACTGGACACTCGTCTAAACTGGACACTCGTCTAAATGGGACAGTGAAAGGCAGACAAAGAAGCTGGCATTTCATACCTATTCCTTTGAAAACTATTTGAGTTTTAAAGCAGAATGAGATGAGAAAATATGCCAGGTTTAAAACCGGAGCCAGAACAGAAAATGGCTTTGATGTGAAGGATCTGGTGTAATTGGATGTTTGCAGGGGCCTTGGGTTTGGCTGTGAGCCAGGTGCAAGCATCCGTATCTATCCTGGTCCATCAATCAGATGTCACTAGTTTGGAAGGCTTTTTTTTTTTGGTAGTTATTTTTATTTTTAAACATAAATGTGAAATATGCCTATAAGAACCTACATGTTAGCACTTGGAAAATGACTGAAGTGAGTTTCACATTTAAAAAAAAACAACAACACAATTTCAAAAGCCAATTATGGATTCCACATGAAAGTCTTATGCCAGAGTCCTTTGCCTGAGAAATCAAAGGTGAACCCTGCACCTACAGCTGGAATTTTAAGGTAGGCTTTTCACAACAGAAACCAGATTATACAAACCTTCATGTAATAAGGGTCTAGCTTCTTTCATGAAAATATTCTCAGAAAATATGAGATTTTCTTTTCAGCTATTCATAAGTTACAAACTTTGCTAAAAGTCTCACATAGAAAGGGGGATGATTCTCAGTGTTGCAAGAACCTTCATGAGTCCAAGGAATTAGGTCATAATCTTGGTATGCCATGTGTCATGGCTGATGTTTTAAAATAGAGCTTCAATTGCATGAGAAGGGGATAGGGGACATGTGAACAAATGCACAAAAATACACCTTCTATATCCTCCAAACTATTGTTTCTTTACTCCTAGTAGCCCGAGACTCTGGCTTTTCTCTGGGAATTCTTAATTGCACTTCTATCAGTAGATCTGGTATATCCATTAAGGATATGTTTGGCTGCAAGTAACAGAAAACCCAAATGTCAGTGGCTTCTACTGATAGATTAATTTTTACACATGACAAATAGTCATAGTTAGAGAATTACTGACATTGTTATGAATCGTGCTGCCACAAAAGACTCTGCTCATTCTTTCTGCAGTGCCTTCCACAATGCTTCAAATTCCAAGATGTTCCAGATGTTTGCTTGTAGTTCAGGTATCACATCTGTATTGAAAGCAGAAAGAAAAAAGGTGGTTCTGTTTTTTAATGGAAAATCAAAAAATTTTTGTTAGAACCCCCAGGCAAATATCTACTTATGTCACAGGGGCTTAGCTGAGCAAGTACTTAGTGAGGGCAAAGGGGGAAGTAGATATTACACAGGTAACTAACACTGTACGCGGCGTAGTTGTTTCATACTATCCTAGTCGCTGATGAGAAGTAGGAAAGGGGATTCACTGAGCTGGGGGAATCAGTCTCGCTCTCTTGATGAGGAGTGGATGAATATGAGAAGATTTGACAGGCCATGTCTGGCAGCTCCCAGCTTCCAAATCCATAATGGCTTAGCTAGCAAAAGAACTTACGGACAACATGTTGTTATTAACTTATACTTTAAAACTCACTATTTTTCTGTAGAATTTTTGTTGTTGCTATTGTTTGGTTTTGTTCTGGGGATTAAACCCAGAGGCATTCTTTCTCTGTGTTACACCTCACCAAATTGCTGAGCCTGGCCTTGAACCTGTGATCCTCCTGTCTTAGCCTCCCAAGCACTTGGATTACAAGCCTGTTGTCACCGCACCCAACTCATTCAGCTCATTACTTGAGTAAGGTCAATCTTGAGCCTAGCTAGATGCATTCCTACTTCAGGAGCTGGGTGACCTTGCCAGGGGTTACTGTGGGACTGTATGACTGTACTCCCTGTATGTTAGAGCTGACCAAGCCTTCCTGATGTCCAGGTTGGCGTACAGCTGCTTTGCCAAGTTGGAAAGCGATTTGAAAATCCCCATTCCATCCCGTTTGTAGAAGCCACAGCAGCATTTCTTCTTCTGCCCCTAATGGGAAGCACATGGAGTATCATTGAATGTTGGGAGCCCTTCTATGCTCAAATTATGTTTTCAAAGCAAAGGCTATGATAAAGTAACCTCCAGACATGACCCTGGCAAAAGGCAGGAGCCTTGCTTATTCTGGCCCGGTTCCTGATGCAACCCAGGGCCCTGGGAAGAGTGACTTTAATTACATCCTCTTTTGCCCTCTTTCTCTCAGCCAGGCACTCATGGTCTCTTACATAACGTGTAGTACAGTTACCAAAACTGAGATGTTCCTTCTTGAGCTAATTAAATGGGTGCAATTTGCATTTGGTTTCTTCTTAATCTGGTTAAATTAGCATATGGAACTGTTTTTCGAAGGCACGCGCATAACTTAAATTCTCTTTCTTTTTAAATTTTGGGATTTTGAGGGACGCTTTCACTTTTCTGTGACAATGATAATGAAAACACTTATGGTATCTTCTAATTTTCCTTTAGCCATTCAATATCCTATGAAGACTGTGTCTTTAAAAGGCTTTGTTTGAACCGGGCTTGGTGGCCCAGGCTTCTAATCCCAGCATTCCCGAGGCTGAGACAGGAGGATCTTGGTTCACAGACAGCCTCAGCTACTTAGTGAGGCCTTTGCAACTCAGTGAGACCTTGTTTCAAAATAAAAAATAAGAAATAGGGCTGGGAGTGTAGCTCGAAGGTAGAATGCCCCTGGGTTCAATCCCTAGTACCACACACACACACAAAAAAGGCTTTGATTTTTGTTTGTTTGGGGTACCCAGGGACATTCTACTTCCAATCTATATCCCCAGCCTTATTTTATTTTTTATTTTGAAACAGAGTCTCACTAAGCTGCTGAGAGCCTCACAAAGTTGTGAAGGCTGGCCTTGAACCTACAAATCTTCTGTCTCAGCCTCCCAAATCCTGGGATTCCAGTATACCACCATTTCCTTTAATTAAAAAAATTATTATGGCCGGGCATGGTGGCGCACGCTTGTAATCCCTGTGCTTGGGAGTCAGAGACAGGAGGATCACACAGGTTTGAAGCCAGCCTTGCTGGCTTAAGAGACCCTGTTTCCAAATAAATTGGTATGAGAGTATAGCCTGGAGGTAGAAGAGTTCCATTCCCAGTACCACCAAAACCAAAAATATATATATATTTATATTATATATATATAATATTATATAAAATTATATTATATAATATTATAATAAAATATTATTATAATATTATGATAAATATTATTATAATATTATAATAAATATTATAATATTATAATAAATATTATTATATAATATTATATATTATATTATATATTATATATATTTTAGGTTTGTAACATGATGTTACGTGATACATATAGATGGTAAGGTAGCTTCTACAGTGAAGCAAATCAACATATCTATCATCTCACATAGCTACTTGTGTGTGAGACAAGAGCACCTCACATCTTACTCACAAAAATCCCTAAAACAAGGCAATGTTACTAACCTCACTTCTCATGTGGTACAGTAGATCAATAGACATATTCATCCCACATAGCTGCTACTTTCGTGTATCCTCTGACCTTCATCTCATTTTTGTCCCCTCCTTTCTCACTCCACACACCTGTAATCATTGCTTCATTCTCTAGCTCCATAGATAGGACCTTTTTTCTCCTTGTATTTTACATATACTCAGATCATGGGATATTTTTCTTTCTGGTCTAGTCTTTTGCATTTAGCATCATGTTCTCCAGGTCCATCCATGTTATGGTAAATGTCATCATCGCCTTCTTTAAGGTTCACATTTTATTTAGCCATTTGTCTATCCATGGACACTTAGGGTGTTCCACAGCTTGGCTGTTGTGAGTGGTGCTGCAGTGAACATGGGACTGTAGAGATTTCCATAGGATGGTGATTCCATATCCTGAAGGTATGTGCCCAGAAGAGAAATAGTGGTCTCATATGATAGTTTCATTTTCAATTTCTTTACAAATTTCCATGTTGTTTTTCTTAAAAACTATGCCAATCTATATTCTTACCAAAAGTATAAAAGGGTTACCTTTTATTCACACCCATCCCAATGTTGTTTTTTTTTTTTTTATGGCGGTACTGGGGATGGAACCCAGGGGCATTCAGTTTCCAAGCTACACCACCAGCCCTATTTTTTATTCTTAATTTTGAAACAGGGTCTCACTGAATTGCAAAAGATCTCACTAAGTAGCTGAAGCTGTCCATGAACCACGATCCTCCTGTCTCAGCCTCCCAAATGCTGGGATTACAAGTGTGCACAACCATGCACGGCTTCATGCCAATGTTTTTATCACTTAATTTTTTTTGGTATTAGCCACCAATCAGGTATGAGGTGATAATCTCATAGTTTTAATTTGCATTTCCCTGATGATTGATGTAGTGTTGAGAATCTTTTAGTATATACTGAAGGGCCACTCGCATCTTCTTTGGAGAAATGTTTGCTCAGATCTTTGTTCATCTTTTAATAGAGTTATTTATTATTCTGCTTTTGAATTATAAAAGTTCTATAAATTTTGGATGTTGACCCCTTATCAGATATGTAGTGTGCAAATATTTTTCCCAGCCTATAGATTACTTTTACATTTTTTGTTAATTTTTTCCTTTGTTTTGTCAAACCATTTTAGTTTAATGTGGTCCCATTTATTTATTTTTATTTTTGTAGTCTAACTTTCACTGTGGGAATTTTTTTTAATAATCTAATAAGCCTGAATGAGAATTGGTTCATTTACAAACAGTCTTGCATGGAGCTTTACATGAAAGTTAAAGTTAACAGTAATTAACATAATATTAACTTATTAGTTAATAAAAAACACTATTCTCCATGAATCATGAAGATATTAGCATATATTAAAATATCCAACTAAAAAGTGTTTCACAGCTATAATCCTAGTACTTATAAGGCTGAGACAGGAGGATTGCAAGTTCATGGACAGCCTCAGATACTTAGTGAGGTCCTCTGCAACTTAGTGAGACCCTGTTTTAAAATAAAGAATAACTGGGCATGGTGGCACACACTTGTAATCCCAGCATTTGGGAGGCTGAACCAGGAGGATAGCAGTGCATGGACAGCCTCAGCTACTTAGTGATGACCTCTGCAACTCAGTGACACCCTGTTTCAAAATTAAGAATAAAAAATAGGGCTGGGGGTGGAGCTCAGAGGTAAAATGACCCTGGGTTCCATCCCCAGTACCGTAAAAAGAAAAGAAAAAGGAGAGAGCTGGACATACAATGGTGTACACTTATGTTCTCAGCTCCTCAGGAGGCTGGGGCAGAATGATCACAGATTCAAGGCTAGCCTGGGCAACTTAGTGGGACCCTATCTCAAAATTAAAAAACCAAATGGGAGGTGGAAGGTTGAAAATAGAGTTAGGGAGTTTAGGAGGGAGGCAAAAACACCAACCGGGTTATCAGAGACCGCTGCTTTATTTGGACCTGGCCCCTCCGGAGAGTCAGCTGACTGTGGGGGAAGAGACCATTGGGCCACACACCTGAAGAGTTGCACATAGTCCTGATTGGACAGCTGAGTCACGTGGTGGATCCGAGGCATTGATGTTTGATAGACATGCTGATTCTCTTGCAACATCTATAGTCTCGTGATGTTTGGAATCTCGAGGCACCTGGATTCTCATGATATCTCTGCTTCTGGCTTCCGGGGTTCCGCCTCCTGTTCCCACTGCGAGATCATGTGAGGGAGGGACCCAACTTATCAGGAGGGAGATGTAGCTCAGTTGGCAGTGTGCCCCTAGGTTAAATCCTTGTATCCCCATACAGAAAAAAAGAACACAGATGCATAAAAACAATACAGGTGATTGTTGACTTAAATCCTGATAAACCCATCTTGAAATCTTGTGATCTGAAGTGTACCTACCATACCTAGCTGTCAAACATACTAGCTTAGCAACACAGTACACCACAGAATACCACTTGCTTTCCTTCTTGATTGGCCAACCAAGAGCCAGAAACCACAAAGAATGGTGATTCCATATCCTGAAGGAACCACACTTGCTGCCACTGCCCGGCATCATGGGACTATCATAGTAAAACACTGTACATCACTAGTCTGAGAATGAGTAAGATTTGAACCCTGGAGAACAGTTTTGCACCATCACAAGGTTGAAAAATCATTAGCCAAGCCATCCTAAGCCTGGGACTTTCTACAATCACAGGTGATATGATCAAACACAAGAGAAAACTCTTGTGGGGCAGGAATAACTCTGCTGGAGGATGGTGACGATGAGGCATGTGTGTGTATGTGTGTGTGTGTGAGAGAGAGAGAGAGAGAGAGAGAGAGAGAGAGAGAGAGAAGAGAGAGAGAGAGAGAGAGAGAGAGAGAGAGAAGAGAGAAGAGAGAGAGAGAGAGAAAAGAGAGTGAGTGAGAGAGAGAGAGAGAGAGAGAGAGAGAGAGAGAGAGAGAGATAGTTCAGAGAAAGGAGATACCTGCTGCAGAAAGTTTCCTGATTGGAGGAGAGCTGAGAAGGGAACAGGAGAGTATTCTGGGCAGAGGGAAAACAAGAAAAGGGTACAGTATAAACACAGATAATGTGTGTGAATACCCGAACTAAAACAGTGTCAAGGAGAAGCTGATAGGGATGAATTAGCAATGAGTTGAATGTAAAATTGAGCACCTCAGCAATCTGATTTAGAAACTTCCAGAAAGGTTGCCAAAGATGAGACTTTCTGATGGTTCAAAATAATTTTGATGATTTTCTTTTTCACAGATCACCTGATTGGAAGCAAGTCAGTTTTAATAAATACTATATGGACATAATCTGGTTCCACATGAATATTACATATATTCATAGCCCATAGCCTGTGGCTATGATTTCAAGTATTTTGCTCTTTGTACATAAAAATAAACTGAGGGAAAAATAAGAAAATAATATATATTTGGTGTGCATGAAAGAAAAAAAAAACCCTGGCTTTTGCACTCCTCTTTATACCTCTTTTCTGTCTAAAGGAAGGAGTTACTTAGTTACCTACCACTGCTTATGCAGAAAAGCCTTTCTGGCCTTGCCTGGTAAATGACCAAGCAACAAACCACCTTGTTCATTCTTTCTATCAACATGTTCTAAGATGCCTGGAACCAGGGAGGCAGGAATCAAGAAGTGATCCTTATCCACAAGAGAGATGGAAACAGATGCTCTTACTCGAGAGTGATGAGCACTTTATTAGATGTGGAACCAGAGTCCTGAGAGAATGCAGAGACATGAGCTGACTGCCTGGCAGCAACAGGAGAACCTTTGCAAGGGCCTGAGCAGAAGCTTTGGAGTTTCTGAAGACTGGCGAGCAGAAGGGATGGATGTGATGGCATTTAAGAGGCAGGGAACTGGGGGCAATTATATTATTATTACTAGTTGATTGTTCCATCTCTGTATGCTAGGTTTATATTTTCTGCCTCAACTAAGGTCAGATTTGGTCATGTGACTTGCTTGTGCCAATTAAATGTTAAGAGAAGTGTTTTGTGCCACTTGGGAGCAAAACCTTTAAGATCTATCATGGCATTCTAATGTTACTCTTTTCTCTTTGTTGTTGGAGAAAACCATTTCCAAAAAGGGACTGCTCCGCTTTGCTCCCAGAATAAAGACTCTTGGAATGGAGCTGAGGCAAATCTGAAGCTCATATGTAATACCAGTAAGAAGTAAGCCTGGTTTGTTAAAATCCACTGAGACATGGGGAACATTGTTATAGCAGCATACCTTAGGAAAGCTGACTAACACCTATGTAATGGAAAGGGATGGAGCTAGGAAAGGTCCGGAGTGTTTGAGCAATGCTGAGGAGTACACCATGGCCCAGAGTGCGGACTTGGTGGCTAGAGACTAGGCATCCAGGAATGAGCCAGAAATGTAGCTCTGGAACTGATTTTTCAAGTCTTAAATATTCTTGTAAAAAAAAGTTTAACTTAAATGTTTAAAAAGCCAGTGGAATCTAAGGAGTGATATGATTATGTTTGTTTCTTCAGAAGATAATTTTTAATAAGAATGAAAGAGACTAATACCAGTAAAATCAGTTTAAAAAGTTGTTGTCATATTAGTAACTACCCTTTATAGTGCACATAGAATATGCCAGACATTTTGCATATACTCATCAAAAAATCCTATCAACAAACTCAGATGGTAGATATTGTAATGATTTCTTTTTTAATAGCTGGGAAAACTGAGGCCTGGAGAGTTTAACTAACTTGGTGAAGCCTCACCATGAGTGGGAGAGACAGAACTCCACCTCCTCACTATCACACCACATTCTCATGATCCCAGCAAATGGTTTCACCCCCTGAACAAAGGCAATGTGTGCAGATCAAGGAGAAAGCCTTCAGCCTCTCATTTCTGAGGTTGTGCAGGCTGAATGTGGGCCTGAGGGGGGCTCCAGGGACATGAAATGGAGGGGCCAAAGATAATGCCCCATTTTTCAGCTTGAGAGGCAGAAGAGGTGGTGTAATCATAAGTGCAAATGGGGATGCAAGAAGAGTGAGTTAAGGGAGGAAAATGAAGATTTGTGTTTGGAATACACTAATTTTGGGGCAGATGTGATGCACTAGGATGAGCTGACCCAGAGGCAATTAGATATGGTCCTGATGCTCAGAGGCAGTGTGGGGTGAAGACAGATCCTGGGGGAGGTGGGGAGAGAAGGCCAGAGAATGGATTCATTCACTATGGCACAAACAGAGAGCTGAGAAGACTGTCAGGGGCAAAACTCCCACTATCTAGGGAGTGGATCTGGAAGTAGAGTCTAGGAAACTTTGACTTGAGAGGCAGTGGTAAAGGAGAGGAGGGAGACAGAGAAGAGAAGATGAGTTTCTGAGAAGATGACTTAAAACTGGAAGGATCCAGCCAGGTGTGGCGACACACACCTGTAGTCCCTGTGCTTGGGAGGCTGAGACTGAAGGATCAAAGGTTCGAGGACAGTGCTTGGTAAATTAGCTAAATCCTGTATATAAATAAAATAAATAAAATAGGGTGGGGAGTGTAGCTCAGAAGTAGAATGCCCCCAAGGTTCAATCTCCAGTGCCACAAGGAAAGAAAGAAAAACAAAAAGAAAGAAGAAAAAGAAAAAGAAAGAAAGCCTAGAAGAATTGAGAGGTGTTCAGGACCACCCTGTGGCATGCTGGCCCCAGCCAGATTGACTGATGGGGAGCCTGCACTGACATAGTAGCATAAACTTTATGCACCGTGAGCATCTAGTGGAGGAGGCACGCAGATGAGTTTGGGTGGTAGTAGAGTAAAAGCAGTAAAAGCTTCTCCAGTGGTGCCTGTACAGACTACACAGAGTATTTTTGTAACTATGAACATTTAAAATCACAGGTTTATGAGCCAGGTGTGGTGGCACAGGCTTGTAATCCCAGCATTCGGGAGGCTGAGACAGGAGGACTGTGGCTCGAGGACAACCTCAGCTACTACTTAGTGACGCCCTTTGCAACTCATTGAGACCCTGTTTCAAAATAAAGAATAAAAAATAGGGCTAGGGGTATAGCTCGGAGGTAAAATGCCCTGGGTTTCATCTTTTCATCCTCAGTACTGAGAGAAAAAAAATTACAGATTCTCATAAATGGAAAAAAAAAAAAACAGGTCCATTGCTTTAATTTACAGGAATTGCCTAATTCCAAACATGGTAATAAAAAGGATCTAAAAGCAAAATCTTTTCTGGAACACTCCCCTACCTGGAAGAACTGGCTTTTCAGAGTCACCTCTTTCATGCTCTCCATTAACACTATTAAATTTCAACTGCCTATAACTAGTTAGAATAATATTAAAGACATTTGCATGGAGTTCCCCAGGCTTTTAGGAAGGCTTATTAGAATACCAAATTTTTTCACATATAAATAGCTCAAAGCTACACATAATTTATTACAGACTATTCCACTGGGGATGTCCTACATACCTGAATCATAATAGCTAAAAAAAGTGTTATTTTGCCTGTTATGCAAATGACTTGCTTGGCTAGGACAGCTCAAATTGAGGTGTGTTGAAGTGGTGTGTGAAAAGTATTTCATGGAAATAAAACTTGAAGACTAGAGGTTACACTATCTTAATTTTCTTTTTTCCCATTTTAGGACTCTGAGAGTCTTTATGTTGGTTAAAAAACATAGCTCCCAAGATAAGTACACTATGTAGTAGGTCCTAAGCTCACCTGACCATGGATTCTCCTCCCGCCTTTTTTGCGGTACTTGGGATTGAACCCACAGGCATTCTACCTCCGAGCTCAATTCCCAGACCTAATTTTTTATTCTTTATTTTGAAACAGGGTCTCACTAAGTTGCAGAGGGACTCACTAAGTTGCTGAGGCTGGCCGTGAACCTGTGAGCCTCCTGTCTCAGCCTCCCAAGTACTAGGATTACAAGCATGTGCCACCACACCTGCTACAGATTCCCCTCTTAATTTTTACTTAACATACTTCATCAAACATCCTATGTGGTAGATTATATTTCTGTCCTAAACATTTGCTACTCCTCTGTTATACCTTTTCTGTAGATGTATTATCCTTCCTACTCCACTGCACATAGGACCGGCCGTCTGACCTGCTGTGGTCAGTGTAAGTGGCTGTAGGTAACCTGGGTCATTTCTGAGCAGTCATGTCAAGAGCTGGCTATTGACCACCTATTCTTTTTACTCTCTGCTATAAGACCATCTACCTTTCAGAAAGGGTTGCTCTGGCATCCTAGAGTGTCCTCTGTTGGAAATGTAAATGGTAAGAATAAACATTGGAAGTTGTAAGCCATTAATATTTGAGTCATTTATTATCAGGCTAACTTAGCAAAGCTGACTAATTCATACCAGGTATAAATTGCCTGAATCTTTACATTTTACAGTTGTACTTTTTCTGTCAAAATCTTTGAAATCATGAAATGTTCTTAGAATTTTTCGTTGGGTTAGGACTGTAACACTTGAAGGTAAACTGAATAAAAAAGAAAAATATGTGTACATAAAACTTGACTTAAAGCAATGATGTGTAAACTCTTAGGTACCCAGAAGTTACCTGGTACTTTGTCAAAAATAGATATTCTTAGGCCCAATCCTCAAGTATTGTGATTCTGAGGGCCTGGAGTGGGTCCACAGAATCTGAATTTTAAGCCTGATATTGCCAATCAATAGAAATATTACCAGCCAGGTACGGTAGCGCATTCTTGTAATCCCAGTACTTGTGAGGCAGAAGGATCATGGTTTCCCGGCTAGCCTCAGCTACTTAGTGAGGTCCTCTGCAACTTAGTGAGACCCTCTTTCAAAATAGACAATAAAAAATAGGGCAGGGGGGAGGATAGCTTGGAGGTAGAATGCTCCTGGGTTCAATCTCCAGTACTGAAAAAAAAAAAAAAAAAGATAAAAAGAAATGCTGCCAATGCAGGTGGCTCTTCAACAACAACTCAGGAAATGTTTCTCAGAAGTTAAGCATCTGATTAATAGCCATTTGACAATATCCATTTAAATAAATCCCATTTCAATATAAGGAAGCATCATGTAGAGTCCTCTTTTTTTTTTTTTTTTTTTTTTTGCGGGTCTGGGGATGGAACCCAGGGGCATTTGACCTCTGAGCTACACCCCCTGCCCTATTTTTTATTCTTTATTTTGAAACCGGGTCTCACTGAGTTGCAGAGGGCCTCACTAAGTAGCTGAGGCTGTCCGCGAACCGCGATCCTCCAGGTCTCAGCCTCCTGAATGCTGGGATTACAAGCGTGTGCCACCACGCCCAGCTTAGAGTCTTCTTTTGAATCACCAAAGACATGTATGAAATCAATTTAGTTACTTTTCAGCTTATATTTATTATATTTTAGTGCAAAAGATTTAATGCACAAAATTGAGACTTTCAGGCCTGAATGCCTAACTTATTATTATTATTTTTAATGGCTATAAGTGGTCCTTAGCTCTTTTGAAAAAAATCTATCTGCTTTTAAAAACTAAGTTCTGGCTGGGCATGGTGGCACACGCTTGTAATCCCCGTGCTTGGGAGGCGGAGACAGGAGGATCGCGCAGGTTCGAAGCCAGCCGCGCTGGCATAAGAGACCCGGTTTCTAAATAAAAATATAAAAATGTGTCTGGGAGTGTAGCCCAGAGGTAGAAGGGCTTCCAGGAACCCCAGTACCACCAAAAAAAAAAAAAAAAAAAAAAAAAAAAAAAAAAAAAAACGTAAGTTCTGGAGTCAGTGAAGATCAAGAGTTATTGTGGTTGCAAGCAAAAGAAACCCAGTTCCATCTGCCTTAAGCAAAAACAAATGTATTGGTTACACAACTAAAACATCCTTGGTTTGTGAGAAAAGGAAATTTAGTTCCTGGTGAAGTGGGCCAGGCAAGCAAGAACAAGACCTGCCTTTGGGAAGATGTCTGGGAGTGAGAGATACTGTTGAAAAGTGGGCAGGTGAGGGTGGTGTGCAGGTTCTTGTCCAGAGAAGACCAGGAAGACAAGGCACTACCTGGACAGGCTGGGGACAGGTGAAGGGCAGTGTAGGCATGTGATCTGCAGCAGGGAGGTTTGGCAAGGTAAGTGTGATCACTGGAATCGTGACAGCTGGGGAGGGAATGAGCGAGGAAGTAAGAAGTTGGGAGTACTGGCCAACAGAAAACAGGGCTTCACTTGAGCCGGGCGTGGTGGCACATGCTTGTAATCCCTGCGCTTAGGAGGCTGAGACAGGAGGATCGCACAGGTTCGAAGCCAGCCTCAGCTACTTAGTGAGGCTCACAGCAACTTAGTGAGACCCTGTTTCCAAATAAAGTATAAAATAGGTCTGGGAGTATAGCCTAGAGGTAGAAAGCCTCTGGGTTCCACCCCAGTATCACCAAAAAAAAAAAAAAAAAAGAAAGAAAAAAAAAGAAAAGAAAAAGAAAAAGAAAACAGGGCTTCACTTCTAGCTGGATCTAGATACATAAATATGGTTTCAAACATCTATTTCTTTCCACCTCTTGGCTCCGCCTTCTTTTATATGAGCCTCATTCTTGGCAGACTCTTCCATGAGGAGCAAGACAGCCCTCATGGAAGAAGGAACTCTAGTTTGGAAATCCCCAAACTGGATCAAGAGTAACCTCAACCTAGTTACTGAAGCCAGAGATGCTCCATTTAACCAGGACAGGGCCATGTGTTCATCTATGAAGACAGAAGTGAGGTTATAGTGACGTGAGTCAGAAAGGCTTCCCCAAAGGAAAACTGGAGTGCCATTGCTAGCAGGGCTTGGAAGGACCTCCCAAAACTCATGTGTTGTAAACCTAACTTCCAAATTCACATGCTCCTTATGTTTGGAGGTGAGCCTTTGGAAGGTAAGATTAGATGAGGTCATAAAGATGGGGTCCTTGTGATGGTATGGTGGCTTTATAAGAGGAAGAAGAGAGAGCCGGGCTAGCACATTTGCTGTTTGGCCAAGTGATGCCCTCTGCTGTGTTATGACGTGGCAAGAAGGGCCTCATCAGATGCCTGGCAGAAGTGGGCGCCATGCTCTTGGACTTCCCAGCCTCCGGGACCAAATAAACATCTCTTCTTTATAAATAGCCCAGTCTTGATATTTTGTTATAACAACAGAAAATGGACTAAAATGAGAGTAACAAAGAAAAGTCATTATGGTATTCCTCCATCACAGACTTGACAATACTTCTATCTGGATCAGCAATCAGACAGAGGAGAACGCACGTATATTGGATTTTTAAAAAAGATATTCTTCTCTAAAATGAATAAAACAATTTTATTCCAAAAATATTTGAATAAAATAATCTCTAATTACTTGGGGGAACATATCAGAGAGGAATACAATAGTATAAACTGCAGTGAAGTCTGATTGTAGCCATAGAAACCTGGTTTGTTTGTTTGTTTGTTTTTCAGTACTGGGGATGGATCCCAGGGACATTCTACTTCCAAGCTACATCCTCAGCCCTATATTTTATTCTTTACTTTAAAACAGTGTCTTACTAAGTTGCAGAGGGCCTCACTGAGTAGCTGAGGCTGGCCATGGACCTCCTGTCTCAGCCTCCCTAGTACTAAGATTACAAGTGTGTGCCACCACACCTGGCTCGGAACCTGTATTTTTTATTTCAAGGTTGTTAATAAAATTTCCCCACCAGATATGTTGAACTTACATACCTATTAACATTGCTTGGAAGCCAGATTTTCTGCAGATGCGTAAAGGTTGAGGAGAAAAATGCTGGCAACCTCTCGTCCCTTTAAGCCAATTACTAAAAGTCAGGACCAGGGCCATTTGCTACAAAGAGTGCTCAAAATATCCCTGAGAAAGGCAGTTCAGTGTTTATGAAGATCTCTATTGACTCTCAGGACTTTAAATCAATATGCTTTGTATCAAATCTCTTTAGAGAAAAGGTTTCTGATTCTGTTGTGCCTTTCTAAAATGACTCATATTTTCTCTTATTTATCATCATAGAATGATGTTAGGGTAAAGAAGTTTAAAGTAAAGTTGTTTTTCCTTCTACCCAAATAAGTTTTCTTGTGTTTGTGGTCCCTGGTAGGATTAGTCTCTCTTTTTAGCATTTTTGTTTTTATATTGCACTGGTATGGCACCTTGCACACCAAAAGTATTCAGCGAATATTCACCAGTTAATGATTCAGTACCAGATAAAGACATTTTTCAGTATTCTATAATTCAGGGAAGCACTATACAGTCATTCTTGAGACAAATTAGAACAGCTTTGTCAAGATCAAAATATTTGGTTATTTTACCCAGAGACATGGAAAATTCCAAAAATTATATTTTTAAAAGAGTAGCTTATTTTAAAATGATTTTAAATTTTAGTTGACACATAAAAATTGTACATATTTATAAAGTACCATGTGAAAATTTGATTCATAAATATGTAATGTGTCCTATTTAAAAATAGACAAATGATTTAAACAATTCTCAACAGAAGATATTTATTTATTTATTTATTTATTTATTTATTTATTTATTTATTGGTGGTACTGGGAGTGGAACCCAGGAGCTTTCTACCTCCGGGCTATATTCCCAGACCTATTTTATATATTTTTTTTGAAACAGGGTCTCACTAAGTTGCTGAGAGCCTCACTAAGTAGCTAAGGCTGGCTTCAAACCTGTGCGATCCTCCTGTCTCAGCCTCCCAAGCTCTGGGATTACAAGCGTGCACCACCACCCTGGGCAAAAGAAGATCTATAAATGGCCAACAAGTATATGAAAAAATGTTCAATGTCCCTAATCATCAGGGACATGCAAATTAAAACCACAACAAGATTATCATCCAAAAGACAAAATAATAATAATAACAACAATAATAACAACTCATAATAATAACACATGTTGGCTAAGATGTAGAGAAAGAGAATCTCTTATATACTGTTGGTAGGAATGTAAATTAGTACAGCCATTATGGAGAACAGTGTGGTTGCTTTTGTTTTTAATCAAAGCCTAACAGCTATTTTAGTTGTTTAGGCTCTTAATAAAAAGTGGAGCAAAACTGAGGCTTATTTAGAAAGATAATTAAACTCTAGATAGTTATGGTTTATAGCTTGGGCACTAGAGTTTTAACATCTGTCTGTCCAGAGAACTAGCTTGAATGGTTATAATCATGCATATCAAGCCATCTATATCCTTTCTCATTTCACAATTTATCTTCTGCAGGGTTGATATGGTAATGAGTATATTTATCATTTTCAGACATTGTAGAAAACATTGCCAAGCCAGCCAGGAAGCCGGGTCCATCTGCCCCCTCCAGCTGACTGGCCCATGAAGGTGATAAATGGCTGTCATCCTGCATAAGCATTGAAAGACTGAAAAGTTCAAGGACATGGAGTGCTTATCTGTCAGCCTCTTTTTTAAGTTGCTTGTAGAAAAGCTATTAGAATTCAGAACGGAAAAAGAGGAGAGGAAGGAGAGGCAATTGGTTGAAAAACATGTCCAGAAACTAAATCCATATAGTGTTCAACTGGTGTCTTTGAATGCTTTGAGCTTTTTTGTGTGGGTGTGGGGATGGAACCTAGGGACATTTGACCTCTGAGCTACAACCCCTGCCCTATTTTGTATTCTTTATTTTGAAACAGAGTCTCACTAAGTTGCAGAGGGCCTCAACTAAGTAGCTGAGGGTGGTCATGAACCTTCTGTCTCAGCCTCCCGAATGCTGGGATTACAAGTGTGTGTCACCATGCCAGGCTGCTTTGAGCTTTTCCTGAAATTCTTATAACCTTGAGTATCTGTTTATGTCAACACTGTCAGTTCAGATAATTGATTCCACTGACAGCTTGATAAGTGATTTGCAAGTTTATCTCAGACAAATGCACTATAATTCAATAAATGGCTTTGCTTATGTGAGCACTTTGGGGCGATGTTCATAGATCTTTTTCCAGTTAAAATTTTAGTTTTCAGGGGGCTGTTTTATTAAGTTTCACAAGTTTGTATTTTGGGTTCAACCCCTTCTCCCAACAGGCACACACAGTACAAGGTAGAAATTGTGTGTTCTTGGTTACATTACTTTTTTCTTATCAAAGGCAACTAACTACTGAATACAGACAGATAAGTCTCTGCCAATATTGTAGTGATACATGCCAAATAAATCATCTAATGTCACATTAGCACATTAAAAATGATGGGCAAGCGGGATATGGTGACGCGCACACTTGTAATCTCTGTACTTGGGAGGCTGAGACAGGAGGATCACAGGTTTGTGGTCAGCCTCAGCTACTTAGTGAGGTCCTCTGCAACTTAGTGAGACCCTGTTTTAAAATAAAGAATTAAAAAATCTGGCTGTGGTGTAGCTCAGAATCCCCAGCACCACACACACAAAATGTTTGGCAAACTGGGTGTGGTGGTGCATGCCTATAATCCCAGTGCTTGAGAGACTGAAACTGGAGAATTGCAGGTTTAAGGTCAGCCAGGGCAATTTAACAAGCCCCTCAGCATTTTAGTAAGACCCTGCTTCAAAACAAACAAACAAATGGCTGGGCGTGGTGGCTTGTAATCTCAGCATTTGGGAGGCTGAGACAGGAGGATCAGGGCTCACAGACAGCCTCTGCTACTTAGTGAGGCCCTCCTCAATTCAGTGAGAACTTGTTTCAAAATAAAGAATAAAAAATAGGGCTCGGGGTGTAGCTTAAAGGGAGAATGCCCTTGGGTTCCATCCCCAGTACCACAAAAACAAACAAACAACAAAAATAAGATAAACAGGGTCAAGAATGTAGCTCAGAGGTAGAACTCCTCTGGGTTCAATAGAAAGAAAAAACACTAATGTCCAGCTTGGACTCTGAGCCTCCTTTGACTGGAAGCCCCGTGGCTTGTTGGCTCTGGCCACTTAGAATTCTTGGAGTGTTGAACCATGTCAGGCTCCTTACAGCTAAAGGGAAGGAAGAAAATTTAAGCAAGCCTTTAGGGGAAAGATGGTTTCTTGGTAGATAGACAAATAAAAGGGTGATGTAATCTTTCTATTCCAAGGTGTTGACAAGTGAAAGTTGTGGCGCTGGGGATGTAAGCAGGTCAAGTTAGAAGTGGAGAGCTGGAAGGACTGTGTCCTTGGTGTGCCAGTATTGGGAATGGCCTAGGAAGATTCGAGAAAGCTCTGATTATTAATATATTTCAAAAATAATTGTGTCAAAATGGCGGCAGACCTGGAGAGAGAAAGGCTTGGTTTTGGTCAGGAAACAAACAGCTATTGAAACTTAGAACTAGGCCTTTCTCTATGATTGGATAAGCTAGCTAAGATGGTAGGAGGGGTTGACCTTCATGAAAGGAGACACCTTGCCACACCTTGCTGGGGGAGGTACCTTACAGGGTTAAGGGGAGGTACCTTACAGGGACGTCAGTCACTACGTCAGAATTATGTAAACAAGATGGAAGTCATGGGTATAAAAGTACTGTCCACGTGCGATCCCTTTGGTGTATTCATTTCGAGTCACCACCCATGCCACTTTGGCATGGGGCTGTATTTCTAGTTTCTGTATTTCTATCTTTCTAATAAACTTCTTTAAATCTTCAGCAACTGTCCAAGCTATGCATATTTATTCTTAGCTTAGGACAAGAACCCGCAGTAATTTTCTGTTTTTGGTCATTTTGGATTTTGTTATGGGTTGGGGGAAATTGTGTCCGGGACCCTCGCAGGGGTCCTGGGTGATAAGTTGGGTCCTGCACTCATGTGACTTTGTGTCACATGACCTCTGCAGGGCAAGGGAGGGGCCGAAACACCCCCCCCCCAGAATTGGGCGTTCCCGCGAGTAAACCCCCATCTCGCGAGATGCATACCTTGAAAAGGAGAGCCTGCATCCTCTAGCTTCAGACAGGCGCACGGGCCCCACGGTGCCTCGCCCTGATCCCCGGGAGAGCCGTGCCATTAAAACTTTACATGCCATGTGTATCGGACCTCTCTCGTGTTTTTCACACTCTGCCGTACTCACATTATTATTTTTTTTTTACTAGCATAATTTTTTATTTTACTTATCATTTGGTGCGTTGGCCGGGAAAATAAATGGAAGCTGATGGGGGAGAGCATTTGGAGGGATACCAGACCGCTTATAAAATTTCCTAACTATTCCTGGGGCACCGCAACCCATTTCCCAACTCGTATCAAGACAGACAGGCTCTCAGGGCATCTGCTAGTATAAAGGTTCGACTTCCCATAATTGGTTCGCGGGCGGAAATGAAGAACAGGAAATGGGCATCCCCAATTTCCCTGCCCATTCGGAGGATAAGAGATAGGGAGGTTAAGAGATAGGTAAGAACGTCTTCATCCCTTCTCAACACCGGAGGATGACCTGGTCGTCCTGAGGGTGGTCCCAGTGGACCAGGGAACAATGGGTCACCAAGCGCTTGGATTTTGAGGTCCCAGTGGACCGGAAGACCCAAGTTCGGAACCCGCTAACCAAGGGAAGGAGGCAGTTTACCGGGGAACAGTTTCCCAAACCATATTCTCCCAATCCGTAACACTTGGGGGGGGTGGAGAGGATGGCAGGGGAGGGGAGAGAGCAGAGGGCCACTGGACTGTGGATGGGAAGCGGCATTCCAACATGTCATCCGCACCAGGAAGGTTAACGTGAAGTGGCAAATGTGGCTGCAGGTGTGCTCAGTGCGCCCATGGAGTGGTGGGGAGGAGTAAGTGGGCAGAGCCAAGAGCGCTCGTCATCTGTGGTCAAGAGGGAAACTCATCATGGGGGTGAAGGTTCCAAAGAAAGCAGCAAGAAGAAGCTCAATGATGGAATTCTGAAGCCACCCAGTAACAACTGTGGCCTCGGTCGCAGAGGAGAGAGGGAAGGGCACCCATGCCATGGATGGCCTCCTGTGGGCCCGCCAGACCCTGACTGGACTCTACAACTTACTCATTTATTCGGCAACTCTTTCCTGGGTACCTATTATGTGTCAGGCACTGTTCTCAGCTCTATAGACAGAGCAGGAAAGACACCCGGGTCCCTGTCCCCCCAGATTGTATGTTCTCACAGGGGAGCCAGACATCACATAAAATAAATGCAATTTATACTGGATCAGAAAGTAATAGGTGCTCTTGGAAAAAACCATTGAGCTCAGCAGAGGGATAGGAAGTGTGCAGAATTAAAATATTAGAGAGCCCAAGGAATGGCTCACTAAGAAGGTGGTGTTTGGGCAAGTTCTTGAGGGAGGTGAGGGAGGGTGCCCTGTGGACACTAGGAGAGGGAACAGCCCAGGCAGAGGGGGTGGCAGGTGCAGAAGATGTGAGTAAGCACCTGCCTGGAGCATTCAGAGAACAGCCGGGAAGCCAGAATGGCCGGATCCCAGCGAGGGAGGGCTAGGCTAGGGCATGCCAGGAGAAGTGGATCAGGGACGGAGCAGGAAATCATCCAAGCCCTTTTAGGCCAGTTGCCGCTATTGTTATTGTTGTTGTTGTTGTTGTTGTTGTTTTTGTTATTGTTATTGTTGTTGTTGTTATTGTTATTGTTGTTATTGTTGTTGTTGTTGGTGGTGGTGGTGGTGGTGGTGGTGTGTGTGTGTGTATGTGTGTGCACATTACGGGGAAATGAACAAAAGAGCATTCTACCTTCAAGCTCCCACTCTCACCCCCCCCCTTTTTTTTTACATTTTCTCTTACTCCCAGCACTTTTTATTTTTTGTTTTGAAACAGAGTCTCTGCTAGTTTGCCAAGAGTCTTGCTCCATTGCTGAGACTGTCCTCCAACTAGAAATCCGCCTGTCTCAGCCTCCCATGTACTGAGATTATAGGCATGTGCCACCATGCCCAGTTTAGGCCAATAGTCAACAAGGGTCAATTTGTTCTCCTGGGAAGATATTTTTGGTTGTTACAACTGGGGACTACTGTCAGTGCTAGTGGCATCTAGTGGGTGGAGTCTAGAGATGCAGCTAAGCATAGCGCAGAGCTCAGGCAGCCCCCACTCAACCCAAATTATCAGCTGCAGATGTCAACAGTGCCCAGGTTATGAAACCTGGGTGGGTAAGAACTTTGGTTCTTATCTGAAGGAAATCAGAAGGCATGGTCAGATTTTATTTTTATTTTTATTTTTTGTGGTACTGGGGGTGGAACGCAGGGGCTTTTCTCCCTCTGGGCTATACTCCCAGACCTATTTTATACTTTATTTGGAAACAGGGTCTCACTAAGTTTCTGAGAGCCTAAGTTGCTGAGGCTGGCTTCGAACCTGTGTGCTCCTCCTGTCTCAGCCTCCCAAATGCTGGGATTACAAGCGTGCGCCACCACGTCCAGCTTCATGGTCAGTTTTTAAACAAAGAAAGAAACCGTAAGTTACATTTTAAGCAGGATTTTTCTGTATATTACATTGATCATACACCACTCAGGAGCAAGAAAGAAGCAGAGAGAATGGTGAGCAGATTGCATCAATAGACAAGAAATGATGGAGACTGAAAACAGCAGGAGGGTCTTCAGCGCTCACGACTGCAGATTCCATTCTATCATCCCTCAAGTGAAGATGAGAAAACAGAGGCTTAGGGAAGAGCTTCACCAAGTCACGTGGCCAATCAAGCCATGGCGTTGGGCAGGGCACCAGGCGGGGCTCTCTCCTCTGCTTACATACCCTTCCCCATCCCTTCCCTCTATACATGCCTTATCCACTGAAGTGAAAACCCAGTGACACGGATACCAAACCAGCCCAGAAAGATGAAAAGAACACGCTTCACAAGGTTGCTTTCCAGACCTAGCAGTCAGAGCTAAACTGATTTGAGACTGGATCACCTCAGTGAGCAAAATACATTGCTGTTTTTTGTTTGTTGTTTGGTTGGTACTGGGGATTGAACCCAGAGATATTCTACCTCTGACCTATACCCCCAGATCTATTTTATTTTTTATTTTGAAACACGGTCTTGCTATGTTGTTAAGACTGGCCTTGAACCTGCAATCCTCCTGTCTGAGCCTCCCACATACCAGGATTACAGGTGTATGCCACCATGCCTGGCTCCAAATCTATCTTTTTAATGTCTCCTAAGAGCTGGGAATGGTGGCACATACCCGTAATCCCAGAACTTCAGAGGCTGATACAGGAGGATTGCAGGTTCAAGGGCAGACTCCGCAATGTAGCAAGACTCTTAGCAACCTAAGGAGGTCCTGTTTCAAAATAAAAAATTAAAAAGGGACTGAGGTTGTAGCTGAGGGGTAGAAAGCCCCTGGGTGTTCAATTCCTAGTTAGTCTGTCTGTCTGTCTCTCTCTCTTTCTCTCCCATAAAGACGGGATCGATCGCAGAACCCAGAACAAGGGCAGACCTGTATGAGGAGGCCACTAGATCCTGCTGTTATAGAGAAGATAAGCAAGAGGCATGGCGTCCAGTGCATTTTCTCAATCAATACACTTGTAATATATTTGTTAATTTGTGTCCACGCCCACAGCACACTTAGGTGGCCTCTGTGGGTGGAGCAGAGCCACCAGTGGGTCCCTGGGGGTCCATGCTGAGCAGGCCTGTGCTCCTATGTCACAATTGAGACGTTAATCGATTCAGAGTGGGCTCTTTACATGTAAAGGAAACTCCCATCTGGGCAAGTGAAATCGAACTTTAAACTTTTTGGTAACTGAATTATAATTGGGCCTTTATATCTGTGGTTTCTATATCTGTGGATTAACCAATTGCTGATCATAAATACTTGGGGAAAAATGTGTATAAATTAAACATGTACAGATCAAACATGTACAGATTTTTTGGGGGGGTAATTATTCCCTAAATAATACAGTATAGTAATTATTTAGGTAACATTTGCATTGTATTGGGTAATCTAGAGATAATTTAAGGTATACAGGTTGTTGTGCATAAGTTATATGCAAATTGTATGTCATTTTATATAAGGAACTGTGTCCAGGATTTTGGAATATGTGGGAGGTCCCAGAACCCATCTTCCTTGGATACCAAGGGGTGACTATCTATATCTCTGTTGGGTATATGTCTAGGAGTAAAATAGCAAGATTGTCTTGAAGAATAAAGGTAGCTTATTATATTAGGAGTGAGATGGTGTGTACAGATATGATAGGGAAGGTTTGGATTGGTTCAAGGACAGAATAAAAAAAAAATCAGAGCTCAGAGTAGATAAAGCTGTAACATGAGAATACAAAGAGTGTACTCTAAGACCAACCACAGTACATGTAGCCAGGCTTGTTGTTCAGCAGAATGGGTAGTAAAAAGCATTGCAAAGGAGGCAGAAAGGACCTGAGTTTAAATCGTACCCTGACAAATATGACTGCTGTAACAGGTGTGTCACTTGACAGATCAAAGCCGTGTTTTTTTTCATTATATAGAATATATAATTGTGTGTGTGTGTGTGTGTGTGTGTGTGTGTGTGTGTGTGTGTGTGTGTTACAGGAGATTGAATCCAAGGGCATTCTACCTTTGAGCTACACCTCCAGCCATAATTTATTTTTATTTTGAAACAGGATCTCACTAGGTTGATAAGAGTCTCACTACTTGCTGAGGCTGTTATCAAACCTCCAATTCTCCTGTCTCAGCCTCCCAAGTACTGGGATGACAGGTTAGGTACACCACCACACCCTACAGATACAGGATGTTAAATGTGTTAAATGTATTCATTCAATGACAATGGGTTGAATGCCTACCTAAACAAAAAAGAAGAGTCTTGTTCTCCTTGCTTTGACTGGAAAGGACTATGGTAAACAAAGATTATTTAATTATAAGGATGGTAAGTTCAGGGAAAGAATCTAATCAGCCTGGGGGATCTGGGCGATTTCTCTGAGGCCTTGTAGATAGGAGCTGGGCCAACAGTGGGGGATGAGAAATTCCAGGCAGATGAAAGTGCCCCCAGGGAAGGACAAGGAGGGAAGGAGCTTGGAAAATATTTGGGAAAATGTGTTAGAAAGTGGGACAGTGAACGTGGATGTGGCTGAGACCATGGCAAAGGAGGAAAAGGGAGACCAGACAGCAGAGCAGGCAGGGCCTTTAAAGAATGGGCTTTGCCTCAATTAATTCTTAAAAACTTTAAACTGAGCCTGGCATGGTGTGCACGCTTGTAAGCTTGTAATCCCAGCATTGGGAGGCTGAGACTGGAGGATCAGAGTTCAAGGACAGCCTCAGCTACTTAGCCAGGCCCTTTGTAACTCGGTGAGAACCTGTTTCAAAAATAAAGAATAAAAAATAGGGCTGAGGTTGCAGCTTGGAGGTAAATGCCCTTGGGTTCCATCCCCAGTACTGCAAAAAAAGAAAGAAAGAAAAGACAAGAAAAGAAAAGAAAAGAAAACCTTTAACTGGAGTGGGAATGGTGAAGAAATCAAATAAGTGCAAAAATATGGGTTTATTTGTGGGTTTGTGTTTCTGTATTCACTTGTGTGCTCATTAGCATTTATGCATTGGGGAAGGAGAGACTACCAAATAAATATGGTTATGTATGAAATTTTGGGGATGCTAGAACTACTGCATGAATGAAGCCATCAATGGTGACATGCAAGGTTAGCACAACTTGCAAAAAACTTCTGTTCAACATTATTTAAATCCCTCTGTGAGGCACGGTGATGCACACTTATAATCCCAGTACTTGGGAGACAGAGACTGGAGGGTTGCAGGTTCGAAGTCAGCCTTGGCAGCTTCTTGAGGCTCTCAGCAACTTAGTAAAACCCTGTTTCCAAATAAAATATAAAATTGGTCCGGAGGTATAGCTTGAAGGTAGAAGGCCTCTTGGTTCCATCCCCTGTACCAAAAATAAAAATAATATAAAATAAAAATAATAAATCCCTTTGCTCTGGTCTTTTTTTTTTTTTTTTTTTTTTTTTTGCCGGTCTGGGGATGGAACCCAGGGGCATTTGACCTCTGAGCTACACCCCCTGCCCTATTTTTTAGTCTTTATTTTGAAACCAGGTCTCACTGAGTTGCAGAGGGCCTCACTAAGTAGCTGAGGCTGTCCTCGAACCGTGATCCTCCAGGTCTCAGCCTCCCTAATGCTGGGATTACAAGCGTGCGCCACCATGCCTGGCTTGCTCTGGTCTTAAGTTAGTACTTTAAGTAGATTTCTATTCCAGGAATAGTACCTAATACTGGTTGTATGCTTACTATGCGTCAACTTCTCCTCTCTGCTATATGTAATCACTTACTTATTTTCACAACCACCTGGGGAAGTGAGATTTATTATTGTTCCCATTTTACTGATGGAGAAGTAGCTGTGGAAAAGCGTGCTGATCACTGGCCCGGTGTGACCCAGTTAGCACAGCGTCAAGACTTGTACTTAGGCATGGATTCCAGCTCACGAGTTCTCAGTGACTACTCTTTACAGCTTCCAAAGAGAGGCCACAGTCAAGCAACACAAACATCTGGCTAGCTCGATTGCTTCACTTCTCATGCTAAATTAATAAGCTGACACTGCGCCTTGCACATTAATCTCTTGTGAATTGGTTAGTGTGATTTGATTCTTTAGGGTCCCATTCCCTTCTAGTGAAATAATAAGACTGACCTTCCAAACCTGCAAACCCAGCTGCGGAGGTCAGGTCACAGAAGAGTGATCAGAAGAGAGATTAGGCAGAAAACAGGGGTCAGATCTTACCAGTCTGAAGGACCAGTAAGTACTCTTGGGGTGTTTCTCAGTGTAGAAGGAAGGAATATGAATTCTTTCTAGACTTACCAAGAAAGAATGCTGTTGAGGGCTGTGCTTTGGTATTTATTTTCAAATAAAGATAAGATTTTTTATTCAGATTATTTTGAGTCATTTTTCTCCATAATACAAAAAAATAAGATGGGCTTAAACTATAGCAAGAAAAAAGTCTGTCTTTACAGTTGTTTAAGCCTAAACCGGGTGTGGTGGCGCACGCTTGTAATCCCAGCATTCGGGAGGCTGAGACCAAAGGATCGTGGTTCTCGTACAGCCTCAGTTACTTAGTGAGGCCCTCTGCAACTTAGTGAGACCCTGTTTCAAAATAAAAAATAAAAAATAGGGCTGGGGTGTAGCTTGGAGGTCAAATGCCCCCGGGTTCCATCCCCAGACCCGCAAAAAAAAAAAAAAAAAAATCCAAATTTATTTGACCACAAATATTTTTTTTCACCTAACACTTATTATCATCCCATAGAAACAAAACATCCGCATTAATATTGTGTTATAATAACATTAGTCTGTGCTAAAGAATTTGTAATTCCATTTTGTTTTGTCCTGGATTTTGTATAATTCAATCCACAGGGCAAGAAGAGACTGAGAAGGGAACTAGAACATAGTATTTGTTTATTTTTAGAGAACCGTTCTCCAATAATGGTAACTGGGTGCATATATGGCGACCTGGCTCTGAACCTGGTCACTGACTTTATGACTGACAGTATTTAATCCCTGGCTTTTGAAAGTCAATTGCTAGCCTCAACCTGTGGTCTGAAATGACTGGAACTTTGATTACTGGCAGATTCACACAAGTCCACAGATGCAATGCAGCCAGAACACTAGGGCTTATTCATTGAAAAAGTTTCCACTGTTCAGTTCAGTGCTTGGTGCATAAAGGATACCTCACAAATATCTTTTTAGAACATGAATGAATATGTAATGGAATTAATAATTATGAAAAAAGGTAATTATGAGATCAGTAAGTGTCATGCTAAATCTAGAATAGATCTTAAGTAAAACAAGAATTCTTAGAAATACACGAGATTTCTGGGGAGATTTAGCAAGTTAGATCTATTTCTGTCTGAATGGTTGTTAGGGCTTGGATCTGGAGTGTTTCCTGAAAGCTCACGTGGTAAAGCGGGTCCAAAGAAGGGACTTGGGAGGAGGTTGGTCACCGGGGGCATGGTTTTGAGGATTGTGTCTCTCCCTGGCCCCCTCTCCCCTGCCTCTGATCCAGGACTTTGAGATCTGAGCAGCTCTGTCCACCACACCTGCCTCCATGATGCTTCTGCTTTGGAGCCAGCAGACCATGCACTGAACCTTTAAAACTGTGAACTAAGTTAATCTTTCCTCTTCTAACTTGCTATTGTCAGGTATTTTGGTCACAGCAAAAAAATAATAAAATAAAATATTTTTTTAAAAAAAGAACACAATTATACATACTAAAGAAAATAGCATCTTCTGGCAAAAACTGGATAATGTTATTGAGTAACTTTGTCCCTTAAGATCTTGGATGAGTTTGTATGAATTAGGCAAGTCACTTAATCTCCTTGTTTTCTTGTCTCCTGGGCTAAACCATCTCTAAGGTCATTTTCAGTTTAAAAGTGTCTGTGAATCTATTCATTTATAAATATGAGGGTTCATGCTTTTTAAAAAAAAATTTTTTTTTCCACATCGGAAAAGTGCATTATAAAACCAAGTCTGAGTCCAGATTGAAAGGGTCCCAGGAAAGCATAGGATTCCAGAATGTTTTGCAAGAATGTCCTCACTCACTGAAGGAATGTTTCTAGGAGAAAAACAAAAGCTCTGTTAACAAATTTCTCTACAGAGCAGCTGCAAAAGGCCCTACATGGAGGACGTGACTCCCAGCAAGAGCAGCACTCTCATCTGTAGAATTCCTGTGAACATGGGCCACCACGGGGACCAGCAGCACACACAGGGCCTTTAACAACCTCTCCGTATCACCACGGGCCAACACTTATACATGTTTATGAAGGGGCAGTCAGTGTTCCTAATGCTCTGCTTACACTAATTCATTTAATCCCAACCACAACCCTATGAACTGGCTGTTCTTATCATTGTAGAGACGGGCAAGTTGACACATAACATGTTTAATTTGCTCAGGAGTCAAGTCTGAATGCAGGTGGTTTGGGCTCAGAATCCTTCCTCTTCACTCTGCTCTACTGCCACCCCTGTGGATCCTGCAACCATCGATGAAACCTGACTGAGAGCCAGGCGACCGACGTATCGTGAAGCTGCTACACCAAGGATGGTTAGAGACGGGGGAGATTACGTGAAAGAGGCTGAAGTGGCTCTTACTCAGCTGAAATGAGTACTAAATGAAAGGTTTTGAAAAGCCAGGCGTGGTAGTGCATGCTTGTAATCCCAGCACTTGGGAGGCTGAGACAGGAGGGTCGCGTAGGTTCGAAGCCAACCTCGGCTACTTAGTGAGGCTCTCAGCAACTTAGTGAGACTCTGTTTCCAAAAAAATATATAAAATAGGTCTGGGAATGTAGCCCAGAGGTAGAAGGCCCCTGGATTCCATCCCCAGTACCACCAAAAAAAAAAAAAAAAAAAAAAAAAGAAAGAAAGAAAGAAAAGAGGTTTTGAGAAAAGAAGAAAGTAGCTTTGAAGATTGGAGTTCTGATGGGGAAAAAAAAAGACCATAAGCTAGGCATGGTGGTGCATGCTTGTAATCCCAGTACTTAGGAGGCTGAGACAGGAGGATCCAAGTTCATTGTTAGCCTAAACTATTTAGGGAGGCCCTCTGAAATTTAGTGAGACCATGTTTCAAAATAAAGAATAAAAAATCGGGCTGAGGGTATAGCTTGGAGGTAGAATGACCCTGGGTTCAATCCTTAGCACTACCAAGAAGAAGGAGGAGGAGGAGGAGGAGGAGGAGGAGAAGGAGGAGAAGAAGGCAGCAATTAAAGTTGGAGCAACAGTGTAGATTTTAGGTGAGCTGCACAGGCTGCCTGGGTTTTAAGACATGCAGTGGGACATGACATTTGGCCACTAGAAGGTTCTGAATGCATTGTTAAAGAGGCTACGTATTATTCTGTGTGCAGTAAAGAGATATTTGACTTTTACTTTCGAGTATGACCTTGGAGATAGCATACAGCACTGGGATCTAAAAGGGAGGAATGAAAAATTCACCCACAGCAGTTTCAGTGACCAATAGAGCTCACTGGTATAGGGGATGTTGTGATATGGTGTCTAGATCTTCTCAGGAATAAAAGCCTTATATCCTAAGTCGCTGAGAATGCTGCCAACAAAGACTCCTCAGCTTCTCACCACCTTCTCCCAGGGTCATGTCCTCTTCCTAGGCGGGTAGCATCAGATGACTGATCATTGTTGGAGATGTGGGGAGTTTACTTCTCACCACAGCTCAGAACAGCTCTGAAGAGTCATCCTAGCTTCAAAACTCCCACATTGCAGTTGAACGTTTCTCTCTGCCCAGTCCTGCTTCTGTCCCTTCTCCTTGACAGGCTGTTATCTCAAGAGCACTCTCAAAGCAACCTTTCCAATGCTAACCTCTATCATAGAGCCTACCTCCTGGGAAACTCAACCTGCCTCTGATGGTCATAAGATGAATGGTAGAATCAAAACCCATAGGTGGGCACCTAGGCAAGAATGTAGCAACTGAAGGAGAACAAGTCAAAGATGATCTCTAACCAGCACAGCTGGATGGATGGTTGTCTGAGGCAGCATAGTCTCTTCCTTGAACAACTATAACAGGCCCTTTGCTGGAATCAAGGCTTCTCTTCTTAACCCTTACAATCTACTTTCAACACATAAGCCAGAGGGACCCATGTTTTAAACCTCCCAGTGAGCACAGAAGAAACTCAGAAGTCCTTATCATACCCGCAGCATTCCATCTACACTGGCCTCTCTGACCTCCCCGCTTCTGGTGCTCCTGCCTCCCTGTCCTTGCAATTCTGAAACATTCCAGCCCTGTGTCTGTTGATCCTCCAGATACTCCCCTGGGTCCTTCTCTCATTTCATTTAGCCTGCTCTGCTCAAAACCCTCCTGGGGAGGTCTCTTCCAACTACCCTCTTTAGCGTACCAGCCCCTCTCATTGTCTCTTCCTTAAATCCATGAAATTTGTTCCAAAGCACTTATTTCAGGTTGACATCAATATATTATTTATCTATGTGTCTCTATGCTGCTGTTTCTCCTTCTAGAATGGAAGTTCCATGAGGGTAAGAACTTTGCCTTTTTCATTCTTTTACAGATATATAATGTGCTCATGAATGAGTGGACATTAGGAACATAGGAAGAATATGTTTTCAGGGGAAAATAGGATTCTAAGTTTTAGCATGTTGAGTCTGAACACCCTATATAGCAATCTTAAGAGATGTTTAGAAGATGGTTAACTAATCGGTGTTTTTTTTTTTTTTTTTGGTTTTGTTTTTTGTTTTTTGCAGTACTGAGGCTGGAACCCAGGGACATTTCACCCCAGCCCTATTTTTTTATTCTTTATTTTGAAACAGGGCCTCACTGAGTTGAGAAGGGCCTCACTAAGTAGCTGAGACTGTCCTTGAACCGAAATCCTCCAGTCTCTGCCTCCTGAAAGAGTGTGCCACCATGCTCGGCTCCAATTCAGGCTTTTTGATAATGACAGAGAAGAGGGAGTTCTTCCAAGTGCCCTCTACCTTTGTGTCTCAGTCAACATTCCCACTACTACCATCCATAAAGACTGACCATACAACATAGAGGAAGGAATTTTTATTTCCTTACAGTTTCTTTGGAGATCTTGGGTTCACTCCATATGGTTGAGCAGAGCTCAGGGCATGACGGTAGGAAGTGGACAGAGATAGAGCCCAAGCCCTGCCTCTCACATTATGCAGGCCAGCAGTAAGGGGGTGGGGTGGGGGGAGAAGAACCTTATATAATACCCAAGGGCACACCCCCCAGGGGCCCCTCCTTAGCAACCAAGCCCTGCTTCAGCCTTGCTACCTTGTCTCCATGATGTCTAGGGGGACATTCTAAATCCAAACCACTATACCATGCAATATATATGGGCAGGGGGAAATGAGGTGGAACAGCAGTTATCAGGCTGTCCTAGGGCAATTAGTCTTATGAAAAGATCTTGGAAATAAAAAATAGGATGATCTACTCTTTCAGAGAAACACAACCCCAATTAAAACAGGTTTAGTAGCCGGGTGTGATGGCACAACACTTGTCATCCCAGGACTTGGGAGGCTGAGACAGGAGGATCGTGTATGTTTGAAGCCAGCTGCAGCTACTTAGTGAGGCTCTCAGCAATGTAGTGAGACCCTGTTTCTAAATAAAATATAAAAAAAAGTAGGTCAGCCGGGTGTGGTGGCACACGCTTGTGATCCCCGAGCTTGGGAGGTGGAGACAGGAGGATCCCACAGGTTCAAAGCCAGCCTTGCTGGTTTAAGAGACCCTGTTTCCAAATAAAAATATAAAAATAGGTCTGGGAGTGTAGCCTGGAGGTAGAAGGGTTTCCAGGAACCCCAGTACCACCAAAAAAAAAAAAAAAAAGTAGGTCTGGAGCCAGGTATGGTGGCACACGCTTGTAATCCCAGCATTTGGGAGGCTGACACAGGAGGATTGTGATTCTTGGACAGCCTCCACTACTTAGTGAAGCCCTCTGCAACTTAATGAGACCCAGTTTCAAAATAAAGAATAAAAAATAAGTTAGGGGTGTAGCTCAGAGGTAGAAAGCTCCTGGGTTTCATCCCCAGTAACACACACAGACACACACACAACAATAAACATGTTTAGTCAAATAAAAATTAATAAATAAGCAAATAAAGAAAAGAGAGGAAGAAAAGGGATTTACTGACCTATGGACCTGCAAAGTCCAGAGGTTCAAGCTGGAGCAGATCCAGACATTCAAACCAAAATATCAGACTTTGATCGCTTGCCATCTCTCGGTTCTACTCTTCCCATCTCTGAGGAATCTGTGTTCTCAGCCAGCCTCTTTCCAAACAGACCACATGACAGGTCTGAATTGACTGCAGTTCCTTCCTGTTAGCAAGTCCAGTGAGAGATGCTGCCTGTCCTTTCAGTTTCTACCATTTTAGACCATGGGGCACCTCGGTCTCAAGGGCTAAATGGTCTAATCCACTTTGTTTGGGTCATACTTCATACTGCATGTCAAAGACTCCTAGGAGCTGAGGGTAGGCCTCTCTCCCCAACTCCACATTTAGTGATTTCACTTTGGTAGCTTGAAATTGACCATGGTAGGAGAATTTACACTGTGAAAATTGGCAAATGATATAAATCAAGGATACTTTCCCTTGGCGAATTGGTAAATATTTATCAGTGCATCATTAGTTATATGATCATTTCTAAAGTTAGAGAATTTGGGATAGATCGACCAGAGTTCAGAAACCAAGAATGGGGGAAAGATGGCTCTCTAAAAACAATCAGGACATTTTTATTAAGAGAAGAGAAAATGAGTGCTAAATGGCCTCCTATGTTGTTATCTTATACTTATATACCATCCTACTCTACTATAATTAAAGATATACAGTGAACTCGGGGCTTTAAGAATTCCTGTAATTAATGAAGCTGTTTGGTTCATTTAACTCAGTGTTATTCAAATTTCTTTGATTAGGGAGCCCCTTTTCACAAAACTACGATTAATTTCTCATTGCCTTTGAAAAACTGGGAACCAGAGAATAAAGACACAAAAGAAGAGAGCTAAAGAGAAACTATTAATTTGTAGATCTATTGCTGTGTAAGTAGCTGGGGTGGGAGCGGAGTAAATTTTTTTATGTTCCCACTTCCCTTGATTAGCACCTTAAAAATACTATGAGACAAATACTGATTTTAGACCAACTGATAAGTCTGGAACTGTGTGTGTGTGTGTATGTGTGTGTGTGTGTGTGTGTGTGTGTGTGTGTGTGTGTATGTGTTGCTGGGGATTGAACCCTGGGGCATTCTACCTCAGAGCTATACCCCATCTCTATTTTTTATTCTTTATTTTGATACAGAGTTTCACTAAATTGCACAGGGCCTAAGTAACTGAGGCTGGCCTCGAACCCGGATCCTCCTGTCTCAGCCTTCTAAATACTGGGCTTACAAGCAAGTGCCACCAGGCCTGGCTCAAGTCTGTAACTTTTGACTTTGATTACAAACCATTTGATATGTCTGCAAGTTTTAGCTTCTGAAAAGGGCTTAAAATCAAAGGAACAATAAATTTTCTACAACTTCAAGGCTAAATATCATATGTTAATTTCTAATATTTTATGAGCTATAATTAATCTTTGGGTCACCGAGAAATCAAATATTCAGGCTTTTAGCATTGAAGTCTAAAATTTCCTCTATTACTGACAGGAACAATGAATGTGTTACAGCGATAGAAAACATTCATTTTAAAGCAGTTCCTTCCTTTTTTTTTTCTTCTGGGCATTAGTGAGGCCTTCTGCCACTTAGTGAGACCCTGTTTCAAAATAAAGAATAAAAAATCAGGCTGGGGTGTAGCTTGGAGGTAGAATGCTCCTGGATTCCATCCCCAGACCTGCAAAAACAAAACAAAACAAAACACAAAGGAGAGGAGCAAATTAGATTAAGGAAAAATAAAAAAGAATTCAGAGCAGGGCTTTAGGTTGAGTAAAACCTTTGTATAGCATGATATCAGCCAGGCATGGTGGCACACATTTGTATTCCCAGTACTTGGAAGGCTGAGACAGGAGGATCACAGGTTCAACAGAAGCCTCAACAGCTTTGTGAGGCCATTAGCAATTTGGTGAGACTCTGTTATAAAATAAAATATAAAAAGGGCTGTGGAGCTGGGCGTGGTGGCGCAGGCTTGTAATCCCAGCATTTTGAAGGCTGAGACAGGAGGATCTGGATTCGCAGACAGCCTCAACTACTTAGTGAGGCCCTTTATAACTCAGTGAGACCTCGTTTCAAAATAAAGAATAAAAAATAGGGCTGGGGATATAGCTCGGAGGTAGAATGCCCCTGGGTTCCATGCCCAGTGGGGGGGGGGGGTGGCTCAGAAGAAGAACGCCTCTGGATTCAATCCCCAATACAAACAAAACAAAACAAGAAACAATGATGTCGAAGCCTAGTGAAGGTCCTGGAAGGAGAAGTGGCAGGGGAGGGTATAGTGGCCAGCACAGACAGTGGGACACTGAGTTCAGGCAGTAAGAGGATGAGGTTTGGGGTCAGACTGAGGAGGTGGTCAGAATAAAACTGTCATCACCAGCTGGCAAGCTCCTTAACCCTTTGGTCCCATTGTAAATGGAAATGACAACCCTTCCTACAAATCACAGGATTGTGAGGGTGGAGAAGTTGATACACAGTGCCTGGACTGCTGGAAGTACTCAATAAATATTCATTGTTATTATCTAGTGACAATATTATGAGCTCTACTTTTAGTCAACATCTTCTAAATTGTTATAAAGTATAATGTCTTTGGAATTAGGTTGGTGTGTTCTAATTTTTGTTATATGACTCTTAAGCATTGGTCTCTTCATCTGTATAGAAACAGCATCTATAACACGTACACAGTACCAGAACTACTCATTTTTTTTGGTGGGGGCAGTACTAGAGTTGGAACTTAGGGGCATTCTACCTCTGAGATACACCCCCCAGTCCTATATTTTTATTCTTTATTTTGAAACAGGGTCTCATTGAGTTGCAAAGGGCCTCACTAAATAGCTGAGGCTGTTCACAAACCACGATCCTCCTGTCTCAGCCTCCCCAATGCTGAGATTACAAGCATGTGCCACCATGCCTGGCTGGAACTACTCATTTTAATAGCCAATTAATATTAACCTCCCACACTGAGTGCCACCTGCACAATTGTTTCTCTTTTCTAGAATTAATAATAAATCCAATGATGTGAGACTATATTGCCCCAATAAAAGTATATAAAAATAATAAATCCAGCAAGGCTAGACTAATTGGTGTCATCCAGGTTGTGTCTGCCAAGGTAGGTAGAAGGGGATTCTGTGTGCACTTAGATTTTGAGTGGACAGTACCTTGATTTAGGTCATGCCAAGATCTTTATCAGCAACTCAATAGCAACTCAAGCATAAGAATCTGCAGTTAAACAAAATAGACGCATGGTTTCTTGGGCATGTTACAGAAAAGAAACCGTGAGCTGCAGAATTTCCCTTTGAGAGTGGCGTCCTCAGTTACCTTGTGTCCCAGTGGTGAAAGCAGCAACACAAATGTCCCTGTTTACCAGGGCTGTCATAGTGATGGCCACTTCTGTTTTCCGATCGGAGACTCGGGCCATGTACCAGGTTAGGTACTCAAAGGAAACCCTGGGGACATTACTGTTACTTAAATTAATTATTTAGCTCATTATTTCTCAGCTACCCACAATGTTTCAGAGCCCTTCAGTTATGCCTGTTGGCCAATGTATAAGCATTGCAATTTTTTTTTTCAATCAGAAACCAGAAACAAAACCTCACTCTTAAGTTTTAGGGTTTTTTTTTTTTTTTTTTCTGTTTGAAGATATGGAAGTCCTTGGATTAAGTGCATTAGTTAAAATAATATATTCAAGAATTTAGAAACTTGGGTCCGATTTCGAGGCACTCTGCTGCCCCTGGCTGGACCTCAGCTCAATCCCTTAATCTTTTGGCTTCTTGCTCCATCTGCTCAAGATGCCTCTGGCGATGCACTGAGTGCAGTAGCTGTAGGAAATAAATTAAATAATGGACTTAATATTACCACTGAGAATGGAGCAAATTGCTCATTTGTGGGATCCATTAGCTCAACTGAGAATATGAGCACAGGATTCTGGGTCTATGATGGATGTAAGGAAAAAGGTAGTATCCATTTTAATTCTATGCTTTGCCCCGAAATGACTCTGGGCAAGATATTTAAAACAAAACACAAACAAACAAACAACAACAACAACAACAACAACAAAACAAGCATGAGGGGGAGAAAGAAAAAAAGCAGGGACAGAGGAGAGAGCCTGATAAATCAGAAGGAGGGGAAAGATGAAGGGACAGAAGATATGAGCTCAAAAGCGAGCTGCAACTGGCGGCAGAGGAGGAGGCAGAGGCAGAGAACATCAAAGAGGTAGGCAGGTAAGTGACACATTTCCCGGGTGAGAGGGACAGCCAGGATGTGAGATGAAGATTCCAATCAGACAAGAGCTTGTGGGGACCCGGTGAGAGGTACTGAGGGGCAGGGCTTGCTCTGAAAGGGGGTTATTTGCTAGGACTGTCCCTCCTTTCCTTTCTCCACAGAAGTGCTTTCTCCATGTTCCTGGTACTCTGAATCTTCAACCCTAGGCTCCTGGCACACACAGGGAGTTCATTTGAACAGCTTGAGGCTTTTGACTTCCAAGAAGCCTAAGAAACTTAACAAGTTTCTTGAAGTTGACAGACCTCCAGGACCAGGAGTTAACTGAATGTTAGTCTACTGGGGGAAAGTGGCTCACTCAGTGTTCCTCAAATCAGACAAGTAAGTGATGTCTTGGAGGATGGGAGCTGATGAAAGAGATCCAGGGGAACGAAAGTGCAGAGAAGACCTCACAGATGACTCGTGATACCTGTTCGCTCCTCGTGAGTCATGTACGCATTCCTCTCTAAGGACAAATGAATGTCCTCACGGATTCTCTATACCACCCTTTCCCCCAGAGAGGTGCACATTTTTGCTCTGAATGATTTAGGAGTGGGAGTAGAAAGCAAATAGTGATGACATTCACAGCAAATATTGACTGCTTACTTTGTGTGGGGGCATATAAGCCATGCATTCTTCCCAAAGGGGTTGAAGGTAGTCTACAATAAAAGTTACCTCCAAGAGGGGAGGAAAAAATATACTCTCACACCCTGGCTGAGGAAAACTATATCAAAATTGACACATGAATAAGTGGTTTTATTAGATTATCGTTTCCACGGCCCTATGAGGTAATTACCTTTTTAGTGGTACACTGCATATGGTAGTTAGATTCATAGTTGACGAAATTATATAGTTGATGAAAATACAATTATATATATATTATATATATATTATATATATATGTGTATACATAATTTTATTTTTATTTTTTGCAGTACTGGGGATGGAACCCAGGGGCATTCTACCTCCATGCTATATCCCTATCCCTATTTTTTATTCTTTATTTGGAAATAGGGTCTAAGTTGCAGAGGGCCTTACTAAGTAGCTAAGGCTGGCTGCAAACCTGTGATCCTTTTGTCTCAGCCTCCCAAGTACGAGGATTATAAGCTTGTACCACCATGCCTGGAGACTTCAATACTTTTAATGATATAAATATATTTAGAGAAGGAAACTGGGAAAACCAAGGTATTGCAGTCTTTGTTTGACTTCAAAGGCCAGAATAAAAATAAATAACTGTAGGAGTCTTACTACTCATGTACAGCAATAAATTTCAAAGTTAAAAGCTGGGCGTGATAGCACACGCTTGTAATCCCAGCATTTGGAAGGTTGAGACTGATCTTGGTTCGTGGACAGCCTTAGCTACTTAATGAGGCCGTTTGCAACTCAGTGAGACTGTTTCAAAATAAAGAATAAAAAAAATAGGGCTGAGGGTGTAGCTTGGAGGTAGAATACCCCTGGATTCCATCCCCAGTACTGATAAATAAATAAACAAATAAATAAATAAAATAAAGTTAAAAACAGATAACTTTACTTACTATGAAAAGATGGCCCTAACTATTGTGTAGCGTCTCTCTTAACTTTTGAATATGCTCATATAAGAACCCTTATAACAAATTTCTTTCAGAGGCTGGGCCAAGAAAGACTTTCTCCTAAAAGAAGCCACATGATTCCTTCTATCTGACAACAAAAACCTTCATTTCCCCCGTTTCACTATTGTGAAGCTTAGAGCTAAATGTGTGCTCAAATTGTTTCAGCCAATTTTGAAAACCTTTTTTTAAAAAATTTTGTCTTTCATTGTAAACCACCTTAAGTCCTTTTTGGGAGAAGGCACAGTATAAATAAACAAAGGCTAACAGAACACAGTCCTGTTGGGGTCATGCTAGGGATATAATAAGTTACCAAAATATTTTACATAACACCCCTGAAATCATTTTATTTGAAAGGGAATATTCTAAACAGAACTCTGGGCAGATACTTTCTTTCATGGTGTTTATCACATTTTTCATGGCCCTTAAATAGCATCATTCCAAACCACTTTGGGTAAAGAACATCAGATCTAGAGGAAAATTAGCTGATTGCTCTCATATGTCTTCTTGTTACAGGGATCCAATTAAAGTTTTGAATCTTGTCCAAAACTGTGCTCTAAAAGAAACCAATTTGAATTTACATTTATCTGTCAGGCTTAAAATGAAGAACAGTTTCACTCATTTCAACCAGGCACAAATGAATAACTAGGCTTAATTTGTACATTCTTACTGGATTCCCCAATTTCTTCCAGGAATATGGCCATTCCTTGTCCCACTGATAGACAAGCACTGTACCTAATACATCATCCATCAAGAGAAGGCTTTTCAAGAGCCAGGATGTTGGTAACTTAATTGCAAAACCTTCATCATCTCAAGTTTGCAGCTTTTGCGGGTCATTGAGCTTTGCAAGCCTTTTATTTCCAGAGCTTGCGTCACAGGTGTGCTTATGATTTTTGTTGCACATAACCATTATTTTTATATTTAAGAATTTCAAATAAAATGTTATTACAAAAGCATGAAGGGAGGAGGGGAGGCGAAAGAGAAATCAAAAGAGAACGGCAGGGAGAATAGCAGAAGTCTTTAACATAATTAGCTAAGAAGCCAGTTCTGCTTATTCAGCAAGTACTTACAATTCAACATGCTGCTGCTTTCATTACATTCAATTTTAGCTTGTTATATAACCTACGTTTTCACTTTGAATTGTGTGATCTTTTCTATTTTTGTTGTTTGTTTGTCCTTTCTGTGGTGCTGGGGATTGAACCCAGGGGCATTCTACCTCCAAGCTACACCCCCAGCCCTATTTTTTAAATTTTGAAACAGGGTCTCACTGAGTCAGTTGCAGAGGGCCTCGCTAAGTAGCTGAGGCTGGCTGCGAATTGGCAATCCTGCTGTCTCAGTCTCCCAAGAACTGGGATTATAAACCTGCGCCATCATGCAGTCTTGATATTTTCTATTTTATTATTTTATTTTGACAAACATGTCCGGAGACCTGCTGGGTGTCAGGCTCTTTGCCGCACACTACATGAGCACCAAACAAAACAAATACTTGCGCTGATACTTATTTTGCAGCTTTTCATCAATTTGCAAGCGGCAAATATCATTTGTAAATAGTATTTACAAAATAGACCGCTCTTTGACAAGGTAAATAAAAAAGGTGTCAACCTATGGTACTTGAAACTGAGCTGAAATTCCTTTAAGAATCAGTTTTATCCAATAGATAAGAAACCTTTAGATGGCAGAATCCTACCAAATGTTCCAAACTAGATTATGGCCTGGTCATAACGCAAATACTGCTAATATATTTATTAAAGTCGGCCACCAAGACACTAGTAGGGACCACATTTTGCTCATAAAGTATATATTTTCATCTAGGCAGTCCACTTCTCAATTTGATATACTTTCAGGGTTATTATTATTATTTTTTGCCCGTTTTAGCTTTACATTATCAACAGAGAAAAGTTATTTTCGAAAATAAGCTTCATCTTGCCAATTTGCAAATGGCTTTGGAATTTCACCCATAGGTCTGGTGCTGGTGCATCAAATAAATCACAGACAAAACAAACAAGCCGCTTCCTCCTGAAGGTGTGGCGGCAGGGCCGGTGGCTCTGCGTGCCAGGGGCTCCATCTGGCACGTTTCTGAACTTTGCACAATTGATGCCGTTCGAAGAGAACACCATCAAACGCGTCCGGCACAGAACGTAAACATCTTCAGACCAGGACTCGGTGCCATCAAACGCTCTCCAGCTAATTTCATTTGGTGCATGACTCTGGAAGAACACCGAGGCCAAGCGAAACTGCGGAAATAGGAACAATGCACGGAGGAAAAATCGCACCCATTAAGGGATCCGTTTCTTCTCCGCACAAATAAGCCCACCACGCCTCGGAGGCAAGACCAAATGGCTCCAGGATATTCGCCGGGCCCCGCGGGCCCTGGGGGCGGAGGCCAGGCGACCCCAGCAGCCCGGCCTCGGCCCGAGGGCAGCTAGGCTGCTCCCATCCTGTAAAATCTGGGTGGTCGCTCCCTCCTCCACCTGCGCCGCGGCTCAGAAGCTCGAGTACACGCGTGCGCACACGTGGGCGGCCGGCTTTGCAGGGCGCCGCTCCCCGCTCGGCTTCGGAGGACGCCGGGCGACCGGAGCCTCGGCCGGGGCGCCACCCTCGGCGCCGGGCCCCGCGCGCCGCCGACTGCGCGCGGCGGGCGGGGGCGCGCGGCTTCCGGCGGGGGCGCGCGCGGGGGCGTGGCCGGGCGGGGGCGTGGCCTGCGCGGCCCCCAGCCGAGCGGCGTGCAGGCGCCGCCCCCGCGCGCCGCAGTCCGCGCTCCAGCCTCTCGGCGGCGACGGCCCGGCTGGTCCCGCGGCGTCCCGGGCTGCGGCGGCGGCGGCGGCGAGGCTCCGGGCTCCGGGCTCGCGCCGGGCGGCGGGCGCAGCGGGCCCGCGCGGGCACCGGGGGCCGAGGCGGCGGCGGCGGCGCGCCCGGGCACCCCTAGGCAGCCCCGGCCCCGGGCGGCGGGGGATGGCGAGATAGCGGCGGTGAGTGCGGGGCGCGGCCCGGGGCGGGCGGGGCGGCCGCGGTCAGGCTGGAGCGCCCGGGACACGGGCGGCCGCCCGCCAAGGGCAGCGAGTCCTGGGGCCCGAGGTTACCTGGGGGATGGGAAGGACCTTTAAATCCCCCTCCCGCCGGGAGCCGGGACCTGCCGAGTGCCCGCGCGCCCCGAGAGTGCCCCCGCACCTCGCTACCCAAGTTCCTGGTCGGGTCTGTATTTATAGTGCATCCGACTTACCTTTATTTATTTATTTATTTATTTATTTATTTATTACGTGCTTATACGCGAAGGGGCTATAGTCGTTTTAAACCCCAAGTTCAAGTGCCGGCGATCAAAGTTGGGCTTCTTGAAAGATGCCATTTCTGATGTGTTGTCTGAGCAGGAATTCGGACCCGCAGGAAAGAAAACTGCACATTAAATGTTGTCGTCTTAGGTGAAGGCTTGAGTAATGTGATTCTGGTCCCCACCTTCAGCTACCAAAAATATACGAGGTCTTTTGTTTACAGTTGTGTCTCTTGTGTCCCTTTTGTGTTTGTGTGTTTTAGTGTGGTCAGAGATTGATATAACGTGTGTACTGTAACTGGATGACAGTTATGTGGAAATGTGTTCTTTGCATTTCTTTTCATATGTTCTTGTAAGATGCATTTTTTTTTCCAACAAAAAGTTTCGGTTTAAATTTTGCCTTCCGATTTGTCTTCAGTTTCTTATTTGTTTTTAATTCCAAGAAGTATTTGCTTGGAGGCAAATTAATGGCTTGATATCGTTTGGTCAGGGATCCAAACATGGTGCCAAGATTAAATTTAAAGCAAACCTCCCTTCCCCGCAAGAAAAAAATTAAGAGTTTTGGATCAGTGGGAATGATGCTTGCCCCTCTCCTGAGGTGATTATTTTGCCACATATCTGAAGTCATATTTCAGTAATATCAGAGGGTTCCTTGTCTAAGCCTGGCAGAAGAAAGGAAGCCTATGTAGTCGTGTTTTTAAAAACATAAGCCTGACCTCCTAATCTCTTATGTTGAGTTTCTGCATACTAGCCAGGTGGAAACTGCTTGGAGGCGTCAATAGGACATTACAGGCCAAATTTAAATACGAGATACATCTGCAAGTTGAACTGTGGAGCTATTTCCCCTCCCAAGAATTGAGGTGTATCTGCTTTGTGATAGGTGAGTTCACTCAGGAGCACACTTCTCTGGTTAGTGGAGACCTGAATTCTCTCTGGGAAATGAGAATTTGGAACTGTGCTGTTGAAGGGAAACCTCTGTGTTTTTCTTGAAACGTTTTGTTTCTGAATGGTCATCCTCGGTGAATATGCTGGTCATACTATAAGTTAGTATGTTAAAACGCGTATTACTTTGTGGGATAGGCAGTCCGTTCACACTGGAAAGGATTCAATACATACAAAGCAATAGAGTAGAAGTATGCCTCTCCCCAGCATGTCCATAGTACCCGGCTTCCTCCCCAGGAACCAGAGTTACTGGCTCCTGTATTTGTGTTCTAGACATGCCTAATGCTCTTTTAAGAATTTTGTTTGCTTTCTTTTTGTCTCTACACAAATGAGGACACATTGTATATTCTGTTCTGCACCAGCACCCCCCCCCCAGTACTAAATCATGCTCTAAATCTCTTTCAGTATCTGAGGCTATCATTCTGAGAGGCTGAGTACTCCATTAAGGATAAACCATAATTTATTTAACCTCCTCTTTATTGATATATATATATATATATATATATATGTACATATATATGTCATTTCTAATGTTTTACTGTAAAGTTATTATAAAGCATTCATTTTTGAGGTTTTTAAGTGGATTTCAGTTATTCCCCAAAGCCCAAAGGCAGTAGTATCTTGCTTCTTGACATCACATTACAGGAAATAAATGCCCCCTCTCTCCCCTGTACATCATTTTTCTTTTGTATAGCTCCAGAGAGATGGACATATAAAGATCTTTGGCATCTTTGCTGTGAAGTGTGAGCCATGATGGTCAGTAACTAAAGTCATATTTCCTTAATAATAATTCAGCTTTGTTTCAACCAAAGAAAGAAAGGAAAAATTAAAAATTTAAGAATAAAAGGAAAAATTCTTAATAGTTTAGATTTTTTTTAACACATAGTAAAGGCTCATTCTTTTGGTTAAATTGAAGTTGTGAAACTTTTGTGTTTCATAAAACTTTCTTGCCATTAGGCATGAAAATATCCCTGCCTTCCATAGATGATCACCAGCATCTCATATTTCAATATTGCTAATATGATTACAAACCTTACAGTTTGAGAAAGGGTTATTAACAGCTCTTAAGAGAAAGGATGCTTTAAAAAGCATTTGGCCTTGCTCTTTTTCTCAAATGGAAAATGGGGGTCTCAGTGCTTCTCAGAACAGAATGAATTGTAGAAGTAATGCTAGAAATTAGCCTAATGCATTATATAAAGTTTGACATTAGTCATTGTGAGCTTTAGTATTTTCCATTATGCTTTTATTTTCCTGAGGGTTGTAAGCTATAATTCTTTTTTTTTAAAAAAAATATATTCTTTGTTTTTAATGGATTCAGTCTTTTAGCATGTAAAGAGTTCTTTTACCTTTGTTTTTTGATTCCGATTTTTCAAGTCTGCCACTGTCTGAGTTTGTTCTTAAGTATTTACCAAACACCTGTTAATATGCCAGGTGCCTCTCTGGGGAGGAAAAGCAGCACACAGGAAGGACAGACATACCTGGCTCTGAGTTCGTACCTGAGTTGGGGGAATGTATAAAAAGCAAAGGAACAGTGACGGGATGACGTGTCAGATGGTGATAAATACTGGGAAGGTAATAGAGTGGAGTTGCTCTCTTCCAGAGGGACAGGCCGGGGCTGCAGTTTTAGACTTAGTGGCCAGAGAAGCCTCTCTGGAATAGAACTGTCTAGGTGATCATTGAATAAGGAGAGCAGGAAGCCTGTAATTTTGGACATCTGGAGGGAGAGTGGCTCGGGCAGAAGCCCTGCAGTGGGGCTGAGCCAGGCACGCCTGGAGAACCCAGGGGCGCTGCTCTGGTGGGAGCTGATGATGAGCAGGAGGGGTGGCTGTCAGGAGTGTGTGGAGCTTCCTGCCCTGTGCCTCGCAGAGGTCAAGACATGCTTACAGAAGGGAGGAGAAGCTGAGGGTGGCAGAGTTAACTCCTGCCTGGGCTTGAGCGTCCAGGAGGGCAGGAGCAGATCTGCTCATTACCTATAGCATCTGCAGCAGGAGGAACCACCTCTCTCACAGACTGGGCTCTGACTCTTTGTTGAATAAATAAATAAATAAATAAATAGAGATCTTAGAAATGATTTGCCTGATTTTGTTCAAAATATGGAAAATCCGAGTCTTTTATCTGAGCTATCCAGCTTGGTTTTGGCCCTCAACCTTATCAGATCTGTTACACTATCAACACTCTGAAGTCATTGCTTTAAGTCAGTTGTACATTATTGCTTATCTAGTGTGAAACCTTAAAATGATAGTGATTTCTGAGAGGTTTAGTACTTTTGTGTTTGATGTCAGTGAAGTGGCCATTTGCTTAAGTGTAAAATTTTCAGAGATGCCTTATTGTATATTTAATATTCCAATTCTTTGGACGGATAGACTAATGAGTGGATAAATATTAATTGAAAGCTTGGGAAATGACTTTTATGCCAAGCAGTCGATGTAGATATCTAATAAGACTCTTTTATTTATTTTATTTTATTTTTTATATATTTTTTGGTGGTACTGGGGATGGAACCCAGGGGCCTTCTACCTCCGGGCTACACTCCCAGACCTATTTTATATTTTATTTGGAAACAGGGTCTCTTAAGCCAGCTGAGGCTGGCTTCAAACCTGCTCCATCCTCCTGTCTGTGCCTCCCAAGGGTGGGGATTACAAGCGTGCGCCACCACGCCCAGCTAATAAGACTCTCTTGACTAACTTTTGGGCTCCTATCCTCTGTCAGGAGTTTTGTGATCTTGCAGGAGAGTTTAAGTTTTTCTATTCTGGTAGGTTGATACGTGAAAGTAAAAAAATTATTTTCAGGTAAGATAAAATTGCCTTCCAACTTTCAAGTTCTATGCAAGCTTTGTGTAAAGGATGGATTTCTTAACTCCTCAATCTTAAGCAAAGTAGCCTTTGTCCTTACACTTGCAGTAAAAGTTCTTTGAGCAAATAGCAGGAGCACTAGTAGAAGCATGACACTGTTTGGAAGGGACTTTAGAGGCTCAGAAGCTTGAGTTAAAGTGCTTTTAACCAACTTTGTTAAATTCTCTCTTGTGAACTCTAGACATCCAGGAATTGTATATCTTTCTTACGTTGTCTAATATGATAACACACACATTCTTCCTAGTAATATGTTGCTACTGATGTTGCTCCAGTGAGCAAAGCTCGTAAATGTTTATTAGCTGCTGTTTTATGGTTTGATGTTTGAAGTGGAGAAAATGCTTCTGGTGGGCGATTCTTTCTTCATGTGCTTTTGCACAGAGGTGAGAAAACCTTGGCTGCTGTTCATTCTAATGCTTTATGAGGCAGCTACAGAGGAGAAATTGGAATGGCATGTATGCCTGGAGCAGAGACCTTGTACATGTGTGAGTAAGTGGCAGTGTCCCACAGGGCCACCAGGAGGCGATGCTACTTCCAGTTGGTGCGTCTCCCTTGGTTACCTAGGTATACTGAGACCTCTAGCTACCCGCTACCCCTTCCTCTGACTACTCCCCCAAGGAGACTTCTTCAAGGAGTCCCTGGATCCAAGGACAATTGAAGTGGGGGTGGCAGGAACATCTGGTGGAAAATAACAAGTGGTGACAGAAATAGTGCTTCCCATTTCTAATATTAGCAATGCTCGCAGGGCAGTGAGTTGTAGTCTATGGACAGCATTGTGTGTGCTTGTGGAGTTGGAGGTGGGTAAGCTGCAGTGAGGGGGATCTGCACAGGACTCCAGTGCTGCAACCCTTCCGGGTCCCCAGGTGCCACTGAGAACATTAAGGCGCGGAGCCCAGGTCTGAGCTGTGCTGGAGCAGGCCTCAAGGCCTGCCACCATGCCCTGCTTCATGCCTTGCATGGATTTAGCACACACAGCGAAGGAGGTGAGACTGGTTGAGGAGCCTCTCAAAGAAACAGTTAAAGATGGGAGCATACAGCATCTAATGGGAACCTTGTCCTGCACTCATTCCTTGAAGGTGTCTGTGCCGCCACAGTTTTACTGTATATATAAAATTGCAGTTTTTGAAGGGTCTGGTTTTAGTGGAAGACCTAAATAGAGATTAAAATTCAAAGCTTTGGGGAGTAATAGAAAAAAATAAACATTCAAACAAACCCAAAGAAAATATAGACGTTGAGAGTCAGAAGGACCCTTGGATCCTCTGGTAAATTCTTAAGTTTACAGATAAAGAAACAGATCTAGACGTTCTATAATTTGTCCAAGAACCTAGTAGTTGCTGGCATCGTAACTAAGGTTTGGTGATTTCTTAACTGTAGTGTCTGAATTCTTCTCTAGAATGGCGGTTCCTACAGGGGTTAACCACTGTTTCCCCAGCAATATGACAGTGCCCAGCCCACAGCAGGAACCAGATATTGTTTTTTTTTTTTAAAAAAAAGACTATCTAAAAGAATTTTAAGAATTTTGGATTGCCACATTGGCTGTGACAGTGCTTATACATTTTTAAAGAATATACAGTTTCATGAGTTTCTTGTTAACGATTAAAATGCAGTCTCTTAGCCAGGCAGGCAAATGCAGGTTCAGTGTTTCACTTACCAGCCTGGCACCTTATAGAGAATCATTTCACTAGATTTTCTAGTAGCCACTCTCCTAAGTCATCTGGTACTCAGTGCCTCACGAAAGTCTTCTATTTTGTATTTGAAAATGTGTACTCTAAAATCAAGCATTTATTTATTGCCTGGATCATTTGCTGTTTTTCTAGATGTGCTTTATCAATAGTTTTGCAGTTTTTAAAACTCACGGCAGTAGAGGGGTTTGGTTGTTTAAAAAAATTCTAGCCAACCCTGGAGAGGTTTGGGTAGAATTGTCACATTCAGACACTGCTGGTGGGTGTTTGGATTGTAACCTTCCAGGAGGCCAATTTTGTATTACTCATCAAAAGCCTCAAAAATGTGCCCTGTCCCTTAGTCAGGCATTTCCACCACCAGGAATTTAAACTAAGGAAGGAAGAAAAATAAAGCTCTTATATAGGGACCAACATATAGCGGGGGTTCCTGCTGCATAGGACATGTGTACACTGCGCTCCTGATGGGAGCTTTTTCTTTCCCACAGTGATTGTTAACTTGGTGGGAAGTCCACTTAGTGGCATGTATCAAACAAAATCTGGAAGGGAGCTTTTTGAAGTTTGGGGGGAAAAACTTGCCTCCAGATGTGGATGAAGTCCACAAATATGTACACACCAAAAGAAAAAAAAAAACCCTTTAATTTGCAAAAGTAATTTTTGTAACCTTGTTTATACTAGTTACAAACTATACACAATTTAAATTCTCAGTAATAAGGAGACTGATTAAATGAATTATGGTACTTAGAGAGATAGGGAATCCTCTTTCTTCCTTAACCATGATATAGAGAGTGCTTAGTGGTGTGGAAATATACTCAGAATTTGTAAACTGAAAAAAAAACACACATTACAAAGCAGCAGTGTAAGTTGACACAAGCTTTTTGTTGTCTTTTCTGTTTTTGGAGTGTGTATCTACACATATTCTACATTTTAATGTAGAAACATTCCAGGAAGAATATACACCACATGTTAGGGATGTTATTCCTATGTTAATTGCAGCTGTTACTCTTTTTACTTGGCCAAATTTCCAGTATCTAAAGTGTCCTGCAGTAAAGGGACCAGGATCAGACCCTATTTCCATCTCTCAGGTTTTTGTTGTGTGAATGTGGGTCAGTTCCGTGTGTTTCCTCCTCTGTGTTTGGGGATGATGATCCCTAGCTCTCAAGGTGGCACTTGAGAAATGTTCCCTTGGCCTCGCTGACTTGATAGAATGACTAACACCAGTGTTATATTCCTAATTCCTAGTATTTCTAAGCAGAATGATTTTGTTTCATAAGTTAAATCAAAACTGTCATGAAAAGCATTTCAGGGCATTTTTGACAAAATATTGTAATCCCTGTGCTTGGGAGGCAGAGACAGGAGGATCGCGCAGGTTCGAAGCCAGGCACGCGCACTGGCTTAGGAGACCCTGTTTCCAAATTAAAAAAAAATGTAAAAATAGGTCTGGGAGTGTAGCCCAGAGGTAGAAGGGCTTCCAGGAACCCCAGTATCACAAAATAAATAAATAAATAAATAAATAATAATAATAATAATAATATAAAATAAAAGTAAAAAAATTCAAATGCTAGCTGGGTGTGGTGGCACACGCTTGTAATCCCAGCATTTGGGAGGCTGAGACCAGAGGATCACAGTTAGCAGACAGCCTCAGCTACTTAGTGAGTTCTCCTTCACTCAGACCCTGTTTCAAAATAAAGAATAAAAAATAGGGCTGGGAGTGTAGCTTGGCGGTAGAGTGGCCCTGGGTTCCATCCCGAGACCCACACAATAAATAAATAATTAATTAATTAAAATTAAAATGCTTTCAATTGCAGACATTTTATTTTGAAGGCATTTCTTCTTTAGTGGTCTTGAATAGTCCTGCAGATTCCTGAAGGTCGGGGTCCGATCTTCCTTTCCTTTTACAGGAGTGGCAGGCGACTCACTCACTGTGAAGTGCCTCTGCTTTGCCCAGGTACTAGGGAGGCATCAGATCCACAGCAGTGCTCTGGAGACATATCCCACGTCCCTGCCTATATTGATCAGTGCTCACTACAGTAACAGAACTCACAGGACATCTTTATGGTAAAAGAGGAATTATCAAATCAGCTTATAGTCCAAAGTGGCATAGTCTCAAGTGGCTGACTGCATGTGGAGAGCTGGAGGAACCAGCAGCTGGTCCAGTGGTCCAAGAGCTGGAGTCTCAGAATCAGAGTGACCACTAATTCAGCCCTAGTCTAAGATAGAAAGGCCAGGAAAGTCTCAATGAAATGAAGAAATGAAGATGAAAAGCCAAAGAGCTGAAGGCCAGCATCTCAGATGAGGGCAGATGCGCTTTCTTCAGGAAGAACCATGCATAGCTTTCATGGGGCTTTCTCTATCTTTTACCCAAGTCCTGCGCCTATCTAAGGACTGTGTTGCCCACGTTCAGGGCAGGGCTTCCCTTTCAGTCTGCCATTACATAAACCAGTCGTCTCATCAACACAGCCAGAGTCACATAACCTTAGGTGTCCCATGATCCAGTAGAAAACTGGCCCTCAAATGGCGTATGGGAAGTGGCCAGTACCATTGGGATCCAGGAGGCCCACTCAGTGAGCGGTAATTATGACAGTTAACAATCATGTAATCCTCATTTTCTCTCCTGCATTATTTTTTTTTTTCAGTACTGGGGATTGAACCAAGGGCCTTGCACAGGCGAGGCAAGAACTCTACCACCAGGCTATATCCCCAGCCCTCTGTCCTGCAATTTTAAAAGAAATTTTGTTCTGAGATTACTTTTCAGTGCACTCAAACATTAGCTCCTGCTTATTCAACCAACTAAATGAGCAACAGCTAGATTATTTCACCTTGTTGGCATTTACGGATGATTTAGTGATGACATATTAAAGATGTGTAAGAATGTCTTAGGTTAATAGTCTTAAAATTGCTACTATATCTTTTATGAAGGACAGTTTTTCATGACGTTCAGGTCATGAAAGAGATTAGCGCTAGCTCTTTTTTTATATAATTATATTTTTTAACATTAGTGAGGATGTGTTCTTCCTAGTAAATCTAGGACATAAGGAATTCACAGGTCTTCAACATGAGAAATTCCAGCACATGATCTTACTAAGAGACAAGGGCAATAAAACATGCAGTTAAAATATGTTTGCATTTGACCATATGCAAACTACATTAATTCTGTACTTATGTGTAGAGACAAACTTGAAGTTGGCCACAGTTATAAATGACATATAATTTGTACATCCATAATATATACACATTTCATATGTGTGAATGTGTATATATATATATATATATATAGTGTTGCATATTATAACGCTAAAAACATAGGCCCTCAGTTGTCATGAAAAATGATGCATGTCAAATGTTGACCTTGAATTTTATTTCCCCATGCAACCAAGTGAAAGACAGTTTCATGAATCATGAAATTATTTCTATGTACAACTTGTGAAAGGTTAAGTCACATCACAGGTTGGGGCTGCCAGCAACGTTAGCATTTTAATATTTATTTATTTTTTTATTTATTGGTACTGGGGGTACCCAGGGGCTTTTTTTCCTCTGGGCTATACTCCCAGACCTATTTTATACTTTATTTGGAAACAGGATCTCACTAAGTTGCTGAGAGCCTCACTAAGTAGCTGAGGCTGGCTTCAAACCTGTGCAATCCTCCTGGCTAAGCTTCCCAAGCGCGGGGATTACAAGCGTGCGCCACCATGCCTGGCTTAATGTTTATTGTTTTGTATTGGGTTTTCTGTCTAAAGCATTACTTTCCGTGGCCCACTTCACTCCTCCTTTCCCCAGTGGAACCAGCAGATGTTCTTTTGTGGGGGATATGGTTACTTTTCACAAAAAAATACTTTATTTCTCTTTTTTAAAAAACCATGCTTTTACTGGTGCGACATAGTATAGTTGTAGTGAGATTCAGTGTGATATAAACTTACATGCAGTCGCCTCGGTGTATTTCCCTCCACATACCTCCCTCTCCAAACATATTAGTGAGATGGTAGTGAAACCTGTGGATATAACCTCGTTGGCTCCCTTCCTCAGTCCTGTTTTTCTCCCTTCTCCCCAGTCCCTTCCACTGGCCTATGATTCTCTCTCCTCATGTGACTGGAGTCCCTTTGCTTTCTGTTTTCATCCTGGCTTCGAAAACATACGACCCTTGACTTTCTGAGTCTGGCTGATCTCACTTAGCATAATATTCTCTAGTTCCATCTCTTTTGCTACAAGTGACGTAATTTTGTTCTTTATGGTTGAATAATATTTCATTGTGAGTATATACACACTTCTGCCTATTGATGAACACCTAGTCTGCTTCCATAATTTAGCTATTGAGAATTGTAGTGCTATAAACAAAGGTATGTGTGTATCACTATAGTATTCTAACCTAAGTTTTTATGGATTTTTAAATTAATTTGTTTATTTTTATGTGGATCATATTGAAAATGGCATACATTCAGACTGTGCTTGGTCCCTTACCCCCCCCCCCAGCAGCGAGTGTCCAGGTTAACCATGCTATATTAATTTTACACATATTTGGGTGTAGCTCCTCCATTAATCAACCTCAACCTTCTTCCTCTCCTATTCTTTCATTCTAGCTTTGCTGAGGTTTCCCCTCCATTATCTGGAGTCCCTCTGGTATCCCTAACACTCCCTAGTTTGGGCATATTAGAGAAAACATATGTCCCCTCTCTTTCTGTGCTTGGATGATCTCAACATAATGTTCTCCAGGTCTTTCCATCTTCTTGCTAATGACATGATTTTGTTCTTCTTTATAGCTGAGTAAAATTGCATTGTGTGTATTTCCCGTAATTCTGCAGTCCATTCATCTGTTGATGGAAACGTAGGGTTTTTTTTTTAAAGATACTGAGGTGTGATATGGCTGGCTCCTATGATGGCTCCATCCCCTGTCTTTTTTTTTTTTTTTTTTTTTGTGGTACTGGGGTTCCTGAAAGCCCTTCTACCTCTGGGCTACACTCCCAGACCTATTTTTATATTTTTATTTAGAAACAGGGTCTCCTAAGCCAGCGCGCGCGGCTGGCTTCGAACCTGCACGATCCTCCTGTCTCCGCCTCCCAAGCGTGGGGATTACAAGCGTGCGCCACCACGCCCGGCTATCCCGTCTTTTGAGGAACCTCCGTATTGAGCTCCGTAGTTGTCCTCTTTTGCCATCCCACCAACAGTGTTCTGTGGTGGTATGTGGGGAGCAGCTGAGCTGTGCAGACATGAGACTATTGGCGAGACAACAGCCAACCCCCCCTTTCCTGAAAGGCAGCCTCAATAAAATTACAGATGATTCTGTTTTGGAACTTCTCAAGTCACTTACACATACTTAAAGCTTATGCACTCTACAAGCTGTACTCCTGGGATAAGAAACTCATGCCTCCTGGACAGGGGAAGCTACATAAGTTGCTTCTGCCTTTTAGTCTCAGCACTCAGAGGTAACTTCAGGTAATATTCTGTTGTACATTCTTCTAGATTAATTTCTGTGCATGTGCATGTTTTCAATATCTGTACCTCCAGATATGTTAAATCATGGTTAGAGGTACATATGTAATTTTAAAACATGATTTTAAAGGTTTAAGTTAACATACGCGACACATTTTTGCATTCTAGTCCATATATAAATTTACCCATGTATTTAATATTCAACAGGTTTGCTGCACATTTTCTGTGCTCCATGCAGTTTTTCTGGCTGCTGGGAGCCACAGTGCTGAAGAAGAGAGGTGGTCTTGGCCCTCATGGTGCATTGATGAGGGTGCGACCCACAATAGGGAGAGCCGGGGGGCCACCTGACATGTGTGAGGCCAAGGTGACTGGAATACAGGGATGGACGGAGAGAGACCTGTGCAGGAGGAGAGGCAGGGCCTGGCAAGGTCTTGGGGGAGAGTGGACTCTGTGTAGAAGGGAATCTACCCTACAGTTTTAAACTGAGGTGTAACCTCATTTAATGTTTTTTGTTTGTTTGTTTTTTGTGTGGTGCCTGGAATTGAACCCAGAGCCATTTTACCTCTGAGCTACACTCAGCCCTATTTTATTTTGAAACAGGGTCTTGGTAGGTTGATGAGAGTCTCACTGTTTGCTGAGGCTGTTCTCGAACCTGCGATCCTCTAGTCTCAGCCTCTCAAGTCCTGGGATCACAGGTGTGTGCCTCCATGCTGGTTTATTGTGTATTTTTGTAAGGCCTCTGGCTTCTTTGTGCAGGACTGATGGGTAGGGAGCAACAGTGGAGGCTAGAGCCCACTTCAGACTGTGATGGCAGTTCTGGCAGTGGAGGTGGGTATTACTAATTTAGGGAGGTAGCAGTGAGGAGAATGGGTAGTGTTTGGTTTTGGAATGTGGTCACAGCTGGAGCTGTGGAACCGAGGGAGGAAGTGGAGGCTACTGATGAAGGAAGGGGTGAAGCAAGGTACAAATCAAGGATCTGTTTGGGTGTAAATAAAATGCCTTTGTGAGTTGTGTGTACATCTGGAGACAGAGCAGGTAGAAAGTTACATGTACACCTGGGGAAAAGTTGAGATAAATGAAGAAATCAGTATGGGTAGGTAGGTAGGGTTTATGTAAATTAATGTGATGGTTTAAGAAGTTAGTGTGCCTGCAGGAAGAAAGTGGGCTAGAATGCATGTGGGGGTTATTTTAATCAAGCCCAGGTAATGGTTAGACATTCAGGTTGTTTCTTTTCATTTACATTATGGATTGTATTTTGTGGATATCTTTGCAGTCTTGTCTCATCTCTTTTGAGAAAAATTTGCTTAAAGTGGATTACAAATTGCATGTGAAATGCTTGGCACAGAACCTAGCACACAGTGAGCCCAGTAAATGTTTACAGCCTTGGTTTATCAACATCACTGCTATCAAGGTAAAAGCTGTTGATTTGAAGGTCATCATAATGTACTGGCTTTGAGTTCAGACTGGAGTCACAATCACAACCCCAAGTGCAAATTCTAGTTTTGTTCCTGCAAGCTATGAGACTATGGAAAGACATGTAATCCCCTTGTGTCCTCATGTATGACATGTAAAAGACACCAGGCCTCCCTCAAGAGCTGTAAGAAGCAGCAGGAAGAGTGCTTGGCTCTCTGGAGCAGGTGGTACTGTAACCTCACAAAACTGTGGTTTTGGGTCCAGGTTCTCCCTACCCTCCTGAATAGTACCTAGCATCACTCTCCTGAGTACCCTCCCAAATAGTACTAGCATCACTCTCCTGAATACCCTTCTGAATAGTACCTAGCTGTAAAGATTTAGATTCATTGGAGATGCTGTGTAGATTACGAAAGGAGGTGATCTGACAGCGATGTACAGAATCTGCTTTAATCCGGAGAAGAGCTCGCCTCCCCTCGGGGATGGGTCAGCCAATCATGGGAGTAAGGGACCAGTCCCAATTGGCCAGCTTAGTCAACCGCCTGGCTGGGCAGAATTCTGCTTTTAAGCTGGTATTTTGGGGGTGGGGTGGGACTAAGCATGGGAACACCGCTGCTCTCACGACATCTGTAGTCTCCTGAAGCCTAGAGTCTTGAGGCACCTGGACTCGTTATATCTCCAGCTCCAGGATTCCGCCTCCTGTACCTGCTGTGAGATCAGGTGGGGGAGGAGAGGGACCTGACTTATCACTAGCATCACTCTTAGAACCTTTTTCAGTTTGTAGTGGGAATATGGTTTCTCATCCTTTTCATGTTTTGCCCACTGATATTTCTTAGTGTGTGAGTTGCTTATTTATCTTTTTATTGAAGCTATCCATCTTGCTTTAACACATTTTTGTCCATTTTTACTAATATACTAGGTATATTAACACTGCCAGCGGGGCGTGGTGGCGCACGCTTGTAATCCCCGTGCTTGGGAGGCGGAAACAGGAGAATCGCGCAGGTCCAAAGCCAGCTGTGCTGGCTTAAGAGACCCTGTTTCCAAATTTAAAAAAAAAGTATAAAATAGGTCTGGGAGTATAGCCCGGAGGTAGAAGGGCTTCCAGGAACCCCAGAACCACCAAAAAAATAAAATAAAAATAACACTGCCATATTTGTTGCACATACTATTTTCTCAGTGGAAAAAATCTTCATTGTGCTCAGGCTGGTGAGCAAGGTGACAGTAACAGAAGGCTGTGCACTGCGCGGTGAGAACTCTGGTGAAGAGCAGATCTGGAGGGGTGAGCTGAGCTTTGAAGAGCAGGTTGATATGTGTTAAAGTGATAACAAAGAGTGGAGTGGAAAAGTGGGGTTCTTCTGGGTAGACGAACAATACTGGAGAAGACCTAGCAGTGGGCAGAGGTGGACTGGAGACATAGGGAAGCAGGGAAGAGCCCCAGGCCATGTTCTTGTTGGGACCTTTTCCTGCAGGCCAGGGCAGGGAGCGGGGATCATGGAAGAATCTGCTGTGTGAGGCTGCCCTTGTGCTGTGGAGGGTTGGCATCTGAGTCTGTGGGACGCTGCAGTGCACACGGCTCCGAGGCTCCTCTCTGCAGGACTGTCTTGTTTCCTGGTCAAGTTACGGCGGTGGCACAGACAGTAGCATTGACCAAAAGCGCCCTCACGCCCATCCCACAGTGTCATTTTTTTACCAAATGTCAGGTTAAACTTGAGTAGTGAGAAGCCTTTCAGCTAGTCTAGAGCTCTCTGACATAGGTTTTTTGACCTTACCTTCAAGTCACTAAATGTTCAAATCGTCCCCCAGTGTGGGCAGTATTGAAATAGGGAGTAGCTCGTCCCATGGAGACATGGAATGAGAATCTTTAGATTTATTTTGAAGCAAGAGTTCTTAATGTTTATTAGTAATTTTTCAAAATAAAAATGAGCCATCCAGCTTAACACCAGTAGAGGTTAGGATTTTAGACACTTTGGTAAAGTGAGGTAAAAGGGCCATCTCTTTATTTTGGTGGCCACAGTACAGTATTGGCCTGTTTTTGTTTTTGTTTTTGTTTTGGTACTGGGGATGGAACCCAGGGGCTTCTAGCTCCGGGCTATACTCCCAGACCTTTTTTTTTTTTTTTTTTTTTTTGAAAACAGGGTCTCACTAAGTTGCTGAGAGCCTCACTCAGTAGCTGAGGCTGGCTTCAAACCTGTGTAAATCCTCCTGTCTCAGCCTCCCAAGTACTGGGAGTACAAGCGTGTGCCACCACGCCCAGCCAGTATTGGCCCATTTTGTAAATCATTTTTGGTTGTTTTTCTGCGGGTTGCTGTTAATGTATCACCTCCGCTATGTATTTGTTCATTCTCTGTTCGCATTATCATTTCATTTTGGACCCTGAAGTAACCTACGCTAAGTCTACTTTGTTGAGTTAATTTATTGGAGTAATTTGTTGGCATCCTTATTCTTACGTACACTGTCTTTGCTATTTTGCCCATTGCTTCCACCCACAGAGCTGATGATATCCTTGATCTTCCTCAGCTCACTAAAACGCTGTCAGGAGCAACAGCTCTGCCACTCAGTCAGTGATACTTCTGTCCCACTTGACGTCACCCATGAGTTTCCATTCTTTGAGTGTGGTTGGTCACATGATGAAAGCAACCCATTTTCTCTCGTTGATACAGCCTGAGGTTTTTCATCTTGCTCATCCTAGCATTTAAAAATAAGGAAATTTCACATTAAAAAAGAAAACAAAACCCTCCTTCTGCATGGAATCTTAGTGGGCGGGGAGAGAGCCAGGGCCTGAAGGTGAAGGTCCCCACCCCAATGACAGACACTCTGCCCCAAAGGTCCAAGCAGTCAGACTCTAAAGAAAAAATTGTACAAAGCAACAACCTTGATTTTTTTTTTTTTGAAAAGCTTGCAAATTGAAGTCTCTGCTGTCCCCAGTTCCTGCATGGCGTGAGTAGACACAGGAACTGATGGCCGCCTCAAATCACACTTCACCTGGCTGGCCTGAGAGTGTGTTTGAGTGTGCGTCAGCTGAGTTAAGTAAGAGCTTAACCAATTAAAAGTGCACTTGGAGTTGAGAGCGGACAGTAAGACAGCACTTGCTTTCCTTGTTCCCTCAGCGAGGCCTGGCTGATCTCTGTCATGACTTCACTAGTGGAGTGCTTGGTAAAGAGGGTGGTGTTTCCCCTAGTAAGAGCGCTGACAGGAGTTCCTGGAGGGGACAAACAAGGTGTCCAGAAAATGAAACAACCCCAAGTCTGCGTGGCCTGTGAAGTAGGGAAGGCAGGCCTTGGGCCATGGCAGTGTGCTGTGAGCCTGGTCCTGAGAGGTCAGGGCTTTCTCTGCAGCCCGGTCTCTTCAGTGCAGGAATAGGTACTGGAGCCCAGGACCCCAATTCAGAGGTGTTTCCTTTCCACGTTTCACAGTTTAGTGGTCTACTGATTTGCAGGCAGAACGGGGGACCTGAGTTAACCAGGACATTGCTTTGTGTTTTGCATCCTTATTACTAAGAGGAGAGTCATGAAACTGACTTGATGGAGTTGATAGGGGAATTTAATCCAGTATTACACTTAAAGAACTTAGAAAAGTGCCTGCCCCTTAATAACAATGAATATCTAAAAAAATTTATGAATTTTATTTTACATGGCACTTAGCTAAAACCTGCCCTTTGTTTATTTGTATGTATGTATGCATGTATGTATTGTAGCACTGAGAATTGAACCCAGGGACTTTCTACTTCTGAGCTACACCTTTAGTGCTATATTATTATTATTATTATTATCATTTTTAAATTTTGAAACAGGGTCTCACTAAGTTGAGGTCTTTCTAAGTTACTGAGGCTAGCCTTGAGCCTGCAAACCTCCTGTCTCAGCCTCCCAAGTACTGGGATTACAAGTATATGTCATCATGCCTTTCTAAAACAGCATTTCAATTACATTAAATTATTACATAATTAGGTTTTTTTTTCCTCTAAGAATTTTTAACGACCTTTAGTTTTAATTCATGTATTTAAAAAAAGTAAATTCCCAAACTTCATCGGTTGGAACCAATGTCTTTCATTCATCAGTTTTTCTATAGTAAACAGGTGCACTTGAAAACAGACTGATCGTTTACCTTATTCTTCAGGATGTAAAGGAACAGCCGGGTGGCATAAGATTTTTTTTTTTTTTTTTTTTTTGTGGTACTGGGGGTGGAACCCAGAGGCTTTCTGCCTCCAGGCTATACTCCCAGACCTTTTTTTTATATTTTATTTGGAAACGGGGTCTCACTAAGTTGCTGAAAGCCTCACTAAGTAGCTGAGGCTGGCTTCAAACTTGTGCGATCCTCCTGTCTCAGCCTCCCAAGCACAGGGATTACAAGCATGTGCCACTACGCCTGGTGGCAAAAGATATTTTACATCCTCAGGAACTCCATTTAGATGAATTGAGTCAAGTCGGAGGGAAATAAAAACAAAACCAAACCCCTGAATATATGTGAGTTTAAAGGACTGTTAGATACAAAAAACGTACAAAGGTAAAGCTCTGCTCTTAGTTTATATTTAATGGAAAGAGGGTAGAAGAGAGAAAATAATCTCCATAATACCTGGATTGATAATGATAAACACGAAAAGTGGAAATTAACACGTAAGCTCTATGTTAACTGAGACCTGAGCCCGAGGGGAGGGCCGAGAGTCAGAGGTGCCCCCAGAAAGGAGGAGAGGGGAAGAAGGTTGAGTCTGGACATAATGTCAGTGTCTGGGCTATCAGTGGGACCACCTCCTGCTGTTTGGCCTGGGGCTTGGGAGAATGACAAAGGTCAGAGATAGTATTTAAAGTTTATTGTGGAAGGTGAACTGCTGGAGCCCCTTGCTGGAGGCAGGAGTGATTTTTTTGTGTGTGTGGGGGTACTGGGGGTGGAACCCAGGAACTTTTCTACCCCCGGGCTATACTCCCAGACCTATTTTATACTTTATTTGGAAACAGGGTCTCACTATTGCTGAGAGCCTCACTAAGCAGCTGAGGCTGGCTTCAAACCTGTGTGATCCTCTTGTCTCAGCCTCCCAAGTGCTGGGATTACAAGCATGCGCCACCATACCCAGCACTAGTGGTGATTTAAATTGCTTTTGCTGGAAGTGAGAGGAACCTGAGCCAGGGAAGCGGGAATGGGACCAGGACAGGGCAGAATCAAGCCATGTTCTAGAAGTAAAATTGGCTAGTATTAGACGGGCGTGGTGGTGAAACGGGGGTTTCTTGCGAGAAAACCCCAGCGAGTTCTTGTCTACGGAGAGCGAAGAATGACACCCGCAGACCTCAGGAAGGGGAGTAAAAGGTTTATTGGAAGCAGCAGGGAATGGGGCAAGGGTGGCTGAACACCCCCAAAGGGGCTGGAACTCTGGGTCCAGCAGCTGCCTTCAGGACAATACTTGAGAGTAGCCCAAGCCGAATTGCCTTCAGGTGCAGGCTGCTTTCTTCCGGAGTCCGCACAATCTGCCAGAAGGGAATAGAGAAAAGTGGCCGAACACCCCATAGGGGCGGTTGGAACTCCGGGGTCTAGTAGCTGCCTTCAGGGTCACTACCCGAGTGTCGCCCGAGCCAAGTGAGGCCCATCAGTTGCAAACTACTTTCTCCCAGAGTCCACGCGATCTGCAAGAAAAGAGGTGCAGGTCACCCCTAGGGGCCTGGTCAGCCATGATGTCCAGCAGAGGCCTTCAGGTCACTACTCGAGAGTCGCCCGAGCCATGTGCCCTCAGATGCACTCTGCCTTCTCTCAGGGCCAACACAACCTGTGAGAGAGAGAACAGCTCCCCAAAAGGAGAGGGGGTCCAACTACTTTCTCCCAGAGTCCACGCGATCTGCAAGAAAAGAGGTGCAGGTCACCCCTAGGGGCCTGGTCAGCCATGATGTCCAGCAGAGGCCTTCAGGTCACTACTCGAGAGTCGCCCGAGCCATGTGCCCTCAGATGCACTCTGCCTTCTCTCAGGGCCAACACAACCTGTGAGAGAGAGAACAGCTCCCCAAAAGGAGAGGGGGTCCCGAGCGGGAAGTCCCTGCTTTTGCCATCTGACTGGCCGATGCCTGACCGCTTGCAAGTCCGTTTGTGGTTAGGGTGACTCCAAGGAGAATTTGCATAGGACATTTGCAAGTTCTTTGAAGGGTCTCCTTTCAGGAATGCCAGACTTGCTGGGTGGGTTTGTTGATTAGGAAACTCAGGATGGCCTTGTGAAGCTTTGACCTTCTTATCTCTGAACCTTTAGAGTTTCAGGTATCTGTTGTCTCTCAGGAAACTCAGGATGGCTTTCTGAAGCTCTGGTCTTCTTATCTCTGAGCCTTTGGAGTTTCAGGCATTTGATGCCCCTCAGGGAACTCAGGAAATTAACTTTTTTCTACCAAGGCCTTTTCCCTATCTGCCTATTTCCTTTCTATCTCCTCAGTGGCGCACGCTTGTAACAGGAGGATCCAGGTTTGTGGACAGTCTCAGCTACTTGGAGAGACCCTTTGCAACTCAGTGAGACCCTGTTTCAAAATAAGGGAAAAAAAATAGGGCTGAGGGTGTAGCTCAAGGAGAATGACCCTGGGTTCCATCTCCAATACCGTAAATAAATAAATAAATAAATAAATAAATAAATAAATAAATAAATAAATAAATAGGCTAGTATTGGGAGCAGTGAGGAAGGAGGAGGAGTCACCAGAAGGTGACCCAGAGATACTGGTACCATGAGCTGGGCCTGGGGCATGAGAGCGGATTTGTGGTGGGGGGTAAGTTTTGCTTTTGTTTATGTGCTGATTTTATAAATCTGAAATGTCCAAGTACATATGTAGCCTCAAAATACTTGGGCATTCCTGATAGACCCGGCCTTAAGAACTTGTCTATTAAACTTGTCTGTTAAGTCGTTAGTCTGTAAGTGGGAAGAGGCCATTCCTGGGAACATGAAATGGGAAGTCATTGTTCAGCCACAAGAGTAGACAATATAGCTCAATGATGGCATGGAAAGTGAAAAGAGCCATGGGCTAAGGGAGGCCCAAGCACCTAGGAAGGAGTGCTGTTTAATGCATCTGAAGCCAGTGAGGCAAAGGATGGATTACTGGATAAACTCCTTTGGATAAGGGGAACCATTTTGGTGGTGGTAAGGGTAAACTGAATCCCTGACTCATACCATATACCAAAGTTAATTTCATGTGGATTAAAGCTTAAAATGTTAAAAGCTTTAAATGTACTCGAAAGCAATAGGGGAGGTAATTTGTATAATCTTAAGACATTTGGTCAGAAACCATAATGGACAAAATTAAGAAATAGGATTTTATAAAAGACAAACAAAAACCTCAGGAAAGTAAGAAGGGATTTGGAAATATATTTCTAAAGTAAATAGTTGCCATGCATATTTCCTATTTCTCTCCCATCAAGTAGTAAGGAAAAGATTATGCCCAACTAGACAAATAGGCAAAAGAGAATACCTGCTGTACAAATAAAGCATTGCAAATTACCAATGGAAAGATGAAAAGATCATTTGGCTATGTAATCAAGGAAATGCCACTTAGGACTCAACAGAAGAGAGTTTTTTTTAAAGTAATTTTTGGTGTTAAAATGATTATTTTTCATTATTTTAGAGTGAGAGAGTAGGGAAGCAAGTTGGAAATGTTTCAGAATCTGAAAATTTTGGTGTCCATGTGATACAAGTGGCAAATTCCACGCCTGACCTCACGTGAACAAGTTAGAGTCAGAATACACTAAGAGTATCTTCTATGCTTGCCTTCAGGTTATGTGTGTATTTAAAGCTCACTGAAAGCATAAATGGATTTCGTGTTCAAACTCAGGTCCTCTTCCCAAGATATAGTATATATATACTGGGATACATTATATATACTGGGTATATATACATTATATATACCTTCTAAGTACTGGGATTATAATTGTGCGCCACCACGCCTGGCTGAGATATTACTCTTAAGAGTGATTCTAACGAGTCGTGAAGGATAGGAAAAATTGGAATTAAGGTGAACATTGCAAGAGACATTCCATAGGAGCCGTGGTTTGGGGGAGCTTTGAGGTGGGTGTGTGGAGGGTTTGGGCTCTGCTGTGGTGTGGAGGTGGCCAGCAGCTGCCATGTTGAAGGATTGTCTGCCACATGGAGCTGGAGTTTTATGTTAAAGCCTTGGGAAATCTTGATTGTATTTTTTTTTTTTTTTGGGTGGTACTGGAAGTGGAACCCAGAGGCTTTCTACCTCCGGGCTATCTCCCAGACCTATTTTTATATTTTATTTGTAAACAGGGTCTCACTAAGTTGCCGAGGGTCTCACTGAGGCTGGCTTTGAACCTGTGCGATCCTCCTGTCTCAGCCTCCCAAGCGCAGGGATTACAAGCGTGTGCCACCACGCCCAGCCCCTTGAGAGTATTTTGTACCCGTGGTGATATATTCAAACTTGTTTTGACATTCCGAAGTTAATGGACAAGCTCTTGAGTTAACAAGGAAGTCCCCACTGCGATGAAAATTAGCAAAACTAACAAAGAGCCTGAAGAACATTCTGGAAGGCACCATACTTCAAAAGTTACCAGAAAATGCAAAGAAATTAAGAAAAAAAGTGGATCAGCATATTTTATTTAAATTGTAGACCAGAAAGATGTTTTGGGGACTGGATAGCCTATAGTATCCAGGGTGATAGATGAGTTTTTTATAACATAGTACACATTAAGTTTCAGTATTCTGCAGCAGAGTGCAGATTAAAGTGCGAGGCAGTGGAATGAGTGTCTGAGCATCTGCCCCACCTCAAGTTGCACATTCTTAATTCACGGACGCGTAGCGTCTCATCAGTGATTTGCACAGCGCCCCTCAGAAAAGAATTACTAACACTACTTTTTTATGAAGCTGCTAGGTCCAAACAATGTAATAGGTATTTATGACATGACACTTAACAGGAGAAAAATTTGTTTTATTTCATTCTTTAAGCTGCAATTACTGATGAAAGTGTGAACCTATGCATTGTTTCTCAAACTTTAGAAACAGAGATTGGATGCCACCAGTCCCATTCCTATGTCTACACTGATTTTGGGGTGTTTGTTTGTTTTTGGTGTACTGGGAGTAGAACTCAGAGGCTTTCTACCTCCAGGCTATACTACCGGACATATTTTATATTTTATTTGGAAACAGGGTCTCACTAGGTTGCTGAGAGCCTCACTCAGTAGCTGAGGCTGGCTTCGAACCTGTGCGACCCTCCTGTCTCCGCCTCCCAAGCACGGGGATCACAAGCGTGTGCCACCACGCTCGGATCCACACTGATTTTTGGATAATCCTCGTGGTTTATTCCATCAGTCACCAACACTTTGAACTTCTCCACAAGTATACTATCCCTGGAAGGAATATGGCATGACCAGATGCTGAAACTGTGAACTTTCTTGAGTTAAAGGTTCTCACAGAGTTAGACAGATGAGCTCTGTTTCCTTTAAAAATTTAAACTGTTCTATGATGGTCTTTATGATCTTCCTTGAATAGTTATTTTGATGTTCTCAGTGATGTACCTTGATGTACGTCTTTTCCGGTTCATTGTGCTTAATATGTTAGGGGGCTCTTTGAGGACTAGATTCTTGACTGTATATGTGTATATGCACGCACATATGTATTGATCATTTTGTGTACATCTTTTTTTGTTACTGTCTCTTCATTAATCTTAAAACACTACCTCCTTTAAGCTTCCCTCTTTCTAAAGAACCAGCCCTGTGCCTCCCTGTCCAGCCTCCGCCCAGTTTTCCAGATGAGCACCCCAGCCCAGCCACGTTTGTGTCTTCATAGGCATTTCTCTCATGCTCGAAGCCCCCACACTGCACTTCAGTGACAGTCGTATCCTCCCAGCTCAGGGTCCATATCCTCCCTGGTGAGCAGACACCCAAGGAATCCTAGGTCTTGTGGGAGAGAAATGAGAAAATGTTGGAGAATCAAAGTTGTTTAAACATATTTTTAATGTTTTCTCATTAAAAAAAAAAAAGGAAGAAAGGGATGCTGAGAAGATTGAGCAGCCTGGTCCCAGCCGGGTTAGCGCCCAGCACCTCCGCCGGTCCCTGGCCGCCCAGCTTGGGCTTTTGTTTTGCCTATGTGGGTCAGTGCTGTGCCCTCTCCAGTGTTCCCGCTCAGCATTCAGTTTCTTTTGTGAATTAGTGACAAAGGAGTTACCTCATTGTGGTGAGAAAAGGATGTGATTCTGGAGCTAACAAATGCCCTGGGTAATCTTGATTCCTTTCCCTGACGGCGCAGGTGTTTCCCAAGGCTGCCCTCACACAGGGTAGGCTTGTGTCGGATGGCAGGATGTGAGGACACCACTCCTGTCACATTTGCTTTAGCCGTACTTGTTGCTACTGCTCAGTTTTCTAATTGTCCTCAGTAGAAAGGTACAGAAACCAGAATTCTCAGAGCTGAGAGATAAACACGTCAAAATCCACGCGGGAGGGCCTGAAAGCTCAGGGGTCAGGTTGTGCACGGGACTCCGCTGCCTGGTGGGGCCAGGCTGCCTGGTGGGGCCAGGCTCCTGCGCTGCCAGGGCTCCGTGGTGCCCTAACGTTGCGGTTAGCATGCCTGAGGAAACAAAAGCAGATTTCCTCTTGCCATGTTAGTTTTGTAAATCGCTTCTGCATGATCACTTTTCTTAAGCAGAAGGGTATTTTTTTTTAAATTTTCTTTAATTATATTGCATAGGAAATAATCTAGAGGCCCTTGGGCAGTGAACACAGTCTGAAGATGTGTTTTGTTGGCCCACCAAGTCCATTAAAATTTGAATTAGTGGCTACAGTTACACTTCTGAGTTTTTAGTAGAAAATCTCAGATTTCTACATTATACTGAAAAATCAGATCATTTGGCAAAATGAGGCTGGCACCTGCCACCTTTCGACTCCAGGTGGACTCTGGCTTTTACCTGCCTGTGTTACCTGCTCTGGCTCAAAAGAGCCCAGACCTATTATAAACATAATATTGTATTGCCGGGGTGACTTGCTCAGGATTTTCTAAGTAAATCTTATCTCAAGAGGAATTTTTCTTCATTTTCCTGCTTGTTTTAGGTTGAGTAGGCTTTGCTGACACTGCGTTGGTCCCTCTATTCCTGAGACCCGTCCCAGTGCTCACCAACCTTCCCTGCGAGTCCTCAGTATGCTCTGCCCTGGCTCTGGGTGTGTGTAACCACTGTCTTCAGGCTGGCTCTCTTCCAGTGGTGGCAGAATATTACAGCTTATCTTTGGGAAGTCTCTTACATGGATCCAAGTAGAACTTGCATCAGTGTCAGTGGTGGCTGAGGCTCAAGCTGAGAGGTATTAAGTGATTTACCCGCAGTCCCCACTGCTAATTAGTAATGGAGCCAAGATTAAAGTCTGCCTGACAGCACCTGGTCCTGAGCTCTTCCTGGGCACCTCACCCCACCCCCACCCCTGCCACCGCTTCTTCCTGGCTTTGCACTAGGGCTCTAGGGCGCTAGTCTTTTACCAGAACAATCTTAAGCTTGTAGGGAGGGATGGTCACTTCAAGATAGTGTTTAGCCAGTCAGTGAGAATAGTTTGTGATTATTTTAGTTAGGTTTTGAGTTGGGGCTGGAGTGGGGTCTCCTTTATTCAGTTATTTCTATATAGCTGTGTAATTCCATAACCTTAGCAACTTGTGTTTTAGACATTTGATAAATACATTTTCATTCTAATTAGTAAGCTCAGCGACACTGGAAATGAGTGGGAGAGTGTTCACTCACCCAGAAAATAACTGGGCATTATAAAAATGTCTACTTGTACCTTTTCTATATTTTGGTCATAATTATTTACACTACGTGGGATTAATTTCCTGGGTTTTAGACAGTGCTCACTAATAGGAAGGGAATATTCCATTTGTTCTCACTAAGAGGTATCTTTAAAATTCTTTCACGTAGCTTTATTTAGCTATTCGATCTCTTTTCCTTTATTAACTTGTTTTCATCTCTCTTCTCTTTAACTTTTTAATTTTGTCCTTTTTCCTGAAAGATTGTTCAATATTTTATTTTGTAATAAGTAGTGCCAGCCAATATGTCTAATTTCTAAGAGCTATTCTTATGACTATTCCTTTTACATTTCATAGTCTTCTTATTTTTATGGCTATGCCTTGTTTGATCTGAGGATACTGTTCAAGGTTTGTTCTTTGTTTTCCTGTCTTTTTTCTTTGTTTTCATTACTAAGAATTGAACCTAGGGCCTTGTGCATGCCAGGCAGGTGCTTTGCCACTGAGCAATGTGCCAGGCAAGTGCTCTGGACTCAAACCTGAAATCCTTTTTTCTCAGCCTTGTTTTGTGTTTTTCTTTTAAGTTTTCCTGATATCTCCATTATCCCTCTTTTTTCTTGTAGCAGTTTTTATTTTCTTTCGGTTATCCTGCTGCTTTTCCTGAGTTTCTCTTTAATAGTTTAGGCTTTGCTTACATGTTTTGTCATCCTTGTGTCTGTGCCAGTATGAAATTAGGCAATATTAGGTCTGACAAGAAGTGTTTGGTGCATTGGAAAGACTTGCTGGCTGTCAGGTCTCATTCTAGGAAGGGTGGGTGGGACCTCATTGCTCTGGAGAATCACTAAGTGTTCCATGTGGAAAACACTCATGTCTATGTCAGTTGCCCTAGTTCTCTGTAGTTGTTTTATTTTTAAAGTATTGCAAGAAGATCTCCTGTCAGGGCTTATTTTTCAAAGCAGATCTTTAAATCTTTTAATTTCAGGCTGGCTGTGGTGGCACACACTTGTAATCCCCGCGCTTGGGAGGCTGAGATAGGAGGATCGCGCAGGTTCGAAGCCAGCCTCTGCTACTTAGTGAGGCTCTCAGCAACTTAGTGAGACCCTGTTTCCAAATAAAATATAAAATAGGTCTGCGAGTCTGTCCCGGAGGTAGAAAGCCCCTGGGTTCCACCCCCAGTACCACCAAAAAAAAAAAAAAAAAAAAAATCTTTTAATTTCAGACTCATCTCACTATTCTTCATGCGCCCAGAGAGGATTGAAATGACACCATCCGTCCATCCATTGCTGCTGAGCCACCAAACCTAGTAGTCCTTGTTTCTTCTCTTCTCTTTAACCCCACACAATACACAAGATACCGAATAGCTCTAACCATGTACTTGGCACTATTTCAGATGCTTTATATATATGTAATCACTTGATCCTCATAACAAGCCTAAGAGGAAAATACAGTTACCATTTACACTTTGCAGAAGAGGGAACTGAGGTATAGATTGGTTAGCAACACATAATTAGTGTCATATCTGGGATCTCATAGTAAGTGACTTCTCTAATAGTCAAACTCATTCTGTGTTAATATATAATTAGTAGGATTTTTAAAATATCAATTTATTTATTTTTGCAGTACTGGGGATTGAGCCCAGGGGCATTCTACCTCCGAGCTACACCCCCAGCCCTGTTTTTTATTCTTTATTTTGGAACAGGGTCTCACTAAGTTGCAGAGGGCCCCACTAAGTAGCTGACGCTGTCTGAAAACCTGTAATCCTCCTGTCTCAGCCTCTCAAGTACTGGGATTACAAACATGCACCACCACGCCTGGCTCCACGTGTCATTTTAAATTGTCAAAACTTCAGTTTTATGAACTGCTTTTCTCTATTTTTAGTAATAATGGAGAGATAAATACTTGCTCAGTTATCTTGAACTTGAAACACATCATCTGAAAGCTGACCCTATGGCGGATACCTGAAGTAACGCTGTGTCTTGTTGGTGTTGTCTAAAGCCAGGGCAGCTTGAGTTCCAGGCTCTTCTGTTATTAAGTGGACAGTCATCCTTTCCAGTGTGAGTGTGTGCAGTGTTGAGTCTGTTTTCACAACAATTTGAACATCGTTTGAAATGTCTCTTCCAACCTAGGACTGACTGCATTGCATGGATCATGGATATTTACTTGAGTTGGAGACGACCATCCTGGATGAGAATGAGGACGACTTCGGGTGTCCGGTGGCTCTTAGCAACATTTATTCTTCTGTATCTAATGAATCAAGTAAATAGCCAGGAAAGGGGTAAGTGCATCAGTCTTGGAATGAACAAACTTCAGTTTTATTCTCATTTGGACTATGAAATAATCTTGTTTCTTTATTGATACCTGCAGGATTTTAGTGGCCAAAATCTCTTTTTCTGTGTACTTCAAGTGTCTTCTAAAAAGACACTTAAAGATAGATCAAAATATTCTTTTGTCATTTAAAAAAACTAAGGTATATTTATATACAGTAACATCCCTTTTGTTAGGACACAGTCGTATGGGTTTAACAGTGTGTAGAGTCATTAACCCCTGGCCCCATCAAGATGTGGTGCAGGCCCAGCACCTATGAAGCTCCCACAAGACAGCGGTCAGCCTCGCTAGCCTGCTCTGCTCTTTCTCTTCCTATTTATACCTTTCTAAGAATATTATAAATGAAATATAAATATATTCAATGTGTTATTTACTATCATCTTATTTCGGTATATTATGAATGTTTAAGGTACATCCGGCTTATTTTCTCTGAAGAACATTGCTATCTGCTGCTCCTTGGCTTCATTTTTACATTATTGCTATAATTACACATGTCTTTTCTCCAAAGTCATTGATTAGATAACTTTATTATTGATTACTGCTGATTTCTAATGTGAGCACTTCTAATATAATGTTTGTTTTCTGTCTTAAATAGTGTTATAATTTATAGTAAATATGCCAGCTATGCATAAAAATAAAACATTTTTATAGACATTTGTAAACTCTGAAATAGACTAACATTTTACTCCATAGCTTCCCCCGCCCTTTTCTTTTTTCCTTTCCTCTTTCCCTCTCTATTATACTATCTTTTAATTTTCTTTCTAGAGTGACCATTTTCATTGTATGGTGCGCGTGTATTCCATAATGTAATGTTATTGTGTAGATGTGAGGAAATGCTATCAGGATTATAATTTGAGTTCTTTTCGGTTGTTGAATTCTACACAAAAAAGCATATTTTAAAGGTTCATTTGAGTTCATTGAATTTAATGTCCTTTGCAACAATATAAAAATCGGCTATGGGATTCCTGCAGAGGGTTGCACATGGGAAGCACATAGCTTTTACAGATATTTTACTTTTTTCTTCATTGAAGCTCTTGGAGATTCAAGGAATGTTAAATGCCCCCAGCCCCACTCTTTGCCCTCTTTGAATCATAACTGGATTTATGTTATATTTATTCACATTGTCAATTTCCCTTAGTTGCCTGGAAGTGAGATTTTTTTGATAGCATTTTATTCCAAAGTGATCTAGAAATTAAACTATTTTCATCACCTATTAGCTTTTTTTTTTAACCAAAACTCCCAAAGAAATAGGAAATCAGTGCCCTCCCATGACTGCAGGGGCATCTCTTCACAGAGAACAAGGGTTGCCTTCTGCATACGCTTGTGCTTGTGCTTATAATCAAAATACTCAGCCAGCCATTGGCCTTTACAAGAGTGTCTGTGTCATGTATGCATGCGTATGCCTGTGTTCCTCTTCTCCAGGGGCATCTCATCACTTGAAGTGTACAACTAATAATTTGCAAACATGGGACTGTTCTTGGAGAGCACCCCTCGGAGCAGGCCGTGGTACTCTTTATGAAGTTTGCGTTGAAGACAGGTAATGGAAATACTTGGATTAATTTACAACTACAACCTAGAAGTATCTTTAATTTAGATTATAACCATTTTTTTTTCTGGGATTTTTTTTTTTTTCAGTACTTGGGATGGAACTCAGGGGCATTCTACCTCTGAGCTACATGCCCAGCCCAATTTCTTATTCTTTATTTTGAAACAAGGTCTCATGAAGTTGTAGAAGGCCTCACTACAAGTAGCTGAGGCTGGCCAAAAACTTGGCTCCTCCTGTCTCAGCCTCCCAAGTACTGAGATTACAAGCGTGTGCTACCAGGCTCGGCTTATTCTGGGTATTTTTAAAGGAAATTTTAACTCCTAACTCTCTATTTCTTAAAAGTTCTGAATCTTAAAATTATCAAGAAACAAACCCTTCTCCTAGACAAAAAAATAGTGATTATGGTGCACAGTATTCTGATCTGCTGTGGGAAGATTTTTGGTTTACCCCAACCAGTGTCTACTGTGCCTAATAGAAAGTGTCAGTCATAGTGGCTCAGCATACAGGCATTTACTCTCATGGAGAAGATGTGGAGTAGGCAGGTTATCAATATTTATTGATGGTGTATGACCACAGAGACCCGGTCTCTTTCTGTTTTGCTACTCTGCCATCTTTAGCGTATGATCTCATGTTTCATGGCCAGCACTAGGTCTGCATTGCAAGAAGCAAAGGGGATGGGGAGGACAATTTTTTCCTAAGGAAACTTAAAAGAAATCCCACAAAACACCTCTGCTTATATCTCATTGGCTAGAACCCAGTCATACTGCTAAACCTGGCTCTCTGAGAGGCTAGGAAATAAGTTCTAGCTAGGTGGCCACATGACCAGTAAACATTAGGTCTTTGTTACTAAGGAGAGGGAGAAATGGACATTGGGAGGCAGGTGGCAGGCCCTGTTACACCTCTTTACCCTCTCAGGTAATCCTGGCCAGGACTAGACATTCTTCTGCCTAGAGTGGAGGCCTTAGGACTAACTGCAGCCTCAACAGTTTCCTTTCCTTTTCCCTAATCCCAGCAGGATGCTGAGCTGCATAGCAACACCAGAGGCAATCCAGTTTGCTATGAGTGATCCTGATGTAAATTGGCATAAGTGTATATTTAAGCACAATCAGATTTTCTCCACACTGTATATTTATTGAGCATTATTCTAAGCATTGGGGGTAATTTATCAGTCAGGATGAGCTAAGTTATGTTGCAGAAACAGCCATCAGATCTTAATTCCTTATATCTTGCTTGTGAAGTGTTATTTTTGCTGTGTTGTATGTCTGTTGAATATCAGATGGGCTCTCTACCCTGAGTTTCTTTCTAAGGGCCCCAGGAATTATGAGGTTGGTACTGGGGAACAGACCATCCAAGGATCAAGGCTGGCACTGACTTAAAGTTCCTTTAAAAACTGATAGATACAACTTTCACTCAGGTTTCTGTGGCCATTTAAGTAAAGGCACATAGCCATGTCGTGCTTCAGAGAGCAGGGAAGCTCTGTGAGTCCAGACGGGGAGCTCCTGAACAGTGTGGTAAATGGTATAAATGCCTGCTGCAGTCCACAGCAAGAGGAAGTTAATTCTGGTTCCTTGGGTGTTCACAGTAAACAAATATTAACTACCCTGTGGGTAATGCTGTGGGTTGCGAGCTGAGGGAAGTTATATGTGAAGATGTAAAGGGCACAGGAGTTGGCACCACGGAGCATCAAGGAAACTGAGGAGGAGGTCCTGTTCACAGTAAACCTTGAGTCAGGCCACAGGAGTGGGCAGGGGAGGGTGTGTTTGCAAGGGCCAGAGGTGGCCAGTTTCATTTTGTTCATTCACATCTGCTGCTGGCCTATGCAATGGTCAAGTCTCGAGTGCTAGGTGTGGAGTGGATAGAGCCTGGGAGGGATACGGCTATAGCAGGAAGGTTGAGTGGATCTGAATGATGTGCTGAACTCCAGGTTTCTTAAAAGAATCATCAGTACTTCTGTATTCCTTGGTGCAGTCTGGCTGTTTTTCCTTATTACTACACTGATAAAAGTACTGTTAACCTCTATTTACAGTCTTAAAATGCAGTATGTTTTTGTATATAAAACCCAACATTTTTTGTATATAAAAGAGCAAAAGGTATTTTCAGGGTTTTAATGAAAAGGGGACTGTTAATTTTTATCTGCTAATTAAAATTTTGTTTTCTTTATTGCAGGCCTCGTTTTTGTTATCAGTCAGAGAAAACAAACATTAACATCCCAGCTCTTTCACCCGGTGATCATGAAATAACAGTGAATCCTCTACATGAATTTGGATATTCTATGAGTAAATTAATAATAAATGAAAAGGACGTTTGTGAGTATTTGATAAGAAAATGGACTTTAAGATAGAATAGTGCCATTCTTAGTATTGCAGAGCTTTGTAATTGGCAGAAACCTACAGTTCTTCAAATTTCATTCCTTAGGCTAATACTTGCACTTGCCTAGCAACCTCGCTGTGGATTGTAGAGCACAGCTAGGATCAGGAAGGAAGCACAGGTATCCACTGGTCAATCCCAGTGGCCCTCCAAGGGCGCAGGGCCTGCCCTCAGCCTGCTGCTGCCTCCATGACTCCTGCGCAGTCCGGAGCACTTCTCAGTGCCCTTGCTTGAAGATGCAGTCTTTGACCACCCAGAGGAAACCCCATGCCTATTCTTACATACCCGTGGCAAGCTGTGCTTCTTTGTGGCATTTCTCAGCTGAATGAATAATCCCTTGTGTTGTTAGGTGTTTATCATGTGTGCCCCTCACAGGGAAAGTGGTTCTGTTCAGGCGGGGGCTTTGACTTGTCCTGAGCAGCCAGCATGGAGTTGGGCAGGCAGCAGGTGTCTGTTCCAGGCTCCCTGATGGAGTGTGCAGAACAGACTCAGGCTGACAGAGGGGGAAATGTCGCTGGCAGCAAGTCTAAAACCTGAGTAGTCTCCTCTCTCCACGGTAGGCAAGCAGGCTTGTCAGCTCCAGATAACTGATGGGAGGGTGTCATCGTGGTATTACGATGAGTCTATAATGATATCATAATGAGTCTTGTTAGGTTGACTAACTTTGAAGCAAAGGAAAGAAAATATAATTAGTTTGGTGGTTTGTCCCATTTTATGAAGCAGATGTGTGTTTAGAATGATTTATGTCAGAGACAGCACCGATTTTGAAACAATAATAAGAAATACACTGTCCAATAACTTTCCTATTTTCTGGCCAACCTGTTGTCCATGTAAAGTGGCACTTAAGGTCATCCCTCAACATTGAGATGCACCATGTTTGTTATTTTTTTCTAGAATCATATGTGAGAGTTAGACTATTTTAGGTAGATCAATCATGACCCCCAGTACCCACAGAAAAAGATATGCATGTGTATATAACAGTGAGGTTTATATTACTTTATAGCCTACTTAAAAAAAGGGTTTTCAAGTGTTGATCCAGTGGTGCCCTCACCCACCTAAATGGCCTGTTGTTGGTGTGAACCATCTAAATTGATCCAGAATAGCGAATGCCACACGTTTCCAGCTCAGTGATCCTGGCTTTGCTCTGCTCTCCCTTTGCTTTCCGATCATTCCCTCTCTGGGTTCTTGCTGATGTGCCTGGGTCCTCTGCGGTGTGATTGGTGATGAGCGTTCGAGGTCTGGCGGGGGCTGTTCTCACCCACCTGGGTGCTGAGCGCTTCATCCCTGCCGGCCTTCTGCATCTCTTCACGGTGGCTCCTCATTCTTTTTGCCTACCTTTCTGCTTTCTGGGATGGAACCTGGAGACAAAGCTTGATTGTTTCTCTTTCTCATTCGAGAAAATCCTTTATTTCTCTGACCCAAGCATTCTTAGAAATGCCCAACAGGTTTTGCCCTTTCTGTTTCATATTTGGCACCATCATCTATTGACTTATTACTTTAGCCAGTTTTTTTTCCAGTGGTCTAATGGGTCACCTTACCTGTTGTCTCTGGTCTCCTGCAGACTATTGTAAACTACTGCTAAGCTAACCTTTCTGATGTCCTTAGCTACCAAACCTTTTGGGTAGGCTTCTTAACTCAAAGCCTTAGTCATTGCAACAGTCTTGGTGTTGTTTAGTGATACCTGGAATTATATAACCAGGAGTTATTATCCTCAGGAATGGCTCATAGAATTCCTCCTGTGAGTGGCATCCCCCAGGTCAAAGAGGTGAGCCAAGAGGCTGCAAGAACACACAGAAACCTTTGCCAAATTGAGCTTTCATGTGTTTTCATTCTCTTTGGTGCAACCTGCTGCCATAAAAAGGAACATTAGGTCCTCGACCCGATGGCCCTAGAGTGTTGTGGGCCCCCTGTTGATGTTTGGATTAGAAAGTGTATTCTAGATTTCAAGTGGCCAGCTGATGATTTTCTCAAGTGTACCTGACTAATCACTGAGAGTTTTATGTGAAATAAATACACAGATTTGTTCTCTTTTTTCAGTAGTGGGTTTGAGAGTTTGCTTTTAATTCTTTTTTTCTTTTTGGATTCTGAGAATGAAACCCAGGGTCTCACTTGTGCTAGACAAATGTTTTAACCACTGAACTATACCCCTGCTTTTAATTCTTGATTATTTATAGTTGATCGAGAATAAATAGAATATAAAAGTAGCTAATTAATGGAAGTACAGTATGAAAATCACTTGTTAAAAATTGACTAAGGGTTTTCTTTTTGTTTCCTTTGTATTTAAAGCCTTAATCCCAAGCACTCCAGAGATCTTGAATTTGTCTGCTGATTTCTCGACATCTACGTTATACCTCAAGTGGAATGACAAGGGCTCTATTTTTTCAAATCACTCGAATGTCATCTGGGAAATCAAAATTCTGCGTAAAGAGAGTATGGAGCTCATAAAATCAGTAAGTTTGAACAAAAGTAGATTTTTTTCCTATGATGAATAGTTTATAAAAATATTAAAGGTAGTATTAATTCATTGGTGACACCAATGAGCTTTTTAATTACTAAGGACATAGAACAAATTTTATTCAGAATTCATTAAAAATCATATACTATGATTTTAAAAATCACTTGAGTAGCCATTGTAGGAAATTTAGGGAGTTAAGAGAAGAAGCTTTGTGCTTCTACTACTTGAATACAGGAAATGTTATCTTTGTTTATTCTTGATTAGCTGTTTTAAGCCTTCACATGAAAGTGTACTTTTAATTTAGTCTGTTATTTTAATATTGCACATGAGGTAAATGTTTCAGACATATTTAGTTAGGATGATTGTTGGCAAATCCACATAAATTTATCATAATATGAAATAAAATTCTGAGGTTGAGTCCAAGCCCACCTGCCTGCCTGCCTCCGTCCCTCCCTCCCTCTCTTCTCTTTCTCTCTCTCTCTCTCTTTTTTTTTTTTTTTTTTTTTTTTGTGGTACTGGGGATGGAACCCAGGAGTTTTCTACCTCCAGGCTACAGTCCCAGACCTATTTTATATTTTATTTGGAAATAAGGTCTCACTAAGTTGCTGAGAGCCTCACTAAGTAACTGTGGCTGGCTTCGAACCTGTGTGATCCTCTTGTCTCCGCCTCCCAAGTACTGGGATTACAAGCATGTGCCAGCACACCCAGCTTTTTTCTCTCCTTTTTAATCCTATTTATGAATGGTTTTTGTAGGATCTACATTTAACTTGCTTTTAATCTAAGAGACAATGAAGAATAGTTAAATGAAAGTTTGACAGGGGCATGTGAGTACTAGAATGAGAAGGATACTTTTTGAAGTGTGACTGAAATCAAACATAAATGAAAGGACTATTATTTTAAGTCCATGTAACTCATTGCCACAGACAAATAACAAGTTGACAATAGTAAGAAAGCATAATTCCTTATGTTTGGGAGAAATTTTTATATGAGAAAATAGTAGCAAGGGCCAGAAAATTAAGTTAGAGAAAGAATAAATTAAAACAGTGAAATAAAAGAGGGAAAATGCTCCAGGCCCATCATCTAATACGACTATTTATTTTGGTACTGGGGATTGAGCCTAGAGGCATTCTACCCCAGAGCTACATCCCAGCCCAATTTTATTTCTTATTTAGAAACAGGGTCACGCTAGGTTAATGAGAGTCTGTCTCGCTGCTTGCTTAGGCTACCTCCAACCTGCAATCCTCCTGTCTCAGCCTCCCAAGTACAGGGATTACAGGCATGGGCCACGTTGCCTGGCTTTATTTATTAATATCACTTGTCAGAATTGCTGCTACAAAATGATAGTATCGGCTGGGCATGGTGGCGCACTCTTGTAATCCCAGCACTTGGGAGGCTGAGACAGGAGGATCGCACAGGTTCGAAGCCAGCCTCAGCTACTTAGGCTCTCAGCAACTTAGTGAGACCCTATTTCCAAATAAAATATAAAATAGGTCTGGGGGTATAGCCTGGTAGTAGAAAAGCCCCTGGGTTCCACCCCAGTACCACCAAAAAAAAATATATATATATATATATCATATATATCATATATATTTATATATATGATATATTTATATATAAATATATATATATATATATATATATGCTGGTATCATAGTTTGTCACAGTGAAGGCTGGGAATTGAACCTGGGGCGTTCTACACCAAGCTACACTCCCAGTCCTATGTTTTATTCTTTATTTTGAAACAGGGTCTCACTCAGTTGCAGAGGGCTTCATGAGTACTCAGCTACTTCAGAGTAGCTGAGGCCAGCCATGGACTGTGATCCTCCTGTCTCAGCCTCCCATGTACTAGGATTACAAGCAAGCGCCTCCACGCCTGGCTATATTTTATATATCTATTTATCTTTATATACGTACATACATACATATTCGTATTTCTTTGCTTAATTCAGCAGCTTCTGTAAATCTTCTTTTCTTTCATATGTATATATGAAAGAAATAAACGCATGAGCTGGTTTATTTCCAAAACCATATATAATAATATACACATATGGTTTTGAGCAACATTTTATTAACTTCCACGATGGAATGTCAGGATTTAGTCCTTTTCTATCTCTGATCGGACCTGAACACTGTCCTCTTCCTCTCTCTCTTTACGTCCCCACCTCAATTTCTTATCTTCTTCCAGTTTAGTTCTATTAATAATTTCTGGTAGAATAGTAGTTATTCTAGATATATAAACATTTAAAGCTTTTTCCTTTTTTGTATTGTCTTTTTTTTAAACTCATATTTCTTTGCTTAATTCAGTCTTGAATTCTCTCAGCTTCTGAAAATCTTCTTGAAATTTTCATATACAAGATATTTTATCAGTCTATCATTGTGCATAAATCTCTGAGGGCCTCCAACCAGCTTCCTGATGTTCCACAGTAAGGGTCACTTAGATGCCGGTGATGTCTGTATAATACAAAGTGTGGTGAATTGCTGAGGCAAGTGGCCAGAGGTGTCACAGGGGCTCTGGCAGCCTCAGCTCCTACACACAACCCTAAGTTTGAAAGGAGTAGAATGTATAGTGTATAGCCGATGACCCATTCAAGACAGACCGTAGTGTCTTTCAGCCTGTTTGTTTGAAGCTATGATGCACCCTTGATCTCCAGCATCATTTAGGGTTTTCTTCATGCTTTTTTCTTTTGATGGATCCTCCTTTTCTTTTTTACATTTTCTTTTTGTTTCAGCATAGTGGTGGAAGCATTTATTCTAGTAGGTATTTGCTATTGTTGATGCTCTTATCTCCAGTCTTTAGCTTGCGAAAATACTTAATCTTTTAATTGTCCAAAAATTAAAAAGCCTGTTGATTACTGATTGAGAAGGTGAAGAGCAATTAGAACTTTAATACATTAGCATTGAGAGTATAAAATGTTACCAGATGACATTGAGATAGCATTTCATTTATTCTGTTGACTTACTCAGTGGGCCCCTTTTTAGTCTAATCTATCAACATGGGAACTGTTCTTGATGTTTTTATTTGTTTTTATTTCCCCCTTTCTGTTTTCTCCCTTTTTTCTTAGAACTTACATTCTTTAGAAATTGAACCTTCTAGATTGGTTTTATTGTCTTCTCTTTTTCATCTACCATTTGCTTTGTTTGTTTGTTTGTTTGTTTGTGGCACTGGGGATGGAACCCAGGGGCATTCTTCCTCTGAACCACACCCCTGGTCCTATTTTTAAGTCTCTTTTTTATTTTTTGAAACAGGGTCTCACTGAGTTGCGAAGGACCTTGTTAAGTAGCTGAGGCTGTCTGCGAACCGCGATCCTCTGTTTCTGCCTCCCGACCGCGTGCGCCACCACGCCTAGTGCATTTGCTCTGTTTTTTGAGAAACTCTTTTAAAACTTTTTCTTGCAGTCCTGCCATTAAAGTTCTATTAATGTATTTTCTAATTTTTAAGACATACTTTTAAATAATTATCTTTTAAGTGAATCCTGTTCTTGTTTCATGGTAGCATTCCTTATCACTGACGATATCAGTGATTTGATTTTTCTTTGTATAAATCCTGTTTAAGTTACTTTTTCTCTTGTTTTGGATTTAGAATTTCATATTAAATTTTTTTCTGAGCCAGGCATGGTGGTGCATACATAATCCCAGTGCTTGGGAGGCTGAGACAGGAGGATCGCACGAGTTTGAAGCCAGCCTTGGCTACTTAGTGAGGCTCTCAGCAACTTAGTAAGATCCTGTTTCCAAATAAAGTATAAAATAGGTCTGGGAGTATATAGCCCAGAGATAGAAAAGCCCCTGGGTTCTACCCCCAGTATCACAGAAAAAAAATTTTTGTGTGTATTTTCTGGGAATCTTGATTGTGGTTCTTATTTAAATTAGAGGCTTTTTTTTTTCTTTAAAAAAATATGTTTGAAAGTTTGTTTTGCTTGGCAGGGACTTGTTGACTCGAGTCTCCGTGTTGGGTAATTAGAATGGGCTGTTCAGTTGGCAGACTCTTAATATTATTTTAGGTATTTTATCTTCACCTGCTCATCTGCCCCAATTAGGCTTGTTTAGACTTCTGCATGGTGAGTGTGAATCTAGCTGTCAGTGTCCTGAGAGCTGAGTAGGGGCAGGAGGGACAGCTTAGCAACCCTTCTGCAAGGTGGTATTCCCCAGTCTCAGTTCTTCCTGAGATCCTTCAGTCCAGAAGTCTAGTTTTACTTCCTTTCTAGAACATAAATCTCTATTCTGACAAAGTTAAAAAAAAAAAAAAGTAGTCTCTGGGCAGCATCAAGTGGGAGGGGCTCTGGCTCTGGTCTAGTGTTTTTTCAGACAGATTTCCAGGGCCACCCTGCCTGGAACCCTTTCACTCTACATCTGCAAGGGATGCGGGGGCTACTCCCTTTGTCATCTCTGTGACAGAAAGCAGGTGGGCTCGAGGCTTTCCTGTTGGAGACCTAGCATTCAGCTTTCTTAGGTATTCTAAGCCCTTGTCCATTTGCTTTCCTACTTGCAAAATTTTAGTAGTGTTGGATATTTTTTGTCCTTCTGCATTTGTACCTTTAAAAAATCTGTTTCCCCTTGTCCTAGAAGGATGTCAGGAGTAGTAGAGAATGGAATGCATTTGTTTAATTTATTGTCTTTTAATTGGACTCCCCGAGTTTCTTTTAGTAGATCTTTAAAGTTTGATTGAAATCTTGCCCATTTCTCACAACTGAGCTCAATATTCTTTAGTACTATAACTTGTATGTAAACTAAGCTTCTGAGAAGTTTGTTTTGTTTTGTTTTTGCGGTACTAGGGATTGAATCCAGGGCATTTTACCTCCAAGCTACACCCCCAGCCTGAGTTTTATTCTTTATTTTAAAACAGGTCTCACTACGTTGCATAGGCCTCACTAAGTATCCGAGACTGTCCTCGAACCTGCAGTCCTCCTGTCTAAGCCTCCCAAATACTGGGATTACAAGTGTGCTATTTGCCTGGCTTGAGAAGTTTTCTTTTTAAAGAAAATTTAGCATATAGAGTGCATATATTAAAATTGTATATAAAGCGGTAATGAGATTAAATCTAGTCTAAATTTATTTTGTTAAAATGTTGCCCCTGTTCCAACTTCAACTCTTACAGTCAAATCTATTAATTATTTTTACTCCATTGAAAAGAATTAGAGATCATTTAGGCTGCAATGTGTTTTCTTAGTTACCCTATTACCATTTTGATGAATTTCAACGTCTTGGGTAGTAGTCCAGTAGGGCCTAGCCTTAAAGATGGGAACAAAGATGAGTATTGATTACTGTTACTCTGACTTTCCTGTTTTTCCTGGTAGAAATTGAAATGTTTTACAAAAGGAATGATGACTTATTTATTTGGTGATTATGTACAATCTTATCCTACAGAAAAGCAGAATGTATCCCTGTTTGGGCATGCAGTCTCATTTGTGTTTATTTTTAGGTAAGATACAACACAACTCTGAATGGCAAGGATACAGTTCATCACTGGAGTTGGACCTCAGACCTGCCTTTGGAGTGTGCCGTTCATCATTTAGCAATTAGATACTACATCGACTGTCTTTTCCCTGGTCACAAAGAATGGAGTGCCTGGAGCCCAGTGAAGAACATTTCTTGTAAGCTTTTATTTAAAGAATTTTGGTTTCAAATAAATCGAGGTTGCTGAAGAGTGAGGGTTAGCTTAACATTTCAGTTCCCTGAACCCCTGTGGTTTCATGAGGGTTACCTGGGGAGCTTCTGATCCTCCCATCCCAAGAGATCTGGATTGAAGGAGTTTGAGATAGACTGCAGGAATCTGTACTTTAAAGATCTTCCTGAGTGATTGGATAAACATCCAGGTCGGGAAATCAGTATGATAAACATTAAAAAAAAATCTAGAAATTAAATGTTGGTGAAAGTGAGATCAAATCTAAATATACCTTTAAAGTGGTTTCCAATTTCTACTCCAGAGAACAGACTCCTACATGTTGCTAGTTATTGCAAGGAACACGGGAATCTGTAAGTGTACTAGTAGCAATCTGTACATTAAATAAAACTCAAGTGTAGGCAGAATGCTGACAGGTAGAGCAGGGCCAGAAACATCACTGACATTTAATAAAATGAAGTCCTGGCGGCCCTTTTAGGTAGACCACTCTAGCAATTTTAGTGGGTTGATGCCTGGGGAGAAGCCAGACTGCAGTATAAAGTGAGAGGTAGAAAAGAGATTAGAAACAAAAGATTGGCTCTTTAGGGGTGAAAAGGTATGACTTTGGCCTGCAGAGTTGGGACTAAAGAAAAAAATTTTTTTTTAAAAGATATGGCGTAGCCGGGTGTGGTGGTGCATGCTTATAATCCTGGTTCTTGAGAGACTGAGACAGGAGATCACGACCGTGCGGCCATCCTCAGTAACTTAGTGAGGCATTCTGCAACTTAGTGAGATCTTCTTTTAGAATAAAAAATAAAATAGGGCTGGGGGTGTAGCTCAGAAGTTGAACATCTCTGGGTTCAATTCCCAGTTCCACTTACACACACAAGAAAGTAGTAAGTCTGCCCTGACCACTTAGAATAGTTCCAAAGGAATGAAGTTATTTAGTGAATGATATTTTTGGTGTGCATTTTGTGCATGTGTATATAGCCCACTGAATTTGGACATTTAGACTTCTTAAACATTAACCTATGACTTTAGACATTGGCCTTTGATCCACTTCCATTTCCCACCATTATTCTTTCATAAGTAAATAAAAAATACACACAGATTTATTTTTTGTATGGAGTCTTGCTCCTTTGAAACCTGAGAGACATACCTTATATTTCAGGCAGCATTATTCCAAAACATCCAACGGTGTGTTTTATATGTACTGTACTATCTAAAAAATCATATTTGAAAACAATGTCTTATTATGGAGATTATATGAAATATTACTAAAATATTTATAATTTTTTTTATTTTTATCTAGGGATTCCTGATTCCCAGAACAGAGTTTATCCTCAAGACAAAGTGATACTTGTAGGCTCAGACATAACATTTTGTTGTGTAAGTCAAGAAAAAGTGTTGTTAGCACAGATCGGCCAGAAAAAGTGTCCCCTTATCCATCTCGATGGGGAAAATGTTGCGATCAAGATCCATAATATTTCCGTTTCTGCAAATAGTGGAACAAATGTGGTTTTCATAACAGAACGTGACATGTTGGGAACGGTTGTTTTTGCAGGATGTAAGTATGAGATATTAAAGAAAGTACTAACTTGTTTTGGTCCTCTTTGAAAACCTTAATTCCTTTGCTTGCAGGGTGGTTCTGTTTCACTCCCACTTTTTTTGTTCTTTATGAAAAATCATAGATTCCCAAACTTATTGGCTTACTATCCCCTTTTTAGAAAAATAAATTGCTCAGTACCACCCTGGGTGTTTACTGCCCTCTTACTTTTATTCAACACCCCCCATTGCGCTGGAGGCTCCTACTGCCCAGCTCACTCATTTCACATTCTCCCCCACAGCTGGTATCCCTGACCACTGAGTCTCTGAATAATACACAAAAGCCATAGGATTCTTGCACGCTTTAAACTGAGCCCAAAGTTTGCTCCTACATACATATACCCTGTAAGTTTTATAATAAGATCTGAAACATCTAGCTGTTAATGTTTAGTTTAAATTCTTAGTTAATAATAGTTTTATTGGCTCAAAGATCTTCAATATATATATATTTTTAATCCTACATTGCTTAGGAAATATTTCATGTACATTTATTTCCCTTACTTAAAGTATACCCTTTTTCAGTGCCTGAATTAAAAAGATAGTTTATACAATTTCAAAAACACATAATATACCTTCTCTGACTTTTAAATAACATATTTGAGGAGGACAAAATGGCCAGAGGACATAAGTCTTACTCTGTGTTCTGAATACAATATGTGGGCTATCATTCAGGGCACCTTTAGTACTGAGTTTACTCCTATAGCCTAAAATTTCCTATTTCCTAGAGTTGTGGCATAGACTGCCCTGCCCAGGGCCTGGTGTGGAATGTCCTCAGATAATTATGTATGTAGAGTTTTTTTTTTTTACTGTAGTTTTCCTACCTACGCCCTGTGGCTTCTCATCCAGCAGCTATTCTTCTCCTCTCCAAATTCTGAATAAATAGCCTGATGTTTCCTCTAAAGATCTCATGAAGAAAGTGTGTGAAGTGGATTGAGTGGATTCAGTGTTATTGCTTTAGGTTGCTAGAGATTTTCTTGTATTCTTAATCCTATTCAGATGCTGATATAATCCCTCAGGAAGAAGCAGGGTTAGGTGCATCTCTCAGCTGGGTGACTCTAACCTTCTTTCTGTCTTCTAGTAAGGCATTTTGGAATTCAAATGACAGTGAAGTTATGTTCATATTTAAGTTTTAGAAAGTTGTAATTTCCTAGCCGGGCAGGTGGTACCTTCCTGTAATTCCAGTACTTTGGGAGTCTTGAGATGAAAGGATTGCAGGTTTGATGACAGCCTCAGCAAGTAGTGAGACTCTCAGTAATCTAGAGAGCCCCTGTTTCAAAACAAAAAAAAGAATGGGGATATAGCTTGGAGGTAGAATGCCCCTATGTTTATTCCCCAGTACCACCAAAAAAGGTATATAGAGATTTTTTTTTTTTTTTTTGTGGGTCTGGGGATGGAACCCAGGGGCTTTTGACCTCCGAGCTATACCCCCTGCCCTATTTTTTATTCTTTATTTCGAAACCGGGTCTCACTGAGTTGCAGAGGGCCTCACTAAGTAGCTGAGGCTGTCCGCGAACTGTGATCCTCCAGGTCTCAGCCTCCCGAATGCTGGGATTACAAGCGTGTGCCACCACGCCCGGCTTAGATAAGAGATTTTCTAATGGAATTTTAGGAGGTTATTTACAGCATTCATTACACTGGTACCAGGGTCTAAGATAAGAGACAGTGGTATGTGTAGTGAAGTTGCTTGGTAATTGGTACCAAAAAGTAAGCTGTTCATTTGAAAATATGGGGAAAAAAATTAAAACATAAAAGATGAGAATATATGCTATTCCCGTTCCTCTTATTTCAGACACTTTTTTCATCTATCAGAGATAAATGTTTACTCCATAATTTGACCTTTTTTATAACACTACGGGTTGAAATACTGTTTAGCATTTGTCGCTTAGAGCAGGAGTAGCATTTCCCTCGTCAGAGACTTACAAGAGCAGGTTTCCATGTGAACGAGGGATCAGGCAGGATTCAGTTATTTTCTTTCTCTTATCAGTATCCTGTTAACCCACAGTTTATTGAAAATAATTTTAGAATCTGCTTTTGGGTTTCCCCCCAAACACACGCATACCAAAATCAAAACTTACTGGAATTTTTATTGGAATCACATTAAATCTATACATCAATTTATTTTCATTTTAATTTCTTTTTCTATTTGCTGATATATAAAAATACAGATGGCTTGTTCTGTATTTTTATTGTCTTTCCTAACTTCATTTAATTCTTTTGTAGATTAATTTTATTGAAAAGAAAATTAGTAAATTATATTTCAAATACTCTCTTTACATATTTTCCCTTCCTGTTTCTCCTATTTCTTTTTAGTTTATTGTTTGGATTTTAAATACTGATTTTAAATACTGCCCAATATAACTGACAAACCCTAAAACAATCAGCTTTTAAATATATTCTATATTTTTGATATGTGATCTTAATAAAGTGGCTAAAAGTTTAGCTTTAAATTTAAAAGTTTTTGAAATAAATATGTCAGTTTCCAATCATATTGTTATTTTCTTTTTCTTTTGGTACTGGGGATTGAATCCCGCAGGGGCATTCTACCTTCAAGCTACACCTCCAGCCCTATTTTTTTTTTTTTTTTATTCTTTATTTTGAAACAGGATCTCACAAAGCTATAGAGGGCCTTACTGAGTAGCTGAGACTGGCTGCAAACCTACGATCCTCCTATCTCAGCCTCCCAAGTACTGGGATTACAAGTGTGCACCACCACACCCAACAAATTGTTAATTTTGTAATAAACACGTTAGTCTTCTTAAAAAAGATGTAAGGGGAAAATGATAATTTCTCAAGTTGCTTCTGAAAATCTAAAAATAGAGTCACTTTTCAGTGTATGTTAATCATCATTTCTAATGTAACATGGATTCTGACAAAACATGTTATAGAAAGAATGATGATTTCTTTTTTTATTCAGAAGTAAAATGTAAGCCAGGCATGGTGATCCACACCTGTAATCCACTACTAAGAAGCCTGAGGCAGGAGTGTCACAAGTTCGAGACCAGCCTTGGCAGGTTAGCAAGATCCTGTCTCAAAACATATAAAGTGCTGGAGGTGTAGCTTAGTAATCCTAGAGTGTCCCTGATTTCATTTGACAGTACCACAAAATAAAGTAAGACAGCAAATTTTTCTTTCTTAAGGAAATTGTGTAAAGTGTTATTAATATTTTACAAAAATATTTTCAGGAAAAATGTTGTCATATGTATTTTTTCCATTTTCCTCTTAGATCCACCTGATCGCCCTCAAAAACTGACCTGTGAGACACATGATTTAAAAGCTATTGTATGTCGTTGGAATCCAGGAAGACCAACTGCACTGGTGGGCCCAAGAAATACAAGTTACAATTTATCTGAAAGGTAATGGTAGTCAGGAAAAGGTGTCACATGGCAGGTAGTTTGGAAGTACGTGTTAAGTAACAGGGGAGAATGTTCTGTTGCGTTACTATTATGAGCAAGTTATGCAACTGAATATGCCATGTCAAATTGTATATTCTATAAAAACTTAAGCTTAACCACATATAAGTCTCAACTTTGTGTCTCCTCTTTTAAAAAGCTGAGAAGGAAAAACTTAGATGGGAGCATTTTGTTTCTGGGGGGTGGGCTTATGGCTAAATAAGTTCTGTATCATATGCCTGTATTTTCTGAGTGTATAATATGTTTATTAGAAAAATGAAAATTTCATAAAGATTACTAGAAATGTGCCTAAATGGGCACATTTTTTTCTTCCATTATTTATTTCTTATTTTACAATTATTTTTCTTTTAATTCACAGTTTTTCAGGAAAATATGTTAGATTTCAAGGCGTTGAAGCATTTATGAATGAAAGCTATCAGTTACTTTTTCAGATGCTTCCAAATCAAGAAATATACAATTTTACCCTGAATGCTCACAATCCTCTGGGGTGGTCAGAATCAACACTATTAGTTAACATAACTGAAAGAGGTAAGTCACTAGTATCTTAAAAGTCTTAAAGTGGTTAAGTGCATTGGGATTAATGAAAAGTGCTTCTAGGTATTCATTTTTGCTGGTTCTTTTCTTGAGAGTTACTTAATTTTATAAATTATCTTAAAAGCTTTAAAGTAAATAGTATTACCTTTTAACAGTTTATTGAATTAAAATAAAAATTTGAATTGATAATTTCATAGAACCTACAAGTGGCTTTGTCTAATTGTTCTTGATTTAAGAGTCTCCCATTTTTGAAAACTGATATTAAAATAAATTTTGACTAACAGGTTGTTGCAAAAATAATGAATTAGAACCTAGTGACCCCTTGTCCAGGCTTTCCTTAGTGGTGACATCTTATACAGCTAGTACAGCATCAAAATCAGCACACAGACATATAATACTGGCGTATTACTGCTAAGGAGACTCTGAACTCTACTGTTCATCTTTCTCAGTTCTCACGTGTGTACATGTGTGTGTGTGTGTGTAGTTCTAGACAGTCTGTCCAGGTAAAGATTCAGGCAACCACCGTCCCAGTCAAGATAAACACCTGCTCTGACACTCAGAGGAACTTCCTTGGGTTGCTCCTTCAGCATACCCCCCACACACTCACATCCCTATCCCTTGGTTTTGCCATGCTGAGAGTGCCCTCTAAGTGAAAGCATACATGTGTCACCTCCTGAGGTTGGCATTTTTCATGAAGGGCGGTATCCTTGAGAACTATCCAAGTCAGTCCAAGTTATCAGTAGTTCATTTCTTCTTATACCAATGATTTCTGAGCTTTTATCAGCTCAGAATAGGTAGCTTAATGTGGAAATAAACTGTGGCTGATCTTGGCATCTGTTCCCATGGTCACTCCATGTGCATTACCTCTGTGCCAGGCTGTAGTGCATGAGAAGTGGCACCGAGGCCTCTGAGAGGGCCAGCCGGCACATTGTCATTCAGCCTGCCCAGTGAGCGGTGGCTTCTGTGGCTTTATTTACAAACAGTGGTCACATTTATCCATCATGCCTTCTTGTCATCTTTATTGCCTGATCTCCCCGAGGGCCAAGGGGCTGCATTTCATGGCTGCGTGGTGATGTTCACATTTCTGTCTTCTGCCATTTCACCCCATTTCCCTTGTGCTTCTTTGCTGCCTCTGAAATTGGTGTGTGCGCCAGCACCATTGTCGCGTGCAGTACGCTCTACTGCACCTCTGTTCCTGCCCAGACTCCAGCCTGAAATGCTTTTGTTTTTTGCACTAGCTGTAGCCTGACTCTCCCACTCATCTCACATCCCCCTTCATTGTAAGACTTGCACGGCCATGCTGTGCTTCAGTTCCTATGGCTGCTAACATCTGTACCACGTGTTTAGTACTGAGCATCAGTGCTCTTACCAGTTTTTTTCTTTGTGTTGTTATATATCATGTACCTTAACGGTAGAGACTGTGATTGTGCTACCTTTTACTTCTTTTAATTTTCCCAACTTCAGAGGAAGAACTTTGAGCGGGATTGGTTCTTAAAACCTGGTATCAGCAAGTGAAGACTGCATTCTCTGGACACCGGGGAGAATGCTGCCTTTCAGCACTAATGATACCTCCTTGGTTTTTGTTTTCTTTGATTCTTGTTTATCATATTAGAAGATAGCCTTTCATCTTTTTTTTTTTTTTTTTTTTTGGTGGTACTGGGGGTAGAACCCAAAGGCTTTCTACCTCTGGGCTATACTCCCAGACCTATTTTTTTAATATTTTATTTAGAAACAGGGTCTCACTAAGTTGCTGAGAGCCTCACTCAGTAGATGAGGCTGGCTTCGAACCTGTGCGATCCCCTGTCTCAGCCTCCCAAGCGCAGGGATTATAAGCATGCGCCACCACGCCTGGCTCAGCCTTTCATCTTTTAATGAATATTTAAAGGAACTAATCTTAAAAATTCTGTTTACAGTTTCTCCTCATACTCCTACTTCATTCAGAGTGAAGGATATTAATTCAACAGCTGTTACACTTTCTTGGCATTTACCAGGCAACTTTACAAAGATTAATCTTTTGTGTCAAGTTGCAATTAAAAAAGCAAATTCAATACAAGAACCAGTAAGTAAGATTTTTCAATTTCTTTTTTGGTTATTTTTTTGTAAAATAGTTTTCAAAAAGAAGTAAATTAATATTAATGTTAGCTCTCTATTATAGTGCTTTACTAAAAATTTAAGACATTACATATCAATTTAATAATAGCTTTGTATTTTGCCTTTGGAAACAATTTTAATACTGGATATTATAGAGCTTTTACAGCTGTGCATGGTGGCGCACGCTTGTAATCCCTGCACTTGGGAGGCTGAGACAGGAGGATCACACAGGTTCAAAGCCAGCCTCAGCTACTTAGTGAGGCTCTCAGCAACTTACTGAGATTGTGTTTCAAAACAGAAAATAAAAAGAGGACTGGGGGTATAACTCACAGGTAGAATGCTCCTGTATTCAACCCCCAGTACCAAAAGAAAAAAAAAGAATTGAAATAACTAGAGTGGGTGAACTTTGGTGTTATAAATGCAAATTCATATAGGCATTGAGTCAATTGACATTACAAATTTGAGAGGGTTTCTTACAAAGAAACATGTATGAACACATTTATGATTTATGTAGTCACACACACATATGGCATGTACACAAAAATAACAGTTATTTTTGTTTTCCAATAGCGGAATATCACAGTCAAAGGAGCAGAAAGTTCAAGTTATCTTGTTGCTGTGAACAAATTAAATCCATATACTATATATACTTTTAGGATTCGTTGTTCTAGTGAGACTTTCTGGAAGTGGAGCAAATGGAGCATTGAAAAACAGCATTTAACCACAGAGGCCAGTAAGTTAATTATGTGCTTTATGACTAATTATTAAGGGGAGAGAGGAGGAGGAGAGCGAGGCAGCCAAGGGCCAATCACAGATGTCTTGAAAGTGACTTGAACCCATTTTCTGGGTCTTGTGCTTTATAGACATTGAGAGCTTAGGTTTTCTCTTGCTTCCTTTTTTACGTAGAAGACACTAACCTGCCTTGTATTTTATTAAGAATTCCAAATATCCTAGAAAAAATTTCAAGTACCACCATCTTAATTGTTGATATCATCCACTGACATACACGTTACCTCTTCAGGTACTAACTTTTACATCTCCTTCCTAGTTCCTTCAAAGGGACCAGACACTTGGAGAGAGTGGAGCTCTGATGGGAAAAATTTAATAGTCTATTGGAAGGTAATTATCTAATTCAGATTTGAATGTTTAAATAGTTGTTATGCTGACGTGCTTTGCTCACTGATGATACCTTTGGTTACCAAGGAGCCCAAACTGCCCAGAATGGCTAAGCTTGTGGCATAGCTGAGACCTAGCCTGGCTAGTAAAACCCCCAGACTCTTGGGTACCTCTGCTTCAGTGTGGTCGTTGTGGTAAGGGTCTTCTAGTCTAGCTCAGTTCTAAGCACCCTTGAGCTTAGATCTCCTTTGATTTTATGAGGCCAGTAAAGGCCCTGAAGATTTCATGAATTCCCTCTACCTCCGTTTAATCAGAAACTCACACAAGTTGCAGGTGCGAGACCCAAGCACTGCTTATGTTTTTCTTCTATGTATGGATCCACAGGTTTTCCATAGTGCCTATAAATTGGGAGGGTTGTTTGTAAAACAGTTTAACTATATAAGTAAAGTTTGAATGTTCATTTATTTTATATAGAAAGACCATTTTATAAAGTCCATATTAAAGAATCAATTCAAACTATAATAAAGAAAAAAGTGTGGCACAAAAATATTCACCAAACTTATTTTAGTATTGTGAAAAATTTGAAACAGCTTAAATTTATTTAAGGGCTATTCAGGTATACTGGTAAAAATGCTAACTGAGATGTAAATCTATAATTATGTAGTGTGAATAGATCTATGTTTTAGGGAACTTTTTCCCCCAGTCATAAAGCAGAGTTCAGACTGAGGGTCATAAGTCATGTTGGAGTTGATAATTAAAAAAACAAAAAAACCTACACCTAGAAAAACAATTTGAATTAACTATCAAAATGCAAGAGGATTTAAAAGTTAAAATACAGGACATTTTTACTTTTCTCTCAATTTTTGTATGTTTTCAAATTTTTTATAATGAACATGTGCTATTTTAACGAGAGAACAATATACAAGGCCATAATTTCCCACATTCATTATGGAGAACCAGTACCTCTGATGCCTTTTTAAATTTTGCTTTTGAAAATTTTGGAGATAAAAATATTATTTTATATCTACTTAATTTTTAAATTTCTGTGTATTTACTCATAATACTTACAGCAAGTGTAGGAAGATGTTACTTTTCTGGTTTACCAGGTCTCAGTGGGCTTTAAGTCTGTCGACCACTTCGTCATTTCTAATGTGACTTTGTTGTTGTGCATGTGGCATCCAGTTTAGACCCGATGATCTTGCCTAATCACTGTTACTTTTACAAGTTTTTAATAGCAGAATTTATTTTTCCATTTTTCATAGCCTTTACCCATTAATGAAGCTAATGGAAAAATACTTTCCTATAATGTTTCATGTTCGTCAGATGAGGAAACACAGTCTCTTTCTGAAATACTTGATCCTCAACACAAAGCAGAAATACAACTCGATAAAGATAAAAATGACTACATCATTAGTGTGGTGGCAAAAAATTCCGTTGGCTCATCGCCACCTTCTAAAATAGCTAGTATGGAAATCCCAAATGGTAAGTCCTTAAGACGACTTAGTGTGTAAGAACAGAAGATTAAGGTGGAACGTGTATGCTACTTGCTCTTCTGCAGTATCAACAGTCTTCTGTACCTCGCTTTGCTGATGACATATCATATTTAATCATATCCTATGTGGAAGAATAAGCAGATCAATATCTAATATTCATTGAGATGTAGAAGTCATTGACCTAAGCATGTACACTGGTGATATAATTATTGTATTCAAATATTTTTTCATATAATTTGGGGAGTTATGGTTGTGGATAGTATTTTAAGTTTTTATTCAAGTACCATTTTCAGATCTCTCCAAGACTACGAGAATCCGTCAGTGTTATCTGTTGGTGTGCTTTGCAAACTGTCGGGGGCAGGGGGAATACTTGTTTCATTCAGCAGCTTTGTTTATAAGAAATTTTTTTATTGATAAAGTCTTTCTAAAATCTAAATTAGATATTTAATTTAGGCCTTTAAAAGCCCTGTGGTGTAATTTTAAATTTTAGTGTCTTCCTTTAAATTTCACAGATTTCTAGTGACCATTGCATTCCTTCTTAGCTTTTGCCTGGACTTCATCTCTCTCTCCCAGTTAACTCCTCTTCCAGTCCCCCTGCAGAGCACCAGCTATGGTCCTCTGGGTATCTGTCCAGCTCTCTGTTGAGGCAGTTTCCTAATGCTTTGTTACTTTGCTGGTTCTGTGTTCTGTTTTCTACAGCTATAGGAAGATTAGGAGGAAGGAGTAGTGAACGCCAGGCACATTTCGGAAAAAGGACACTGGCTTAAGCCCAGATAACAGTTGGGCTGAGGCAGCTCTCAGGGCAGTGGTGTGGTCCTCAGGGCAGTGGTGTGTGGCCCTCAGGACAGTGGTGTGGCCCTAAGGGCAGTGGTGTGGTCCTCAGGGTAGTGGTGTGTGGTCCTCAGGGCAGTGGTGTGTGGTGCTCAGGGTATTGGTTGTTGGCCCTCAGGGCAGTGGCATGGTCCTCAGGGCAGTGGTTGTTGGCCCTCAGGGCAGTGGTGTGTGTTCCTCAGGGCAGTGGTGTGGTCCTCAGGGCAGTGGTGTGTGGTCCTCAGGGCAGTGGTGTGTGTTCCTCAGGGCAGTGGTGTGGTCCTCAGGGCAGTGGTGTGTGTTCCTCAGGGCAGTGGTGTGGTCCTCAGGGCAGTGGTGTGTGGTCCTCAGGGCAGCGGTGTATGGTCCTCAGGGCAGCGGTGTGGTCCTCAGGGCAGTGGTGTGTGGCCCTCAGGGCAGTGGTGTATGGTCCTCAGGGCAGTGGCATGGTCCTCAGGGCAGTGGTGTGTGTTCCTCGGGGCAGTGGTGTATGGTCTTCAGGGCAGTGGTGTATGGTCCTCAGGGCAGTGGTGTGTGGTCCTCAGGGCAGTGGTGTATGGTCTTCAGGGCAGTGGTGTATGGTCCTCAGGGCAGTGGTGTGTGGCCCTCAGGGCAGTGGTGTGTGGTCCTCAGGGCAGTGGTATGTGTTCCTCCGGGCATTGGTTGTTGGCCCTCATGGCAGTGATGTGGCATGAGAGAGGAGAGGTCAGAAGGGGCCAGGCTGTTGGCCCTATGTTTGGGTGTGCCCACCTTATAAGAATATAGTCTGCTGATTTTGGTCTTTGATCTCATGCTTGCACCATGGGTAGCCCACAACTATTGTAGTCTTTTAACTCAAGCCTGTTCCTTGTCCTGAGAAGGTGGTAGCTTGCGAGCTAGTCATAGGCTAGTCTTCAGCTTTTGAACGATGGCTGCATCCCCAGAACCCTCATCGCGGCCTTACTCAGGGTTTCATTGTGGATTTGTGGTCACACTGAGCCAGAAAGCTGCTTTATGTGTAAAGCCTTCTGTATTCTAAGCCAGATAGTTGTCTTCTGTTTAGAACTAGCTGTTCTATGAGTGGATATTTGTTAAAAAATCTTTCTGTGGTTTTGTACTGAACCCTAAAGTATGAACTCAGTTAAATTACTTTTTTCTCCCCTTGCAGTGGGGGACTTCACCGTCCCCTTTGACTGCACTGTCCTGACCCCACCCCAGTTCCTCACCCCCAGGCTCAGGGACTATTTCTCACCGAGGCCCAGATCTGGCAGAATGGGAAGTCAGCGTCCCCACGGGGCCCCTTCTGCCTGTGCTCCGAGCCTCTGCACCCATCGCACCACTCAATATTCCATGAGGCTCTGTGGAGGCCAGCCTCTCTGCCCACACCAGACAGCCACCTCACCTCTCCACTGCATCAGCATTGTGACCCCCTGCCTTTGTAGGCCAGAAGCCCCTGCAGCTCAGCCCTGAGGCTGCCAGCTTCCTGGCTTCCTGGGGAAGGGTGTGGCCCAGCCACTCTGTACCGTCTTGGTGGGCCCACATGTTCTGCCTGTGGCGCAGAGCTGCCTGTTTTCTTGGAGCTCTGTCACAGTGGCTGATGAGGAGGCTGCAGACTGTCCCCTGACGACCTTTCCCAGCCTCCCTCAGCCCCCTCCTTCCTGGCCCTCCATCTTCCTGACCCAGCCGCAGGGCCAGGTGTTTTGACCCTTTTTATGCTGTGTTTTGACAGCTGCTGTGTTAATCACTGTGTACAGGTAAGTGCTGTTCAACATTATGATAAAAATAACAGAGCAACACTTAGAGTCTTTATGCTAAACATATCTCTAGTCCGTCCGAGGACTACTCATAATTTGTGTACACTAAAGCAATTTTTATAACTCCTGTTCATTTTCAAAAAGTTTGCTTTCTAGTATTGTTCTTAATGCTAATAAAATATCTTTATTTCTTATTGAAGATAATCTCAAAGTGGAGCAGGCTGTTGGAATGGAGAAGAGGATTGTCCTCACCTGGCATCCTGACCCCAACATGACTTGCGACTATGTGGTTAAATGGTGTAACTTGTCTCACTCTGAGCCTTGCCTTATGGACTGGAGAAAGGTTCCTTCTAATAGCACCGAGACTGTGATAGAATCTGGTAGGATGAATTCATATCTCTCAAAGCTCTTTACAAATATTTTGAAAAAGCACACATGTGACTAGGTAGAGGGGGGTGATCATTCTCCTTTGGCACTGGGTGGGTATGGATTGGCTTCCCTTTTTTGAAAGGTGGTTTATGGTAGTAGATACGTGAAAAGTTTGAAATCATTTGATCTATTAATTATTTGACTAGTATTTTATTTGAAGCAATAGTCAGAAAACAATACAGATTTGCATCTAAGAATGTTACCTATAACATTTATGATTGTGTTTGTGTAAAACTGAAAATAACCTGAGCAGGGAATAAGTGGTGGTACATCTAGGAAATGGACTCTTAGGTGGAGTTAAAAGTATATCAGAGATTAAACAACAGGTAGAAACACTTACAAAGGAAAGAAAACTACAAGGCTTTCCTTTGCCTTTAAATGTTCAGGGCCCACTTTACTGAGGCCACGAATGAGCCTAACAAGGAATAGGAATGGGCGGGGGGTTGGGGGGAGGGTCCTCGTGTTCCCAGCACCTGCTGGCTGGTGAGCCTGAGCACCCTGTAAGGTGAGCTGCCCTTGATGGCAGCCTGAGGAGTCCCGAAACCCAGAGATGATGCCGTGTAGGGAGGGTCTCAGAGAAGCATGATGCACCTAGAGCAGGTTAGTGAACTGATCACATCCAGGGAGAATCATCATTGCTTGAACTTGAGACAGAATGTAAACCTCGGTCACCATTCCTCTCTTCAAGTAATGTCATTTTAAACTTTTCATTATAATAGAAATGAATTTATTCATTTTTATGTGATCATTTTTTGCTCTACGTATTTACCAGTTTTGAAACCCTAAATATCATTTTGTAATAAAACATCTGCTTAAAATTAGCTTTGGGAATTTCAGAGTAGCACATTTTATATTTCTAAACTAGGTACTTCTAGTATGTGTGTGTCACATACTCATGACGGTTTCTTTTTTGTTCATCCTACAGATCAGTTTCTACCAGGTGTAAGATACCATTTTTTCCTGTATGGGTGCAGAAATCAAGGATATCAATTATTACGCTCCATAGTTGGATATATAGAAGAATTAGGTAAGTTTTTTTTTCTTTAGTTTGGGTAACATAAAAAAGTATAAATCAACAAATAAAAATCAGATTGAATTAAAACATTTCATTCAAGGAAAATAAAATAATTTGGTAAATTTAAAGTTATATATTTGATTGTTTATTCTTAATTTAATATTTATATTTCACAATTTTACTGTTGCCATTCAGAAAATTAAATCTTGGTTATCAAAAATATTTTATTTTCATTTATACAAGTTTTAAAAACTGTTAACTTATTCAGGACTAGCAATAAAAGGGGGAAATAAAAATGAAGTCTGTTGGATAGCTGGATAGCCTCTTACTGACTTCATACAAGGTGTTCCCCTAGACCTGCTTTATGTAAAAGTTGTAAGTTCTACCTTTGTTCTTAAAAGTATTTTTGCCTGTGATTATTAGCGTACAGCTTTATGATAATATCACTGAAAGTTTATCACTGAATAGACTTCAGTCTTAATTCCCAGTGTCTATATGTTTTGCATCCGTAGATCTCATGAGCCATACTCTTACTCTGTGTTGGTAAACTTTCCTTCTGCAATTGACTTCGTTTTGCAGCTCCAATTGTTGCACCCAATTTCACTGTTGAAGATACATCTGCAGATTCAATCTTAGTCAAATGGGAAAATATTCCTGTGGATCAGCTCAGAGGCTTTCTAAGAGGGTATTTGTTTTACTTTGAAAAAGGAGAACGCGACACATCTAAGATGAGGGATTTCGATTCAGGTAAGTAAATTCCTGGCGTAACTAGTGTTTCTCAGAAATTCTCATTAGCCACAAAAGAAAAGAAAGGAAACAAGAAAGCAAGTGCTACTTTTAGTTTCCAAAACAGTCCGAAAACTAGGGAAATTAATTTTAAGATTTTACTCTGCAGTAGCTTATGAGGTCTTCTGAAATCATTTAGATGCATTTTCAGAAGCCTTATTATTAGACTCTCTATTAGCCTTACATGAACCATAACTTAGCATCTTAAGAAATTTACTTGAAAGAAAGAAAGAAAGGTTTCTTGTACTTATACAGTGAAAGAGAAAAACCAGGAATCCAAAGAATGGCATCAGAGCTTCCGTGGTAAACTGACAGAGTTGAGTCCTTAGCTAAGGCAAGTTGGGAAACTTCATTGGTTTGAGCTGGATATGAGTATCCATTAAATCTTAAAAATTACAGTGCATCCTTGTCGGTTGATAAGTGTCTGACTAAAGGCTTCAGACAATTCTCAAATTTACAAATGCAGAAATGTTTATGCAGATTTCTGGCTTTCCTTCAACTGTCTGTCTTTTGGGAGTCAGCTGTTTCTTATTCACTGACAAATGACACAAGTGGAATATCTTTTCCGTCTGAGAGCTTTCATTTCCATTAAGACCTCTCCTCAGAAAGAAAGCATCTTAATTATTTAATGCTTGCCTGGCAAGTGGAGACCAGCAGCGCTGCACCCAGATGCTGACCAGGCACAGCCAGATCACCTCCCATAGCTGCCGCACTAAGCATGTGCCCTCCCAGGTCACTGGCTTCCACCGTTCCTGACCTCAAGACAGCCTGTGGAGGGGGAAACCCTAAATACAAATTCTACAACCTCCAGAGTCTAGTGGTTTTCCTTGGATGCTCCAAAATTTTATACTGAAACCAGTTAAAATTCTATCTAGATTTTCAGTTAGACTTGGTGGATTTATCACTCAGGTGAGAGAGGGACAGAGACAACAGCATGCAGGCTCACAAAGCCACCCAGAGAAAGAGAAGCAAGAAGCAAGACACTACCCAGAAAAAAAACTCAGAAATTTGAGGGTTGGCATGGGCTAATGGATTGTAGGGGATGGTGAAATATAAGTGAACAAGTATGTATCTTTGAGAAGCAATGTGCTTTGTGCCGAAGGACCAGCTATTGGAAACAAATGGTTAGAATGATCTCTGAGCTGAGTGGAGGGGGCTGATTGATGGAAATGTTCCCGAATTGAAGGATCTGTGAACATACCAAAGAAAAAGAGTTCATTAAGTACGCAGTAAAATAACTAGAGAAAGATCTATGCCAAGGTACATCCTCATGACTTGTCAATTTATAAAGAAGCTGCCCCAGACCTAATCAGAGAACAGGTTGTGTGCCAGCATTGGGAGTAAGAATGGCGCAGACTTCCCTGCAATGCTCACATACAGGAAGACACCACACCAATGTTCTCAAAATATTGAGTGAAAATTATACTTGGTTATACTTGGTATTAGATTCTGCCAACCAATATGATAGGAGAATGGAGACATTTCTGGACATGCAGGGCTGTGGGGCTTTACTTCCCCTGTTCGCTGAGGAAAGAAAGCAGGGAAGAGCCTTGCGGCCGAGGTGCAGGAGGGAGCAGCCTGGAGGCTGGAGTGCAGGAGCCAGGGAGGTGGCTGGAGGTGTGGGGCCGGGCTTTTGCTGAGTTTAACCGCTTAGAAAATTGTGTTATATATTCATTGGATGATGTGGGAAAAATTAGAAATTGGTACAGAGAAAATCACCACTTGTAACAACAGGAAAACAAAAAGGGAAATGCCATGGGAATCACTTCTTAGTAGCCTCTATTTATGTGATTACAGTAATGTAAGCACTAAACCCACCAAACATTCTATATGACTGATAGTGTGGGGAGGAGATAGTGGCAATACAAAGGAGATACATCTTTGTCCTTTCTGGACACGAGTAGATAATGTCTAAAATGTAAAAAACAGCAATCAGTGTGCTCTTTTGAAATATGGAAGTAAATACCCAAAGAAACTATGATAAAGTGATTTGAAAGTGGTTGTGGGTGGTGAGGGGAGGGCCTGATAGGGAACTGCCTTATTTGACATTTAGTACTGTTTAATTTTAAAACTGTCATTTTGCTTTTTTTTTTTTTTTTGGTTGAGATGTTTAAAAAGAAAATTAAGTGAAAACAGTTATTCATGCTTCCTTTGAAGTGATTTGGAGGCTTCTTGTAGTCTCTCACTTGGAATTACCCGCACAGGGGTCCTTCTAAGTGGTGTGAAGTCTTCTTTTGGGCTGCACTCCTGCCCAGTCCAGGTCTGCCTCTGCCGCATAGGCGGGACCAGCTGGGTGGGTTGGCTGATGGTTTTCATGCCCTTAGTAACAGACAACAAGGTGAGTTTTATTGATTACCTGCTGTATGCTGGGCTTTTTCTGGAGAATGTGGCTGTACACCTTACACAGCCGTGTGAGGCAAGATGTAGTACTGTGTTTCAAAAAGTCAAGGCAGAGTAGTTTAACCTTAGTGCCTGACTGCCAGAGCAGAACCTGGAGGAGGCTCGGCTGGCTCCAGATCCTTGGCTGGGGGTGGCCAGCGGCCACTCTCTCAGTCGAGATCGGTGTGACAGGCATGCGTAATCCCGTGTTTAAACAGGTGTCAAGATGAACTAAACTATTCTTCATTTTAAAAGCAGGTCGTTCCGACATAAAGGTTAAGAACATTACTGACATATCTCAGAAGACGCTGAGAATTGCTGATCTTCAAGGCAAAACAAGTTACCGTCTGGTGCTGCGAGCCTACACGGATGGTGGCATGGGCCCAGAGAAGAGCATGTTCGTGGTGACAAAGGAAAACTGTGCGTGAAGTCTGACATTGAGATGCCGTCCATACCTACCTGTATAGTGCTCCTCGTGATCTGGGGTTTTTTAAGGAGTCCCTTATTCTCTCGTTTTATAAAATTTCACACTATATTTTTATGCCACATAGAAGACAATATTGGAAGGCCATGCGATGACCTTATATTTCTTCTTGTCAGTTATTTGAGACTGTTTTCACTTGAGAACCTAAGAAATTAATGAATTAGGGATATATCTGAAGCCTAGAAATCTTAAGTTCATGTTGAAATTATATAATGGCCAGAAAATTTAAATAACTTATCCCTAGGTAGTCTGTGGCTTTATATTTGTCAAGGGAAAAGTAAAAGAAATATCCTTTAAAATTATTTGTAAAGCACACCACTTACAAATTGGTGATGGAGGTAGAGAGGAATGGTGACCTAAACTATCTTTTAACATCAAGCTTTAATTTGAGGACAGATGTAACCTGTACCCCTGAGTTAGAGTTCACATACAGTAGAGAACCAAGAGGACGTGGTTAACCAAAGCACTGGTTCTCAATGGGAGGGAGGAAGTTTTGTTCCTAGGAGACACTTGGTGATATCTGAAGCCATTTTTTCTTTTCTTTTCTTTTTTTCTTTTCTTTTTTTTTTTTTTTTTTTTTTTTTGGTACTAGGGATTGGACCTAGGCACATCCTACCTAAGCTACACCCCAGCCCTTTTTCACTTTTTGAAATGGGATCTCACTAAATTGCTAAGGGCCTTGCTAAGTTGCTGAGTCTGGTCTTGAACCTGCGATCCTCCTGTGTCAGCCTTGTAAGTCCTGGGTTTATAGGTGTGCACCCAGCAGCTGGCTTTTGCTGACACTTCCAGTTTTTATAACTGACAGTGCTACTGGAATCTCGGGGCTAAAGGCCAAGAATGCTGCTAAAACTTCCTGAAGTGCACAGGGCAGCAGGGCAGGCTACACACACACACACACACACACACACACACACACACACACACACACACACAGAGAGAGAGAGAGAAATGTGTTTAAGTACTAGAATAAAAATGATTATAATACTTTGACAGTTATATTTTTAATAGTTTTTCAGTGCTCCTGGAGCAGTTATATTTTTTTCTCCTTCAAATAAACCAACTCGAATATCTTCTAATTTAGTCGGGTGTGGTGGCACACGCTTGTAATCTCAGCATTCCGGAGGCTGAGACAGGAGGATCATGGTTTGCAGACAGCCTTAGCTACTTAGTGAGGCCCTTTGCAACTCAGTGAAACCCTGTTTCAGGATAAAGAATAAAAATAGGGCTGGGGATGTAGCTCAGAGGTAGAATGGTAGCCCCTGGGTTCTATCCTCAGTACCGAAAAAAAAAAAAAAAATCTTTTTTATTTTATACTTGATACCAAAGTGGTGATCCTTAATATTTGCAACATTCTCTTTTCAGCTGTGGGATTGATTATTGCCATCCTCATCCCAGTGGCAGTGGCTGTCCTTGTTGGTGTGGTGACAAGTATCCTTTGCTATCGGAAACGAGAATGGTAATGGCGCCTGCATTTACTCTCACTGTCTAGTAGTTAAGGCCTGGTTATTTAGCTCTGTGTTACAAAATAAGAACATCTTTTTAGTTGAACAGGTTAGTAAAATATATTTTTTTCCTTCTGAATTAGTGTTGACTGTGACATTAGGCAAAAATGTGACATTATTTAAAGGTTTTAAAGCTGATAGAAAAAAGTATAAATTTTTTTCTTCTGTTTTTTTCCTAATTTAAAGTCATAGCAGTAGTGCTCATTTTACTAATAACATAAAGTAATGACAGCTGTCTTCAAATATTTATATATTTTTAGGCATAGATATGGCAGTAGATATCTGTAAAATAAGTGTAGCTTAATTTTTAAGATCTCGCTTGTCCTGGTGACCTGTTTAGAAAATCTGTTTGTTGTCCTCTATTCACGTATTCTGCTAGCAGGCCTCCTTTCATGTGAAGGGAGAGATATAAACAGAATATAGAAATAAGAGAAATAGAGTCAGCCTGTGCTATAGATGTCTAGGGGAGGAGGAGAGCCTACACCTTGGCATCCAGAGTGCCTGCATCATGCGGTGCACAGGGAGGACGGAGGCCGCTGCGGGAGGCTCCAGGCAGAGATGGCTTCTTCACAGCCTTCAGACTGGAGGAGGCGTGTGGCGGGTGCAGTAGGGGGGAGAGGCGGGAGTCGAGGGAGGGAAGGGTTCATCTGGTGAGCTGGCAGTGCTGTCCCAGGCCAGGCATGGACGCGTGGCTGCATTCATCCAGAGAGAGGTCCGTCCTCACTTTCTTTAAAGTGCCATTGGTGTAACAAGAGAATGCATCTAAGCAATTCTGGCTTCTCAATCAAAGCAGAAATAATTACAAAACTATAGAATAGCCAGTTTAGGTAACCAAATCCTCATTACCAAAACTTACATTTTAAAAATAACTATTTCAGTACAGAAAAGTAAGAAAAATATTTAGATCACATTAACAAAAGTTATTTCTCCTGCCAGAATTTCAAATAATGAAGTTCTTGTTACTCACTCTAAATATAGAAATATGATATAACACCGGGCAAACTCGTTTTTGTTTGCATTTACTTTCTGCTCACCTGATACATGGGCCTTCTTTTTCTTGGCACAGCACAGAATGTGCTTGGACGCGTGGCACTGTCCTTAGCCACTGTGGCAGAGCAGCTTCCCGACCTGAGCAGGAGAGAACTGCCTCTGCGGACGTGCCCTCTGAGTGTCTGCCTGCTTAACACAGTTTGCAGTCTGAAAATGTTGGTTGTATAAATGTGTGTGTTTTATTTTGTACATGATAGGCAATCACCATTTTACTTAGTTACTTTCCATTTTCATGATATAAATAAGATATTACAGGTTTAGAAATGCAATAACTATAGTTTTCAAATTTCAGCCTGATGTAGAAAGCCCTAGTGAATAATTGCACATTTTTTTTCTCGTGTTCATTAAAGTATTTAAATGCAGTGTCAAAACAGGCCTAGCCTGCCTTGGTGGTTCATGCCTGTAAACCCAGCGAAGCAGCTGACTGAGGCAGGAGGGTCACAAGTTTGAGACCAGGCTTGGCAACTTTGTCAGACTGGGTCTTAAAATTAAATTTTTTTTAAAAAGGGCTGGGGGTGGGGCTCGATGGTTGAACACTTTTCTAACATGGGAAGGCCCTGGGTTCAGTCCCCATCGCTGCAGAACAAATAATATGCCTGATGACTTATTAACGTATTTGTTATCTCACTGATTATACTTACTAAATGTAATCATTCTTTATTTAAAGGATTAAGGAAACCTTCTACCCTGATATTCCAAACCCAGAAAATTGTAAAGCGTTACAGTTTCAAAAGAGTGTCTGTGAGGTAATCCTTTTATTTTCTTACATTTGTCTTTGAAATACTGGCTTCTTTCTTCGGTCTTTTGGGAAAAGTTTGTAACATGCAGGTGTCATCCTAAGAAAAAACATTGAGAAAATGACACACTTTAACATCTGCTGCATGTCTAATATTACTAATCTTTAACTATTTATACTCTGCTCTTTTCCCCCCACTACTGATAGCAAAGGAAAACATTGATATAGAGATCAAAAAAAGTGAGTTTGCTCTGTGTGTACTACAGTCACGGGGGCAAACGTTTGTAAGCAGATGTATAAAATTAACATTGCATTCACACTTGGTGTTATTCTTAATTGCTGCTTCCAATTTTCTTTCTAGGGAACCAGTGCTCCTAAAACACTGGAAATGAACCCTTGTACCCCAAATAACGTTGAGGTTCTGGAGACTCGCTCAACTCTGCCTAAAATAGAAGACACAGAAATCATTTCTCCCATAGCTGAGCGCCCTGAAGAGAGCTCTGATGCAGAACCTGAAAACCATGTGGTTGTGTCCTACTGTCCTCCAATCATTGAGGAAGAAATACCGAACCCGGCAGCGGATGAAGCCGTGGGGACTTCGCAGGTCATTTACATTGATATTCAGTCCATGTACCAGCCTCAGGCCAAACCAGACGAAGAACAGGAAGTGGACCCCGCAGTGGGGGCGGGCTATAAGCCACAAATGCGCCTCCCCATCCAGTTGGCTGTGGGAGAGACAGCTGCAGAAGAGGACCTGGATAAGACTGCAGGCTACAGACCCCAGGCAAATGTAAACGCGTGGAATCTGGTCTCTCCAGACTCCCCCAGATCCACAGACAGTAACAGCGAAATTGTCTCTTTTGGAAGTCCATGCTCCATCAACTCCCGACAGTTTCTGATTCCTCCTAGAGATGAGGACTCACCTAAATCGAATGGAGGCGGGTGGTCTTTTACAAACTTTTTTCAGAACAAACCAAATGATTAAGAGTGTTGCCAGTCACTTCAGTCTGCCATCTCAATAAGCTGTTAACTGCTGGTGTTGCCAGGCAGCACTGGGTGTTTGGAGGGACCCTGTGAAGTACTGGTGGCCCGGTGAACTTCACCGTGTGCAAGTTACACTAGAAGTGTTCATGTGCTTTTAATGTAGCCGAGAAGCCAAAGGGCGGTGATTCAGAATCCTCACCCCACAGAACTCAAGATTTGGAGCTATTTGTGATTGAGCCAAAGAATTCTCCTTCAAGAAACATTTCAAGGCTAATACTGTTTAGTTCATATATGCAAAACAAATCCCGTAACAACTGTGTTCTGTTGTTAGCAGTTTTCTCATATGTATATTTAACAGGATCGCAAGGAGATTTGCAGGCAAAAAAGAAAAACGTCAAATTCATGTAATGCTTATTTGCCTGACCTTTACTCCATTCTAGAGAAGAATCAAGCACAGATTTTAAAACTTTTAAGATGACTCTCCCTTATCCACAGCATTTACAGAACTTAATATAATTTTTAATGTAGCAACAGCTATTTAGCGTTCTGTTTGGTAAAGCATGATGAATTCTGTGCCTACTGTATGTAAATGATTATCAAACAGTGATCTCAGGGGTACAAACGTGGGACACAAGGGTGACACTGATCAGCCCAAGTCAAAGTTGTGTTTTCTTGCTTTGGTGAGTTTTTCAAACCTTTCCATTATTTCTCAGCTCTTACTAGCCTTCATTATTGCAGTGATTTACCCTAATATTTGAAACAAAGTTCAAAGATCTTTGTTTTTTTTAATCCATTTTATTTTGTGATACAATGTCAGCTTATATCAATGAATTCAAGATTATCCATAAGCATATAATTCCAGTGGGTTTACTATACAAGGTGACTACTAAGCAGTATCTTGTGGCATTAGTAGGCCATGTTGCTCTGATTGGCTGTCTTAGTGTTTCCTTCCTTTTCAGTGACTGGGCCACTGTTAGATCCAGTCCTCAAATTCTTAAGGATAAAACCAAAGTTAATATGCTTCTTTCAGGAACAAGTAAGGGCTTTTTCAGGCTGAAGGCCGTAAGATAATTAGAATCAGTGGACATACCCATGTCGCCAGTACAGTCATCACCTGCAGTTACAAGTCTCCAGTACAGGCTCCTTTGCCCTCCCAGGTTTCTCATTAGATTCTTGCAAAAGGAAAATTAAAAACTAAAAAGTGTGTCGTGTATTTTTCCTGCTCTCTGGATCTGTGTATTTTGTCTTGACAGTCTTATAAGACAAAAAGACAGATTTTAAATATCTGTGTAAGTAAAGATAGGCCTTTTTTTAATCATCTGAAGCTCTATAATGCATTTTCAAATATCGGAAAAGTTTATTTTTAGCTCATACTGTATCTTTTTAAAAATCAAGGAACAAAAATCTTCTTAGGTACTCAGTATATAAATCCTGATTTTTAACTGCTAGAATTCAACTAAATTTCTGAAATTCATGATATGTGGAATGAAATATAATTATGCACATGCATAAAATACTTAAATTATATAATAGTCATAGAAATTTTCAGTAATGAAAAATATGTCAACCAGAGCCATCCCTAAACAGAGTTCTCTCTCGTCTTCCTTTGTATCCTCTGACTCCATCTCAGCTCCCCGCCTCCCCCAAACCCTCCCCAGAGGCCCAGACCTGAGGCGCCTCTTCTCCATGCCAGGGCTCCTCACCACCACTCTGCTGGCCCGCAACTCCTGCCTGCTTCCCTTGAAACTTGTTGATCTAAACTGCACCCACCTAGAACACAGGAAAAGGTCCAAAGAGATCCATTCCCGTCCTCAGTGTAGATGCTTTGATCTGTGCCATGACTGACCTCTCTCACGGCTCATTTGTTGGGCAGACGGTGAATATCACCATTGCTGGAGTCTAAGCCTTGACTGTGTGAAGAAAGTTCAATACTGCTCCTCTCTCCCTGCCTTTGGAGTTCCATACCCAAGGATTAGTAGGTTGGTGAGAAGCAGAAGACTATTCTCTGAGCCTGGGCAAGTTTCCTATAACTTGCTATAATCTTAGGAGAATGTGGTTTAGGTCTAAGGCTAAAGCAGTTTTCGTTTGTTTCTCCCTTGAACTGAAAACAGGCAGAGGCCAATGCAGGGTCATTACCTCTCCACCAGCTCAGTGTGCAGGAGAAGGCTGGGGGAGGGACTAGGAGAATGGCAGAGCACCTTTTGTCAGGTATCCAGTTGTTTGAGAGATCCGATTGTTTTGTCAGCTTGGGAACATTGCCCACGTGTGCGAGTGATCTCAAGGCGGCCCTGCTCTGGCCAGTCGGGTTAGCTACTTCTCCCTTGGGAGGAGAGGGTCAAGGACTATTTGGGGCACGGGGAGCACTGCATGTGCTCCTGCCCCCAGAGCATTTTCTGACTGGGAAGAAAAATTGAGAAAGCCCTCTTTCCTAACAGAAGCCAATCACTGGTTAGAAAGTTGTAAATGTCTAATGTAGAATTACAGACCATTATAGCTGTGGAATAGGACTACCTAAGGGCATGTTGCCACCTCTATTGTGAACCAGTTTCAAATTAGACTTCCCTTGTGAACCACAAATCTATTCTGGGGGTCATTATAACTTGGGAGTGGCCATTTTCAGTAAAACTTGATATAAAAATATTCTTAAAAGACTTACTAGATTTTTGACACCAGAGACCCTATGTATTATGGATTAGTGCATGTGTGAAGCAGTAGTCATGGATCCACTGAACCTGGAGAGCTCTGGACTTGAGGTCGTGGCCCCAAGTGTCCGGGAGGCTGAGCTGTGTGTATTTGTGCAATAGAGGTGCATTGTTCCTGTAGCTGGAAACAGAAGCAGCCATTCATCAAAAGGCTACGGGAGGAAGGAAGTATCGGCCTCCCTTTCCATACCAGCATACTTTCACGGCTCGTGGATCTCAAGGATTGCATTTAGAACATCTAGTACTGTTGCACTCAGAAACGATGTTAAAAAGTCACGTTTTCAACACTTCATGCAAATTGTATTCTTGTTGGAAATCAGCCCTACGATTTCTTAATTGTCTTTTTACTCTCCATATTTAAAAAACATTACATCCCTTTCTATATTTGGTTAATATGGCTTAGTGAAGGAGACTACAGGTGGTTTCCTTCCAAAGGGAATTTGAAATTAATCTTAGGGCGTTTTGACACGAAAGTACCCCTTAACGTGTCAATATTCAAAAAGTGCTTTCTCAGAGTTTTCTACTGCTCGGGCACATAATTGGAAAAACTTTTTGTTTGTTTGCACTGAGATAATTTTTGCTGTTTTCAGTTTTGAACTACATTAAATTTGTATGCCTATTAGAACATGCCTTTTTTTCTTAGAAAATATAAAATTGGGCATCTCAAGTATAAGTTGTGGGAGGAATCATTAGGTACCAAGACTAGGCACATAGTGGAAGCTCAACAACTCATTTTTTATTGACTGAGCCCCATGCCAGAGTGTTACAAATTTCTCAACAGTTTCCTAAAGAGTAGTATATGTCAAGATCTAGCTTGTGGAGATCTGAAGCTATTGGCCCTGTGCTTCCTAACTACTATAGAAAAGGCTCCACCGTTTGAGTGGAAACTTGGAAAAGACACATACTTTTCACACTTGATATGTTTTCACAATTTTAACTGTTTGTGGTTTGATTTTATTTGATGAGTACACAATTTGGAACATGTTTGTACTGCTTAGTGAGTGTTTGGACAAACAACATTGAATTTCTAAGCTTAATTGATATGTGGTCTTATTCTCTTGATATTTCTTCAAAGCATTTCTTTTAAACTGATATTTTCTGCTGTAACAAAGTTTTATGTTGTTGTACCCACCTTATCTTTTGTATCCAGAAGAGATTTTGTAGAGGAAAATGGTTTATGGCCAGCCTTACAGGACATTCATCTTTTAGACATAGCCTTGGAAGTTACTTGGTTTGAATTTGGTTTATTTATACCTTCATGGATTATGTCATAGGACTATTGATAGTATTTAAGCCTTTCATTTGGCCAGGTTGGTTAGATTTTTATTCCTTTGCTGTGAGTGCTTTTGTTTTCAGTACACGTGACCGTGGTCATGGTAATTATAATACAGGTGGACTATTTTTAATGCCAGTATAGAGGGTTGAAAACAACATTCACTTAGTGCCCTAACATGTCAGGCCTTATTGGGTATGGTAGAGTTTCAGGGGCTGTAATTTGGTCTAGAATATACCCACATGCTTAGAGTTATTATGTTAGATTATGACAAGATTCTATTATTTTTAACCATGAGTAATGTTTGCTGATTATCTCTCAAGAATTTGGAATATTTTAAATTATGGGTGTCTAAGTAGAAAGCAGAATTTATCCCCAAGCAAGACAAATTCTGTGATACTGTTTTATAAGAATTAAAAGCAGTGTTTTAAAAGGGAGACCCTCTGAATGTTTTCCTGTGTACATGCCTAGCTAAAGAGTCATCAAAACAGTATATTCGGAAGCACTCACATAAGTCAACCATATGTGGTGGGATATTAACCAAATACAAAGCAGTAATACATTTTGTTTTGGTTGCTGGAATTAAAGTAATTAAAAGCTGAAAGATGTGAATGAAAAAAAAGGTCTCAGTTGATCAGGAAATTGCATTTTATTCCATGTATGTGTCTAAGGTTGTCTTTGCAGTAGCCAATCAGATCTTAAGAAAATAATACCACAGAGGTTTTATGCTGCACTTAAGCATGAAATGCTCTGTGCACCTGGTCAGGTGTCTCACTTAGGTGTGTTCAGTTTCCTATACACTGAAATTGTACTTCCCTTTATTTTAAGTGGATCTCTTTCAACTTCTGAACTTAAATTTCCTAAGCATACCAGTGGTATGATAGGAAAGAGCAAACAATTTCTAGGTGGTAATAAAATTTCATTAAATCACAAGACAAGTTACATGTTTGGTATAATATTAGTACTTTTATTTTTGCAATTGATAATAAAAAATTGAATAATGATTTTCTTAAGATTTTTTCAAATGTCCTTCCAGTTTGGTTCAGCTATCCCCCACCCTTTTTTTTTTCCTAATATAAGCTAGTGGTTCTTTCTGTTTAATTTTTGTATCCCAGAGTAGTATCTAGAGAAAATTTGAATAGTATTGTGCATAGTTGAGAACACAAAATGAAACCCTATTCAGTTCATTGTTGTAAAAGGGAAGGTGTATGTGATACCCTGAGAGTTGTTTTATCCTGTTTTCTTTAAAAAGAGCATGGCTTTTTCTTAAATACATTTCAACTCAGAATTCCTTGGGAAAAGATTCTCCCACATGAAAAGAAAAACACCCTAATTTTGAAACATTACTGCCTTTAAATGGTTAAGTCATTTTAAATAGGGCATTTTGAAATTTTCAGCATTCTCAGCAAGATGTTTTTTGTTTTGGTTTGGTTTTACCATTTCTTTCATTGGCTGGCCATAAGTCAGTGTCCTAAAACACTAGGAAATTACCTTTTTTTTTAATTTGCAAAACTACATTATAGTGAATTACTGTTTACAAAATACACATACTGTGAACAGATGTAAGTTTTTGTCTTTTATAAGGTTTGTAGAATGAGTGTTTAAAAAGATGTTGAGTTTTTTTAGTTTTTTATAAATATTAGTAATTGTTTACTAACTTTTGTTTGGTCAGTTGTGTGTAAATGTAGCCAAAAGAAGATAGGGAGAAACTACAGATCCTAAACTGGTCCCTTTTTCATTTCTTGAAATGCTACCAGTACAGATTTTTTTTTTAACACAGAAGATCAATTTTGATTTGCTATGCCTAAAATTGTTTAATCATATAAGGGAATATTTAAATATATGTATACAGAAGTAAACTAAGTTGAAGTACATCTGTACTCTGACTCTCAGAATTTTGAGTTTATTAAACAATAAACCAATTCCACTTAACAGGTGACAGCTGAAGTATTTCCTGCCATGTAGAAATTTGGATATCAGGTTGGAAGGAGAAATTTAAACAATTTTATATCACCATATAATTTCAGAATTTAGTTGCTATATCTTTTGGAAAAACACGATTATGGCAAGAAATAGAATTTAAGTAACCTATTACTAAGATACCATAAATATAAAACTAGTATGCTTGGCTGTTAACTCTAAAGATGTTACTTATGTCTGTTTTTAAAACATGCATGTATTTAACAGTTTTATCATAGTATTATCATGGAAAAAATAAAATATATTTTCTTACATCTTAACCCTGACAGATTTGGGCATTATTGGTTTGGATTGTGGTTGTTACTGTTTTGTTTCTCGTGTTTTAAGTGCTTAGGAGAAATAGCTTTCACTTTTTGTTGCATTTTTAATTCTATCATAAAAATATAGTGATTCTGAAGCAACCATAGAGAGTCACAGCGAGGTCTTAATATTTGAAGACATTGCTGTGCCATTGGTATAACTTTCCATCTACTTCATATATGTCAGTATTCTGTTTACCAGAGAAGTTAACATGATAATCAAATAGTGGGAATCCCACATAAGCAAAAAAAAATTTGTAAAAAGCATATATAAAGCCGGGCGTGGTGGCGCACGCTTGTAATCCCCGCGCTAGGGAGGCAGAGACAGGAGGATCGCGCAGGATCGAAGCCAGCCATGCGCGCTGGCTTAGGAGGCCCTGTTTCCAAATAAAAATGTAAAAATAGGTCTGGGAGTGTAGCCCGGAGGTAGAAGGGCTTCCAGGAACCCCAGTACCATCAAAAAAAAAAAAAAAAAAGCATATAGACAGGCCGGGCGTGGTGGCACACACTTGTAATCCCTGCACTTGGGAGGCTGAGACTGGAGGATCGCGCAGGTTCCAAGCCAGCCGCGCATGCTGGCTTAGGAGACCCTGTTTCCAAATAAAAATGTAAAAATAGGTCTGGGAGTGTAGCCCGAAGGTAGAAGGGCTTCCAGGAACCCCAGTACCACCCAAAAAAAAAAAAAAAAAAAGCATATATACAGGGCCTTGAAGTACAGTGTTTAATTTCTCTTCTCCAAAGATGGCTTAAAATTTGTGAAGATTCTGGGAATATGTCAGATTTTCACTCCAACTTACCAAGTTTGGCAATACAGTAACAGACTTAGCAAAACCTCAGTTATTTAAAAGTATAAAATGATATTGAAGTTCATAAAGGGAGAAATGAAGCCCTTTATCTGTAGCTCAGACTTAACACAAGTAACAACTAAAACAAGAATGGCTCCAAATTTAACCTGCAGAAACTGCAGACCAGCTATAAATTAATTATGGAACATATGTTAGCATTTAAATGCCAGAAGAGCTTATACATATGGGCTGTCCTTTGGGAATTTCTCTGAATTCTTGAGCCAAAATGTATAGCACCGTCAACCCCGGGGAACTCTGAGAAGATCCAAAGGAAGAGCGATTATGTACAGTGTTTACCACTGCACTAAAATGTTAGCTCGCAAACTAAGATTCTTTACAAAAGAGCTACATATAAATTTGTTTTGAAGAGCCCATAAATTTAAACCACTCTCCTTCCCCTGGAGTGATCCAAGAGTAAAAACACTTTAAAATACTGAGTTTTCAAGACCCAACGATGTTAAGGTAACGAAATGTCTTGAACTGATTAGAAATAGACTTGGAAATGATGATTTTTATCCCCAGATAGTTAATATCAGATCATGGAGATACAAGTATTTGAAGATGATAAAATCCATTAAGTGGACATGATGATAAAAATGAAAACAATCCCCAGTGTGCTAGCCTCTCATTCTTAAGCCTCTAAAGGCTTGAAAGGTGAGAAAAAATTTCAAGTTCCAGCCCATCTCTCCAGAGTCTCCTGGCCCCAGCCAGTCTGTCCCTGCTGCAGACCGGCCTCTGCTTCACGCAAGTCTGGGAAGGTGGACCGGCTCTCCCATCTCTAGAGATGCTTGCTCCGGCACCCTCCAGGTCTCCCTCAGGGTTGCAGGAAGCCAGAGTGTTGAGAACACGTGGGCCTCCTAGTCCTGAGCTGCCCACTGGCCAGTATGACATCCTTGAGAAGGAGCTGGTGTCCACGCTTGCTCCTCGGTTTTCCTCGCTGGCTGCTGCTGGCTTTTGCACTAGTCTTGGATCCTCCCTGCAAGCGGCTGTCACTCCTGAGAGTTCAGGGGCTGATTTCACCCCTTGCTTACCTGAGCTGCCCTGGAGAAGGACACAGCACTCTCCCTGGCTTTCTTCGTCTCTAGGAGGACTGTCAGGAGGTTACAGAAAGAGTACGGTTCTCCCTGCGGGGTAGATGTTTGTGTCAACTCAGGGACATCTCAGACTTTCTGAACAGCGCCATAAAGAAGTAAAAGCCCGTAAGCGGCTTTGATACACTTTAGATTCTATCATGCAGTTACTCAACCCAGCACTCACCAAAAGGCCTGCTGGTTGACCCCAGGAACTGTTCCCACAGAGCAGAAAGTTAGAGGCAGTTTTCCTCCCTTAGGGAAGTTCTCCATCCTCAGGTCTTAGCTGAGCATTGCTGGCTCAGTGACGCCTTTTCCAACATCCTCAGAGCCTCAGTCCTTTGCCCACACAGCCCTGTGCCTCACCACACGCGCCATTTTGAGGCTTTATTTGAAAATGAGACTTGAAAGGTCACTGATACATTGACAGAGATTGACACAGAATCTGCCACATAATAGGTGGTTCATAAATAGTCTTTTAAATGCCTTTATAAAAAGACACAATGTAATGTGTTTTCCTGGTTACTAGATATACGTTGCTTACAGATGGCGATCCTCCTGTGGAATAATTTCCAGATGAGGAAAGATGGGGTCATCATTAAACTTCTGTCTTTGGGACAAGACTGGAGCTGTCCTGTGGTGGCGCAAGGCTGTTACGTCTGTATTATAGGTGTTCAAGTACATGTTCATGTAACTGTCTTTTCTCTTAGGAGAAAAGTTGCCTTCATCCTTTTATCTCTTTGACAATAGCTGGTGGGAGATAAAAGGTGACAACAGATTGGAGCCATCGTCCCCGCTGTCCACTGCCACAACCCGGTCCCACCTCCTCCTCACTTTGAACTTTATTTTCATCCTCTGTGGGTCAGGTTCTCTGGATCCTTCCAACTTGCCGTAGACAACCTGCATGGCCAAGTGATCTGTTTCTGTCACACCTCTCCTCAATCACAGGGCTGCTTCTCTAGAAGTACATTTCTCAAACATCACCACTATAAACTCCACCCAGAGAAGATACATATCTCCTCTCTATATTCTGAACATTGTTCCCTCATCCCAGACCTTCAAGCTTAGATCAAGCCTTCTGCTCAAGAGAAAGGGCTTCTGCACCTGCCTCCAATGAGGACTGGCCTGGAGTATCATGTACCCATCCCAGGACCTATTTATAGGACCTGTGGCCAGGTGGAGGTCCTGTTCAAAGGCTATTTTTAGCCTGGTGTGGTAGCACACACTTGTAATCCCAGCATTTAGGAGGCTGAGATAGGATTGAGGTTTGTGGACAGCCTCAGCTACTTGGGCCCTCTGCAACTTAATGAGACCCTATTTCAAAATAAAGAATAAAAAATAGGGCAGGGGGGAGTAGTTCAGAGGTAGAATGCTCCTGGGTTCCATCCCTAGTACTGCAAAAACAAAAAAGCTATTTTTATAAGACTTGCAGGAAGACCATCTTCCCCAAAGAAAGGGGTGATATCTTGGGTAGACAAAACAAAAAGTGCTCAAGAAAAAACTAGAGAATAGATAAAAGGAAAAATAAGTTATGCAGTCTTTATAGGCAGGATTAGTTCTTTTTAATGAATTTTTATCCTCTCAGACATTTTTCCTATGCAAATATATGTGTTATACATATAAAAATATTCCTATATAGGCATATCTGTGCATATATATCAAAGGGTGATATTGTATATTCCATTTTGAAACTTGATTCTTAAATATTTTTAAAAATCTTTTTGCATCAGTGGAATATTTCTATGGCACTATTCTTTTATGGATACATAAAAATTTCAGTGGACAGATGGATTATTTAATCCTATAACCTGGATCCTTTTAATATTGCTCATATTTTTCACTACATAGTAGATGCATGATCCAGCTAATATATTCTAATAAATCCTTTAAGAAAAACAGAATAGTGTGTGACTTTGCAAGCCAGGCAAGAGTGTTTAGCATGAGCCTAGTCAGAACTTAGGCATAACATTTGAATTTCCTACCAGGAGCCATTGACATACTGTGAGAATTCTTAGAACAATATTAAAAGCCATAACTGTGTTCTCTTACAACTGACTAATGAAGGCTGGAACCTACTGCATGGTTCTCCTTTGATGCCATTTCTCCTAAGAGGAGGGTGACGGGAGTGGGGTGGCACTGCCAGCTCTCATACTCAGTGGCCATTGGAAAGGGCAGCTGCCTGACTCAGTTTCCTCGGTCCCTGGGGGAACCACAACAACAACTGTCCTTCATTACAGGCCTTTAGTCATTAGCAAAGGATCGGAAAACAGGATTTTCAGGAACTATAAATAGGAATTTTAAAATAGTTTTATACTCTCTGGGTATAAAATGTCCCTATTCTATGAATCTTTGACTCATCCTTTGACTCACATTCTTTATTGGGGACAGAAAGTGACTTAGGTGTATTTTAAGAAAATGAATTTGGTTACCAGTGAAGTATTACCTGGAGGTGAAAGAGCCTGGCAGGTAGGCAGGTGGTTGGCAAGATTTTAAGAAGGCCCCCAAGGTTCCTGCCCATAGATACTATAGTTAGTGACTTTGCAGGCCAGGCAAGAGCGTTTAGCATGAGCCTATCTCTTATCCAAACTCTGGATTTGGTGGGCTATTACTCCATAATTAAGTTACTAGACTTGGAGCTAATGACTAAGTAGAGAAGCCTGGGTAGGCCTGGCCGAATCGGACGAACTCTTTCAAAAGGGTCCAAGCCCTTCCCTAAGCGAGTCCCGCCTGGTTTTCCAGATGTGATTGGTCAGCGAGATGGAAAAGAACACTGAGCCTCAGCCTGAGACCTTGACTTGAGGAACCGAATCTTTCCTGTGTCTTAGATTCCCACCGGTTTCTGATCCAGGAGGTGGATTGTGACTAACAGGCTCTCAGGAGATGTTTGTGAACAGACATTGTGTTTGAGGGTTCCTGCAGAGGGTTGTGGCGATGCTCCTGTGGACCCAGCAAGTCATTTTACTCCCTAAACAATCCAAAAGCTTCCCAAAGGCACTCCCGGGGGCCTCAGGCCAGACAAAGCCTGTTATGGACAGTAAGGCTCGCAGGGTGGGGCAGTTGACCCATTGGAGGGTCCCCAGCCTCCTGACATCTGTGAGGTTGAGTGAGCTGGACTCCCAGTGAGATTGCTGCCCACGTTCCACGCGGTCTGACAGTGGCCGGGTTCTTACCTCCCTCTGCACCAAGTTCTCACAGAGCAGGGGATGTCTGCGACCGGGGGCTGAGATCACCACGCAGAGGCCCCGGGCCCCATGATTCCACAGCCCTCTCCTCTTCGGCTCTCTCCAGCTAGTAGGCCCCATTCTCTGCCTCTGCTTTCTTTCAGCCAATTTCCTAACAGGGCTTCCCTCAGCTAATCCCCTGGCCCGGTGCCTCTTAGTTTTGTTATTAAATGAGTATAAACGTCAAATTCCTTGAGCCTCCCTGGCCTTCCTTCTCCAAGACATTCCAATCAGGTCTTCTCACAGCCAAGTCGGAGCTGCAGCCCCTTAGCGCCGGGCTGTCCAGGGAGGCCATAGCCCGGGGCTGGGCAGTGGGGACATGAGAGGAGTCCACACCACCTGTCAGGAAATGCCCGTGCCCTTGTGCACCGTTTGGATTTTAAGCAAAGCAGAGAGACAAGAGAGATGAGTGGGAAAGCAGAGACTTCCTCTCTCATCTTTCCAGGAAAGGGTACGCGCTCCTGGGAGCCACACACTTTCTAGGACAAAGATGTATCAGCAAGGCAGGCAGGGGAAGGAGGAGAGGCAGGGAGGTTTGCCTGCTGTCTGCCCCGCTCTTTCAGCTCGTAGTTTGGCCGGGCTAGGCAGGGGCCCAGGGGAAGCATACTGCCTGTGTCCAGAAATAGTTCACAACAACTCCCCTGAGTTATGAGGTTATTTGTGGAGACGAAGGCAAAGGAGAGAAGAGAAAAGAATTCAGTCCAGGCCTAACTGCCTCTTGAAGGGCCTGGATCTCACTCTGGTGGAAAAGCTCTGGTGTCTGCTTTCAGGTTCGCTGGATGCAGGGTCCTCAAAATAGACGAGCCTTCCGAAGAAGTCTCTCATCAGAGCTATGTATGACAGAAGACTGGCAAACAGCCACAGAAGAACTGGCCTGTGCCTGAATCCCCCTCTATCACATGAATAAACTGCCCCAGACAGCTAAGGGGAGGAGCGCAGGGTGTCAACCAGGCACGGTGGTGGTGGTGCACACCCAGATTCCCAGAACTCGGGAAACTGAGGCAGGAGGATCGCAGGTTTGAGACCAGCCTCTACAACTTAGACTTTGTTTCAAAATAAATAATAAAATAGGGCTGGGGGTATAGTTCAGAGGTAGAATGCCCCTAGATTCAATACCCTGAGGTCAGGGTAGTAGAAGAGTTCCCTAGTGCAGTATCAGGGCTGTGTCCTCAGGGCAATGCCACAAGCAAGTCATCCAGTCTTCTGGACAGCTACGGTCTTCCCAAGTCAATCAGGCCCTGCCATCTGTTCTGGCCAACATTTGAGGAAGGCTATTATTAAGATAAACTATGTGGGCCGCGTTGTGGTGCCACACACTTGTAATCCTAACATTCAGAAGGCTGAGACAGGAGGATCTCGGTTCACGGATAACCTCAGCTACTTAATGAGGCCCTTTGCAACTCAGTGAGACCCTGTTTCAAAATAAAAATAAAAGCCAGGTGTGGTGGCTCATGCTTGTAATCCCAGCATTCCGGAGACTGAGACAAGAGGATTTCGGTTCGCAGACAGCCTCAGCTACTTAGTGAGGCCCTTTGCAATTCAGTGAGACCCTGTTTCAAAATAAAGAATAAAAAATAGAGCTGGGGTTGGAGCTCAGAGGTAGAATGCCCCTGGGTTCCATCCTCAGGGCTACAAAAAATAAAGAATAAAAGAAGAAATAAGAGAGAAAGACAGAAATAAAGAGAAAGAAAGAAGAAAGAAGCCAGGCATGGTGGTGCACGCTTGTAATCCCAACATTCGGGAGGCTGAGACCAGAGTATTATGGTTTGGAGAGAATATGGCTGTGGGGAAACTGTTCCCGAGGACCCCTGTTAGGGTCCCGGACACACTTTCCCTCAAACCACAACCAAACCCCAAACGACCAAACACAGAAATAAAACCGTGGGTTCTTGTCCTAAGCTAAGAATAAATATGCATAGCGTGGACAGTTGCTGAAGATTTAAAGAAGTTTATTAGAAAGATAGAAATATAGAGGATAGGTACAGCTCCATACCAGACTGGCATGGAGGGGTGACTCGAATGAATACACCAAAGGGATCACATGTGGACCGGACTTTTTATACCTATGACCTCCATCTTGTTTGCATAATTCTGACATAGTGAACGTCCCTGTAAGGTACCTCCCCTTAACCCTGTAAGGTACCTCCCCCAGCAAGGTGTGGCGAGGTGTCTCCTTTCATGAAGGACTAAGGTCTAACCCTGCTCCATCCTCCCTAGATTATCATGTAGATCTGTCTTTAGATAGAGAAAGGCCTAGTTCTCCTCTCCAAAGATCTGTCTTTAGAGAAAGGCCTAGTTCTCCTCTCCTATTGACTTGTTAATTACTTTTAGCTATGTTAATTTACATTGGAATAGTTGCCTGCTTTTAGGCAGAAACCAAGTCCTTGCACAGACTTGCCCCTCACCCAATTTTTGAAATATATTAATAATCATAGCTTTCTTAAATCTTCCTAGGCCATTCCCAATACTGGTACAAGAGGATCGATCGCGGTTCATGTACAGACTCAGCTACTTAATGAGGTACTCCGTAACTTGGTGAGACTCTGTTTCAAAATAAAGAATAAAAAATAGGGCAGGGGTGTAGCTTGGAGGTCGAATGCTCCTGGGTTCCATCCTCAGTACTGCAAAAAAAAAAAAAAAAGAAAGAAATGAAAGAAAGAAAAAGAAAGAAGGAAGGAAGGGAGGAAAGAAGGAAGGAAGGAAAAAATTGGGGCTGGGGTGTAGCTTGGAGGCAGAATGCCCCTGGGTTCCATCCTCAGTACCAAAAAAAAAAAAAAAAAAAAATCAACTGTGAACACTGCTTGGATGGACGTAAGGCTGAGGAGCGTTGCTCAGAAGGCCTGCCCTGGTCCAGGCTGTCTGTTGGATTGATCACTTCACCAGCCTGCATGCGGCCTCCTGTAAGCTGAACCTCCTAAGGACAGCCTGTTCCTTCCGGCCAGGCCGTGCAGCTTCAGTGCCTGCATCCTGCAGCCTTGGTACCCGTAGCACCGTGTGAACCAAGGCCACTGCACCCTAGCGTGTGCTGTCTGTATCCAGGCATGATGGCTCAGAGCGCCTCACTATCTCTACACTGAAAAAGAACTGTGCGGTGAGCCTTAGCAGCCCCCAGTCTTATTCTGGATTCTGATTTTGATTTCTGCGGGGGGCTCTGGCCCCTCTGGGTTCCCTCGGAGTGAGGGTGCTGGAGAACTTCTTAAACTCACACTATCTCAGTGGAGGGGCTGAGTGGTCAGTACCTGACCCCCACCTTCACCTTCTTCAGGGACAGCTACTGTGAATTTTCCAGCTGCGCAGAAGCTGGAAGAGGCAGGGAGAGGGATGGGAAGCCGCTGAGGCTGTGTCCAGCCCTTCTCATAAAAGCCTTATCTTTCCACTGGAAACTGGAATTCTGGGTTTTATTTCCCCCCGAAGCTGGGCCTCTGCAGGCAGCCCTGAGCAATTCCCTCCCAGGAAGCTCGGCCTTGGGGGGGAGTGGGGGGGCTGCCTTGGAGCCCAGAGAGGGCTGGGCCCCTCCTCCTCCCCATTCTTCTTCCTTTGGGAACTAGCAGTGCTAAAAACAAGCTCTCTGAAAACCATATTTTTCTGGGTTAAAGGTGAAAAATGCAGCATTTCCTCCAAGTGGAAGGCACTCTTTGCCAGTTCCAGGCACACCTCTGCACCTCTGAGGTCCTTCCTCCCACTCAGCGAGGAGAAGAGCGGAGCCGAGATGGAGAGGAGAGGAGGGAAGGCGGACAGGAGGCGCCAGTCACAGGGAAGCCTGGGCGGCCGCGCGTGAAAACGGCAGGCCTGTTTGTGTTGGACAGGCCACCCAGGAGCTAAGAACAGGAAAGGAGCAGCCAATTAGAGGGCAGGAGCCAGGCAGCCATAGAATGATGGCCCACAGGCCTGACAGCTCTGCTGGGGCAGTGTGGGGACGCCGAAGACCCCACTGACCTTCCCATGGAGGCTCATGGCCCAGAACACACCGGCATGTGAATGTTCTCCCCGCCTCCCGGCCCCCGCCCTGCTCAGACCTGTGGGAAGTTCTGGGGAATTTCCTCAAGCTCCGATTGTGAGACAAAAGCGTTTCAGGAACCCATGCCTCACAATATCCTTCCTCCCCAGGACGGGACTGAATTAGCGTCCCAGCTCCCTGGCTGCTCCTGGGAACCCAGCCAGCTGTCTGCAACCTGCCTCTCGCCATGGCAGCCACCCCAATGCCAAAAGAGTTCTGTCTCCCTGCTGGCCCCTCCTCAGAGCAACAGGGCTGCGGGCATCAGGAGCAGGTAGGAGAGGTGGATAGGGCCAGGCCAGGGACTCAGGGGTTGAGGCCAGGCCCCACACTGGGCACTTCACAGCCTCGCCCCAGCCCCAAGGGCTCCTGCAGCATGGCTATCATGGCGCCCCTCACCCCTCTAGCACTGTCTTTCAACCTGACCTGGCATGGTTAACATGAACCTGTTCATGGCCCTGATTCTTCACCCCCTCTGGGTCCTTGCTTTTTGCCAGGTGACTAGAAGGTTCCCTTGTGATGGGTTAGATTTACTGTTAGGCCACAGGCCCTCAGCCCTTGCTTCTCTGTTGGAAAAGCAAAGCACCAATAGGGGAACCAGGGGGCTTGTACAAGCAAGTGATAGTGCCCCACCGGGAAGGCCATGGAGAGAGAGGACAGGGCCTCTACCCACAGGGAAGCATGGGGTTGGACCAGCCTGGAGTTCTCCACGAGCTGGGCTTTCTGTTCTCTCTGGACACCTCCTGCCGCATCCGTATTAGGTTTGGGATGGTCCGTTGTCCTTTGCAGTCCTGCCTTAGGGACTCAGCTCCCTTCCCACAGAAGCAGGGGTCTTAGTAAACAAGGCTCTGCATGGGCTTCTGGTCCCCTGTCTGGTAATATCCAGCTATCTCCCTAACCCTCTCACCATGTTGGGGTCTCTGGGTCACTGTAGAGGTGGTCTCTAGTTCCTTGTCTCTTCAGACTTTGACTAATAGGACACCCTAAAATGCCATGTGGCCACCCCAAGTAGAGGCTGTGGAAGCCCTTACTCCTCTACTCAGGTACTCCTGCCTCCTGCGCCATCACGATGTGGGCGTGCTTAGCCAGCCCATGGGCCCAAGACAGGAAGAAACACTGAGCAGCCTCCAGTCATGTCACCATCCCAGCCAAGGCCATCCTGTAGCAGCAACCCCATGTGTGGGAGCAAGCCCACCCGAGACCAGAGGACCACCGCGTGAAGCCTGGCAGAGGGCTGCGGAGCGCCCAGCTGGCCACCCCAGGACTCTGCTGAGGCTTCGTGGTCATTAGGCAGCATCTTTGCGGCAAAACATCATGGTCCACTGGGAGAGAAAGCTGGGCTGCCCGTGAGCCCAGCAGAGCTCCCCAGATTGTCTGCCTATTGGAACCAAGATCTAACTCCCGGACTTAGGCTCATGTATTTATCCTCACAAGCCTCTGCATAAACCTGGGGTTTTTCTACAGAAAGGGTAGACAAGCCCTAGTCAGAGCTGAGCTATACCATCTCTTCTGTGCTCCTCCCCAGGGCTCTCCTGTCCTCTTGGGTCCCTCTCTTCTGCTGCTCTCCCTTAAAGGCTCCCTACACCCCGATCCCAAACTGTATCTTCCCCTCCCCTCAGCCCCATCTACTTCATACCCAGGGAACGTTTCCAGCCCTCTTGAGCTGGGAACACGCACCCCCCAGGCCCTCATCCCTGGGTCCTGCATTTTTTTCTGAATAATACATGCTCAGACAAGAGCTCATCTGCAAGACAACACTCTGGCTTCAACTCAGCTCAATATTTTGCTAAAATCACTTTTTTTTTTTTTTTGGCTGGAGGCAATCCATTGAAAATATGCTTTAAAAGCAACTCCACTGTATGTTGGAAAGGTCATTCTCCAAGGGGAAGTGTTGAGCCCAGGGAGCTGGGGAGGTGGCAGGGCCCCTGTCTACCAAACTGCAGTCGCACAGTGGGGGGTGCAGGAAGGAGGGTTCTAGTTACCGTTGTTATTACTGCAAGTATTCCTCTGTTTGCAAGAATTCCAGACATTAAAGTTTCCCAAAGATAGGAGGCAGAGGGTTGGGGCATGAGGCAAAGTTCTCTATTTAGTAATTTTTTATTTTTTTATATTCATTATTAATGTTATTGGTGGTGGTACTAAAAATCGAACCCAGAGGCATTCTACCTCTGTGCTAGAGTCCCAGCTGCATTTTAATTTTTATTTTGTTTTATTTTTAATTTTTGTGTGGAACATATTAAAAATGGCATACGTTCAGACTGTGATTGGTGCCCTCTCCCATCCACTACTTCCCTTTCCCTCCTCCCAACAATGAGTGTCCAGGTTGACCATGCTACATTCATACTTTTACACATATTCAGATGTAGCTCCTCCATTAATCAACCTCAGCCTTCTTCCTTTCTAGCTTTGCTGAGGTTTCCCCTTCATTATCTGGAGTCCCTCTGGTATTCCTAATACTCCCTATTTTGGGCATATTAGAGAAAACATATGTCCCTTCTCTTTCTGTGCCTGGATGATCTCATGTAACATGTTCTCCAGGTCTTTCCATCTTCTTGCAAATGACACGATTTTGCTCTTCTTTATTGCTGAGTAGAATTCCATTGTGTGAATTTCCCATAATTTTGCAATCCATTCATCTGTTGGTGGAGACCTAAGTTGATTCCATATTTTGGCTATTACGAATTGTGCTGGAAACTATGCTGAGATTATTTTTTATTTTGAAACAAGGTCTCCCTAAATGGCCGAGGCTGGCTGTGAACTTGTGATCCTCCTATCTCGGCCTCCCAAGTACTGGGACTACAGGCATGCAGCACCATGCTCAGCTTCTTCATCTTTTAAAATTCTTTCTGTGCCTGAACTGTGCTTAGCACAAAGATCAAACGTCTTTGCTGAATAAATGCTGCAGAGAGAGAGTCATGACTGGGACTAGTTACAGGCTCTTACGTGAGCCGGATCACATTTCCCTCCACTTTGGGCCAGCGATCATCTCACCTTTCCCCGAGCGAGCCCTGTCATAGGGAGCTGCCAGGGCGCCAGCTGCCTCTGGGGTCACTTGCGTGCACAGCAAAGGTGCAGAGCTGACAGTGCAGAAGGAAGACGCTCCATTTCTCTGGGTCGTGTTCAGATGCTCAGGCCACGCCGAGGGCACAGTCCCCCACCCCTCGGAAGTGCCACTTATCCCAGTGTCCACTTACAGACATGACCTCTGCCAAACCAGTAACATCTCCATGAATGAAGGAACCAACGCGCTCAGCCTTCTTCATCCCCTTTATTCAAGTTGACTACAGATATTCCCCATGACAGCGACTCACCTCTGGAACAGATGTTCCCTCTAATCTGCTTATCTTGGAAAGTTTCATATTCATCCCCTAGAACCAACAACCTCTACCGGAAGAGAATGGTCACTGCCCCAAGTTGAATGGTCACCTGCTCAAGTCACCTGTCCCACTCCACTGACACCACAAATGGCCCAAACAAAGTCTCTTTGGGAGAAAATTTTTAGGAAAGAATTAGGAAAGAATTTAGGAAAGAATTAAATTTTTAGAATTTAAGAATTAGGGTGTTTCCGCCCTAACTTCAAAAGTATGCTGTGTGGACAGTTTGCCGCTATAAAAATATACACATACAAAAGTACAGCTACAAAATCATGGGGCCCGGTTTTCTTAGATTTGTGTTATAAAAAGTGAAGGTTTCCCATTAAGGTAGACCTTGGGGGAGGGGCCACATTATGCTTACGATTCTCTGTTTCATCTCCCCCTCCCTTTATTTCATGGAGCAGTCAGAGCACAGAGACAGTGAGGAGTGAGAGGGTTAATGTGAACAGTAATCCAGGGGCCCAGGTGGGAAATTTGAAGTTCAAGGTCACATAGTCATTCTGCTGTCAGTAGTGTTGTGAGTCAGGGAAGGACAGAAGTATTTTAATACTGCCGGTGGGGTGTCTCTCTCTCTCTCTCTCTCTCTCTCTCTCTCTCTCTCTCTCTCTCACTCTCTCTCCTATGCACTATGAATCACAACATAGTCATTGAGTTACAGCAGACAGGCTCTGGAATTTGCATCCATGTGTGATCTCTGGCAGCCACTACACATTCAGTGGACAAAGTCGGCTGCTTCCTACGCAGCATCGTTCCATTGGGTTTGGCCCAGGGAGTGTCAGCAGGAAAGGCCACCCGGGGCCTCCCATCTGGGCGCTCAGTTTCCCATCAGGGTGCACTTTCTCCTTGATGAGAGCAAACACACCTGGTCCTGGGCCTCTGTGTGCGGTGTCAGGCAGGGTGTCAGGGCCCCGGGGACTCTCAGGACAGAGGCTCTGTCCCTTGGGCGAGGCCAGCTGGCGTTACTTGGCTCCGCATGTGTTGATGTTTTTCCCATCCACGGCATCTTCCACGAGGGAAACATGGTAGTCGGTGGACAGGGTGAAGTGGGAGATGCAGCCCACGAGGCCTCGCATGTATTGCCTGTTAGTGTGAAGGGCAATTTCCTTCATTCCACCTGCCAGGAAGCAAAACGAAGGTGGGTGAACTAAAGAGGAGGTGTCGACAGTGGAAAGCTGGGGCTTCTCTATGGTGCACTTCAGTGTCCATCAGCCAAGGCAAATCTTGGCTGATAGAACCAGCTGCTCAGTGCCTCACATCTGTTTTATAATTACCCTTGAAGGAACAGGTCGATTTCCATCAAATTGATATACAGCCAAAGGCTATATATCACAACTCATGTGTGATTTCTGGCCCAAATGAACATTTTTTAAGTCAAATAGTATCTAGTGAATTTTGAAGTGTATAATACCAATAAAATGTAGCATTTCATTCCAGGTGATATCTGACTTAAGCCAAAATAAATAGATCAATGTTTGTTTGTTTCTTTATTTTTGGTACTGAGGATTGAACCCAGGGGCATTCTACCTCTGAGCTACATCCTTAGCCCCTTTTATTATTTTTATTTTGAAACAGGATCTTGCTAAGTTGCTGAGGCTGGCTCCGAACCTGCAACCCTCCTGTATGTACCACTGTATATGGCAGAAATACACTGATGTCAAATGCTTTCAATGAAGCATTTGACAAGTGTGGTGGCGCACGCTTGTAATCCCCGCGCTTGGGAAGCTTAGACAGGAGGATCACACAGGTCCGAAGCCAGCCTCAGCTACTTAGTGAGGCTCTCAGCAACTTCGTGAGACCCTGTTTCCAAATAAAGTATAAAATAGGTCTTGGCCCAGAGGTGGAAAAGCCCCTGGGTTCCACCCCTAGTACCACACAGACACACAAAAATCCAAACCTGTAGATAAAGGTATCTTTTCGTTTTCAGTGTCTGTATTAGTGGATTATAAGCCACTTATAGGCACACTACTCATTCTACTTGGGGGGACGGGAGGGGACGGGGCAGAAGGACAGATTCTCCTTCCTCAGAGAGAATTCGTGGAGCTATATTTAGCAGGTTCCTGTTCTTTACACAAGAAAAGCACAATTTTCCTGGTGGATCTGTCCAAAGCACAGAAGCATACAAGTGAGTCCCTTCCTGCCCTCTCGGCCATGAGTCAGAAGTTCAAAACATGGAATATCTAGACAGCTTCCTGATTTCCAGGTATTTGACCCCGTGGGGTGCACAGCCCCGGCTAGCAGAGGACTAACAAGGACACGCCCTGGCCTTGGTGGGCTTGGGGAAGGCGCCTTACCCACATACAGCACTCCGTTGATGTTGAGCTGTCTCATCATGCCAGGAGACTTGCCCGTTCGGGCTCCATAGTCGTCCACAGTAATCTTCCCTGACTGGCCATCTCTGTTAAAGCAAAGCAAAACTCAACAAAGCACCATTCGGGGAGCCAATTCAATCATTTCAATAAAAAGGGTCCGAAGGCACTACTATGTACCAAGTTCCATACTAAATGACGGTGTTGAAAAGCCAAAGCCCAAACAGCAGATGCTATAGTACAGAGACACGGGGATCTGGGCTTGCTTCTTGTTTTTGTTTTAGGTTTCATTTTGGTATTGAGGATTAAGCCCAGGGGAGTTCTATCTCCATGCTATACTCCTAACCAGTTTTGTTTTTTATTTTGAAACAGGGTCTTGCTAAGTCACCGAGGGTCTTATTAAATTGCTGAGGCTGACCTTGAACCTATGATCTTCCTGTCTCAGCCTCCCAAGTACTGGGATTATAGGCATGCACCACCAGGCCTGGACAGGCCTCACTTATTGGCAGTTCTTCCAGCACTGAGCTCTCAATAACTTTCTTCTGTTCTGTCCTTTTTCTTGTACCAAGCACTGCCTTCCCATTTTCAAAATGCTTTTTCAGACTCTCATACATGGATGCTGTGATGATCAAGGCTCCTAATAGCTTGCCTTGCCTGCTCTTTTTCCCCCTCATTCTTTATATTTTTGCAGTGAAGATGTATCTTCTAATCAGTGTCATCTTAAATTTGAAGAAAATGTGGTATCACCTTCAACCATGATACACAATATTTTTCTTCTTCATCATAATAAAAAACTGTCAAGGCAAGGATGTGGGTTTTCTTCAATGATGTATTTCATGTGTCTTGAATAGCACGTGGCTTATAATAATGGATGAATGAACAAGTAAATTTGTGGACCTTCACAGTCCTCATCTGAAATGGGACCAGGTCCATCTTCCAAAGCTACGATGGAGATCAGACGTTATGCATGCAAAGGACAGAGCATGGTACCTGGTTTGTATCTTTCCTTATGAAGTGCGGTAAAGAAGTGTATTGCTATTATCCTCCTCCTCATATAGAACTTAGATCACTATGAAAGTTAATGGAGAGTACAGTGTAATAAATGAGAATTTTTCTCTATTCTGCTAGGACTAATGTTTTCAAGACCAGGACTACCTAGAACAAGAGGGTTACAGGCAGGGCCCCACGTAGGGAGCTACTTTATGGATTTCCCTATCTCTGATCTTGGAACCTGCTATAGAGAATTAAGATCTCCACCTGACAATTCTTGCCATAGTTGATAGGCATGACCTTGACCCAGTTCCCCTTAGATCTGTACCATCCCTTTTTGACATATCTATTCACAACTTGCCATATCTGCTTGAATCTTCCTGCCCATCCAGTTCCTGGCTCAGCTCCTGCTGTTCAGTCCTCACTAAAACCCACTCAGAGCGAGATCCATTATGCCAACAAGAAGACACATGTCTGCTGAGCCGTGTGCATGGTGCCAAACTTGAGGCTCTCTCTGGCATCTGAAATTCTTTGGGAAAAGGTTCCTCTGCCTTGCCCCTCTCAAACATTTGAAATACCAGTTATGGGTGGGCTTCACTATGGGGTGGGATGGGAAGGGCTTTGATCTAGGGTCTGCTTGCAACAGTTGTGTAGTCTTGGACAAGTCATTTAGTGCCCGTTTCCTTAGATGTCTAGAAAGACCTGGTCTCCCCATCAGTGTGTATCTTGATATATATAGCTAAACCATAACCATTGTGAAAGCTTTAAAATCCATGCACAATGCATGAGTATTTTACCAACCGTATCTACCCGCAGAAGCTGAGGGCAGGGTATTCTCTGATGTGCCCAGGGTGGGGATTGTAGGGATGGAGTAAGAACAGAAGCATCTCCTATTGCTTCGGATGTCTTTGTGCAAATCCTTTTAAAAATGGATCACAGAGAGAACTGAGGAATTCAGAATCCACGGATCCATTCATCATCCAATTGGAGTATTTGGAAATTAGGTGGGACTCTGTTATTTTGACTTATATCCTTAGAGCAAATTGGAGATTTGAGTGAGTATTCATTATGGGAAAACATTTCTTTTGTCAATGAGTTGGGGCTTCATCAAAATCACTACTCATCAGTCTCAAGTGCTTTCTAGGCCACCTGCAGGAGAGACGCTCAGATCTGCCTCTGTTTCTTTGCACCCAGCAAAGGCAGGTGCCACGGCCAGGGCTGGGACCCAGCACAGCTGTTCCCACCATAGCCTATCTGTGAGCTGATGGGGAAATTGGCCACGCTGAGCCCCATGTTTCCCAGGCTTTACTTCTCACTTTGCCCACTGAGTTCCCCAGTAAGGGTAATGGCAAATTCTTAGGGAACTGCAACCAGAGTTTCTGTTCAGCGGGTGTGGTAGCACATGCTTATAATCCCAGCATTTGGGAGGCTGAGACAGAAAGATCTTGGTTCACAGACAGCCTCGGCTACTTAGTGAGGACCTTTACAACTCTGTGAGACCCTGTTTCAAAATAAAGAATAAAAAATTGTGCTGGGGTGTAACTTGGAAGTAGAATGCCCCTGGGTTCCACCCCTAATACCACATACACACAAAAAAGTTTCTGTTCACTGTGTGTCTTTATCTAACAAATTACTAAGTTTGGACCCACTACTTGGTTCTTGAAAAATGTACTGTTAGGAATGCAGATATAGGAAGAAAAACTAAACCTATAAAGAAGAGTAAAGGAGTGATTCACCCAGGGGTGGCTGGAGGTCAGGACAGTGGCTACCTCTATGAGGAGGGAAAGATGTAGTTGGGTCTGTAAACCATGTAGAGGACAAAGTGAGAAAGTGAGAAAGAGAGAAAGAGAAAGAGAGAAAGAAAGAAAGAAAGAAAGAAAGAAAGAAAAGAAGCAGCAATTACCAATCTGATAAAGCTTGTAGCATTTTTCAAAGTCCACAACACCTGAAATCTCATCTCACTAGATTTCTGAGCCCCACCCCAGCTGACTATCCCCCCAGATTTTTCTTCAAAAGGTCACCATGTGGTACAGATGTGGGGTTCAATCTCTAGCATTGTCGGTAGACAACACAGGTGGGATTTGGTGCCAAAATGCACTGAACTCCCTGGTTCAGGGGTATCAGGCAGGTGAGGATGGGGAATCAGACAGTGGAACCAAAGGAGAACTGGACACATATCCGCTAAGCTCAGCCCGGCTTGTGCCCTGGGGGCTAGCGCTCACCTGACAGCCTTGACCCGGTGCCACCGGCCATCGTCGAAGGAGCCATTCACCATGATGACTGCCACACCACTGCCCAGGTTGTAGCTGAGGGCATTGGAGAAGAACAAGATAAAGAATACAGTGAAACACCCATGCTCAGACAGGCACCGGTCACAAAGGACTCTCCCGGCAAAGGGCTCTTTGAAAGGCAGAACACAGTTTCCTTAAGACAAAACAGAGATATGCTATAACAGGTATTCAATTTCTACTTAGCCCATGAGTGATTATTATATTTTTAATTTTTTTTATTGTGGTAAGAGATGTATAACGTTATACCATCTAGGCTGTGCTTCAGTGTACAATTCAGGAATATTAAGTAAATTCCCATTCTTGTGCAACCCATCTTCAGAATTTCTGCCATTTTACAGAATGATCATGCTGTAACCGGGCGTGGTGGCGCACGCTTGTAATCTCCACGCTTGGGAGGCAGAGACAGGAGGATCGCGCAGGTTCGAAGCCAGCCACGCTGGAGTAAGAGACCCTGTTTCAAAAATATATATAGAAAAAAATAGCTGGGCGTGGTGGTGCACGCTTGTAATCCCCGCGCTTGGGAGGCAGAGACAGGAGGATCGCGCAGGTTCAAAGCCAGCCATGCACGCTGGCTTAGGAGACCCTGTTTCCAAGTAAAAATGTAAAAATAGGTATGGGAGTGTAGCCCGGAGGTAGAAGGGCTTCCAGGAACCCCAGTACCACCACCAAAAAAAAAAAAAAAAAAAAAGAAAAAAATAGGTCTGGGAGTGTAGTCCAGAGATAGAAGGGCTTCCAGGAACCCCAGTACCACCAAAAAAAAAAAAAAAAGAAAGAAAGAAAGAAAGAAAGAAAGAAAAAGAAAAAGAATGAACATGCTGTACCCATAAACAGGATGTACTCATCCCTCCCTCCAGCCTCAGACAACAGCCCTTCTACTCTCTCTCTCTCTCTCTTTGACTATTCTAGATACCGCATATAAATGGGACTCCTAAAGCATTTATCCACTTGTAACTTTACTTTGCCTGGCATAACACCGTCATGGTTGATCTTTTAAGGTATAGGTATATCTATAGGTAGATCATATGGGTAGATCAGGTAGATCTGATCTATAACTAGATCAGGATCAAGTAGGATCTTACCATTTGTAATGTGATTTGAACAGTACATCTTCCAAATTCATGTCCTCTCAGAACCCAAGAATGTAACCTCATTTGGAAAGAGGGTCAAGGACATACTGGATTACGGCAGCCATAACCAATATGACTAGTATCTTTCTTTTCTCTTCTTTTCTTTTCTCTCTCTCTCTCTCTTCTCTCTCTTCTCTCTTCTTTCTTTCTTTCTTTCTTTCTTTCTTTCTTTCTTTCTTTCTTTCTTTCTTTCTTTCTTTTGTGGTACTGGGGGTGTGGAACCCATGGGCATTCTACCTCCAAGCTATACCACTAGCCCTATTTTTTACTCTTCATTTTGAAACAGGGTCTCACTGAGTTGCAAAGGGCCTCACTAAGTAGCTGAGGCTGTCCTCGAACTGTGATCCTCCTGTCTCAGCCTGATTAGTATCTTTCCAAAAAGAGACTGGGACACACAGATGGAGACACTCAGGGAAGAGCCACCTGAGGATAACAGCAGAGACTGGAACGATGCATCTGATGAGCTAAGTGACACCGTGGATTGCCAGCAACCACCACCACCTCAGAGGCAGGAGCAGCCACCCAGGCCCTCCAACAGGAACCAACCCTGGCCACGCGTTGCATTTCAGATCCCTCGCCTCTAGTGAATTTTTGTTTTAAGCCACATAGTTTGTGGTAATTTGTTATGTCAGCCTGAGGAAACTAATACACATGGTTTCAAAGTTTTGTTCCCCCCCCCCCCCCGCCCAAATAGAACATTTCAGAGTAGGCTGAGCCTCAAAGGCATTAAGAGAGCTGGGCGTGGTGGTGCACACTTGTAATCCCAGCATTCGGAGGCTGAGACGGGAGGATCATTGTTCGCGGACAGCCTCAGCTACTTAGTGAGGCCCTTTGCAATTCAGTGAGACCCTGTTTCAAAATAAACAAAAAAAAAGCCGGACATGGTGGCACATGCTTGTAATCCCTGTGCTTGGGAGGCTGAGACAGGAGAATCACACAGGTTCGAAGCCAGCCTCAGCTACTTAGTGAGGCTCTCAGCAACTTAGTGAGACCCTGCTTCCAAATAAAATATAAAATAGGTCTGGGAGTATAGCCTGGAGGTAGAAAGCCTTTGGGTTCCACCCAAGTACCACAGAAAGAAAGAAAAGAAAGAAAGAAAGAGAGAGAGAAAAAGAAAGAAAGAGAAAAAGAAAGAAAGAGAGAGAGATAAAAGTAGGGCTGAGGGTATAGTTCAGAGGTAGAATGCCCCTGGGTTCCATCCCCAGTACTAAAAAAAAAATAAAATAAAATAAATAAATAAAGAGAGAGAGAGAGAGAGAGAGACGGGCGTGGTGGCACACGCTTGTAATCCCAGCATTTGGAAGGCTGAGACCAGAGGATCGCAGTTCGCGGACAGCCTCAGCTGCTTAGTGAGGACCTTCACAACTCAGTGTGATCCTGTTTCAAAATAAAGAATAAGCCAGGCATGGTGGCGCACGCTTGTAATCCCAGCATTCAGGAGGCTGAGACCAGAGGATCGCGGTTCGTGGACAGCCTCATCTACTTAGTGAGGCCCTCTGCAACTCAGTGAGACCTGGTTTCAAAATAAAGAATAAAAAATAGGGCAGGGGGTGTAGCTCGGAGGTCGAATGCCCCTGGGTTCCATCTCCAGACCCACACACAAAAAAATTAAATTAAAAATAAAGAATAAAAAATTGGGCAGGGGGTGTAGCTCGGAGGTCAAATGCCTCTGGGTTCCATCATCCCCAGACATGCAAAAAAAAAAAAAAAAAAAAAAAAGAGAGAGAGAGTGAGAGTGAGGGAACTTGCCTAAAATCACAAAGCTAATAAATAGAACTTGCGCTTAGTGTATGGTTGGCCCATCTTCAGTTTCATTCTGATATCATATCCACCTAGTTGCTTCCAATTTTCTATTTCAGTTTCCAGATACCCTAAGGTATCCAAGGATACAAATCCATTTTTTATCAGAGAGAATATCCCTCTTAATCCAGTGTTCATTCAATTATTCTAATTTAATTCAATTCAACACATATTTAGTGAGTGAATATTCTGGCCCGGGCACTGGGCCAACCGCCTAGCGCTTCTCCTGATAATCTAATAAGGTTACGTAATGGCGTGTTTGCAGGGACCCCTCTTCCCTCATCTTGTAAGAGGTGGCGTCTCTCTTTTACCTCACCATTGCAGGGAGAAGAATGTTAAGAGGAATAACAGGTTAACCTGGATTAGTTAGGGGCACTAGTGTGCGCTCATCGTGAGAGCAGAGCAAGCTTTCTGCGTTCCCCAGAGAAACCCCCAAAGCTCGCTCCTTTCATAGCTGAGGCTCAAAGAAGTCACACAGCTCGTCGACATTTAAACCAAGAATAGAACTTGCGATGACTTGACGAGTCCTGGGACAGAGCTGCCACTCTGACCCTGAAAGACCCACTGTGTCCTAATGAATTTTCCCACATCAAGTGTCTCCTTGTGTAAAGGCGCCCGGAGGTGGGAGTTCCAGATTTCATTCTGTGGTGGCCAAAAGCTCGCTGAAGCAATGAATGAATAAGCAGTAGGCTTAGCAGTGCGTTGGCAGAAACTTAGCTGAATTACTCTCTGTGGCTCTTCTGGAGGGATGGAGCGTGGCCTCCAAGTTCCTCTGACTTGCCAGCATCCCCAGGCTTGCCCGTTTACCAGCTCTGTGGCCTTGGGCAATTCAGTTTAATCTCTCTGAGTCTAATTTCCCCCTTGTGTTATGCCTTCCCTGAAGGTGTGTGGGAAAGTTTAAGAAGGAGCATGTGTAGAAAGCTTCGTGTGCAGAACCAATAATCCCACCACCCCGGAGGCTCGGCACTCAGCTTGAATACAGGGTTGACAGTGGCCCCAAGCAACTAGCAGGAAGAAGAAAGTTGCCACCAAGAGTTAAATTCCTCCAGCCTCCCCTGGGAGAGTAACCATGTGTGAGAATGGACCCACAGGCTGTAAATATGTAACCAAAAAGGTCAGGAACACCCATCTCAGAATCAAGGTGACCTGGGTCTTGTCCTGGAGGCTGGGCCAGAACTTGTGTGTGTGCAGTAAATAGAATCTTTGTCAGTTGTATTAGATCCCACCGGGACCCAGGGTGGACCTGCTCCCCTTCTCCAGCCCCATAGCACTACCATTACACAGAGGGACAGAATGTGTTCAAGGAGTCAGTACAGAATCAAACAGATAAGAAGCCAACTCTCACTGGTGAGGGCAGCTCGGTTGGCCTCTCAGTGATCTGATTTTCATCCCGCATCCTAAGAGATTTCAGACCCTCCCAACAACCACCTTCTTTCCTGGACATGCAGATGCTCAGCCTGGAACAAGTCACTCTTTGACATGATAATAAATGGCCAAGAACAGGGGTTATGGCTTTTTCTGGGTTGCAGAAATGGCCTATATCTTATTCTGCAACATTTACATATTATAACATTTACCAGGCTATACACTGGGCATTTGTATACTGCACATAAACTATGCATCAATGTCAAAAGGCAAAAAAAAAAAAAAAAAAAAAAAGAATGAACGCGTGTCTGGTTTCTCTACCCAGGCCTTGCATGCCTGGCTTCTGTGATGGTTTCTCTTGGGTCACTCAACTGGGTGTGCCCAAAAGGCTGCAAGGTTTAGCAGCCACCAGGAATGCCGTCGTGTAGGGCCCTTTAGAAACCACACAGCTGCCTTCAAACTTTCACATGGCACAGGCCACTTTCCTAATGTCAGATCTACCACCTCTCTCTGTTGCATGTAAATATCGCAAGGTAAAAAAATGACCAGGAAAGGTGGTCAGTCAAGTGATACTCAAAAACTCACCCAGGAGGTCTTATGCTTCACATATCATCAAAAACCAAATGAAACAAAGCAAAAATAAAACAGAAAACCACAGTCATTTTAGCTGAGCACTTTGATTTCCTTTTATTTATTTATTTTTGTTTAATCTTACACCAAAACTATGAATAATTCTTTTTAGAGTCCTGTTGCGCTTGCCAGTTCTCTGGCAGAAGAGCTTTGAGTACTAAATTAGCAAAAGAAAGCAGCATTGAGGTGAAGGAAGAAAGCTGAGAAAGTTAAGATATATTTGATCATTTTAGGGTTCCTCTTCTGTTTACTGGGACCTGGCTGAAACACTGAAACCTCAGGCATGATTTGTCTACCCTGTAAAAGGTTCACTCTATCGGCTCCATTGATGTAGGTTCCTTCACGCCAAACTACTGACTTTTAAAAAAAAAAGACAACAAGCTGGGCACAGTGAGGCATCCCAATAACGCCAGTACTTGGGAGTCTGAGACAGGAGGATTGCAGGCATAATGCCAGCCTCAGCAGTGTGGCAAGACCTAGAGCAACTCAGTGAGGCCCTATTTCAAAATTTTAAAAAAAGAAGGAGCTGGGCATGGTGGTGCATGTTTGCAATCCCAGCATTTGGGAGGTTGAGACAGGAGGATCTCAGTTTGTGGACAGCCTCAGCTACTACTTTGTGAGGCCCTTTGCAACTCAGTGAGACCCTGTTTCAAAATCAAGAATAAAAAATAAAATATAGCTGGGGGTGTAGCTCAGAGGTAGAATGACCCTGGGTTGAATTCTCAATACAAAAAAAAAAAAAAAAGATAAGGATAATACTAACTACATAATATGAAGCAGTTATATCATGATAACTTTCTTACATATGTTCTTTCTCAGGTTGGACTTTCTGTATCTCAGAAAACATATCTTGTATGAGAGCACACAGTCACGGGGATCAGGAACCCAGGTCTCCAAAGCCAATTCCGACCCCATTTTTCAGGGTATGGTTCATGGAACCACTTGGGATGCCTGTTTCCAATTAGGTCCCAGCGCCTATCCACACCTACATCATCAGATTCCCAGGGGAACAGGCTCCCTGGTGACTCTGCACTGGGTGACTAGTGCATTTTCAAGCCACTAGCCTATGCCTGCGCTGTAACTCTTGCCATTCTCAGCCCAACTTCGCACTTCAGTTCACCTGTGCTGGGTGGACGGATGAGCTGGGTACCTGCCTGGGTAGACTCAGGTAAAGTGGTGCAGCTGCAGGCCCAGGCCCGGGCGCAGCACTGTCTGCCTCGGCCTAGGCTCTGCAGTTTGTCTTACACACAACGCGACCAGAACTCCAAGATTAGAAGAAAAACACAGCAATGATTTTCAGCAGCCTGACGAGGAAATGTTAACCTAAGCATTTTGTCCAGGATGGAGCAGAGGTTGCTCAAAAGGGCCTGGAGAGAGGTCAGGGGGTTGGGGAGGGGGGACTTCCTCTCCAGACTGGTAGGGAGAGCTGAGAGCCTGGAGTGACTTGACTCCAGTTTCCCTGTGGGCTGGAGTGGGTGTCAAGTAGAACTGACTGGCCATTTAGGGGGGAAATTGAGCCATCCCACCCACGGCTCCGCTACCACTTCAGTTCCCTTTTCTGGGCACAACTTGAGGCCTTGGTGAGGCTAACCACAGGAAAACCACAAGAAAATGGCTTTGAGGCAGCCAGCCCAAAAGTGGGTGTGGAGAGCCCCTTACCTGACCTCTGGAGGGTTGGTGTGTTGGGGGTGGAGATGATGGGCAGCTGCCCCCCACCCGCCAGTCTCTGGTTGTCAACCACACAGGACTCCCCAAGGTCCCTCGCAATTGTAGAACTATATCACTTGATCTGCTCTGCTGTTGAGGGGCAAGTACGATATTGGACACGTGACAATTTCTCTCAAAATGCCTTCTCTTCAAATTGAAAAGACTTAGGTTATCTTCCTCTTTCTGTCACTAATCTCAGCGCAGGGCTGACAAAAGCCACAGCATTAAGTCTTCATCGTCTCCTCAGCCTGGTTTTTTCTCCCTTGTCTATTCCAATTCAATTCATTTCAGATAATTTAAGTGAACATTTGAGCTGCTCACCATGGGGGGACTCAAGAAGGGAAAGCTCAGAAATACCTGCTGTGCATGCTTGCATAGGGTCCAGAGACAGCCGACTGGCATTCACACACCATTTTGTTGTGAGAATCACCTAGGGGAATGATTAGCACAGAGCTAGGCCCTGGGACTAGAGTGTAGCTGACTCATAGGTCAGCAGTGAGGGTCTGAGGGTTTGCATTTCTGTGTGTGTGTGTGTGTGTGTGTGTGTGTGTGTGTGTGTGTGTGTGTGTTACTAGAGATGGAACCCAGGGACGATTCTGCCTCTGAGCTATACCCTTAGCCTAATTTTTTATTCTTTATTTTGAATCAGGGTCTCACTGAGTTGCAAAGGTCCTTGCTAATTAGCTGAGGCTGTCTGCACATGGTGATCCTCCTGTCTCAGCCTCCTGAATGCTGGGATTACAAACCACCACGCCCGGCTGGTTCAAGGTGTGCATTTCTAACAAGATCCCAAGTGATGCTACTGGTGCTGGCCCAGGAACCATACTTTGAATATCAGTCATTACAGTCTCCAGAGAAGCTTTTTCATGTTATAGGAGACAGGCTGGCTCTTTGGAAGCTTGGGTCTCACCCAGATTTGCCCTGCAGGCTCTAGTTTTCCGGCCACTGCCCAAAAAGGTGGTTGCTGGAAAAAAAAAAAGACTAGGAGCCTCAGATAAGCCTAGAGCTTCGGGCTCCAGCCAGTTCCAGCAGGCTGCGTTTTGGCTCACTTCTGAAGGCAGGTGGAGAGGGGGTTACCTGAACACCAGGGCTCCATCCCGCAGGCCCAGGGAAATGAAGTCACTGTTGGCTCTCATGGGGCTATCTCCCCTCCACATCAACAGGCCATCCTTGGCAGTCGTCTTAAACCTTATGAACGCATTGGATCTTGACCCTGACACCCTAGAAGAAAAACACAAACAAGCCCATGAAATCACCATCAACACCTGTTTTGGCTGTCATCCCTGTCTGGCCTCCAGCCAGTCCCGAGCCACCGGCCGTGAGGCATTTCTACCACATATTTGCGGGAGATGAGAAACAGCATCAGCTCCTGTGGAGCATGTGAGGCATGTCCTCCACCTAAACGTGGATGCTCACCCTGCAGCAGCATCTCCTGTCCAGGTACATGATCCCTCCTGAAAGATCAGCCAATACCAGGGTCCCAGCTGGCACCCTGTGCACACCTCAGTCTCCCTCCAAGGAAACCTGTTCCCTCTCCTCAACAGAAGTGGATTTCCTGATGGCCAGGAGGCCCAAATTTCTGCCCCTTCTGGGCTATGGTCATGACTATGGAAGGTCAGCTCTGGTAGCGCCTTGGGCAGGTCTGGACCGGTGTCTGGACAGGAGGCAGGGTCTCTGGGAAGGTGGATTGAGGATAATGGTTGCTGTGGCAGAGACACAGTGGAGAGAAAGAGGAAGCTATGAGCACAGGAGGATGGTTCAGTCAATGTGGGCTCCAGGCTCGGTATCCACGGAACACGTTCACATGATTGTGCTCTTATCAGTGCTTAGGAACAGACTAGCTCAGGACCTCATTTCAACTAACATGGTCAGTATTTCACATGATATGGGGAGAAGAGAAGCTCGAGGTCCTAGAAGCAAAAGCGAGACATGACTGAACTTGGCTTAATATTGCGACTTTTCTGACGCTATTGGAAAAATTTCTTTTCCCATCCCTACATCACTGCACACTCCTTTGGCTATCCCACACACCTGGGTCTGGGGCTGTAGAGTGTTTTCAATCATGAACACAGGTGGGGACCTTTGTCTGGGCTTCCCAGAGTCTGAGGTAGACGAGAAGAGGCCCGGCGTGCCTTGCCCAGGCAGGCCTCAGAGTGGAGGGGGGGAAACGTGGTCCAAGGCCCACGGGGCTCATTCCAACCCAGGCCCACTCCCCAAGCTCTGTGTTTTCCAGCTTTTATTTCAAGATTCATTCCCCGCCTCCCATGCCTTGGGAATATTGATGGTATGAGCAAACCTAGATATTTCTATTTCTCCTGTCAGTGAGTGGTTGGGGAGCAGATAGAGGAAATTTACCATGAGGATTCTGGGAAAGAGTCCTCTTTTGTAATATGAGAGAAAAAAACCATTCTTTTCCTTCCACTGAATATCAGTATTTTATAGCCCTCTGTGAGCATCCTGTGAACAGTGGGGCAGTATGCTGAGGATAAAGAAGAGGCATATGGGTGAGATGGCACTGGGTCTCTGAAGATACACTTGACTCCTTGAATAATTGTTTCAGAATCCATTCAAAGTCTGAACTCCTCGTTAAATGAAATAGTACATACTTTTCATGTTTAAGACATCATAGGGTGAGTTACCTGTTACCTGACACTGGAGGCATCTGACTGAAATAGATCCTGAACTAGACTTCCGCCTGCAGCTTCACACACACACACACACACACACACACACACACACACACACACACTACACACTACACACATACACACGCACACGCACGTTCACACACCATCAGAGTTGCTCTGGTTTGGTGCCTCACCATCTCCTGCTCTCACCAAATCCCTTCCCCCTCCTAGCTACCTGATGGTCTTTAACTAAGCGCAGGGGAGGAGCCCTGGGCCCCTTTCACACGGTTGCTGCTTTCTGGTGACTGAATGACCTTCCATTTTGGAGGGAAAGGGTTGAAGAAGGAAGAGGATCTCCCTTGGCTGGGAATGTATGTTACCTAAGTCCCTGTGGTAAGACAACACAGATAAATACAAGGTGGGATTAGAGAAATGGAGCAACATCTGTCTGGTATGTGTTCAGAGTTACCTGAAACATCCAACGCTCCAGAAACATTTCTCTCAGTCACGTGGTTCTTTGGAAAGCCCCCAACCTCTGCCCTATGAGCTGGATGCCTTTGCGTAAAGATTTGCCTTAGTGTATCGAGATGCAGAAGACTCCAGAATGATTGTGCTGGAGATGGCAGGGGGATGGTAGAGTGTCAGCAAAGGGGCACATGGCAAGTGCCAAAGACAAGCACAACCGGGTGGACGACTCTTCCCCTAGCCATTAACTCAGGGGGCTCCAGAACAAGCCCAGCCCGGAGCCGCTGCCAGCAGGGTTAAAAGCTGCGGCCGTGACCTGGGCCTCTATCTTGCCATGGTGCCTCCACAGGAAGAGAGCTGAGAAGCCTTCCCTGAACTGGCCAGCACCTGAAGAGGACATAAGACCTTTGCTGATGGGGATGCACAGAAGGCATCCTGGCAGGAAGCGGGCTGGGGGCTCTTTGTCTGGTGTGGGAGCAGCTGGGTCCCAGGCAGAACGCACACTGTGGCCGCAGTACAGCATGGCGCTCCCTGCCCAGTCCAGGGAATGGCGCTCAGAAGCTTGGCTTTGTACCGGAAGGCATTTGGACGGCTTAGATCACTTGTAGCAGGGCTGTTTGTAGGCTGATGTTTTCAAGTTTCGTTTGTTTTTTATGTTTTGTTTTGTTCAAGTTTCTATGTTTATTTGATGTTTATTCTCCCCCGAGGCCATGGCCTTCTTAGAGAATCCTCCTCTGGCATGACAGATGAGAAAAACCCTGGGAAAGATGCCAACAAGTTTAAGCCCAAGGAGGTAAGGGAGGTGCTGTGTAAGCTCATTACCTCTTGAGGACTTCAGGATTGTCATACGTCAGGTAACTGCGGCCCATGAACTGGGGGATCTCGATGGCTTCTGTAATGGCTGCGACAGAACAGAAAGCAGAGGTTACATGGCCTGTGGCTCTCTTGACCTCTGCACTTACACATGTGGTAAGCCAGGTCCGGGAAATGTGGCCTCTGGCAGCTGTCAGCCCCTTCCTGGGCTGCGCATGCACTTGGCCGGGTGCGGAGAGGCCCAGCCCAGGGACCTGGAGCTGCTTCTCCCCGGTGTCCCCTCCCAGGGGTTGGCGGTCACTGTCACAGGCCTCAGCGCTGCTGAGAAGGTCTCGCAATGCGCTGAAACTTGAACTGTTCCCAGTGATTCTTGGAAGCTGAAGAGTAGGGCTTGGGCCATGTGGGGAGCAGCTGGGGATAATCCCAGATCTTCGCCAAGGGAGGCAGAGGACACAGTTTCTAAACAAGGCCCCCTAGCATTCCTGTATTAAATGCTCATCTGTCAAAACTCCTTCAGCTATGACCATAAGGGATGTAGCCGGTGAGCCGTCCACATCTGTGCTTATAGGACCTCAGGAGGTGGCAGGAGGTGTGAGGGGAGGGCAGGCCAATGAGCCCCATATTACAGAAGAGGAAAAGGAGGCACCAGGAGCATCGAGGATTGGCCCCATCCTTAGCTAAGTCAGCAACAGGGAATGGACCACACTCCCTCTCCAGGAGCCTGGCTCCTGGCCCCACTCTACTCCCCAGCACTTTAGAGATGAATTTCCTTCCTCCTAATTTCTCACCACCTTTTTTTTTTCTTTTCCCAAAAAATTATACTTTAAAAACAGCAAAGGTGCCAGGCGTGGTGGCACACGCTTGTAATCCCAGCATTTGGGAGGCTGAGACAGGAGGATTGTGGTTGCAGACAGCCTCAGCTACTTAGTGAGGCCCTTTGCAACTCAGTGAGACCCTGTTTCGAAATAAAGAATAAAAAATAGGGCTGGAGGTGTCACTTGGAGGTAGAATACCCCTGGGTTCCATCCCTAGTTCCATAAAAACAAAATAAAACAAAAACAGCAAAGGTACGTTTGGTGTCACAGATTGGAATAAGGTAAAGGGATTTCTACGATAGAGATAAAAGCAACCTCTCTTTCCTCATTGGAAAGATATAGACACAATGGTTAAAAGAAATTAAGGTGGAAGCTGTGTTCGGTGGTTCATGGCTGTAACCCCAGTACTTGGGAGACTGAGATTGAAGGATTCCAGATTTGAGGTTAGCTCAGCAATTGAGAGCAACCCTCAACAACTCAGTGAGACCCTGTTTCAAAATAAAAATTTAAAAAATAGGGCTAAGGGTGTAGCTCAGAGGTAGAACATCCCCGGCTTCAATCTCCAGTACCAAACACAAGGAAGGAAGGAAGGAAGGAAGGAAGGAAGGAAGGAAGGAAGGAAGGAAGGAAGGAAGGAAGGAAGGAAGGAAAATTTCACATTAAAAAATGTAAAAAACATGAGACTAAACCAATTTGTGAAACAATCATAGCTTCTTTGCTTAATGCAAAGATGTTGCACTGAGGACTCTATGCTGAGGAGAGAAATAGGTGATAGTTTGATCCTATAAACAAGGGGAGAGTTTAAACATAACTTTTAAATGTAGGAGGGAGGGAGGGAGGGAGAGAGAAAGAGAGAGAGAGAGAGAGAGAGAGAGAGAGAGAGAGAGAGCAAGTGAGAGCATGCGCACACAACCCAATGACACTGGACCTTCAAGAATAAGGGCTTGTGTTGGTAGGCTACTGTGGCATGTTCCCAAAACCTTTTCATAAAAAAGAAAAAAGAAAGGAAAAGAAGAAAAAAAGAAGGGAGGAAAGGAAGATGATATGATGAAAGAAAATAAAAAAAGCAACAAAATAAAAATGTAAGAGACAATTTCTCAATTGGTTGTCTAAAACATTGCTCAAGTTTCTCTGAAAGAGTCCAGCTCTAGACAAGGACCGGCCAGTCTGGAGGACACACTGGGGACAGAGATGAAGGGCTCTGTCCTTCATGACACCACCAGACTCTTCCATCTGGTTAAAGCAGGTGGGAAGAAGAGGAGAAAAAGAGAAACAAAGAGAAGAGAAAACAGTGAGAGGCAGATCGAGGATGGGAAAAAAGAGCTGTAGAAAAACACGAGGGAAGCCGGGCATGATGGCGCACACTTGTAATCCCAGCATTCCGGAGGCTGAGACAGGAGGACTGTGGTTCACAGACAGCCTCAGCTACTTAGCAAGGCCCTTTGCAACTCAGCGAGACCCTGTTTCAAATTAAGAATAAAAAATAAGGCTGGGGTGTAGTTTGGAGGTAGAATGCCTCTGGGTTCCATCCCCAATACCAGAAAGAAAGAAAGAAAGAAAGAAAGAAAGAAAGAAAGAAAGAAAGAAAGAAAGAAAGAAGTAAAAAAAGGCTGGGGGTGTAGCTTGAAGGTAGAATGCCTCTGGGTTTCATCCCCAATACCTAAAATAAAGAAGGAAAAAAAAAAGAAAGAAAGAAAGAAGGAAAAAGAAAAAGTAAAAGAAGGCTGGGGGTGTAGCTTGGAGGTAAAATGTCTGGGGTTCCATCCCCATTACCAAAATATAAAAGATAAGTAAAAAAAAAAAAAAAAGTGGAAAGAGTGGAAATAAGGAGAAGCTGAGGCCAGTGTGGTGGCCCCGCCTGTAATCCAGCACTCGGAGGTGGACACGGGGAATCACAGGCTTGAGGAGGTGGACACGGGGAATCACAGGCTTGAGGAGGTGGACACGGGGAAGCACAGGCTTGAGGAGGTGGACACGGGGAAGCACAGGCTTGAGGAGGTGGACACAGGGAATCACAGGCTTGAGGAGGTGGACACGGGGAATCACAGGCTTGAGGAGGTGGACACGGGGAAGCACAGGCTTGAGGAGGTGGACACGGGGAATCACAGGCTTGAGGAGGTGGACACGGGGAATCACAGGCTTGAGGAGGTGGACACGGGGAAGCACAGGCTTGAGGAGGTGGACACGGGGAAGCACAGGCTTGAGGAGGTGGACACGGGGAAGCACGGGCTTGAGGAGGTGGACACGGGGAATCACAGGCTTGAGGAGGTGGACACGGGGAAGCACGGGCTTGAGGAGGTGGACACGGGGAAGCACGGGCTTGAGGAGGTGGACACGGGGAATCACGGGCTTGAGGAGGTGGACACGGGGAATCACGGGCTTGAGGAGGTGGACACGGGGAAGCACGGGCTTGAGGAGGTGGACACAGGGAAGCACAGGCTTGAGGAGGTGGACACGGGGAAGCACAGGCTTGAGGAGGTGGACACGGGGAATCACAGGCTTGAGGAGGTGGACACGGGGAATCACAGGCTTGAGGAGGTGGACACGGGGAAGCACAGGCTTGAGGAGGTGGACACGGGGAATCACAGGCTTGAGGAGGTGGACACGGGGAAGCACAGGCTTGAGGAGGTGGACACGGGGAAGCACAGGCTTGAGGAGGTGGACACGGGGAATCACAGGCTTGAGGAGGTGGACACGGGGAAGCACAGGCTTGAGGAGGTGGACACGGGGAAGCACAGGCTTGAGGCGAGCCTCAGCAACTTAATGAGACCCTGTTTCAAAATAAAAGTCAAAATTAAAAATATAAAAGGCTGGGGTGAAACTCAGAGGTAGAATGCCCCTGGATTCAATCCCCAGTACCACAAAAATAAAAAGGAAAAAGGAAAGAAGCCAGGGATAAGGAGAAGAGTCAAGACAGGAGGGGAGCCATGGGGAGCCTGTGGCCACTGGGCCAGGGAGGTAAGGAAGGTGGGAGGAGCCATAGGGACTGGGACCTGACAGAGAGGGCAGGAGGGAGGGCAGGAAGGGGATCTGAGTGCACAGCTGGAGGAGGTGACAGGAGCTCTGGCTGGAGGCTGCTCAGGTCAGGAAACTAGTGGAGGGCTGGAGGAGGGGCCGCTGGCCATAGAGGAGCCCTCCCCAGGGCTAAGCAGGACCGAGGGGCCCCTGCCGGCCTGGCTCACCCCTAGGGTGATAGGCGCCGCTGCTGCTGGCCCTGTCATTGCTTCCTGGAGTCTTTGAAATGGTCGCGACATGCTTGTCACATGTCTGTTCCATGCACACAGCTTCGGGAGGGGTCTGTCTGTGGGAGCCATGTCCAGCTGCTGGCTCAGCTCCCAGCTCAGGGCTCCCTGGGGTTTAGGGGGGGAGGTAAGAGGGCTCCCAGGGCCTGTGCTCTGGGAAGGAAGATCCCCACCGCCCCACCCCAGCCAGTGTGTCCAGCCCTGCACCCGCACCCCAGCTCCCCTCTGCATGTGGTCGCCTGCTCCCTCATTCAGCCTGCCCAGCAGGCCCTGGCAGGAACTCAGAGCACGTCACCCTCCATCACAGGACTCGCTGTACTTACTATTGAGGCAGTAGTTCCCACACTCTGCCCGGAGCCAGCATGAAAAAGAACAGGGAGCGTCAGCCACCAGAGTCATTGTAAAATCTCAACTACGTGGGTCACAGAGAACTTGAAACCAGTCAGGCCTCACTCTTAGAGCTTTGCCCAGGGTGTGGATGGGATGTGATGAGAACCCCCATCACGACCCCCAGCAGGAACCAAGGACGCTCTCCTGACTCAACTCACCCACTCCCCTCCTACCACCGAGGCTCAGTGGGATGAGGGGCCATGGGGACCAGGAATGTGCTTATAATTAGCTGCCGGACAGTTGACAGTATACGTTTCTTCTAAACCTGGCAAAATAGCATCTTACTAAAGAGTTGCTTGCTTGTCAGTGGTTATTACTTTTCTTGGCTTGGGGCTGCACGTGATAAAGGCATAAGAAGTCAGTCAACAGCCTCTTTTCTCTACATAGTGAAAAATGTCATCCTATTTCCCACCTTTTCTCTCTTTGCAGGAGTCTACAGACCTGGTAATTTTTATGGTTAGAAAAGGACAGGTCAGGCGCAGGGGTACAGGCCTATGATCCTTCCTATGAAACAGGAGGATCACAGGTTTAAGGACAGCCTCTGCAACTTAGTGAGACCCTACTTTAAAAATTAAAATTAAAATAGGGCTGGGGTACAGCTCAGAGGTAGAATGCCCCTGGGCTTAATACCCAGTGCCAAAAACAAAATTAAAAAAAAAAAAGCAACCCAGAAGGGTAAAGGCATCCTACAGAAATGACCCTACTGAGTAGAGTGGAAATGGGTGTTTTAGTCAGTGTGCATGGATAAACAGTAACTCCACCCCAGGGCATCAGAGCTGGAAGTGACCATCTGGTCCTCCCTGGCCCTTCATGGTTTGTTCATATACCGTCATAAACCTGATTAAATTTTAGCCTCACTGTTACACCTGATTCCCTTCTGCATTCTTTTCTCCACGGCAATGGCCTTGCTGATGTTAGTCTAACTGGGCCATTGTCCTCCCTTCACATTTGTGCCTTAACACGTGCCATTTAGTGGCACAGAAAGCTCCCAATAGATGGAGGCCTCCACGCTGGAAGTCCACAGCTTAGACAAAGCGGATTTCCCACTTTGAGGCACTTACACTTCCTTATAGAATATAAGGAGAGGAGAGGCCGGCTGGCTCTTTCATATATTCATAGGCCTTGGGAGCAAAGGTCCCTGCAAGTATCATGGCTTGGCTTTCCCAACATCTGGGATGTGCAGCATTCCTAATGGATGAGCAGCCAGCCCAAGTGGACACCTTCAGAAGGGGCAGCTGGCTAATCCACAGGCCAGCATCCTCCCTTCTTGGACAGTTTTACTAGGTATAAAATTCCTTAATAGACAGATTGTGCAACTCTAATATAAAAACCCCAAATTTAAGCCGGGCATGGTGACGTATACTTGTAATTCTAGCATTTGGGAGGCTGAGACAGGAGGATAGTGGTTCGAGGACAGCTTCAGCTACTTAGTGAGGCCCTTTACAACTCAGTGAGACCTTGTTTCAAAATAAATAATAATAAATAGGGCTAGGGGTATAGCTTGGAGGTAGAATGCCCCTGGATTCCATCCCAATATCTCCCAAAAATCAAATTAAAAAATATAAGTAAAAAAACCAAATCCAAAATGCTCCTTTTAAGTGCTAACATAACATCACAAATGGAAAGTTCCATGATGAAGAAAATGTGATGGCCACAATAAAAATATGAGCACACCAGAACTGCCGCAGGCTCTGCTTGTGAGGTGTTTGTAAACATAGAGGATGAATTTTGTGCTTAGACTTGGGTCTCATCCCCAAGACATCTCTTTATACACATATAAATATTCTACAACCTGTCAAAAATCTGAAATGTTCTGTCCCAAGCATTTTGGGTAAGGGTACTCAGCTTACGTGTATTAAGCTGATTATGCAGCCACAAGGTAAACAAACACATGAGCAAAAGCTCTTCAATTACTAGGTCTCAAGATCAGCATCTAAACGCCAGCTAAGAAAATAAACTATTGTGCGCTGGGAATGCATACACATACACACAACCCACTGAGATCAGCCCCAGAGACATGAGGAGAATCTATTAAACACAGCACAAAATGCTCTCGGCGGTGCCTGTGTGATAGACCAGCACCGGCACTGACCGCCAGGCAGGATGGGGTCTTTGGGGACTGCTTTCCTGAGAAATGCCTGCCTTCGCCTCCGTGGTTCTGTGATCTGTCCTGTGCTCAGCAGCCCACCTGCTGCAGAGAAACACCCCCATCTAGCGGCCCATGGGATTCTGCAGTGTCTGAGTACAAAGTGCTCTCAGTGAGGAAGGAAAGGGGAAGGAAGACCGGGGCTCACAAGCTCTTTCCAGAGTGACTTGTTCGCTTTTGGCTGTGAGAACTCTGGGAAAACAGCTGTGTCCTGTACCCCACTCCTGGACACTCAGGATATAGCAAAGATTCTGAGAAGTATTGCAGGAGAGAGAGGAGAGGGAGGAGAGAAAGAGAGAGAAAGAGAGAGGGGGAGGGGATTGATTTTGATTTAATTGTTTACCCTGGACTACCCAAACTCACTTGACCACAGCCTTCTATTCCCATTTTAATTATTAGTATTTTAATTATTAATATTAGAAGCAAGCTTGAAATACTTATGGTAAGATTGGACATTAAGGAAATTCAAACAGTGATATGTAAAATCCAAACTCAGACTTATAACCAAACACTACTAGGTCTTCTAACTGGCAAACTGGCATCGTTCATACTTTCCAAGACTGCTGCAAAACAACTCCTATCGTTCTATGTACCAAAGTGTCTACCTGTAATTGATTTCTCTCCATGCACTAATTTTAATAAAAATCAGAAACCTGGAAACAAACAGAAAAGAGAAGGAACACATTCCCACAGAGACTGAGCTTTATTTCTTCCAGGCCTTATTTCTTTTTTTTTTTTTTTTTAAAGAACTAGTTCCTGGGCAGGTGAGGCCATACTGACAATAAAATCCAGAAGGTCACACAGCCCGGCCTGAGGAATGTGCGTGGGCAGGCCTACTCTAAACGCCAGGACCGTGGCCTCCGCTTCCTTTAAGCAGCTGCACAAAGCAGATCAGGCAGGGCTTCTCAGTCCATGACCCTCTCCCTAGCTTTCAGACAAGGTCAAGATGGAAATGGTGTAGTTCACAGCACCTGCTAAAAGATTTTCTATTCTCACCAATGGGATTTGTCAGGCATGCTTCTAAGTGCTTTCAATGCATGTCTCAGTCTACCCCATAATCTCTGAGTGTAGATGCTATTGGTCTGATTATTCTTATATTACAGCCAAGAAAACCTAGGTACAGAGTAGTTTGGAAGCATGGAAGATAGCACTCTACAGAAGGTTATGCATACTTTAGAGCAACTTATGCCTAATTCATCTTTTTCTCTATTTGGGCAAGTTTTCTCTTTGTAGCACTCACAGACAGGGGTCAAACATTTAGCCCAAATATTTACCAGCAAATCAGGCACAGGCATTGCCCTGCCAGGAGTGGTTCAGATGCACAAGTCCAAGAGTGGTTCAGATGCACAACTCCTGAAAATTGCTACTGTTCTGGTTGCAAGACCATAAGGGAACTCCGAGGGAAAGGGGCAGAGACGGGAGTTGGGCAAGCTATTTACTCAGTTTCTTATTGGACCGGAACCTAGGGACATACAGCCAGAATGTGAACACTTTACTGTTACTGGAGCCTTTCAGCATGTAATTCCTATTACCACAATTACAGTCATTTATATAATGATTGACCACTGATCACTTTTTTAACTTATTGATCAAAATGTCCATACCAGTGCTACTGGCTCTTCCTTTAAGAGTGGTGGTCCCCCAACATTCTGTCCGGGCCTCCACTCCCTCCAGGACGCTGTGCCCGAGACCCAGGCATACCTTTCTGGCAGTGCAGGCCCTCGAAGCCCAAGGGGCAGTCGCACTCATAGCCCTCCTTCCTGGGCCGGCAGCTGCCCCCGTGGGCACAGGGGGCCCCCACGCAGGGGTGGGCCGTGTTCTCCACGTTCACGCCGGAGGTGAAGTCATGCTTCATGTGGATGGTCCGGTCATTCAGGATGATCTCCAGAGAGAGAAATGGAAAGAAATTCAGGAGCTGGGAAAACACCGTTGCCATCTTCTACAATTCCTTTGAGCATACAAACTCAGAGCTACACGTAGTGTGGGAAGTTTAAAACAAACAAGTCCAGTTCCTGCTTTGGTGGCCTCGTAAGTGAGGCAGGAGCTGGAATTCCATCTGGTTCTCGGGAGCACCCGCAGAGGAAGGCACTGCTCTGATTCTAGAACACTGGCCACTCTGGAAGGTCTGGTAGAAATCCCAAGAACAGCAAGCTTCGGGTCCTCAGCCTAGAGCTGCTAAGGAACACTTCTACTCAGGCTCACCTGGACCAATGGACCCAGAGCTTCTGAGAGTGGACTTAGTCTCCAGTGACTTTTATTTTTAAAAGCTTCCAGGGCTGAACCTGGTAGCAGACACCTATAATCCTAGTACCAGGGAGGATCTTAGGTTTGTGGCCAGCCCCAGCTACTTAGTGAGACCCTCTGCAACTTAGTGAGACCCTGTTCCAAAATAAAGAATAAAAAATAGGACTGGGGATGTGGCTTGTAGGTAGAATGCCCCTGGGTTTGATCCCCAGTACCACTCACACACACAAAATTAGAACTCTCTTGAAACTCTTTTTTTTTTTTTTTTTTTTCAGTACTGGGGATGGAACCAGTGGCATTCTACCTCCGAGATACACCCCCAACCCTATTTTTTATTCTTTATTTTGAAACAGGGTCTCATTGAGTTGTAAAGGGCCTCACTAAGTAGCTGAAGCTGTCCGTGAACCCGGATCCTCCTCTCTCAGCCTCCCAAATGCTGGAATCACAAGCGTGAGCCACCACGCCCGGCGGAAAGTTCTTTCTTGGGTGGAGCAGATCACACTGACAGAGCAGAATACACTAACCATGTGTACAAAGTGGCACCATAAATGTGAGAGAGTAAAGCCTGTACCTTCTGGATGCTCCCGCTGAATGGTCTGACGATGCCTGAATTCTTCTTCACGTCGTCGTAATTGGGGACTCCACCAATATAAATGTCTGTGTTGCACTTAATCTGGGTGAAGCCTCCCTGCAAATTACATTACAACCTGAGAACAGATGGTGAAGCCTTTGTTTCCTGCTGGGGAACTAAATGGTAGAGCCCCATTGAAACAATCTCTCTGTGTGTTGACACTGTACTGAAATCATTACTGAACACCTAGGTGGATGTCGTACATTTCTGAACTTCTCCAGGACTCAGTCCCATTACTTGTAAAATAGGAATCACAACATCTACCCCTAGGAACGCCACCGTGGGTGTGTCTTCGCTGGTTCAGTCTCTCTCCCTGCTGGAAGCTTGCCCCCAGCCAGCTCTGGTGGGGCCATGTGACTTACGTTAACCAATAAAACGTGAGCAGAAGAGAAATGAATACTTTCTGGGAAGAGGCTTTTAGAGGCAGGGAGCTGCTCAGTAAGGCCTTCTGCTTCCCTGCCCCTGCAGCCTGGATCTCAGATGAAAGCTCTTGCTGACCATTGGTGGCACCTGAGTGAGAACCAAACACTTGCTCTAAGCTGTAGATGTTTTGGGGGTGTTTTTGACTGACCTAGTGGCTCTTTAGTTAGTGATTCCCTGAAGCTGTGTGCATAATCCAGCACGTGACCATTGCTATGTTCAGCAATAGTAAGGCTAGAAACTCTGCTAGGCCCAAGGCCTGGAGAAAGGAAGGCCTGCCATGGAGAGGCAGTCTTTGGGATGAAATGCAAAGGACAGAGAAATTTTTCATTTCCTCAATCATCAGGGAGCCCCCCCCCATGTCAATTCCCCCAAAGCATCCCCTACATTTAATGGTTTTAATGGCCTGACTTCGAGAGGAGAAGTCAGCTGTGTAGTATGTCTAAGCTCATTCCAACATATGCCTTAAGCAAAATGATAAACTATCATAACAGACAATAAATTAAAATTTGAGATCCCTGAGGATGAACATACTTTAGGTAGCATATAGTATCATTTTCCTTGATTTACAGAGGATAGAGAAAGAAACAGAAATGGTAGCATGATTCAATCATTTATTTAGCAAACATTATTAGGAACCTACTATGTCCCAGGCACTGCATTAAGTGCTGGACAAATGAGAGTGAATAAATAAAGACAGACATGATGGAGCTAGCCTGCATGTGGGAGGCTAAGACAGGAGGATCACGGGTTCCTAGTGAATCTCAGCAACTTAATGAGACTCGGCAACTAGCAAGACCCTGTTTCCAAACAAAAAGTAAAAAGGACTAGGGGTGTACTTCGGAGGTAGAATGTCCCTGGGTACAATTCCCAGCACCACACAAAAGAAAGAAAAAAGGAAGGAAGGATAAAAGGAAGAAGGAAGGAAGGAAGGAAGGCCCTGCTCTTCCAAGGGTATGCACCAGTTAAAATACAGACAAGTCCATGGGCAGGCTCAGCACAGGTGAGGACTGTCTAGGTTGCCAGGAGGGGTGGAGATATCTCTTATTCTACCCTGACATAAGCAGTGTTGGAGGTAGTTAAGAACAGTAAGAGCTGGAGACATTGGAAGAAGTCAGGACTTGAGGGGCTTATAAGTATAGGGCAGAGGAAAGGAGAAGAGGAGGCAGATCATGGGCCTTAGAGTCATGTGAGGAGTTGAAAGTTTACCCAAAAGGTAACAAGTTTTAAACAGAAGAGAGAGGAGAGAGAGAGAGAGAGAGAGAGAAAGAGAGAGAGAGAGAGAGAGAGAGAGAGAGAGAGAGAGAGAGAGAGAGAGAGAGTTGAGAGAGCTAGAGACACTGAAACTGTGTCAGAGACTTGGGGTCAAGTCTGGGTGGAGAAGAGGAGACAGATGATGGAGGAGGCTCCAGCTCTATCAGAGTGCTGGCAGGGGCTGGTTCTGGCTGGGTAGCCCAGGGAAATCCTGATTAGATCCATGAACTTTGATTGCCTTTGATCTATGACCTTGGGTGCCTGTAAGGTTTAGCTGGGGAGTTATCAGAGAAGCCTGGGGACTTTCAGGAATACACACCCAGGCAGAAACTGTCACCACAAACCCTCAGGCGTCTCTCCCTGGCCTTTGCTCTTATCCTGAAGTTAAGTAAGATAATACTGTAGGAAAGAGGGAAGTGGCAGGGTGGATCAGGGGTCTCAGAGTGGTAGGCGGTCCAAAAAAGATGGAGCATGGTCACAACCAATGAAAGGGGCAGGCCTTGGGAGGCTGAGATAGGAGGATTTCAGGTTTCAAGATAGCCTCAGTAACTTGGTGAGGCTCTCAGCAACCTAGGGAGACCCTGTTCCAAAACAAACAAACAAAATTAAATAAAAAGGGCTGGGTGTGGTGGCGCAGGCTTTTAATCTCAGCATTCCGGGAGTCAGAGACTAGAGGATCATGGTTCATAGACAGCCTCAGCTACCTAGTGAGCCCCTTTGCAACTCAGTGAGACCCTGTTTCAAAATAAAGAATTAAAAAAAAAATAGGGCTGGGGATGTAGCTCGGAGGTTGAATACCCCTGGGTTCCATCCCCAGTACCGCAAAAATAAATAAATAAATAAATAAATAAATAAATAAATAAATAGAGCTGGGTGTGTACCGTGGAGGTAGAATGTCTCCAAGTTTGATCTTTAGTACCACAAAGAAACCACAAAATGAGTGAAAGAAAAAAAAAGGAGTAAAGATAGAAAGATAGGAAGAAGGAAGGAAGGAAGGAGGGAAGGAAGGAAGAAAGAAAGGAAGGAAGGAAGGAAGGAAGGAAGGAACTGCCCAGTTGAATATTGGAATTTCAGCCCAGGCACTAGCATCAACAGGTTTAATTATTTTTTATTATTATTATTATTATTATTATTATTATTATTATTTTGCGGGTCTGGGAATGGAACCCAGAGGCATTCGACCTCTGATCTATGCCCCCTGTCCAATTTTTTATTTTTTATTTTTTTGAAACAGGGTCTTACTGAGTTGCAGAGGGCCAAAGTAGCTGAGGCTGTCCGAGAACCACGATCCTCCAGTCTCAGCCTCCCAAATGCTGGGATTACAAGCGTGCGCCACCACGCCCGGCATTAACGTGTTTAAACACTATACTGTGTTGCTCTTCTACCTTGTCAGTAGAAAACAGCAAGTTGTTCACACTAACCAACCAGAGGGGAGGTGCGTTCTTACCGCTGCCATTCCCTCCACCACCTTCTGCTTGTCCACCTGTAAGATGCCATTCTTCGCCGTGCGAGACACGCGCAGCTCATGCCAGTGACCCAGGGTGAGGGTGTCTTCACTCCTGTCAAGGGAGATTTGATGTTAATTTCACTTATTAACTTTGCTGAGCTAAGATATGTCCAGGTAACTGGCAAAACATTATTTCTGGATGATGCTGTGAGGATGTTTTGGGAAGAGATTGGCGTTTGAATTGATAGACTAAGTAGACAAAATGGCCTTTGTTGGGCGTGATGGCACACATGCCTATAATCCTAGTACTTGGGAGCCTGAGGCAGGATTGCAGGTTTAAGGCCAGTCTCAGCAACTTTGTGAGAATCTGTTTCACAATAAAAAATAAAATAGGGCTAGCAGTATAGCTCAGAGATAGCATGCCTCTGGGTTCAGTCCCCAGAAACACACACACACACACACACACACACACACACACACACACACAAATGGCGCTCACCAATGTGGACGGGCACCATCCAATGTGTTGTGGGCCCAAACAGGATAAAAAGATGAAGAAAGGTAGATTTCTTGGGTCTTCAGAAATGGACCAAAGCTCATGCCATTGGCCTTCTGGTTCTAGGCCTTTAGACTCAAGCTGGGGCTTACGCCAAGGGCTCCCCTGGTTCTCAGGCCCACAGTCTTGGATAGAAACACACCACTGCAGATGGCACAATGCAGAACTTTTCAGCCTCCCTAATTATGTGAGACAATTCCACAGGATATGTCTCTTTGTTAGGTAGCCGGGTAGGGATGCACAGGGGGCGAGATGGGGGTGAACGGGAGAGACCCGAGGGGAAGATTTCAGCAGCCCTCGCGAATGGACGCACCTGCCTCGCTGCAGTCAGGGAAGTGCGAGGGCCGCGTAGACCCTCCACGGGAAGTTTCTAACACGGGAAGAACAGCGCAGACGCACTGAGCTACGGCTCGGAAAGAGGTAGTGACCTCCCCAAAGGCACACAGGTTGGGGGAAAGGGTTTCAATGAATGAAGTTCACCATGGGGGAGACACGGTGCCATCAGGAAGCAGACCCTCTGCCCTGAACATAACCCAACTCTTTTCTGGAACATAACCTAATCCTTTTCTCTGGAACACAATCCTCTTTTATCATGGCCTTCTTTTACCCTGATCCCCACTTCCCTAAATAAGCCTCTTATATTCCCCTATTTGTGTTTTCTGTTTGAATTCTTTCTCCTGGAAGTATTGGTATAAGCACCACTATTGGCATAAGTACTGCCATCTTGAAGTCTGGTAACATGTTTAGTTTTGTTTCCTTAGGAACCAGGGAGTTCAGTTTGTTCCTTAACATTGAAACTGACCCTCCCAAAACTTGTGACCGTGGTAAAGCAAAACCCATTCTTCTAGCAAAATCCATTCTTTTAGCAAAACCCATTCTTTTAAATGTCAAGCCCGCCCCTTATGGACTTCCCTATCGCTTCAGTCTGTATCAAAAAAAACAAAAACAAAAACAAAAAACCCACTATGAAACCTGGACTGTCAAAGGGTCTGAGCTTTGCTCTCTTGCCTGAGACAGCCTGTCAGGCTCCTGACATTAAACTCTCTTTTGCTTATCTTCATGGTATATCCTGTGCCAACCTTTCAGGAAGAAGCAAGAACCAAGCAAGAGAGATCATCACCCTATAATATTTATTTCTAGGAGAAATTATTGACCCATAACATTTCTTTTTTGTACTTGGAATTGAACACAGGGGCATTTTACTGCCAAGCTATACCCCAAGCCATTTAAAAAAATGTTTTCTTCATGGATTCATGTTATTATCATTGGGTTATTGTGGGAGTGGGTTCCTGATGAAAGGACAGAATCAACACCCTCCCTCTCACACCCCCCCATGCATGCAAACTCTCTTGCCCTTCTTTAAACTTCTGTTCTTTATAAATTATCTTGTTTTGAGTATTTTGTTATAATAGCACAAAATAGGCTAAGACAAGGGGAAACAGATTCCCTGTTCTCTTGATAGTGTAAAAAGATTAAAATGACTTTAAAAATTCAATTAAATCAAGGTGGAAGAGCTTGAAGCTTAAATCATATCTATAGGAGTTTCATGCATTACTTTTTATAGTGAAGTATGCAAAAAGAGTATTATTATTGCATTGGTATTTCTAACAATGTCTAGTTCCTAGCCCTCACTGAACCTCCCAATTATTTTTTGGTCCTGGATCATCTTTAGAAAACCACAAGGAATATCAATGGGCACAATTATTGAAGGGTCACCACCCCTTCATTTGATTCTTTTGCTCAGGCAAATGCTTTTGTGATTTGTCCTTAGCAATTAGAATTTAATCACCTTGGCTAAATCAATATGCAATAAAGAAACACGCAGCCCTTTTTTAAGCGGTCCATTTCCATAATAACTAACAGCACCCTCGTCATGTTCCTGTCTTGCAGAGGTCATTGGCTGTCAATAAGCAACCTTCCTCCATGCAGCCATATCGATCACGGCCATAAGAGCTCTTTCCGAGTGTCTCGATTTTTGAATCAGGTTCATAATGAATTTGACCACCTTCTCCTTTACCGAAAGTCAAAATGATTTGGTCAGTTCAACAACTTCCTGCAGTTCAGGATTTCACTGAATTTCTTAATTAAGTGGGAAATCTTTGAAATGATTTCCAAAACAAATAGCTTCCGGAGGAGCACCTGAAACATTAATAGTGCTTCACACATGGCAGAGGAGGGGCCAAGGGGGCAGAGGGGGCTTGTTCCTTGAAACTCTTGCTTCATCCCCATCACCTAACATGCCAGGATTCTTTTTCCGATTGCTTTTTGTGTGTGTGTGTGTGGTACTGGGGGTGGAACCCAGAGGCTTTCTACCTCTGGGCTATACTCCCAGACCTATTTTATATTTTTATTTGGAAACAGGGTCTCGCTACGTTGCTGAGAGCCTCACTAAGTAGCTGAGGCTGGCTTTGATCCTCCTGTCTGAGCCTCCCAAGCGCGGGGATTACAAGCGTGCACACCATGCCTGGCTCTGATTGCTTTTCTGACAGGTAGAAAAACAACTTTCATTTTTGTGGTAGGTACTGGGGATGGAACCCAGGGGCATTCTACCTCCAAGCTACACCTCCATCCTTATTTTTTTTTTTTTATTATTCTTTACTTTAAAACAGGGTCTCACTAATTTTCAAAGGACCTCACTAAGTAGCTGAGGCTGGCTGCGAACCGCAATTTTCCTATCTTGGCCTCCCAAATGCTGGGATTACAAGCGTGTGCCACCACACCTGGCAATAACTTACATTTTTAAAAAGTTAAAAACACGTCTTGTCCCAAAATAGGCACAGAGTTATGAAAAGAGAAATGCTGGACCCTGTGCCAGTGACCCCACAGCAGGAGCCACCTTAGAGAGGGCTTGAGAAGTGAGCAATCCGTCCAGGAGGAGAACTGGAGAGCTCTGCCCTCTCCAGAGCTCTTTCTGGTCATTTCTTATCCGGAAGAAGCTACTTAAAGTGCAAGGTAATAGTCAAGGTGTCCTTTCTAAACCTGACACATAGTTCTACGTGAATTGCTTAGGCTATTTTGCATAATCATATGTAAATTGAATCAATTAAATACCCACCACAGTTGTCTTAAGATATAGGATGTTTTTGCATAGCCAGAGGTACAAAATATTTGTCTATTGCCCAGGCTGGGAGGTGTCACTGATGAGTAGGAGTTCAGGTACAAGGACAAAAACAGGCCATCCTTTTTACAAATTGTTAGAACTTAATGCAGAGAGCACTTCCCATCAGCCATGAAAAATGGTCGGCAGTTGAGGGCAATGTGCGGTGGTGACATCTCACCAACTCATTCTTTCTAAAAATGACAGCATGGCTATATGGATAGTGATTGAATACAACCTGCAGTTTTCTTTAAAACAACAACAAGCTGATAGCCTGTTGCAGGGCACCATTAAGTAAAACATCCTAGGTAGTTCCAAAAGAGAAGAAATAGACAACGATAGGAACAAGAAAAATGCCTGCATTAGATTAGTGGCCCTGGGGCTTGAGGTTTAAAACAATCATGTAAGAAACACAGTAAGTAGAGGGAGACATATACAAATAAGAAAAATACCTGCACCTGCCAACCACGGCTTCCAAGAGATTTAAAAAGATACTGGCTTATACAGGAACAATTGATCTGCTAAGTCATTTAATAGTAAAACTAGATAACAGGAAGAAAGTTTTGTCCGCTAAGACCAATTTTACAAATATTAGTAAATATCACTAAGATATTTTGTTTTGCTTTGCTTTGTTTGTGGTGCTGTGGACTATTTCTGAGATACACCAGGCTCTATATTATTCTTTTACTTTGAAACAGGGTCTCACTAAGTTGCTGACAGTCTCATTAAGTTGCTGAGGCTGGCTTCGAACCTGCAATCCTTCTGTCTCAGCCTCCCAAGTACTGGAATTACAGGCTTGTGCCACCATACCCAGCACCACCATGCTCTTAAAAACACTCATCAAGCACCCTTCTTGGGCAAACTAGTCTTTGTATTGTTGACGATTCATTGTTAGGTTCCTTTATAAAGAGAAGAGTAAGTAAGAGACATGCCGAGTAAGTAGTTGCCATCACAGAAATAGCTCCTAATGGCTGTAATCCCAGTACGTCAGAGACTGAGACAGGAGGATCGCAGGTTTGAGGCCAGCTTTGGCAATTTAGCAAAGCTCTCAGCGACTTAGTGAGACCCTGTTTCAAAATAAGAAATAAAATATGGCTCGGGTTATAGCTCAGAGGTAGAAGGACCCTGGGTTCAATTTCTAGTACGTCCCCCCCTCCCCACAACACACACAAAGATATAGCTCAAGAAGAAAGTTAAAAATTTGGAGACTTCTGGGAAGATGGCGACCGAAAAAAGCGGGGCTTAAGAGCCCCGCTAACAACCAATCTCCACTACCACAAAATCAGCACCTTTCATAGCCAGAAAACACCATCACCAGAGAAACAAAAAAATCACCAGGCTCCAGAGAGAAAGCGGACTGAGAACAGAGCTCAGAGCCACAGAGGAGATACACGGGCCTCACACCCGAGGACGCGGCAGCAGCGCCATACTGCTGGCGGCAGCGGTGACTTCACCGGACGGCTACAGCAAGCCAAGGTGAGCCGCTGCGGAACAGCCAGGCGGGATTTCTCGCAGCAGGTAAAATCTAAAGCTCCCAGTGGCTGAGCTCAGCACACGCTGCAGGGATTCAGAGTGGAAATCAAAACCAAGAAAAAAAAACGCCAGCCCCACAGCCGAGGGCATAGCAGCGGCGCCATATTGCCACCGGCGACAGCAGCACCGAATTCACCGAATCCAGTACAGCTACATCTGCGTACTCAAGAACAGTGAGTCAAATTGTGGGCCACAGAGGAGAAATCCCAGTACTGTACTCCCTGGGACTTGACACAGTGGGGGAGGGGCAGTGGCAGAGATATCACACCATAGGAGAACGTGCAACCTGGCACCCCCACAGTCTAAAGCAGCCTCTATCGACTCTCTGGGTCAGAGAATCTGTGCTACAACCCAGTAAAGGATTAGTGGGGTCTGAGATACTACTGACTCGAGATCCAGAACACCTTAAGTGAAGCCATAGTGACCCAAGGGAAGAACCCAGAGAAGGCACAAACTTCCGAAATCATGGGAAAGATGAATAACAATGGAGCAATGAATGCCCACAACCCCACAACATCAGAACCCGATAAAACAGAAATTCAGAGATTTCTAGAAGATCAAATCAGGAAAATAACTGTAGAAATAATAGAGGTGTTTCGAAAAGAATTCAGAGAGAGCCAAAAAGAGATAAAGAATGCAATTAATGAAGTAAAGGCCTAATTTCAAAGTACAAACAGCCGATTAGACCACATGGAGAATAGAATCTCGCTCTTAGAAGATGAGCAATCCAAAAATGAATGCATAGTTTCTAATCTAGAAAAAAATATCCAACAGCAGGAATCTGACATTGAAGAAATATGGGCCCATTTTAAGAGAGCTAACCTAAGAATAATTGGAATAGAGGAGGGAAAAGAAGGTGAAACCAAAGGGATCAACAATCTCTTCAAGGAAGTAATAGCAGAAAAATTTCCAAACATAGAGCAAGAGGTTGATACACAGGTCCAGGAAACTTATAGAACTCCCTTTAGACAAGATCGGAGAAGAGGATCCCCACGCCACATAATTGTCAAAATGACCAATGTGGAAGCCAAGCAGAGAATCTTAAAGGCAACAAAAACAAAGGGCCAAGTGACATTCAGAGGCAAACCTATTAGAATCACTCCAGACTTCCCAAACCAAGTCATGAGAGCCAGAAGGGCTTGGAGTAACATATTCCAAACTCTGAAAGAAAACAACTTCCAGCCAAAAATTTCCTACCCAACAAAACTTTCTATCAAATTAGATGGGGAAATAAGAAGCTTCCATGACAAACAGAAACTGAAGGAATTTATGTCTTCAAAACCAGCGCTACAGAAAATACTCAAAGAGATTAACTACAAAGAAGAAATAGGTAACACACACCAGAACCAGAGAAACAAGAGTTTCCATCCAACAGACAATTAAGATTGGTTATCTGTGGAGATTCATTACTTATGTTAGTCTTTTACCTATCTCTAAATGGTATTGTTTGCCTTTATTGTTGTTAAATTTTAGGATTTCTAGTTGGAATATTAATATACCTTCAGATATAGCATTTGGAAATATTTTATCCCATTCTATTAGTAACTGTTAACTCTGTTTACATTGTCTTTGGATATACAATATCTTTTTTATTTTTTAGGGAGTTTGTATACTCTTCTGTTGCCTGTGCCATTGAAATCATAACCAAGAAATCACTGCCAATTTCAATGTTGTGAGGTTTTATGACCCAGATTTTCTCCTAAAAGTTTATAGTCTTAAGATTTATATTTAGGTCTTTTATCTATTTTGAGTTAATATTTGTATATGGGATCAGGTAAGGGTCCAACTTTATTCTTTTCCATGTAATTATTATGTTTCAACAATATTTATTTAAAAGATTATTATTTCCACCACCAAATGTTCGTGGAAACCTTGTCAAAAATAACTTGACAATATAGGTTTATATATCTGCCTTTATATATCTGGTTTATATATCTGCCTTTAGAATAGTACTACACTGTTTCAATTATTGTAGCTTTATATGGTTTGAAATCAGAAAATATATATCTTCTAGCTTTGTTCTTTTTCAAGATCGTTTTGGGTATCTAGTGTCCATATTCCATATTAGGATAGATTTTGTTTCTGAATAATAAATATATAAATATATGATGGTTTCACCTAAAAAAATAGAAAAAAAATATTCTCTGGTAAGAAAGAAAGTAAAAAGAAATATTGAAATGTTATCTTTAAGTCATCAAAAGCTTGGTCTCAGACAAATGAAACTATTATGTGAGATTATCATTTTTAATTTTGGATAAATTGCTATAATACTAGATGTCAACCACTAAGCCAAGCATGGGAGGGAGGGATGGGGAGAGAATGGGGTGGGGATCGGGTGGGGGCTGACTGGGCGATGTGTGCATGTATGTCTACAAAAGTTTGTATCCCACTATGATGTATGAATACAGTGCACCAATAAAAAAAAAAAAAATTAGTGAAATTACCAAGGGAATTTCTGTTCATTAAATGCTTGTTGATGTTATTTTTTTTTTCAACCCACATATATCTTTTGACACCCCCCCCCCCACGTGATGTTCTTCGTAACGCACTTAAAGCACTGATTAGTCATTTTGGGCCAAGTTCCTGCAGATGGAGTTACACGACCATCATTCCACCCACCCCGTGGAAATGGACGGCAGTTTACTATGGCAGGAAGCAAGTCCTTTTCTCATAGTTTGAAGCTATACAGGAAAAGAAAGTTTAGTGAGCAGGAGACCACTCCCATCTGTCCTCTAACCCCACAGGAAGGCTGTGTAAGCTGGTGGATGGCAATTTGGTCTTCTTCCAAAGTGGTCTCAACCCTCACCTGAGAACACCGGTCCCAGAGCCGCAGTCAAAGCGAAACTCCACGTGGCCCCCCGCCATGATGATGGACAGGAAGTCCTTGCTGCCTGTATCATAGCTATACAGGAGGACGCCATCCCCTGAATCCGGCCGAAACGTGATCTCAAACTCCGTGAAGGACAGGTAATGCTGGGGCTCCAGGGGCCAGGGCGTGACGGCGTAGGACCTCAGAGACTCTCTGAACTGAGGGATGGTCAAGGCGAAAGCTGACGAACCAAGCAGAGCGTTAGAAAGCGCTTCCCGGCTGCAATGGGCTACTCATACACCCAGAGCTGCGGTCTTTTCCTCCTGGGCACAGACTCATTCTACATTTTCCTGCTGCTGCAGGTAAGTGAGTGGGGTGACTCGATTCTGGCTGGTGGAATGGGGGTGAAAGTATCAAACAGCAGCCCAGGCATGGCCCTGAAAACTGCCCTCCATTTCCCTGCTCTGTCTCCTCTCCTATGCTGGCGGGATATACAGATCAGTGGAGGACTCTGAGGTCCTACAAGAGCCACCAGACAGAAGGGACCTGTGTCTCTGCCACCTCCACTCACCTGCAGTGATTCATGATATGAGCCTTTAGTAAGTGAGGCTCTGAAGTACGAGATTCTATGCAACAGTGCTGGCATATCCTGACTCCTACATGCTCTTCTAGTGCCAGAGACTTGAAATCATAATGTTAAAATGTCTTTTCCCCTGAGTATAACATCCTAGGTCCAAACATGAATCACTAGTGAAGGAATTTCCTAAGTGACAACCCCAGTGTGCTCTGAATTCAGGAGAATTAAAGCATACTAAAGACTGCATGGTTTTCCAAAGTCTTAAATTTTCAGTTATTAAGTGCATGTAACCATGTGCACATATATGTTTTGGCATGTGCATGTGCATTGCACATATATACACATATTGTATAAATACATTTGTGGATATATGTGTGTGCATGTTTACACACACACAGTATTGAAAAGTAGAATTATTCAATACATAGTATTGAAAGGTAGACTAATTCAGCAGAATGGTACAAAGAAGAAAAACAAGAGAACTTTTGTCCCATTACATTATAACTTTCTGTGGACACCTTCACAATCTTTTTTCATGAAACTGCCAGATTTAAAAAGAGCATGAGCATTAAGTGCTCTTATTTCAGTCAGGCACAAACCACATAAATATAGGCTTTCTACAAGGTATTTGAGGGCCAGGAGCAGCCCACCCAAGCTCAGCATCCTAATGTGAGTATCTTTGGTTGCTCTGAAGCATCTCTATCCCCCTCAACAAAGCTACCTTGATCCCATAAATATATATGGGGCTTTGCTAAAATGTGCACTGATGAAAAACTGCACTCGTGTGAATTAACGTGTAGACAGAAACCACCATCTACTTGCTCACCGGCTTCACAGTGGCGACCTTTGAACCCCAGGGGACAGAGGCAGATGTAAGAATCAGCTTTGATTGCTGTACAGGTACCACCATTGATGCACAAGGCCTCGTCACAGACTCCGCTGCTGCATTCCCCTAAATACAGAACGGGAAGGAGAAAGCCCAGTCACCAGGCATGCCCGCCGAACGTGCCGCAGCTGACCTCAACCACAGCTCAGGGGCCGAACAAATTCGGTTCGTTCCCCCTAGTGTTGACTTGAACTTCTGCAGAGCTGCAAACCCACTTCCGGGAGAAGTGGAACCTTCTATTCATTTTATTCCTTTATAAAGAGCCACAGAGATATTTTAAGACACGATGGACACGATAAATCAAATAATAAATCACTGGGGCATTTTATGGCCACCGATGGCAGGTGACTGAATTGTTTCTGCTTTAATCCATCTTCCCGTTGTTCCCGCAGGAGTGGATTTCAATCCCTCCGATGTCAACAGAGTGTTTATGTTAAAAGCGTTCTAATTTGTGTGACCCCAATTAGCTTAAGTGCTACTGTTTTGTTGGTTCAAAGTTGAGACGAGCAAGATAAGCACTGGAGGAGTTAAGCAGCCTCCTAAGCTCATTAACTCTCCTGGCCGCGGACTCCTCTGCCTGGAGAGGGTGGCGGGGTGGGGGCCCACAGTACCTTAGCATCTCTGCACTAAAATCTCTATTTCTACTTCCACAGTTACAATCTTACAAGGGATAGCAAGGTGCCCTATGGTAGAGTGCTGAGAGACTCATCAGATGGGTCCATTCTCTTTACCAACATACCCGAGAGCTCCATAAAGGGTAATCTTTGTCATTTTCAAGTTGAGAAAGGATCAGAGAAATAGAAACAAATTTATTATTATTTTTTCTTTCTTCTGTTTCTTTGGTACTCCCATTCTCTTTATTGTATAAAAAATAAGTTAGACAGATGGACCACACAATCTGGCCCAGAACCACATAGATGAGTACGAAACACCTCTCTCCCCCATATGGAGGCCAAGGGAGCATCTCTGATGGAACAGGGCTCCCGCTATGATGTGCCGCTACCCCTGTTTCCAATACTGCACCTGAATGAGCTGCTCGCTTCTCTTGCTGAGACAAAAAAGCCCTCCTGCGCCTCACTGCACCACCTTAGCAGGAGGAGGATCACATCCTTTCTGGATCAGTTAGCTATTGTCGTTGACCCTGTCTTCTCTTTTCATAAAGTCTCACTGAGAACGGGGCTGGACACCCCGTGTGCATATAGGAGAGAGCTTTAGCGGCTGCTAACGGAATTTAATTACAGCCCTTCTGGATGATGTGCTGCTCTGACTAGCCAGAGTGAGCTGGCCTCTGTGAAATAGAGCTGGTAGCCACCAGGATTAGCAGAAATGACTGTTTTTGTTTTTGTTGTTGTTGTTGTTGTTGTTGTTGTATGTGTGGTACTGGGCTCGAGCCCAGGGGCATTCTACCTCCAAACTATACTCCCAGCCCTATTTTTTTTTATTCTTTATTTGCAAATAGGGTCTCTTGGCGAGTTGCATAGGGCCTCACTAAGTAGCTGGGGCTGTCTGAGAACCATAATCCTTCTGTCTCAGCCTCCCAAATGCTGGGATTACAAGTGTGTCACCACGCCCGGCTTGTGGTCTCTCTTCAGCCCCAGAATTCAGCCTCCACAGAGACACCATATCTTACAGAGCCGCACATCACCTATTATACCTGTGGAGTGCAACTCATTCTCAGAAGAGAGCTAATTCCACAGGAAAAGCGGGGCTCTTGGGTTGTTTCAGATAGACATGGAAGAAATGACAAATCATCCATATTGTGTTTACTCAATGGAAGCAGAGTTTCAGCAAGGCTGCTGTGATGTGACATTTGGGGTCATCAGTGAGGGGCAGGGGAGGGAGGGGGGAAAATCCTGCCAGGAGGTGATGGGGGTCAGACAGGGTGAAAGTGTAAAAAGATAGAGACGATGAATGTAAGAGATACAGGAAAGAAAAACAGGTGACTCATTCTAGAAAAGAGGGAGGAAAAAGACTCCAACGTGACCTTGAGGTTTGTCACTTGGAAGAATGACAGGAGGCATGGGGGTGAGAGGGAAGAGGCGAGGGCTGAACAGGGGCAGAGGAGGCGTGCACTGGGCTCAGCGTGCGCAGAGAAGCTGGGGAATGCACTGTTGGAGTCCAGCATGAGGGAGAGGAGAGAAGGTCCCTGAGTCCCCAAACCAGAGTGGTGGCAGGGTCATACCGAGCGTGGCACTTGTGTAGGCAGGAGAGGACCTAAGCTAACATGTAATAAATAGAATGGCCAGCGGAGCAGGGCTCTGTGACTTAATTGGAAAAATGTTACCTCTTTATTTTCCCTGTCCTATGATTGAAATTGATTGTTTCCTTCATTTTTTTTGGTTCTTTTTTTTCTCTTTTTTCTTTTTTCTTTTTTTTCTTTTGGTGGTACTGGGGTCCCTGGAAACCCTTCTACCTCCGGGCTACACTCCCAGACCTATTTTATATTTTTATTTGGAAACAGGGTCTCTTAAGCCAGTGAGGCTGGCTTCGAACCAGAGCAATCCTCCTGTCTCTGCCTCCCAAGCGTAGGGATTACAAGCCACCACACCCGGCCTATTTTGGTTCTTGATAACTGAACCCAAGGCTTTTACATGCAAAGCACAGGTTCAACCACTGAGCTATGTTCCCTGCCCCTTCTTGATTTAGTAATGCGGGGAACATATTTCAAGTATTAGCAGTACTGGGACTCATGACCAATAAGCCTCAGAGTTACTGTCACGATCCACCTGTTGTAGGTATCTCAAAATATCAATTATGCTTATTGCTACTTTGAAATCATGGTAGCTATTTCACCTATCATTAAACAATCCTGTCCTTTCATGTGTTATAAAGATGAACACCTATTACCATAAAATCAAAACCCCCAAAATATTTTAGAGCTTTATTTCAATATCATTGTTTCCCATTGCAATTTTATATAAATTATTTTCCACATTTACAAATGACATTCTAAGGTCTATAGTTGTCCCAGACTATCAAAGGAGTCGATGGCACTAAGGAAGTGAGAACTCTTGGGTGCCTGAGAAAAGAATCCTGGCAGCAAGGTTCCAGGAAAAAAGAGAGGATGGGTGGAGAGTAAAGATGGAGGGGTTAGTTTTGAAAGATGCAAGCTTTGAACTCTGAGCATGGGAGCAGTGAGGAGAACGGTGTGCAAGAATGTTCAGATATAATGCTGATGGGATCCCACCCTCGACATGTAATTTTTCTGGAAGCCAATGGGATGGCAACTGTGTATAAGTTTATGCTAGATGAAAAAGAGAAGACCCTCAAAGAGGGAAAGAAAGTAGATATCATTGTGGGGAGCATGTTAGTAGACTAATGAACAATGAGCAACTTCTCTTTCCTCAGCCTCTAGCCCACAACTCAAGCTTGTCTATCTCCCCTCAAGATGTCAAGTCCCTAGGACTATTGCAACTGCCTCCCGACTTGTCTACAGGTCCCCTCTGAGCTCCTCTTCCAGTGAGCTGTCTACAGCCAGAGGACTATATGTACTATATTTTCAAATTTCAAATTCTAATTTCCTATACATTTATTAAATTAAGTATTATTCTGAAAGGTGATTTATTAAAAATAAATATATATACTTCCTTTAAAAAAACACAAACTAGATCACAGTGGCAACCTGTCCTTCTTACTTGCATTGGAACAAACCATTTCCTCCACTTCAAATGCCCTTCCCTCTCTTCTCCACCTTTTAACTCCTATCCTAGCTTCATACTTGCTTCCTCGGGATCACTTTCCCTGTCCCCAGGCCCCAAAACTCCCTGTTAGACTCTGGTATGAAGTCATTAATTCCTGTGATACTTATCCCCAATTGTCATTTTATGCTGACATGCGTGATTATTTGATCAGTTTGGTCTCCTCATGACGGCTACGTGTGCTGCATGAGATCTGGGCTCCTGCCTATCTTGTTCTTTACTTCATCTCAAGCACTCCCATGGTGACTAGCACTGAGCAGAGGCTCAAGTAAGTACTAACTGAGTGAGAAAAATGAGGATAAGAGTTGATAAGCCGTGGTGAGAACTGTGGCTAGCACTGTTATGGAATGCGCCCCCCCAAAAAAAAATCCATGTGTTGAAGACTACCCCCAATGTGAGGCTATACTTAGAAATGGGCCTTTAAAGAGGTAATCAATGTTACAGGAAATCTTAAGAGTTAGGGCTCTATTCCAATCAGGCTTATGTCCTTAGAAAAGAAGGGGAATTTGGATGCATAGAGAGGTGAGGGGCATGTCAGAGGGAAGACCAGGTGAGGCTCTAGAGAGAAGGCAGCCAGCTATCTGGGAGTTGAGGGGAGCGGCCTCAGGAGACATGCACCCTGCCTGCACCTTGACCTCAGAATTCTGGTCTCCGGTGAGAAATACAGTTTTGATGTTCAAGCCTTATCATCTGTTTTTATTATTGCAGCCCTGGAAAACTAAGACAGAGAATGTTCAGCATGGTGGTGAAGAATTAGAATTTGACCTTTTCCTCTACAACAAAGGGTGTATAAAAGCTCTTTTTCTTTTACTGTGTGGCTTTTTCACTAGGCTGACAAGTCATGGCCAAAGGGCTGGGCTTCTTACTCCATCCAGTGTACTCAAGCTGCATTACAATGGAAGTCAAAATGGCAGCTGGATACAACCTAGGGTCTGGTGTGTCATATCATCCATCTCCATATCTTGGAGTTGACTCAGGATCAGCCTTACTGCAGAGCAGCAACCTGGGCCCACTTCCCTCCTGAAGTTCTGCCGCCTGTGTGGTGGTTCCAGACAGATCCTCCCAGCTCTTCTACCCTGGGCAGTCACTTACCCACGTCAGCACCACTGAGGGCTTTTCCCAGTGGCCAAGGCCTCATGTCAATTCTCTTCCCATTAACAGCAAGCACCTGCACACAGCCTTGAAAGCCTCGGTTGGTCCCCGTGGCTCTCACCAACCAGTAGGCGCTGGGAGCTCCCCCGAGGTAGAGAGGTGTCCGGAAGGTAATTTTACTGTACTGGCCCTTTAAGAAAGATGAAAACTATCTCACTAAACGAAACCAAAAACACCACAGATTTTGATGAAGGATATGGCTAAGGTGTAGGTTATAGCCCCATGGTCTGCTTTCATCAGAAATCATCTTTAAGCCAGGCGTGGTGGTGCACGCTTATAATCCCCGCGCTTGGGAGGCTGAGACAAGAGGATCCTGCAGGTTCAAAGCCAGCTTCAGCTACTTAGTGAGGTTCTCAGCAACTTAGTGAGACCCTGTTTCCAAATAAAATATAAAATAGGTTTGGGAGTATAGCCCGGAGGTAGAAAGCCTCTGGGTTCCACCCCTAGTACCACCAAAAAAAAAAAAAAAAAATCGTCTTTAAGATGTGTGTGGCCTTACTGAAAAGTGAAACCCACAGTTACTATAAGAGACTCAAAGCTTCTAGAGGACCATGATTCCAGAGGGGAAGATTATGGAATGTCTTGGAAGGAAGGAAGGAGGAAGGTTGAAGCCCAGACCAACCCAACAGGCCCTGAACCACGCCGGTGTCCTGAAACAACATTTCCCTTTCCAGTTCTGACACCAATTTGCTATATACATTTGGCAGGTCATAGAGCTATACTGTGCCCCATAAGCAGTAACACTAATTTGGTGTACAATTGGGCTAACATCTACCCTTTCACCTAGCCTGAATCACCCTTACTCTATATATTGCAAGAAACACCATGAGGGGATGATTGCCAAACAGACCGTGTTGCAAAATATTTTGAAATTTGATTTTTTTTCAGTACTGGGGATGGAATCCAGGGGCATTCTACCTCTGTGCTATACCCCCAGCCCTATTTTTTATTCTTTATTTTGAAACAGGGTCTCACTGTGTTGCAAAGGACCTCACTAAGTAGCTGAGGCTGTCCTTGAACCACGATCCTCCTATCTCAGCCTCCCCAATATTGGGATTACAAGTGTGCACCATCATGCCCAGCTGAAATTTGATTTTGAATACAACTTTTTTTCCCCCAAGTGTTATTATATTGAGTTATAAAAATTTCCCATCTCAGACCAAACCATGATCTGGATTGTAGGTTTGGAGGTTGCAAAATACAGAATTGAATATGGGAGGACTATATTAAGGCACCCTTGGCCATTCTTTTATTTATTTATTTTTATTACAGAAAGATGTAATTCATTTGTATTAAAGGCTAAATGCAGGAGTGGGGAAAAGCACATTGCCAGAACTTATAAAACATTTAAAGTATGAGCTGCTGAAGTACAATCTGCGTCCTCTCCACATTTGTTTCTAGCAAGTAGAAATCTAATCATTGCTTTATCTTTTCTAATGAACAGATAAGAATCATCTGCAAACAGCAGATTGAACCGGACTGTACTTGTACTGGGGTTTAAGGATTAATCAACTGCACACGCTGCTTTTATTAGATGAATTAAATAATGCTCTCTTGGCTTATTTCATCAGGATCCTCAGGATTCACTCTTCTGGATCCTGTCCTCACCCTGTGCTCTTACTTCCTGAGCCCAGCCATAGCAGGGGTCTGCCAGCTCAATCCCTCTCTGGGGCTTTCAGTGCATAGTAGTGGTGGGTGACTAGCAATTGACACACTCCAAGCAACTGAGCCTGGCCTTTGCCTGTCTCTGCTGAAGCTGCCTTTAGGTTCTCAGAGTTTGCTTTCCCTGCCTATAAAGAAAAATAGAAGAGGCCTGGAGTTTGCACTGCACCGGGATCACACTTAACAGTTTGAGATACACTGGAGTATAAATACCTTTATACTCCAGAGCTCTCCTGGGGATCCAGGTGGAAGCCACACTCTGAAGAACTGTGCCTGAGATCTCCCTCCTGCTGTCTTCCCCCCTTCCTGGCCAGCTTCTCTTCTACTTCAGCAGTCTCCCTGGGGATCACTTTCTTAATATATCACTGGTCTGCAACTCTCCATCTTAGGTCTGTTTCTGGGGAACCAAATTTAAAATAGAATTACTATCTCCCAGGAGAGTTATTAAACATTCCACATCTGTGTTCCTGCTTATAGGACTCGTTCAGTAAGACCCAGTGGTATAGAAGCAAACTTCTTCCTAAGTACCATAAAATTACCTACCTTTTGCAATTAGTTCTTATGTTTACTAAAATCATAATGTCATGGGATTGGAAAAAAATAAAAATAAAAAAACTCAGAATTCGAGCTCCCATTGGCGCTGGATTCCTTGTAGTGCTCTATCAAAGATTTGGGTAAGTTCATTTTGAACATCCCCCAAGACAAGAAACCATGCCCCGGGCTAGACTGTCACACCTCTGCACACCTTTATATCACTAGGTTATGCTAAACATGGCCTCCCCAGGCCTTTCTCCATTTGGTTTCAGCCTTCAACTGAGTAAGTTCTTCTTCCCCAAGACTCTTTCTTAGACTCCCTGATGAAAGGCCACATCTGTGCCTTCATCTTCAGATTCCAAGTCCTATCCTGTCTGGGTAACTTTCCCATGAACATATTTCAGGTTACCTGTGATCCTCTTCGAATATCATCACAGACACGCACGCCATCCTTGCAGAAGATTAGTAGAGCTGCCAGAAGCTATCGCCAAGTCACTGGAACAGAACTATGCCATTTCCTTTTTCTAGGCTCCGTGCCTCTTTTAGTGCAAGCTCTACTTCCTTCAACTCTTTATTGTTACCACATGGCCCTGTTTGTTAACTGCTGTTGAACTTCCTTGCTTTAAACCTAAGAGCTTTTTCACCTGTTGTTTCTGTTGAAGCTTCTCCGTTGTCTTCATGTTAGCATTTTGTTCCTAAGTTGGAAGTCTCTCTACTCCTAGCAAATTTCATCTGATCGCATTTGGCGTTTATGTGACTCTGCAGTTTGTTCCCTCATCTTTTTCCTCCCTGGTAACATGGCCATAGCCACATCCCTGGATTCACACTTATGAGATTTGGATTCTTGTTTCTTTGGAAAGTTTGGGTCCAAATTAATAATAATTTTTCCATTTGGGGATCATTAAGGCATAGCCCTTTATATAATGTAGCTTGCCATCAAAGAGCAGCAAAGAACGCAGGCGGAGAGGGAGAGAAGAGATGTGCACAAAGGCGTTCTCGCTCCATTTTCCCTCAGAGAATACAGGTACCTGCTGGACTATATTTACAGGCTCAGTTTCTTGGCAGGTTACTAATCTAAACTATTCTAAACACAGTCCTAAAATTACCCAGAGAACAACAAATAAATGAATGCCCAGGTGATTGACTGAGTAACGCAACAGTTAAGTCATTTTACCACTTCCTATCATGATGGCCCCCAAAAGGTAGATGAACAATGATCCCTGAATATTACACCAAGAGAATCTTCTGGGCCTATTTTCTAAAGTCCCAGGATTGCACCATTCTTGCCTGAAAAGCAAGCTTTGTGTTTGACACTGATGAGGGCTTCTGCTCTTCCAACACAAGCCTTCCTCTACTGCTGGCTTTGATGTCCTTGTGGAAAGAGAACATGTTCCTTGCGCACAAGACATGTCCCTTTGCACCCGACAGCAATGATGCTTGCAAGTTGTTCCACAGTATGTGTGAGACAGAGGTGTGTCTGACAGCCCACCTGGAGTGGCAAGACCCAGCAGAGGCGTATGAGACTCAGCTGCATGGGCTCACTATGAAAGATGGGCCTCCTGGCCTGCCCAGGACTTGCATCCCCTTGACCCTGCCTGTGCCTCTGCAGTGAGCCCCTCTGGGGACACTAATGGTGGGTGGCAACTGGGAGGGGGTAGGTGGCCTCACCTGGGACTGGCCTGTCACCGGGGTGCCATTGTTCAGCTGCAGAAGCCCATTCAGCCCGTCTCTGTAGAGTGTCACCGTGTGCCATGCCCCCAGTTTGATTTTGGTCTCACTTATGATGATGGCGACCCCAGTTCCACAGTTAAACCTGTGAGGGAGGGAAAAGGAAGGAAGGTTCTTTAATCAGCCAGTTCAGTCTGATTTCATTCTTTATGTGCGTCCCTTCCAGGAGGACAGCTCTCTGCAGTCAGTTCATTCAGAGCAGTGTCTACAAACATGGACAGCTGTTGAAATCTGTGGATGGAAGAGTTAGATGCCTCTTCCCTGGGATGCACTCCGGCTATGTATTCTTTTTTTTTTCTTTTTTCTTTTTCTTTTCTTTTCTTTTTTTTTTTTTCGGTACTAGGGATAGAACCCTCAGGCATTCTAACATTTTACCTCCTAGCTGCACCCCCAGCCCTATTTTTTATTCTTTATTTTGGAACAGGGTCTCACTGAGTTGCAAAGGGCTTCGCTAACTAGTAGCTGAGGTGGTCCGCAAACTGCAATCCTCCTGTCTTAGCCTCCCAAATGCTTGGGATTACAAGCGTGCGCCACCACACTTGGCTCCTGACTATGTATTCTTAATCTGCCCATGAAACCTTTCTGCATAAGGTTTTATTAACCTCAGTGTTTCTGCAGCTCAGAAAGTGATGGGCAGCTCAGGCCCTCCCTCTCCTTCTCAGATATTGCCAGATGCTGAAAGCAGATTTGAGGTGAGAGAATTAGAATGTAAGTCACTCTACTTCCAGGGATGTCTCTGGGGACTTACCACAATTCTCAAATGACAGACTCAGTGATATTAATAAAATGTGAAAGTCCAAGCCTTCACACCGCTTTTGGCAAGCAGGCTGGTGTTGCCATCTGTGCACAGCTGGGTCCACACACTGGTGAGATTTCCACAGGGGCTCTGGCTCAGGGGGCCAGGTGTGGGAAAGAAATGGAACTTGCTAACGTGGCCGATTATTCTTGGTTTTTTTTTTTTTCCCAGTCTCCCTGTGGCTCAGGGGTACCCCACAGTCACTATGCCCAACAGGCAAAACTTTGGTGCTTGTGATTAACATCTTAAGAGCCACCTTCTGCATGGATCCTGAGATGGCTTCTGGGAAAGGGAAATGGTGTGTGTCATCCTTACTGGGGTTTGCAGCTCACGCGGCTCTCTTCTCACGGCCTGCCTCTATCTCCTGACCCTCACTAGAGTGGGATGAGGTTTAACAGGCTTCCTAGAGGGCAACATCAGAACTTCTTGGTCTGAGTGGTGGAGCGCAAGAGTTGCTGCAGGTCAAAAACTACCAGTGCTGAGCCAGGCACGGTGGTGCATGCTTGTAATCCCCGTGCTTGGGACGTGGAGATGGGAGGATTGCAGGGTTGAGGACAGCCTCAGCAAGTAGTAAGACTCTCATCAACCAAGTGAGAAACTATTTCAAAATAAAAATTAAAAACAAAATATGGCTGGGGGTGTAGCTCAGAGATAGAATGCCCCTTTGTTTCATCCCCAGTACTGCAAAATAACGTCAAAAATTGTCAGTGCCTCTGAGTGTCTATTCTATATTCCAAGTGCTAGAGCCCTGCAAAGTTAGGAAGAACCACTGTTCCATCCTGTGGCTACATCAGACTGCTAGGAAACAAGTCACTTAGCTAAGAATGGGGCCCCATTTTCTATCCAGGTTGATATGCTAAAAAAATCTTTCTCCAACTTAACCGAAAACATTTAATATGCCAAAATTATTATTATTATTGTTGTTGTTGTTGTTGTTCTGGGGATTGAACCCAGAGGCATTCTATCTCTGAGCTAAACCTCCAGTCCAATTTTATTTCTTATTTGGAAACATGGTCTAAGTTGCGGAGGGCCTAGCTCAGTTGTCGAGGCTGGCTTCAAACCTGTGATCTTCCTGTCTCAGCCTCCTAAGTACTGGGTTACAAGTGTGCACTACCACACCCAGCTTCTCAAATTATTTTTAAAAAAGACAATAACAAGAGCCAGGCATGGTGGCACATGTTTGTAATCCCAGCATTTGGGAGACTGAGACAGAAGGATCACGGTTCACGGACAGTCTCAGCTACTACTTAGTGAGGCCCTTTGCAACTCAGTGAGCCCCGGTTTCAAAAAAAAAAAAAAAAAAGGATTAAAAAAATAGGGCTGGGGGTGTAGCTCAGAGGTAGAATGCTTCTGGGTTCCATCTTCCATCCCTAGTACTGCGAATGAATGAATGAATGAATGAATGAATGAATGAACGAACAAACAGTCAACGACAGTTGCTTAGAGGCAGACACCACTCCGAGTCCCTGTGTGGATGAACTTCTTTAACACTACCACGCACTACGAGGACAAGTGGGTCTGGAGAGGTTCCACCATTTGCAAGAGGTCAGGCAGCTGGGAAACGGCGTCAATCGTATCTGAGCCAAGGAGTCATGGAGAAGGACGAGGCCAATGCCTGTCAGTCATTCACAAATACTGCTGCGAACACCTCTTCCCCTTCACAGACCTGGCCCCCAGAAGACGACGTTTGCACTAAAGGCAACTTCCAAAGCGTGCTGGGGAGAAGTGACGGAGGCAGAAGAGGCAAGCCGTGGGCTTCAGCTTCTGTGAACCCCAGCAGGCTGTGGGCTCCTCACTGCCCTCTGTGGCCATCAGCCTATTTGTCACAGGGACTAGGAGATCCCAGCCTTCTTCCCATCGCATCCACTGGTGCTCAAGAAAAGAGGGGCCCGGGCTTCTGGCTCGCTGCTTCTGCATCTCCAGAACCACTTGCACCCAGTGAATGGACAGTAGCAGGCTCTGAACCTCAAGGGCGCTCGGCATCCCGACACGCAGTGTGAAGGAAACTGGCCCATCTCATGCTCTATATCTCATTCTGTTATAGACTGGAATCCATCCTGTATGTATTTTACTCACAGCATAACAATGTAATATAACGTAGAGTAGAATTTTTAAAAATCCAGGGGTTTTGCAAGAGTTACCTGAACTGGAGGGAGCGCCGGATGATAGCCAGGGACATGAAGTCCCCCCTCCCGTGCTCGTTCTCCCCGCCGTAGAGCAGCAAGCCATCCTCCGCCTCTGCCTGGTGTTAGACAAACAAAAGCCACATGAACAATGACCACCTCCTCTTCATAAAGCACCATCTGGAGGCGCTCATGAATGCGAAACCCGAACGTTCTCCTCTACAATCCTGTTTACAGAGTGGCAAGCCTGTGGACTCTAATTAATTCCCAGGTACCCAGCCCGGTTCATTTTCATTAAACAAATGGTGGTGATATAAACAGCGTGTGAGGTGCCAGGAAGGTGGCCCCATCTCCGCCTGCTCTTTCCTCAGCTGTGTGGACCCACCCGCAGAGCCGCCAGAAAACCCATCTGCAAAGTCCCCATCACAGACGGCACGGCACTCATGCTCACCAATCTCTATTGTCACCAAAGAGCATTCTATCTTTCCTTTATTCTTTTTACTATTCTTTCCTCGGGGAGGCATGCAAATTTGCTCTTTCCTTCTATCAGGAGACCAGGACAGGTCAAAAAAATCCAGCTGAAAGCCAAGCTGGCTGTCTTAAATGAGGACAGGTTATCTCTTAGGTACTCAACACTGTGGCCATGACTTCGAGGTGAATTTGTTTGCAGACCTCCAAACCTTTTTGCTTCTTGAAAGATACCAAGAAGAATCACTGCGAGGGAGGGGGAATGGGGTGCGAATGGGGTAAGGGCTAATCGAGTGCATGTATAATGTACTGTATGCCTCTATCATCTTGTACTCCATTAAGATGTATGACTATGATGCACCAATTAAAAAATTCAAAAAATAAAAATAAAATAAAAATAAAGCAATGTTTCCATCATACACACACACACACGCACACACACACACGCACACACACACACACACACACACACACACACACACACAATCACTTTAAGCTGAAGCTGTTAACTGAACTCTGATCTGAAGCTGATTGAGACCAGAGAGTCTCTGCTGGGCTCTCACAATCTACTGGGAGCATGTAACCAGTTTTGTTTGATCAGTTACTGCCATCACCATGAGGACAGACATTGGGGCTCCCTTGGAGAGGAATTTTGGAATGGAGAATGCATTATTACTTCTGTAATCCTGGCCGGGAAAATTCATTATCATGAACGACAATGCGGGGACTCCAGCATTCTCAATGGGAACCTTCTGGCCAGTCACTTTCATGGTTTAGCAGCAGAAGAAATCCTCCTCCTCTCGCTGGTGCGCTTGAGTATTGTGATGATACACGTTTTCCTTCTATAACTGGTTTACAGACAGGCTCTGGGCCATATGTATCCTTGGTCACACCGCCTGCTTCTCTCCTCTTCTCCCCTTCCCTTTTGATGATCAAGGTATCTAATAAATGTTCAGCCGACAACGAATCCTTCTTACCCTAAATTCAAGAGTAATTTGGAATGCCTGATAGGAGTTCTTCAGAGGCTCAAATGTCATATAGGAGTGGCCAAAGAACTGAGGATACTGTATGGCAATATCTGAAAAGAAAAAAGAGCAACAAGAAATGCTGTTTCCTCATTTCTTCAAAAGCAAAGGTCAATATACACCATTGCCTAGAATATCATCAAGTAAAAATCTTTACTCATTTATGAAAATCAACTTACTATCTTTCTCTGCTTTTTTTTTTTTTTAATACCAACTATTTTCACTCATGGGGAGTTTGACTTCTGAAAGTCCTAGGAAGTTGCTAGGTTTTTGGAGGTTGGCATTTGTTTCCCTAAAAAGAAATAGATGGCTTTGAGATGACTACCATCCACTTTCCTGCTAAACATTTGGGAATTATAAACTGGCCCAGCAACTACGCTTCTTGATCCTTCTGTACATATTCTGGCTGCACTTTCTGATGCAGAGATGTGGTACTAGTAGAGCTCCACTCCCTAAAGTGCTGTCCTCATGATGTAATGAGGTTGTTCTGAAAAGACTATACTTCGGACAAACATAGGAGTACAGCTGGGTGTGGTGGCACATGCCTGTAATCTCAGTGCTTAGAAGGCTGAGACAGGAGTATTGCACAGGTTCGAAGCCAGCCTCAGCTACTTAGTGAGGCTCTCAGCAACTTAGTGAGACCCTGTTTCCAAATAAAGTATAAGATAGGTCTGGGAGTATAGCCCAGAGGTAGAGAAGCCCCTGGGTTCCACTCCCAGTAACACACACACACACACACACACACACACACACACACACACACACCACCACCACCACCACCACCACCACCACCACCTCATAGGAATTGGGCCTTATCCCAGCAGAAGCAATGGAAGTTGCTTTGCAATTTGCAATTTTCACGATGAATATATGTAACCAAGGGCTTATCTCATAAAAGAAAGTAGGAGCCCTTTTGGAATGCAGTATTGTGCTCTGGCTCTCCATGAGGCCAACCCACCGCCACCCTCTTCCCTTCTCTGGAGCACCTTACCTTCTGAGCAGCTCTCGCCACCTTTGCCCAGGTTGCAATGGCATCGTGAGCCCCCCCAGGTGTAGTCATTGACACAGAAGCTGTCAGCAGAGCAGAGGGTCTCGTCACAAGACACGTCAAAGAGCCTGGACATTATGGCCACACTGCTTTTCCTCCTGCGCTCTACTGGGGTGGGCTTGGGGACCGCTGTTGTCATAGGGAGAGATGCTGGGGTAGGCGGGGCTAGTATGGAAACAGTCTTTGGGTGAGATGGAGACATCATCTTGGTTTCCACCAAGAGCTTATTCCCTCCTTTGGTAGCAGGAAGTGGTTTAACCTAAAGTCAAAGCAAAAAAAAAGGTTTCGGCATTAAAGCAGCATGGTAACCAGGTGGCTTTGTTTATGGTTATTGTGTGACCCTTGAAAATATGACCACTGCTGATACTTTATAAACCCCTGGCATATAGATGCTCTGAGCCCAATTTATAGATGAAGAACTTGACATTTAGGGATTTTAGGTGCCTTGCCTTGTATTACTTGGGAAATCAGTGGTAAAACTAATAATTATGTGACTTATTCTTACATTTTTACAAAGATGTATTGCTTTGTCATTTCCTTATAATACCTGTTTCTACAACATTTCATTAGTGAAAAATCAAAATGTGTTTTTGCCAGACTGTGAGGTCAGCAGGCAGTGGCTATCTCAAGAACATCAGCATGCTTGGTCCTTCCCTGCTAGTTATTTATGGCTCCCTGGAGCCTCATAATCAGAGAAAACAAGTGCCGGAAGGAAATGGGCCAGTTTAAGTTTTAAGTAAAATGTTCATGGTCCATTGGTTACAGTGCCTTGTTCAGCAAAGAAATGAGTCTCTAGGGTTTCAGAGCAGAGACTACTGGTACCTCCTCAAAGGAAATGTCCAGATCAAGGTCGTCTTCCAACCCATCGTCGTCCTCACTGACTCCGGTGTCGGTGACATAACGTGGCCCATAGCGGCCACTTCCTGCTTCCTCGGGGCCTTCACACAGAAAAGCAAAACACCTCCTGTCAGCTTACGCCTTGCTCTATTTTCTACTCTAACTAGATAGACGAGGATGTATTGGAAACAAACAAGGAACTAGACACAGAAGAGGAAGCATCAATGACCGAAGAATACAAAATATATTTCCTCTCATAAGTAATCGAGGAAATGCCAACTAATACCAGAAACAGTTGCTATTTTATACTGGGTGGCAAAAACAGGAGCCAGGTAATAAAAATATTATCAAGAATGGCATCAATGAGGACCCACATATTCACATTGGACATGTAAACTGGTATATCCACTTTGCAAAACACTTAGAAATAGTCAATGTGAAGTAAAAAATGTTCATGCCTTTTGACCTGGAAAACCCCATCCCCAACTTACAAAATCTACAGAACTCTCATGTGTGTACCAAATGGTATGTGCGAAACAAGTCCATAGCATCAGAATGTGTAATAGTAAGCTAGGAGTGGTAGTGCACACCTGTAATCCTAGTACTTGGGAGGCTGAGGCAGGAGGCGCACAGATTCAAGACCAGCCTCTGCAACTTTAGGAAGACCATGTTTCCAAATTAAAAAAACAAAAACAAAACACAATAGGGCTGGGGGCATGGCTTAGAGGTAGAATGCATATGGGTTCAATCCCCAGTGCGTCCAAATGCACGCATGCGCGCACACACACACACACACACACACACACAAATTTGTAATAGTAAGAAGTAACTTCAAATTGCTATGTATAAGAACAAATACTACCCCAAGTGTCCATCAAGAAAGAATAGATAAATGAATTATATGTGTAGAATGGAATCCTACATAGCAAAGGATGGGAATTAATGAGCATTGGACATGCCTCACGTGATTGCATGCAAAAATGAAAGTTGCAAAAGAACACGCCCAGTTTGATACCATTAATATAAAAGTCAACAGCAAGCAAAACTTCATGTTACTTAGGGTTACCTATCCATGCAATTTAAATTATTCAGAAAAGTAAGACACGCCAGGCGTGGTGGCACACACTTGTAATCCCAGCATTTGGGAGGCTGAGACAGGAGGATCGTGGTTCGTAGACAGCCTCCAATATTACTTAGTGAGGCCCTTTGCAACTCAGTGAGACCCTGTTTCAAAATTAAAAATAGGGCTGGGAGTGTAGCTCGGAGGTAGAATGCCCCTGGGTTCCATCCACAGTACTAAAAACAACAGAAATAACCAACTGAGGCTGGAAGAGGGATGTGAGTGAGTATAGACAGGGGCCTCAGGGAATACTCTAGAATATTCTATTTATTATGATAAATGCTGAATGCATATGAGTGTTCATATATATATTTATATTATATTCACCCAAATAATATGATTTTATACACACACAAACATACTTTTGATTTGTGAAGTATTTCAATAAAAGTTCTTTCTTGGGAGACAACCTTTCTTTTTCTTTCTTTCTTTTTTTTTTTTTTTTTGGTAGTACTGGGAGTGGAACCCAGGGGCTTTCTACCTCTGGGCTACACTCTCAGACCTATTTTATATTTTATTTGGAAACAGGGTCTCACTAAGTTGCTGAGAGCCTCACTCAGTAGCTGAGGCTGGCTTCGAACCTGTGCGATCCTCCTGTCTCAGCCTCCCAAGAGCGGGGATTACAAGAGTGCGCCACCACGCCCGGCTGGGAGACAACCATTTCCATCCCTCTCAGCAGGACCTGGAATTCCAACTCACTGTTCTTGCTTCCCAGTGCTGGTGGGTGATGGCCCCTTAGGTGGCTTAGATGACTCCACAGCTAAATTTTGTTTTTTTGTGGTACTGGGGGTGGAAGCCAGAGACTTTACCACAGCTAAAAATGTTATGAACACAACTTTTTTAAAGTGAGTATAGAATGTGCTGTCCAAGCCAGTGATAAGACTCTCCCAGCAGCCTGTGGGTATTGTAATTAAAGTGCATAACTTATCTCTTTCTCCTTGGCACTTTGTTAATTAGGAAAAGAAAACATTAGAAAGGATGCATTTCTTAGAAGCAGAATCGTCAAAGCACAAACTGAATGCAAAACAAACTTAGAGGTTATTCCACTGTCCAAACAAATAAACAAAATGGCAAATAAAATATAATATTTTGTTCGTAGATAAAAGTATGATTTTTCTTTTATAAAAACCTATATATGTATGTTTGCTTTTATTAAAACATGACAGTTTTTCTATAATTGTGAATTTCTCCAGTGGATCAACTTGATAGAGTTGGAAATATTTCTGGTCGTGAAATCCAAATAGTTGGGAGAGCGACCCAAGCAGTGTATGATCTTGAGCAAGACACTTGCTCTCTCAGTCTCATGTGTAAACCTTTTCTGGCATTAGCATTTTGTGACCTTACTATTCATGCTGTTGACTTAGACACACTGCGGATACCTGTGACATCAGGCAAGGTTTGTAAAAAAAAAAAAAAGGAATTAGAGAAATTTATGAGATGAAGAAGAAAAAGGTTGTTTCAGCATGGAAATCACATGCTTACGGACTGTGGCTCTGTGTTCAATATTCAAAGCCTTTTATGAGACATGGTCTAGCCTCAACTGTAAACTCTCAGAATCCATCTTCTTTCAACAGGACCAGGTGGTACCTTCTCTTAACAGCTCTTTACATTGATGGGGAGGATCCTGAAGTTCCCATCATGAGGAGAGAGTTTCCCTGAGTACGGTTGGGTTCTTGTGCCCTTTTCTTCCATGAATAGGTGGAGACAGTATATATTTTTTGTATATAGGCGGAAGCACTTGAAACAGCCACGTTTCTGAACTGAGGGAAACTAATCTATCAAAGGACCTAGGGAAATTTGGGATAAATTTAGTCCCTCTGCCTTCTTCCTCCATCTAGACTAGAGTAAATCAGTGACCTGGTGGGTGTGACAAAAGTCACACCCAGACACGATCTTCACTTGTACATGGAAGAACAGGGAACAAGAACCCAACCGTACATCCACAATGATTCTTCTTTCAAATTTTTGGATACACCATGATTTCTTTTGCCTCAAGATTTGCATCTGCTGGTTCCTACTCTTGGAATCTTATCTGTCCCTTTATCTTTTTAATTCTTTAATATCTCTGTTTAAAACCATTTTCTTAAGGATGTCTTCTATGCTCCAGATAAGGTCAGATTCCTTCTTATATGTTTCTGTGTTTCTTTCCTTTGCAGAAAGCCCCTGGGTTCAATGGCCCAGAAACACACACACACACACACACACACACACACACACACACACCAGATAATTAAATCATTTCTGAACAGCTGGTATTAGGTCTTCAGTGTTACATATATAGTACACAGCCACCATGTATCTGTTAAATAAGTGGGTGAATGAATAAGGAAATAAGTGTTCTTCGTAGGAGCTAAATCTTGCAGGGTGCTCTTTACATGGCTAACTTAATTGTTTGAGAGATGATAGTTTTAATCTGGTAGTTGCTCTAAGTATCTCCTTCCTTCCTTCCTTCCACCATGTTTGCCTTTTCCTTTTTTCTCCTCCTCCTTTTCCCTTTTTCTCCTCCTCCTCTTCCTCCTCCTCCTCCTCCTCCTCCTCCTCCTCCTCCTCCTCCTTCTTCTTCTTTCTTCTTTTGATTGAACCCAGTAGCCTTCTACCTCTGAGCTACAAACCCAGCCCTATTTTTTATTCTTTATTTTGAAATACGGTCTCACTAAATTACAGAGGGCCCTACTAAGTAATTGAGGCTGGCCAGCAACCTGTGATCCTCCTGTCTCAGCCTCCCAAGTACTGAAATTATAAGCATGTACTACCATGTCTGGCAGGTCCATCCTTTTCACTAGTGTGGTAGCAACTGTAAACTGACTATTAACAACTAAAACCTGATGCCAAGAGTTCAGGAAGACATGGCTTTAAAAGCAATTTCTCTCTGTGTCTCTGTCTTTCTCCTTTCTTCTGTGGGAAAAATTGACAGTATACACCAACTATTTTTTTGAATTTTAATTATTTGATTTTTCATTTTTTATATATATTTCTTTTTTTATTTATAAGTGGAACATATTGAAAATGGTGTACATTTAGATTGTGCTTCATGCCCTTCCCCCATTTCCCTTCCCCCCTCCCAATGAAGAGTGTCCAGGTTAACCATGTTATATTTATACTATTACACATATTCATATGTAGCTCCTCCATTGAACAAACTCAGCTTTCTTCCTCTCCTATCCTTCCATTCAAGCTTTACATCAACTATTTTAGACATTTAATTTTATAATTTTCCTAAGAGAAATTTATACTAAGAAAATAGATGCGTAAAAATGTTCCTCATCATTTAAAAATCTTTAAAAAAAGGAATGTGATGTGTTCATACAATACTTTAATGTTTGGAAGGAATGTAAGTCATTGGTCTTCACAGGATGATAGGGGTGGCAGCAGATTAGACTGGGTTGATTAATCGATTTTTAAAAAGTGGGTACAGTGAATGTAGACAACTGTTATACTTGTTTATGTTTATGTGCTGGGGACTGAACCCAAGAGTATTCTGTCTCTGAGCTACCCTTCCCAGCCCTATTATATTTTTTATTTGGAAACAGGGTCTAGCTAAGTTGCTGAGAGTGGTGCATCCAACCTGCTCACTCTAAGAGAGGGCCCGGTTAACATCTTGCATTAGTGAGTCTGACACTAACCTGGGGAGACTAGAGCTGCAGGCTGGGACTGCAGCAGTTTAATGCATTGCTGACTGGAACAGATAGTGATTGGACAGCTCAGCTAGACCCTCCCAATTAGACTGCATTCCCACCTTCACCGGGAGGGTGAAGACAGGGGGATGCGGCCTGTCAGTGGCTCACAATCCAGTGGGAAGGGAGACTACTCTCAAGGGACTGTCCTGGGCGGGGGAGAACGCCAGCGTCTGCGGGCTGGCTGAGATCCTTAAGTCTTCACATGAGCACCACCTGTGGTTCAGGTCTCTAGATATTCTGATGGGCAAACCATTCAAGCCAGAGACACACCCGCATCCCTCTTTTGTCCCTGGTGACAAAGTGCTAAAACAGGTGCTAACACAAAATTCCATAGTCAACTAAATGTTCAATACTATGAGTGAAACAAAGACACGATCGATCACAAAGCCTGAGAGTTTATCACTAACAGATCTTTAAGGATCTACTGAAAAATATGCTTCAAGAAGACAAGAGTCAGATGCAAAGAAGAGTGGGCAAAGAAAGTAGTAATGTATGAACACATCTAAAAAGCATTACAGTTTTGTTTTGTTTTACTGTGGTACTAGAGAATTATCCCAGGTGCATTCTATCTCTGAATAATATACCCCCAACCCTCTTTTTTTATTTTGTTTTGAGAAAAAATGTTTCACTAGGTTGCTTAGTCTTGCAACATTGCTGAGGATGTCCTCAAACCTGTGATCCTCCTGTCTCAGCCTCTCAAGTACTGGTATACAGGTGTGTGTAACACCTGGCTGTGTTACCGTTTTTAAGAAAGTCTAAATATGTGGCTAAGAGTTGGAACAAAAATACTGCAAAGTTACATGTAAGACAAGAAGAAATTGAATTGAAGCTCTTTTATTGTTTGAAGGAGAATAATAGATGTTGATTACCTTTTGACTATCAAAATTTGAAAGTTACTTTATAAATAGTAAATAAAGAACATATAATTTCATCTCAAGAGAAGAAACTAATAATAAATAAGTAAATAATCCTATAGAAAATAGAAAAAGAATAGAAAAAATCTTTCCCTTCAAATAAAAATAGAAGTAGCAGAGTAAATAAAAACAGGATTATGGAAAAATAAAACATGATAACAATTATAATAACTATAAATGTAATAAACTTGTTTTTTAAGATAGTACTTGTCAGATTGAATTTTTAAAATTTCAGCCACATGTTGCTAAAAATCTAATGTACCTAAAACATAAGACAACAGAAAGATAAAAAAATGAAGGAATGTAACAGATATTCCAGGCAACAGTTAAGAAAAAGCTACTGTATTTATATCACTATTGAGCAATGTAACGCTTAGGGGAAAAAAGGAGAAGCATCATTAATGATAAAGATGGTTATTAAATAATGATTAAAAGAACCAGCAGGAATGTAAAATGAGTCTAAACTTTATGCAAATAATATTACAACTTCATATATATATAAAATTTTTAATTCAACTCTCTTAATAATTCATAGGCCAAGTTGACAAAATACTAGTTAGGATATGTAAGATTTAAACAATATTTTAAAACGTGATAAAAAATGTAAGTAGATTTCAAATATAAGGAACTTGGGAATAAATTTAATAAAAACTATGAATAATCTCTATAGAGAAATTATTAAATTGCACTAAAAGACTTTGAAGATGAAAATGAGATATAACGTGATCATGGTTTGGATGATTCTACATAAAGGCGTCGATTTCTCCAAAATTAATTTATAAGTTCAATATAATCATAATTTAAAAAATTCAATAGAAGTCTGATTTCTGAAGTCCCGGCACGGTTTTTCATGAAATTGAAAACACAGTTCTAAAATTTGTATTGAAGAAAAAAGATCAAGCAAAAATGAGGCAATTGTGCAGAGAGGACAAGGTGAACTGGAATAACCTGTGGTATATTGTGACCTCATAAATCTGTGTAAGTTAAGGCTTTGTGCTTGGAGTAGGGATAAAGAGACTGGAGGAGTACAGAAGTCAGAAACAAATTCAGAAATGTCTGTCATTCTAACACATCAGAAAGACATCACCAGAAAGCAAAGGTCAGCCGGGCGTGGTGGCGCACGCTTGTAATCCCAGCATTCGGGAGGCTGAGACCAGAGGATCACGGTTCGCGGACAGCCTCAGCTACTTAGCGAGTCCCTCTGCAACTCAGTGAGACCCGGTTTCAAAATAAAGAATAAAAAATAGGGCAGGGGGTGTAGCTCAGAGGTGGGATGCCCCTGGGTTCCATCCCCAGACCTGCAAAAAAAAAAAGAAAAGGAAAGAAAGCAGTGGTCAGCCAGGCACAGTGGCGCCTGCTTATAATTCCAGTACTAGGGAGACTGAGACAGGAGGATCCGGGTTCGCGGACAGCTTTAGCCACTTAGTGAAGCCCTCTGCAACTCAGTGAGACCCTGTTTCAAAATAAAGAATAAAAAATAGGGCTGGTGATGTTGCTCAGAGATAGAATGCTCCTGGGTCTATCTCCAGTAACACACACACACACACACACACACACACACACACACACACACACATTGGTTCCAGTATCCTCAGATTTTGGTATTTATGGATGCTTAAGTACTTAACATAAAATGATGTAATATTTACATATAACCAATGTATATCCTTTTGTATAGTTTAAATCAAATAATCTCTAGATACCTATAATTAAGATGTAAGTGCTATGTAAATTGTTGCTATACAGTATTGTTTAGAGAGCAATGTAAATAAAAGTCTTTACATGTTCAGTACAGACACAATTTTTTCCAAATATTTTTATCTGTGGTTGGAGGATCCGTGGGGTCTCAGGACCAACTGTATAGTTAAACGTCTTGAGTAAATTCACATTCTAACTATCTGTGTGGCCGTGTGTGGTGGCGCACACTTGTAATTCCAGCATTTGGGAAGCTGAGACAGGTTCAAGAACCTGAGATCATGGTTCAAAAATAGCCTCAGCTACTACTTAGTGAGGCCTTTTGCAACTCAGTGAGACCCTGTTTCAAAATAAAGAATAAAGCCGGGCGTGGTGGCACACGCTTGTAATCCCTGCGCTTGGGAGGCGGAGACAGGAGGATCGCGCAGGTTCGAAGCCAGCCGCGGGCGCTGGCTTAGGAGACCCTGTTTCCAAATAAAAATGTAAAAATAGGTCTGGGAGTGTAGCCCGGAGGTAGAAGGGCTTCCAGGAACCCCAGTACCACCAAAAAACAAAACAAAATAAAGAATAAAAAGTAGAGCTGGGGGTGTAGCTCGAAGGTAGAATGCCCCTGGGTTCCATCCCCAGTACCGTGCAAAAAAAAAAAAAAAAAAAAAAAAAAAAATCTGTGTGGTTCTAATAGACCAGTAGTTTGATTGTCAGGGGAACAGGTCAGTGGTGACCAGGCTAGCAGCCCTCAGTGAAGAAAAGCCCTCTTATTTTGTGTGGATGCAAGCCGAGCCGGTCTTCTAGCCTGGAAGTCCTGCTCTGACCCACGATCACACCAACAGTAATTGAAAACCTCAGTGATCCTCTGACAGGAGCAAGCCAGCCTCACTCTGAGTCATGAGATTAATTTGGGCCCAATAAATCTTTTCAAATGAATAAAAACGAGTAATCTGCCGGGCATGGTGGCGCACGCTTGTAATCCCCATGCTTGGGAGGCGGAGACAGGAGGATTGAGCAGGTTCAAAGCCAGCCTTGCGCGCTGGCTTAGGAGACCCTGTTTCCAATAAAAATGTAAATATAGGTCTGGGAGTGTAGCCCGGAGGTAGAAGGGCTTCCAGGAACCCCAGTACCACCAAAAAAAAAAAAAAAAAAAACCAAAAACCACCACCACCACCACCAACAAAACGAGTAATCTGTTCTCATTTTCAAATAACTATTGATTTTCAAATAACTATTGGCATATTGATTAAAGCAAGATGTGAGAGAGAGAGAGAGAGAGAGAGAGAGAGAGAGAGAAAGAAGAAGAAGAAGAAGAAGAAGAAGAAGGAGGAGGAGGAGGAGGAGGAGGAGGAGGAGGAGGAGGAGGAGGAGGAGGAGGAGCTAGGGGTGCAGCTGAGTGTGTGTAGGCACTGATGCACCACAAAACCAGTCTCCATCAGAGAGAAAATGCGAACTGCTAAAACTGAGAAGTTGCATCTGAATAACAGGTGGTATTGTGGGATTATGGGCTGGTCAACAGATTGCTTTCTTTATCTTATTTGTTAATTTAATTTATTTTATTTTTGGTATTGAGGATTGAACCCAGAGGCAATTTACCTTCAAGCTATATCCCAGCCCTTTTTTCATTTTGGGAACAAGGTCTCAGTAGATTGTTGGCAGTCTCCCTATGTTGCTGAGACTGGCCTTGAATCTGCAATCTTCATGTCCCAGCCTCCCAACTACAGGTCTTATGGGCGTGCGCCACCATGCCCTACACCAGGTTGCTTTCTACTGAGTTTCTGCAGTGCTTTGGAACTCATAGCTTGAGAAAAGCCATTAGTCAAATATCAGCATGCAGACTGGGTTTCTACCTTCTTCCTCTATGCCTTCTGTACTTTTTGGCATCAAGAAGACCTCTCTCAATACTCAACTCAGAAGATCTTTGACCTGGATTCTCCAGTTCCTAATCTTTATCTCTTAGGGGAAATCCCTCTTAACTTTCACCAGCTACCCTAAAGGCTGCCTCATCGTTCCATCTTTGCTAAGCTGCCTCCTGGTCCCCACAAAGTCAACTGCTCCTCCCTCTGTGAGGCTGAGCGCTTTGTTGGGGGAGGGAGAGGAAATGTTTCAGTTCTCTTAAAAAGTCATTTGGCAAAAATAATATGTGTGACCTCAATGTTGGTTGACTTTCCTGTCCAACTTTCCTTTCCATTTTATTTATTATTTATTTATTGGTACTGGGGATTGAACCCAAGGACATGTATCTCTGAGCCGCATCCCCCTCCCCATTTTATTTTTTTATTTTGAAACAGGGTTTCACTAGGTTGCTGAGGGCCTTGGTAAGTTGATTTAGCTGGCTGTGAACTTTCCATTCTCCCTAGCTTCACAAGTACTGGCAATTAAAGTGTGGGGCACCATTCCCAGCTCTACCATTTTATTTTGAGCAAGGAATAGGTCTCCTAATTTTACTTTTGTCCCTTCTCAATCTCAGCACTGTTGACATTTGGGGCTGGACAGCTCTTGATGGACAGCACTGGGCTCTGCCCAGTGCAGTGCAGAGGGCCACTAGAGGCCAGTCACACCTTCCCTTCAGCTCTGATAACTAAAAATATTTCTAGACATTGCCAAGTGTTGGGGGAAAAGACAAAATTACACTCTCTGCTATGGCTGAATTGCTGTCCTCTTATGCTCAAAATAATGTTGAACATTCAAGCAGCCTTTAAGATAAATAAAATCTGAAGCAAAGACCCTGTTGAGAGCTGGGATGGAATGATGCTGGGGCCCTGGTCACCAGTGTTTCTGAACCTGTTTCAGGTTTATAACCAGCTCCCTGTGGACCACTAGGTAACTGCACAGGCTATCTTCAGCCTCAGATAGGATTGTCCCTGGTGTGGCTGGGGGTATGCAGCAGGACCCAGTAGGAATTCAGGGTCAAGAAGTGGTATCTTCAATATCCAAGAAAGGAACAAGAATCCCAGGACTTCTGGATGAAAGGAGTATAAATTTGCCACCAAAGAAGCATCTCAGGACAGTGATATAGATATAGACAGTTCTCAGGACCACAGAGGTAACAGTCACACTGCTCTTAAACGGAGCCAACAGGAGCTTAATGAGAAGATAGATGAGTGAGGGGGTGCATGTCTATGACCCCTGTATTTGAGAGTTTGAAACAGGAGGATCACAGGTTCAAGGCCAGTTTCAGCAAGACTCTGTTTCAAAATAAAAAAAGAAGAGAGAAGAGGGAAATTTCTCAATGTACATGATGTACATTCACAAACATGTCAATCACTAAGCCTAACATGAGGAGGGGGGGAAGGAACGGGGTGAGAATTGGGGAAGGGCTAAAGGAGTGATGTGTGTGTGTATGACTCTATTATCTTGTACCCCATGCTGGAGAATTGTGGTTTGTGGCCAGCCTCAGCTACTTAGTGAGGCCCTTTGCAAACCAGTGAGACCCTGTTTCAAAATAAAGATTAAATAAGGGAGGGGGAGGGAATGGGATGGGGATTGGAAAAAGGCTAATTGGGTGATGTGTGCTTATATATCCTTACAGGTTTTGTATTCCAGTGAGATATTTTACTACAATGCACCAATAAAAATATATTTAAAAAATAGGGCTGGGAGTGTAGCTTGGAGGTAGAATGCCCTGGGTTCAATCCCCAGTACCAAACAAGTGAATAAACAAGATATTAGGGGTCAGATGGTGAGAAGTGACATAAGTGTTACACAGGGAGGTCCAATCAGACATCAAGGGATGGGGCTCTGCAACAGAGGGAAGTGCAGGACATGTCCAAGGAGTCCATGAATCTAGCTCTCGTGATGACAGTGTGATCTGCAGCTAGAAACATAATCTGGGGTGTCTCAGTTTCTTGTCTGAATTCTGTGAAAGTCTAGGTCCTGCTACCTGCTAGCCTGGTTTTCTTCCTTTGCATATCTATATAAAATTGCTCCCCTCCTGGTTTCCCTTCTTTGCCACTGATTTTCAAACCTCAGCCACACTGATCTGGTTTAAAGTAGAGGTCAGATCATGTTGTTCGGCTGCTCAAAACCTCAAAATATTTGTCTCTAATTTACAGTGAAATCCCAGGTCCCCGCGCGGTTTGATACAATCTGGCCCCTCGCCCAAAGCTAACTTGCCAACCTGGTTTTCTATCACTCTCCTCCCCACTTACCTACCACCTGTCCTGTGAACTTCTTTACTATTCCTAAAATATCCGGAGCCCATGCTCACCCAGGACCTTTGCACATACTGCTTGCTCCCTCCATAGGAGGCACTCTACTTGGTGCTCTGTTTTTTTTTTTTTTTTAAATAAGACTTCCTTCATAGCCTTACCCAGCAGCTCCTCTCGGGTCCTCCATGCTTTCTTACTCCTTTGCTTTTCCCCTAGTGATTACTTTTAGAGACATTATATTCCCTAAGTAATATAATGTGATACATATTTAATTAATTAATTAATTTATTTATTTATACAGTACTGGGGATGGAACCCAGGGCATTCTACCTCTGAACTACACCTCCAGCCGTACTTTTTATTCTTCATTTTGAAATAGGGTCTGACTGAGTTTCAATGGGCCTCACTAAGTAGCTGAGGCTGTCCATGAACCACGATCCTCCTGTCTCAGGCTCTCAAGTGCTGGGATTACAAGCCTGCGTCACCACGCCCGACTCATATCTACTTTATTATTTACTTCCTGACTGAGACAGATTCTTCCACATATCCGAGGGAAGGGAGCTGGAGCTGGCTGTCTTGTTTACTCCTAATACCCCACCATCTAGAAATTGCCTGACATAAACAGGCAGTAGGTCCACATTTTTAGAATTGTGTGAATGGGTGTTTAAACCAGTAAAATAATCACTGTCGGCTCAGAAATTTGATTCTTGACTTTCTTGAGTATTACCACTAGAACAGATAAATTTTGGCATTGATTTATAAAGAAAAATGAAAGACGGGTCTGCCCTAACTTTAAGTTGTTTGTAGCTCTTCTCACCTCTTATTTTCATTGTCTTAATTCTTTCTGAATTTGGCAATCTTTAACTCTATTTTATTTTTAAAAATAAGTTTCTCTGTGTATCATTGGGGCACAGCATTAGGTCATTTGGGCCTTAGGTCATTGAAGAGTTTGGTTTTTTTTCCCCTTGATTTTTTGTTTTTCCCTTTGGATTGCCATAACTAAGATAAAATCGCTTCCCTTTCCTATTTTGGCTGGGACTAGTTAACCATTGAAGAAGTCCACCATTCAGGGATGATAAAGGGACTCCTTTATTTTGCCCTCATCTCAATTCAAATGTCTCTGGATTGATGCTAATGGGTCTTCCTGCTCTGAAGGGCTATGAACTGTCGCCATCTACTGGAAGACTTGCAAACTACCACCTTCTGCTGGGTGACTGTTCCCCCTGAACTACTTAACATTGGTCATCCCCTAAGGCCTGCGAGCCTCAGCATCCTCTGTTGGCCTCTGGAATCCCTTTATGACCCCATGATCAAAACCTCTGGTGGGAGGAGTGTTCCACGGGACCAAAATGGAGATACAGTGACACTCTTAAATATGGAAGATGCTAGGGTTGCTGTTCATTGGCAGCACTAGTTCACCTTCTAAGACAAACCTCTGGGTCTCCACAGTCGTGGGAACCAGAAGCTGTGACCACCAAAAAATTCCAACAGGCGGCTCCAACTTAAAGGTAGGTTCTTAACATTAGGCATTAGTAAGAGATTATCTAGCATGGCTTATTAGTTAAATTGGTGAACTCGCAGGTTAGAGACTTGGATTTCAAATACCATTTATATTTTGATGATTGGCTGCCCACATTAGTCCATCCATCTTTCTTTCTTTCTTTTTGTGGTACTGGGGATGGAACCCAGGGGAATTCTACCTCCAAGCTACTCCAGCCCTATGATTTTTTTTTTTTTTTTTTTTTTTTTTTTTTTTTTTTTTTTGGTGGTTCTAGGATTCCTGGAAGCCTTTCTACCTCCGGGCTCCACTCCCAGACCTATTTTTATATTTTTATTTGGAAACAGGGTCTCCTAAGCCAATGTGCGTGGCTGGCTTCGAACCTGCACAATCCTCCTGTCTCTGCCTCCCAAGCGCGGGGATTACAAGCATGCGCCACCACGCCCGGCCAGCCCTATGTTTTTTTTAAATTCTTTATTTTGAAACAGGGTCTCAGTGAGTTGCAAAGAGCCTCACTAAGTATTAGCTGAGGCTGGCTACGAACCACGATCCTCCTGTCTCAGCCTCCCACATGCTGGGATTACAAGCGTGTGCCACCATGCCCGACTGGAACTTATTCTTAAGAAAGAAGGACTTCTACTAACTTCCAGAAAGAGATAGGAAAAGGTCATCGCCAAACTGAATTATCTTCCACGATCAAGTGACTTTGAGACATCTGCTGAGTTTCCTCAATTGCAAGTGTAGAGGTAGCTCCTCTCCAGCCCTGTGAGTGCACAGAGCCTCAGTCCACGCAGATTTGACTGTGAGGCCCCATTGTTACTCTGTTGAAGGCACTGAGCCAAATACACAAAGATAGAAGAGATGTCTCTGCCCTACATTCATAAGAATGAAAGACAAAAAAAAAAAATTTAAAGAGGAGAGGTCCTTATGCTTGGAATCCATCTATTAGGCACCATTTTTTCATTCTTAGAGGATCTTATTTCTTCTTGTGATGGGTTCCTTCCCTCTGTTCTCCCTGGCCCACCCTCTGCTGTGTCCACCTGCCCTGTGTCCTGGGAGGCTGACTTGTCCTGCTTCTAGTCCTGTGCTGCCCTAGGGAAGCTCCCGCAGGAGAGAACATTTATTCCCCCAGGTTCTTCCTAAGAGGTTGTCTTGGGGCAGCCACATGGGTTACAACTGAAGTGTCAAGAGCTTGCCAGACGGGCCCCCCAGTCTGTCCACAAGCTTAGTTTCCTTGTGTCTGCCCTGCCTGAGATCTTGCAAACAGTTCCTGCGTAGACCTTGCTCAAATCACCCAATCCTGTTGGCTTCTACTTCCTGCTTAGCAGCTTCATAATACCAAAGATTAAGAGAGAGTCCTCTTTTCTCTCGCAGTGGTTTCTTATTTCTTACATATTTGTACCTGTTTTGTCTCATACTTGGCCGGATAATCAGATGAGCTCCAGCAGACTCGGAGAGCACACTGTCTCCCTCCTCCGTGTCTGTCACTGCATGTCTGGTTCCATGCACCTCTCTTTGTGCTAAACCACAGTTGTGGTCCCACTGGCTCATCATGGAACCGAAGTGATTCAGGAATCCAGAGTCTAAGAGACTTCCGGGAAGATGGCGGCCGAGAAAAGCGGGGCTTAAGAGTCCCGCTAACAACCAATCTCCATTACCACAAAAAGAGCGCCTTTCATAGCCAGAAAACACCATCACCAGAAAAACAAAAAAACCACCAGGCTCCAGAGAGAAAGCGGACTGAGAACAGAGCTCAGGGCCACAGAGGAGACACACGCGCCCGAGGACGCGGCAGCAGCGCCATACTGCCGGCGGCAGCGGCGAACTCAGCGGACGGCTACAGCAAGCCGAGGTGAGCCGATGCGGAACAGCCAGGCGGGATCTTTCGGCGCAGACAGCATTTAAAGCTCCCAGTGGCTGAGCTCAGCACACGCTGCAGGGATTCAGAGTGGAAATCAAAACCAGAGAAGAAAAAATACGCCAGCCTCATGGCCGAGGGCGTGGCAGAGGCGCCATATTGCCACCGGCGGCGGCAGCAGCAGTGAATTCACCGAGTCCAGTACAGCTACATCTACGTACTCAAGAACAGTAAGTCAAATTGTGGGCCACAGAGGAGAAATCCCAGTATTGTGCCTCGTGGGACTTGACCCAGTGAGGGATTGGTGGTGGCAGAGATATCACACCATAGGAGAGCGTGCAACCTGGCACCCCCCATAGTTTAAAGCAGCCTCTATCGATTCCCTGGGTCGGAGACTCTGTGATACAACCCAGTAAAGGAGTAGTAGGGTCTGAGATAATACAGACTCGAGATCCAGAGCACCTTAAGTGAAGCCATAGTGACCCAAGGGAAGAACCCAGAGAAGGCACAAACCTCCGAAATCATGGGAAAGAGGAATAACACTGAAGTAATGAATGTGCACAACCCCACAACATCAGAACCTGATAAAACAGAAAATCAGAGATTTCTAGAAGAGCAAATCAGGAAAATAACTGTAGAAATAATAGAGGTGCTTCGAAAAGAACTCAGAGAGAGCCAAAAAGAGGTAAAGGATGCAATTAATGAAGTAAAGGCCTCAATTCAAAGCACAAACAACCGATTAGACCACATGGAGAACAGAATCTCGCTCTTAAAAGATGAGCAATCCAAAAATGAATGCATAGTTTCTAATCTAGAAAAAGATATCCAACAGCAGGAATCTGACATTGAAGAAATATGGGCCCATCTTAAGAGAGCTAACCTAAGAATAATTGGAATAGAGGAGGGAAAAGAAAGTGATACCAAAGGGATCAACAATCTCTTCAAGGAAGTAATAGCAGAAAATTTTCCAAATATAGAGCAAGAGGTTGATACACAGATCCAGGAAACTTATAGAACTCCCTTTAGACAGGATCCGAGAAGAGGATCCCCACGCCACATAATTGTCAAAATGACCAATGTGGAAGCCAAGCAGAGAATCTTAAAGGCAACAAAAACAAAGGGCCAAGTGACATTCAGAGGCAAATCAATTAGAATCACTCCAGACTTCCCAAACCAAGTCATGAGAGCCAGAAGGGCTTGGAGTAACATATTCCAAACTCTGAAAGAAAACAACTTCCAGCCAAAAATTTCCTATCCAGCAAAACTTTCTATCAAATTAGATGGAGAAATAAGAAGCTTCCATGACAAACAGAAACTGAAGGAATTTATGTCTTCAAAACCAGCGCTAGAGAAAATACTCAAAGAGATTAACTACAAAGAAGAAATAGGTAACACTCACCAGAACCAGAGAAACAAGAGTTTCCATCCAACAGACAACTAAGATTGGTTATCTGTGGAGATTCATTACTTATGTTAGTCTTTTACCTATCTCTAAATGGTATTGTTTGCCTTTATTGTTGTTAATTTTTAGGATTTCTAGTTGGAATATTAATATACCTTCAGATATAGCATTTGGAAATATTTTATCCAATTCTATTAGTAACTTTTAACTCTGTTTACATTGTCTTTGGATATACAATATTTTCTTTTATTTTTTAGGGAGTTTGTATATTCTTCTGTTGCCTGTGCCATTGAAATCATATCCAAGAAATCACTGCCAATTTCAATGTTGTGAGGTTTTATGACCCAGATTTTCTCCTAAAAGTTTATAGTCTTAAGATTTATATTTAGGTCTTTTATCTAGTTTGAGTTAATACTTGTATGTGGGATTAGGTAAGGGTCCAATTTTATTCTTTTCCATGTAATTATTATTTTTCAACAATATTTAGTTAAAAGATTATTATTTCCACCACCAAATCTTCGTGGAAACCTTGTCAAAAATAACTTGACAATATAGGGAAGAAGTTAGCTCTAGGCTTGTATTTAACTCCAATGGTCTATATATCTGCCTTTAGAACAGTACTACACTGTTTCAATTATTGTAGCTTTATATGGTTTGAAATCAGAAAATATACATCTTCTAGCTTTGTTTTTGCTTCGAGATTGTTTTGGGTATCTAGAGTCCATATTCCATATCAGGATAGATTTTTTTCTGAAAAATAAATATATGATAGTTTCACCTAAAAAAAAGAAAAAAATATTCTCTGGTAAGAAAGAAAGCAAAAAGAAATATTGAAATGTTATCTTTAAGACATCAAAAGCTTGGTATCAGACAAATGAAACTGTTATGTGAGATTATCATTTTTAATTTTGGATAAATTGCTATAATACTAGATGTCAACCACTAAGCCAAGCATGGGAGGGAGGGATGGGGAGAGAATGGGGTGGAGATCGGGTGGGGGCTGACTGGGCGATGTGTGCATGTATGTCTACAAAAGTTTGTATCCCACTATGATGTATGAATACAGTGCACCAATAAAATAAAATTTAAAAAAAAAAAAAAAAAAAACAGAGTCTAAGAAACAGTGATCCTAATGGAATACTCTGTCATAGCAAGAAGGGCTCCAGAGGAAAGAACAGAAACGACTGGCCACGACAGGATGAGTATAAAGGAAAGAGAACAAACTGAATGATAAAGAGAAGAAAACAAGGAAGATACTGAGTTCATTTGTGTGTGTGTGTGAATGTGTGTGTATTCATGTGTGTGTATCACTTTAAGAGATTAATGTTTAAGAATTATTGAATGAAATGAATAACGTGACTGCCCTTCCTACAGTCCCTCAGTATCAGTCAACCAACTGAACAAAGGCTACAGTTGAAATTAGAACATGATGAATTACTTTTCTTTGGAAAATTATGCTTTCTTATCATTCATTTTGGAATCTCTTCTCTATCTAGCCAGAGGGGATAAAATATTGGTTTGCTGATTATAAGTAAAAGTATGGTAATGTAACATGTACAAAGGCCTCAGAAGAGTAATTAATAGGTAGCAGGTATTTAAACAGCAGCGTGAATCATTCCCTTTAAAGCCAATAAAGTTGTGCAAATGAACGTTACTCAGATTTACACGCAGCAGGGCATTGGCAAATCAATAGAGCGATTACAGCGGAGCACCCAGAATGTGAAATCACATTTGCAGTTATGTTTATGCACAAACGCACACTTAAAATGCAGGTTTGTCTGGGCTATGAATGAAACAAATGATTTGCACCTCCTTTGGCTCCCTTTTCCGCCTTACATTTTAGAGATTTACAAATCTGTGAAGCTAACCAGTTTCCAGGCCTGTCCCCGGGTCCTGGAGGAAAGCTCAGCCAGGCAACCTCTGTCTCTCTCTTTCTCTCTGCCATTCTCCAGAGATGCGCAGACCTGTTCCAATGCAATCGAGACGCTAGCTTTCCAGGTCCCTTATTTGAGCATATTCATGTGAATATCAAATCTCAGAGATCTCTATCAAAGGAACAACTTCATTATTATGTGCTAATTGATTCCTTCCAAGCTAAGCAAAATTGCTACCAAAGAAGGAACTCCGGAGGTCCCCCGGAAACTCTTAAAACTGGGGGAAGGGACATAAAAGCCAGCAGTAGAGTACAGGGGTCAGTAAGACCAAAGGCAACCTGCTGCCCTCTGGTTTGGTACCTGGCGGACAATCATTTTTATATTTTTAAAGGCTGGGTGAAAAGTCTAAAAAGAATAATTTTGGGATGATGCATGGACACTAAGAAATTCAAACTTTGGTATCCATAAGTAAAATTGTATTGGAACTTAGTCATATACATAATTTTTATTTATTGTCTGTGGCTGTTTATAGCAGATTTGACCTAAAACCCCTAAAATACTTACTACCTTGCCCTTATAGAGAAAAAAACACACTGATCCCTGAGTAGATGATTAATTCTGGGAAGATTAAAGACCAACCAAACAATAAAACAAACTAGAGGCACAATGCTGTAACTTCACGGGCTTTTCTTTTCTTTTTGCCTGAATCTAGGACTGGCTTAAGTGGTGAGAGATGTGGGATTTCACTGTTATCAGAGTCCATTGTGCTTTGTAGTTTTAATTATCTGATGTCTGTCTCTTCACTGCAGTTTTAAAGCTAACCAAGGCACTGAGGGGGTTTGGGAAATGCCAGCTTTCTGTGCACGTTCCCTTCCAACTGATACTTCAGAGACAGCAAATGCAGAGAGGCTTTCTCTAAACTCCCCTTATCTGCCTAAAGGCAGCCTCCAAAAGGAGCCAGATTGTCGTGAATGGCCTCCCTGGGAATCTCATCAACCAGGGAAGATTAAACTCTAGCAGAGAGAGGAGCCTGGAGCTGACACCACACCTAGACAGATGGTCACTGTCACGGTTATCACCTCTTCTCCTAACCACCCATTCTTTTCCAAAAATCACCATTGTCCCCCGAATTGCCTCCATCTTTCTCCCCCCTGAAGGGGGTGCAAATACTTGCAGCTCTAACTGGGTTGTTGGGTATGCATGTTTTTTTTCCTGTGATGCCCCTGTGCATATAATAAAGTCTTGGACCTTTTCTTCTGCTAATCTGCCTGCTCTCCGTCTATGTCAGACTCCATTATAGAGCCTTAGAGGGTAGAGGAACAGCCTCTCCACCAGCTCCGCCAACCACAGCCCACCCTGACAGTTCCATTTGACCCAGCTCACGTGGCTTCCTCCATTCCTCCACTTTTGAAAGAAAAGTTTTTGTTCTTGGACTTATGTTTCTGAATTCTGGGGTTCTAATATCTCCAAGTCTCCAGACCTTCTAAAGTCTTCAGGTCCCAAGAACATAGTTTAGGAAATAGAAAAAAACAAACAAACAAAAAACAGCAAAACCTAGAGAGCTCCTGGTAGCTACCCAGGCTAGTTATACCACCTTTGGGGAATGACATGTGGAAGAAACACCCACCAAGTTCCTCATGTTGAGGAGTGAACAGGTGTCATAACTGCTGTTCCCACGTCCTCAAAATAGTCCTGAGAAGTAGGAGATAGTCCCATCCCAGGCATTGCATTACTGTGCCCACCTTAGAGATGAGGTAACCTAGGTCCAGAGAAAGTCACTTTCCCGAGGGGGTCCCACAGAAAGGTCCTTTAAGCCCACACTCATCCGCCAGATAGTGCTCTAACAACAGACACAGGTGTCTGGGAACAGTAATGAGCCCAGGGATTGGCAAGGACTTTGCACAGTCACTGACTTAACAGGCAACAGGCCACCCGGAATGCACTAGAGGGGTGACAAGTGCTGGCTTTGGGAGTGGTGCTTCCTACCCACCCTGAGGATAAACTGCCACCTGTCTCCTCTCATTTCCCCTCCACTCTCTGCTGCTTCAGGGGCATTGTTACTAAACAGGAATCCTTACTTGCTTCTGGGGATGAAGGAAATCTATGTTGTGGGTTTATGTGACCGCATGCACCCAGGAACCCCAGTACGCTGAAGCTGGTCTCTGGGGAGACAGGCAGGCGATTAAAAGGCAGAGCCCAAAGCTCAGAGCAAAACCAGGAAAAGCCAGACGCACTCGTGGACACTTGGGCGACAAAGGCATAAACAGACACGACCCTCGGCAGCTACACAGGGCAATGCCACTGTGAGCTGTTAGCTACGGAGAAGAAAGGTCAGTGGGCAGAGAGGGTGCAGGAGGGTAGCCTGGGGTCAGATTTATCGTAGAAATTTGATTGGAGCCAGGGTGGGTCTGTCTCAGCTCAGTGGAAGAAGGAGTTTCTGAAACTATAGAAGAAATCAAATTATGGGGTAATTTTTGGCAAAAACCAAACCCAAATAAAACATCTCTCGTATTTCCTCATGCAATCAATCCCTGAGGATCCGAGACCTTAAAGAAGCTTAATGGGACCAGAAGAAAAAGGCGGTATAGAAATATTAAAGCTTACTCTAATGTCAAATAAAAACACAGGAATGAAATTTGGGTTGAGTCTGGAAGCAGATTGAAGGCGTCTCGTTTCGGCACCCCATCCCCATTATATTATATTATATTATAATGAGCACATTATATTCTTTTTTACCACTAGACTCTCTCAAAGGCCTCTTTCCCAGCCTTGCCGCCTTGGGTTTGAATTCGCTAGGTTTGCTTTTTACTACGCTTCCTTCTCCCTACCCTCCTTGTTTCTATTCTATTTACTTTTTCCTCTTTCTGTCCATTTACAATTCTGAGGGGTGGACTTTGCCAGAGGAAAGGCCGCTCTGGCCTGTTGGGTCTCTATGTCCACCTCATCTCCCACCCTGAACCTCTCAGGCAGCAGCAGCAGGAGTCCCTGGGCCTCCGAAGCCGTCCCAGGCTCTTGGCCGGAGCCCTGCTCTTTCACCCATGTGCGCAGCCCATATTTATGGAGAGCCGGCTCTGTAGAGGGTGCTGGGGATGCTCAGTGGGGACAAGTCGCTCCAGCTGTAATAGAGAGCTCATCCCCAGGGGCTGTACACATAACCAAAGGTACAAACCGGTTCCAGGCAGGCAGCAAGAGCGCTGCTGTGGAGAAGACAAGACAAAGCAGGGTGATGGAGTTAGTAGAGCCATGTCTGAGAAAAGTGACCTGTACCTGTAGCCTCAGAGAGGACAGGAGGGGCGGTCACCAGCACAGAAAGATCCGGAGACAGACCTTCAAGCAGAGGAAATAGTGGTGCAGAAGCCCGAGGCCTGAGGCTTTCCCTAGGAACAGAAAGAACACTTTCTACAGAGGACTGCCCTGGGGATGTCAAACCTGCAGTAGTAAACAAATTATTGATTCTTTCTCTGCCCAGATCATGAAGATTGAACACTAGAAATTAAATGGCTTGGGGTGGTAGGACCAAGTTTCATTCTCAGGGAAAATTATATAATCCTACAGTCGAAGCTCCTTTGTCTTTGGGAAAAATAATGATATGTGATTTTATTTTATTTTACTTTACGTACTGGGGATGAAACCCAGGGCCATTCTACCTCCAAACTACGCCTACAACCCTAATTTTTATACGTTATTTTGAAACAAGGTCTCACTGAGTTGCAAAGCATCTCCCTAAGTAGCTGAGGCTGGCCACAAACTGTGATCCTCCTGTCTCAGCCTCCCAAATGCTGGGATTATAAGCATGCACTACCACGCCTGGCTTGTGACTATTTATTTATGTATTTACTCATTTATTTATTGGCACTGGATTTACCTTTGAGCTAAATCTCCCAGTCCTATTTTATTTTTTATTTTGAAACAGGGTCTTGTTAGGTGGCCAAGGCTTCTCTAAGTTGATGAGACTGGCCTCGAACCTGTGTCTGTCTCAGCCTCCCAAGTACAGGGTCATAGGTATGTGCCACCATGACCGTCCACATGACTCTTTTATTCCTTCATTTCTACAGCCTGCTGTTCCTGTCCCTTTTACGGCCCCTGTGCTCCCAGGCCGAGTTAATCTTGAATCTCGGTGAGTGGCCAACCAACAGATGCGGTGAAAAAAGACGTACAAAGCCCCCAGTTCTGCTTAATTGACAAGATCAAAGGCTCATTATAATGTTTTTTATGTTTCTTTGCAGGAAAAAAAAAAGCAGATGGAGGTAAGGAATAACAGATCATATTTTGAGTCTTCTTTTAATTCCTCATAGAAACAAAATACCTTCGGAATTGTGTGGAAAATCTCCCTGGAGAGGACGGAAGTCAATACAAGGCAGTGTTGAAAATTATTCAGGGTTACCCAAATCATTCTATTTCTCATTAGAGGGCAGGGCAGGAAAGGTTTGATTATTATTTTTTCCTTTCCTGTTCTACTTGTGATTTTGTGCAGCTGAGACGTGACACGGGCTTTGCTTAAACCTCGCAACACTCCAGTGGTATCACCGAAACCCCCCTTGTCCTCTGGCTGGCTGGGCAGCAGTTAAGGAAAATGCTATCTCTGGTCTTCATCAGCCACCCGCACGGCGGTAACAGATATCTTCCAACTGTCCCATTAAGCCACTGGGTTACCAACACAGTCTGGCCTTCACGGGCCCAGTAGGAAATGTGTCCCTAGTTAGTAGGGCTGAAGTGTTATCTATCTCCTGTTTATTTTAGGCCTGACCTCATCCTCTTTTGTATGGATCTAAGGGCGTGCATGGGACACTCCGACTCCTGGGTGTCCATGGACTTTCTGTTCTGAAGTTGGCTCTTGAGGAAGAAAAGTGAGCATCAAATCAAACATTCACCTAGGCGAGGAGGGAGCGGGGAGGGCCAACAGGTAGAAAGAGTTCAGGTCTCCAGGTCTCACCCTGCATTCAGGGCGCTGTGCACAAAACTCAATGCCTGGGGCCAACCAGTGAGTGGGGCTGTGGGCTACAATCTGCCAGGGCTGTCCCATACACTCAGGTCGACTTTCTGCCTTCATGTATGTTTTAACTCATATCACTGTATGTTGTAATATAACTTGCAGGTCGTAGGAAAAAACTCACTCGTAGGATTTCATCTGTGCTGCCCCAGCCTCCTCAGTGCAGAGAGTCTACACGGTCCCTGTCCTTCCTGGGACTGCTGATCTTACATTCTCATGCAACTTTGCATTAGAAGAAGAATAAACTTCTTAGTTTGAATTGCACACAGGGAAGTAAGCTTTGCAGTCAGCCAAACCCCACTTCAAATCCTGCCTTTATAATTACCAGTCGTGGCTAAATATATAAACTTTCAAAGACTCAACTTTTTTAATGGGTGAAAAGAATATACTATTCCCCCAAGGAGGGTTTCCTTTTGGTGAAGACTAACTGGATTTTGTGGGAAAGTGCTAAGCACAGTCCCTGGCTCATGGCAAATGGCCTTCGCCAATGACAGCTCTGAGCCTTCAAACTTATTATACTTCTGACACTGCTATCTGGTAATCGGATGGTTTTACATATGGGAAAATGTGTTTGGAAGCCAAATAATAGAAATATGAATGTGAGTCAGAATAAAGAGTTTTTAAAACAGGAGAAATGATGAGGAAAACCATGGTTAAAATACCAGCTATAGCTCATTCTTATTTATTCATGAAACAGGTCATCTATAAACCGTACTCTTGCTATTCTACTTTGAAACCATATATACCTAAAAGCAGAAAAGTCATATTTAACAATATCTTATAACTGAGAGTTTTCAATGAGTTGGCTTGGCTTTGTCCATCTCCCTTGCACACGATTTCTTAGAAATTTTATTTCACATAGATACCAATTATAATAAAATGTGACATATCTGTAAAGTACCTTTACATACCTTATTCTGCTTAATCCATAAAACTGAGACCCAGCAATGGAAAAATAATGATCAGAAACTCCAAGACCAGACCAGAACAGTGTTTCAGTTAAAAAAGAAAAAAAATATAAGGAATATCTCTACCCCCCAGTCCCTTCTTGATCACAGTACCCTCACCACATCCAAGGTCAAGGCCAGCATGAGTTGGTAGGTCCCACCCATCTTTCTTCTTCTTAACTCTATGGATAAAGAGATCCTGAGCTGGGCATGGTGGCACACACTTGTAATCCCAGCATTTGGGAGGTGGAGACAGGAGGATCATGGTTCGCAGACAGCCTCAGCTACTTAGTGAGGCCCTGTTTTAAAATAAAGAATAAAAAATAGGGCAGGGGTATAACTCAGAGGTCGAATGACCCTGGGTTCCATCCCAGACCCACAATAAAATAAGATAAGATAAAACTCTAAAAAATAGGGCCTTTTAGTGTCACTTGGAGTTCAAATTCCCCTGGGTTGCATCCCCAGTACTGCTAGAGAGAGAGAGAGAGAGAGAGAGAGAGAGAGAGAGAGAGAGAGAGAGAGAGAGAGAGAGAGAGAGAGAGAGAGAGATCCTGAGGGATACATAGAAAGAGGCAAGCATGGAGCCTTTGCACGAGAGCTCAGAGTCTGGGGCAGGCTGGGTGGAATGGCTCAGAACACAGTGCAGACTCAGTGTCTAACAGGAAAGACAACTAAGTATTTCAAAGTACTGTCATCCTCTAATTCCTGTTGCCCCAATTTTTGGACACACATCACAAAATTCAAACAAAGATGATAAAACAGATCTCATTTAGCAAACACTGAAGAAGAGCTGGGCATAGTGGTTCACACCTGTAATCCTAGTACTTGGGAGGCTGAGACAGGAAGACTGCAGGTTTGAGACTACCCTCAAAAACTTAGCAAGAGCCAGGCGTGGTGGTGCAGGCTTGTAATCCCAGTACTTGGGAGGCTGAGACAGGAGGATTTCGGTTCAAGGACAGCCTCAGCTACGTAGTGAGGCCCTTTGCAACTCAGTGAGACCCTGTTTCAACATAAGGAATAAAAAATAGGGTTGGAGGTATAGCTCAGAGGTAGAATGCCCCTGGGTTCCATCCCCAGTACCACACACAACCCCCCCCCAAAAAAAAATCTTAGCAAGACTCTGTTGCAAAAAAATAAATATATATATATTTTTTTTACATTTTGAGGTGTAGCTCAGAGGTAGAATGCTGCCCCTGGGCTCAATCCCTAGCGCCACACAGAAAGAAATAGAGAAAAAAAAAAAGGACAGAAAGAAAGAAGAAAGAAAGAAAAGAAGGAAGGTTGTGATTAAAGCAAAATGATGAACAATTCTTCTAAAAAGAAGGTTCTTCATCCCTTGGTATATTCTAGGAGTTTTAGCTTCTAAATTCTGAAGAAGAGGGAAATGGTTTCTGGCTGATCATAGTTATAGGGTGTGTGTGTGTGTGTGTGTGTGTTTGTGTGTGTGTGTTGGAAGTGTGGCCTCAACATAAGCCCCCACAATTCAGTTTGAAGAAAAAGATCTACTATTTAAACATAGAAGGTGAGGGTTGTTTTCAGAAGAACTAACATTCTTGTAGAACCTGGTGAATCTCTACCCTGGAAGCAGCCCTAGGTTTGGAAATCAGCTGTGTGGGTGTTTCATAATGAGACAGGAGGAGTTTATTTGGAGCCACTGATCAATAAAAATAGGGCTTCGTGTTGGCCAATGGCCAACCAACTACCAGTGCAGGGCTTCTTGCCCAAGAGCTCCTTTCTTGGCTAAAGAGGACCTGAGGGGGCGTCAAAGCTCCTGGAGGACTTCATGGGCCAAACTGAGAAGATTAGAGTCATCAGACCAAAAGTTCCAGGTAATCCGGTCCTAGGTGTAGTGATTCCACGCCCAACATACACAGATTTCTAGGCTGAGCTGGGCTTGGCAAGGCGATTTAAGCCTTTCCCAATGGAAGTATGACTTTTGATACCATGTGGCAGCCTTTTAAATCTCAGACCAGAGATAGAATCTGACTTCTAAGAAAATTCTCAGTTGATTTGATAAACATTGGCCCAAGCTTCCTTCAGGTCCCGGGAGAGGCACCATGACATCTTCCACCATCAGGACCCCCCAAGCTACATGCTAGTATTTTAATGACTTCTTTGATACCCAGACAATCATTCAGAAAAGGGCAACATGTTTTGAGCATCCTTGATTTGCAGGTGAACACCAGCCTTGACAAGTCTGGGGGCTTAGTTTTTCCTCCTGTGGTTCTAAGATGAACTTGTTTTCTCAGAAGTTGAGAAGTGGGAAGGCAGACTGCACCTCGCTTTGCTACATGGTCTGTTCTGTGACCTCAAACTCCCCAAGGATGATGCAAAAATAAACCTTCCACTGACCTCCTAGACATAAAAATAGCCTGTGTCCCTGTTGAGAACTTAACTTCCAAAGGGCCGAGAGAACTGTAAGAGGAAGCCTGAAGATAGCCCCATCCCAGGCTGTCCTGCAGGGCGCCAAGAAACCCCAAAGCAAGCGAGGCCCTGAGAAGCAACCCCCGGAGCAACGCAGCCACAGGTGTCCTTCCTTAAGAGGAACCACGGTACTCACCCAGGGTGCGGATGGGGTCGCTGGGCCAGCTGCGTGGGCTGGGGCCATAGGAATTCATGGCCCTCACGGCAAACTGGTACTTGGTATCTGGATCCAGGCCCTTGATAACCATGGAGTCCATCTGGATCTGCTCTTGGATTGAGGTCCAACTCTTGTCAAGATCTGGCCTTTATTGATTAAAAAATAAAAAGAAGCAATAGTTCAGAAGTGCCGGAGGCAAGGGAAGCTAGCTGGCTGTGTACACGAACAGCATTTGAACTCTGGAAACAACTCTCATAAAAATGAGTTACCATATCCTATCTGAAAGCGGTCCTGGTTTTAAACCACAGGTCATCATCTGTAAGTCCCTGCCAATAAAAGCAAGTAGATCATTTTTAGGGCCAGGTCTAAGCAGCGTTTGGAGGCCATCTGCTTTTGCTTGACAGGCTTGAATACAATAACAAGACCCCCACACAGGAGAGTTCATTTCTAAGAATGCTGCTTTCCAGATGTTTCATAAGCAAGCCCCCCATCGGCCCCCCAGTCCCATTCCCAGAGGTCAGGCAAGTACAGATTCCATTAATTCACTAATAAACAAATATAAGTTTTATAGGGTGACTAATTGTATGAATTATCATGGGAAAGCCCAAGAAGAATCTGTTCATAGACATTCTTACTCTTCACAAATCATGCATCTGTGCCAACCTGCCACATGTTCACATGTTTTTCCAAGGACCCCTAGAGAAGACAGGCCTTCACTTAGCGTTTCCCCCTGGGAGGCAGCCTACAGAAGAGCATAATCTCTGGGGTTGAACAGAGCCAAGTTCGAGTCCTAGCTCTGTCACTTGCTAGTAGTAACTTCTTTAGGTCTCAGTTTTCTCATCTATGAAATGGGGATGATAAAGGGACCTAAGAGGGCTGTAATAAAATTAGATGAGATTAAAAATTAAATGAGTTTTTTTTGTTTGTTTTGGTTGGACTGGGGTTCCTGGAAACCCTTCTACCTCGAGGCTACACCCCCAGACCTATTTTTATAGTTTTGTGGGGTTTTTTTGAAACAGGGTCTCTTAAGCCAGCGAGTCTGGCTTTGAAACAGCACAATCCTCCTGTCTCCACCTCCCAAGCACAGGAATCACAAGTGTGCACCACCACACCCGGCTAAATGAGATTTTAAAAGCTTAAAAGAGCCTCAGGACAGTGCCTGTAGCCCTGAGAGCTGGTGGCAACAGCAGCCTTCTTATTCTATACTTATGGGCTGTCAGGCACTGTCACTGGCACTGTCAGGTGGCCAGTCAGCACTTGGACTGTGGCTAATCTGAATTGAGATATACTTTAAGAGTAAAAGATACACTGAGTTTTAAAGGAAACCAAAGAACATAAAATGTCTCAGTGATAATTTTCATATTGGATGTGTGTTAGAATGATACCATTTTGGACACTGTGGGCTAAAATAGTTCATTTTATCTATTTACTTTGTGGCACTGGGGGTTGAACCCAGAGGCATTCTACTTTCTAGATACATCCCAGCACAATTTTATTTCTTACTTGGAAACAAGGTCTCGGTAGGTTGATGAGAGTCTCACCACAGTTTAAGGCTGTTCTCAAACCTGTGATCCTCCTGCCTCAGTCTCCCAAGGACTGGGATTACAGGCCTGCTCCACCACGCCTGGCTTAAAAAAGTTTATTAAATTTAATTTCACCTGTTTCTTATTATATTTCTAATAATAACAGTGAGAAAACAAATTTTGATACAGGCTTGCACTGGATCTCTACTGGCTAGCACTGCTCTGTCCGGGTGCTCTAAGGAGAAAGAGGACCATCAAGGGGAGGTGGGTGAGGGAGGAATAAAAACTATAAGACAAAAGTTGGAAATGACAGGCCTGGCCTGGCCCAGATGTGGATGAACCGCTGAGCTGGGGGGCTTGTGTTTAGAGAATTGGACCTACCACTTACCCAGTGCTACCAAAGCACCAAGCAATGTTTTAAGACCTTAACTCCATTACTTCCCACAGCTACCCTATGCAGAAACACTAGGTTAAACATCCTTCCATTTCTGTCCTTGTCTTAATGCAAAGGAGGAAACAAAGTCACCGACAGAGGAAGTAACTGTCCCAGGGTCATATGCTGAGAAATGGCAAGGCTACTTGGCTTTGATAAAGAAGATTCTGCATGGTGGTAGACACCTGTATTCTCAGTACTTGGGAGACTAAACCAGGAGGATCCCAGGTTCTATGCCAGTGTCAGCAATTTAGTGAGACCTGTTTCAAAAATAAATAAAAAATAAAAAAAATAAAAAGGCCTGGGGGGGTGTAGTTTGGAGGTAGAGTGCCCCTGGGTTCAATTCCCAATAGTACGTGCACACACAAACACACACACACATGCACACGCACACACACACTTTGACATTACATAAAACTATGGTGTGATGGGCTATTTTCCCTCCTTTAGTTTGTTCCCTTTCAGTTGTTCTATTGTTAAACACTTCTGTTTACATATATTTAGAGAGACAGAAGCAGAAAAGGTTGATGTTTGTCCTTTGTAAACAACTTACCAGGCTAGGAAATGAAGGCTTATGCTAAGAGGAGATGCCTGGATGAATCAGAGATATCTTTACTGTGTTCTCACTTGGTATTACATTAGCAGGGATTATTGAAAGTCCAGTGACTAGACAGGCCTCACAAGCATTCCCACAGGGGGGAGGGGAGTAAAAGTAGAGTTCACCACGCATACCCACTGGAGGAGGGAGGGCTGATTTCTCTTTCCCGATATCTTTCCTAAAGATGGATTTCTCCTGTAAACTAACTTTATCATCAAAGAGAAAACCTTGGTAAGCCAAAGGAAACACATTTACAAACTCAAATTAGAACAGAATCACCTCCCCGAGGAAAGCCACAGGGTAAAGTCCGAAAAGATGGGCTCTTAGATAAAACTCTCCTCTCATCCTTTGCTAAGCTTCCCTTGCGATGTTTGTGGAGGAAATAACCCATATCTGTTTCACAGTGTGCTGCTGTTTACCCCGGGCTACCTGCAAAGATCTGCAACAATCTTCATGTACACATTACAGTAAAAAAAAAAAAAAAGAAAGAGTATTTTGTTTGTTGTTCATTTAATGCAGAAAACTCTATTTTCAGTAAACAAGAGATTGAAATTATTAACATTCAATTCCACTACAGAGAATGAGAGAGGAAGAGAGGACAACTCTCGCAGATTAAACATCAGTTCAAAACCTCTCACATTTTGCCTGTGATTTTTTTCCTGGGTTTTCCATCTGAGTGTTTTTAGAGTCTTTGAGGTACAAAAGTGCAAAGGTGAGGTTGAGAGAAAGATAACCAGGCAAAGGCATTGTCTTGAATCATCCTCAACAGTCATCCTTGAACCATCCTCAACAATCATTCCTTGTCTTTTTTTTTTTTTTTTTGTGACACTGGGGGTGGAATCCAGGGTCTTTCTACCTCCAGGCTACACTCCCAGACCTATATTATACCTTATTTGGAAACAGGGTCTCATTAAGTTGCTGAGAGCCTCACTAAGTAGCTGAGGCTGGCTTCAAACCTGTGAGATGTTCCTATCTCAGCCTCCCAAACTGCGGGCCTCCTCCTAAGGGCGGGGATTACAAGCACCACCACACCCGACTGCAACAATAGCTGCTGCTGCTTCTTCTTCTTCTCCTTCTTCTTTCTTCTTCTTCTTCTTCTTCTTCTTCTTCTTCTTCTTCTTCTTCTTCTTCTTCTTCTTCTTCTTCTTCTTCTTCCTCCTCCTCCTCCTCCTCCTCGTCCTCCTCGTCCTCCTCCTCCCCCCCCCCTCCTCCTCCTCCTCTTCTACTGGGGTTCCTGGAAACCTTTCTACCTCTGGGCTACACTCCCAGACCTACTTTATAATTTTTTATTTGGAAACAGGGTCTCATAAGCCAGTGTGGCTGGCTTTGAACCTGCGCGATCCTCCTGTCTCCGGTGCGCCAACACGCCCAGCTGCAATAATATTTTCTTAAAATCCAATTTGACAACTCAATCAAGACAAACTCACTGCTTCATTGTGGTGGGAAGATGAACTTATCACTGGCAACGCCTGGTTATCAGGGCTGGCTGGAATCTTGGAGATCATTTGGTGCAAGTGTCTGAGGCTTTCCAGCATTATATTCAAGAACTTCTACGTGAGCACTTATTTCATTTTTCTAGGTACCAGAACCTTAGCTTTTATCAGATTCTCAAAGATAATCATGATCTCAAAAGCATTAAACAAGTTTAGTCTTGATGTGGACACAAAAAGAAAGTAATTTACCTAAAGCCACAGAAACTTTGGGTGGGATACTTTCTGTTTTATCCCTTTTCTTGTGGTATTATTATTCTGAACACCTTGCCCTTTGCCAATCACAATATTAGTTGTTATGGTTGGGGAATACATGTTATTGTTTGGGGAACTGTTCCTGGGGAGCTCTGTTTGGCTCTTGGAGACAATTCCCATAAACCACAGGTTCTTGTCCAGACTTAGGACAGATGTACACTAACTAGTCCAGACTCTTGGGGAGGTTTAAATGAGTTTATTAGTACAAAGATAAAAATATAGGTTGTAACTGTTAGGGCACCATTAGAAAGAAGAAAGGATAGAACTTAGAGTAAAACTCTCTGCAAAATGACATAGTGGGATGACCCGAAACAAAGTCACCAAAGATTCCTGGACACAGAGTATCTTTATAACCAGTCTTCTAACTGGCTAGATCTAGATCTCCATGGCAGGTCCTTTGATATGTAGATGACCTGCTCTGTCTCCAGCCCTACACTCCAAAAGGTAGTGCATTGCTTGTCTGGAGTCTGGGATTTCCCCACATCCTTGAGGAAGTTTGTCTCTCTTTAGAAATGTAAAAAGGCCCTAGGCTTCTATTCTCTTGCTTATTACCCTTGGCACCTGGAGATCTGCAGCCTTTTCCTTGAAGCTCTTGGCTTCTTTTACTACCAAAGATATATTTTGAATATTGGACATATCTTCCAATACTGGTACATTAATACATTTTGGAACCTCTTCTCAATACTGGCATATTAGTGAATAATCATTTTTTCTTCTACCATCAAATCTGCTACTTTAGACTAGTTAACTGGCAAATGATTCATGATTGTCAACCTGGAGTCCATAATAGAAGTTATATTCTGGGAGGCTCCTAGGAAGTAAAAACATGGTTCATTCAAAGGAAGTTCATAATTGAATTAGGGAAATATATGGATCAGTGCAAAACTAGAACATGTAAGAATCAGGAGAAAGCATGAAACAGCATTATTCAAGAGCTACATCTGAATGGCTCAATGTGAACTGAACTCCTAAGGAAAGTCTGTCAGGATCCAGAAGAACTTAAGTTAAAATCTGAATGTATTTGGATTTAGAATTGAATTTAAAAGGAACTGAGTGAAGAATCCTTGATCGAAGAGGAGACCAGAGCAACACCAGCTGTGTATGGTGTGAATACATGTGACATATCAAGTGGGGCAAATAATATGAGTCCATCCCTGATACGAATGGCCAATTCATCTAAACCAAAGGATGTTGTAATACGTTAAGACATTAGCCATTAGTAGGTAAGTGTTAAGTTGGGTCCTGCACTCATGTGACTTTGTGTCACATGACCTCTGCAGGGCAAGGGAGGGGCTGAAACCCCCGCGAGAATTGGGCGTTCCCGCGAGTAAACCCTCATCTCGCGAGATGCATACCTTGAAAAGGAGAGCCCGCGTCCTCAAGCTTCGGACAGGCGCGCGGGCCCCACGGTGCCTCGCCCTGATCCCCGGGAGAGCCGTGCCATTAAAACTTTACATGCCACGTGTACCGGACCTCTCTCGTGTTTTTCACACTCCGCCGTACTCACTTATTTTTATTTTACTCGCATTTAATTTTTTATTTTACTTATCATTTGGTGCCGAACCGGGAGAACTCTTGGGTCCCTCCCCATTTTTTTCCTTTTTTTTTTTTTTTCTGTTTTCTCTTTTTATTTTTACTCTCTTTTTGAGCCCCGGACTCTCCGACCCGCCAGCAGCTCGACTGTGAGGTCCCACACCAGTGCTCCACTTGCAGGCGTTGCTCCCACCACTGCCGCCGCTGCCGCCCCGTGCCTGCCTGGACCGTAAGCCTTCTTCCCCAGCCCCGTGCTCTTCGGGAGAGCCGGCGGCCTTCTTCCCACCCCGGGCTCTGCTGAGAGTCCGTGGCCATCTTTCCAGCCCCGAGCTCTGCTGAGAGCTCACGGCTATCTTTCCGGCCCCGCACTCTGCTGAGAGCCGGTGGCCATCTTTCTGATCCCGCACTCTGCTGAGAGTCTGCGGCCATCATTCCAGCCCTGCGCTCTGCTGAGAGCCAGTGGCCATCTTTTTCTGCCCACGTGCTCTCTTCTGGAGCGCCGATAGCAATCTTCCACTGCCACTGCGGCCACAGCCACCACTGCCGGGGCGTGCAGGCTCCGCCGGCCGCCAGGCTGCCAGTTCCACCCGCCCGGAGCCAGACTCCTTGGGTGATGCTGGCACCTGCTCTGCTCCTGCCTGCCGCTTGGACCTCCTAAAACCGCCGTTCCCGCCTGCCCACGCTGCCCGCCGCTGGAATGGGACCGTGTCGCCCGCGGACTGCACCACACCGCGCGCCTATGTCTTCTCCGCGCCTGGCGTTGCTTAGACCCACCTACCAGGGCCGCCTGCCTCCTCCATCTAGGTGGCCGCCACTCTGCTAAACAGCCCCCAGCCCGCCAAGTCCAGCCCGCGCTCCAGCTGGTTCCTCCACTCGGACTCGCGCCCTGGCGCCCTTCACCCTGTGCCTGCCCACCCCTGCTGCCTGGGCCTGGCCATTCCGGTAAGCAGCCACATGGAATTACTAGGGGGGGGGGGGTCGCCAGCTTTGGCCCGCCATCTTGGACACGTGGAATCACTGGGGGGCCGCCATCTTGGCCCCACCATCTTTAACCCCTCCCACCTCATGGCCTCACTGGAGGCCTCGCCATCCTTAACCCCTCCCACCTCATGGCCTCACTGGAGGCCTCGACATCCTTAACCCCTCCCACCTCATGGCCTCACTGGAGGCCTCGCCATCCTTAACCCCTCCCACCTCATGGCCTCACTGGAGGCCTCGCCATCTTTAACCCCTCCCACCTCATGGCCTCACTGGAGGCCTCACATTCTTTAATCCCTCCCACTTTCCACTCCTAACCAATCCTAGGAGTCGGCGGCCATCTTTCTGGCCCGAGCCAGGCAGCTTGGCACTTGCTCTGCCTGCCAACCGCCTGCGCGGGCCAGGACCTCTGCCTGCCGCTTGGACCTCCTAAAGCACCGTTCCAGCTTGGTTCTCCGGTCACCGCCGGGACCTCTGGCCGGTTTGCCCCACCCGCCCCGAGCCAGGCTCACTGGCGGTGCTCCTCGGGGCCCAGCCTCAGCGTCTGGCGCGTGCCTGGAAGCCATTTTGTCTCCACGCCGCGGGCCCGGCAAGCCACGCCGCCTGCGCGCCCCCACTGATCCCACCAGCCGCCAGTGCCGTCCACACCAGCCACCGGCATCCGCGCGCCCTGGCTCCACCGCGCCCCCAGCAGCTTCTCAGCGCTTCTGTCACAGCCAGCGCTGGCCGACAACACTATACTCCGGTAAACTGCCTCCTTCCCTTGGTTAGCGGGTTCCGGACTTGGGTCTTCCGGTTCACTGGGACCTAAAAATCCAAGCGCTTGGTGACCCATTGTCCCCCGGTCCACTGGGACCACGCTGCGAATGACCAGGTCATCCTCCGGTTTTGAGAAGGAATGAAGACGTTCTTCCCTATCTCTTAACCTCTGTTTCCGAACGATTGAGCAGGGAAATCGGGGACGCCCATTTCCTGTTCTTCGTTTCCGCCCGCGAACCAATTATGGGGAGTCGAACCTTTATACTAGCAGATGCCCTGAGAGCCTGTCTGCCTTGATACGAGTTGGGAAATAGGTTGCGGTGGCCCAGGAATAGTTAGGAACTTTTATAAGCGGTCTGGTATCCCTCCAAATGCTCTCCCCCATCAGCTTCCATTTATTTTCCCGCCAGCTGCCATTTTGTGATGGCGCGTAGTCACTGCATGGTGATGTCACAGTCGCCATCTTGGCCCGCGCCAGACTGCAATTTTGCTGGGCGGCCCGCGTGGGCGCGCCCTAGGTGCTGTGGGAAACGCCGGGGCTGGGGCGACACCCTCTGCCCGTGGGGAGTCTGCGTTGCCATTCTTGCCGGACACCAGCCCCGGGACACGCTCTTTGTAAATATAGGTCCGTCACAGCTGACAGAACCTTAACATAGCATCTAAGTTTTAATTCCAGAGAGAAACAGGCGGAAATGGAGCATACACTCCGACTTTGCCAAAAAGCAGATCCCTGGTAGCTGCCCTTTGGCTGGCGGTGGCGGCTCAGTCCCCTGGAGCGCCACCTAGGTGTGGAGGACTGCAACAACAACTACCTCCAGGAGCCTGCCTCAAGTGGGGCAAAGCCACGCCTACCAATCAGACTGCTCGGCGTGTGGCCAGGAGGGCCACTGGAACAGTGCCCTTGGAAAAGGGTGAGCCCCAGGTGCCTCAACACAGGGGGAGCACCTTTCCAGACCAGGCCCCGCCGCTGGCCCTACTCAGCCTGGCTGAAGACTGATGGCTCCTGGATCCCTCAACCTCCATCCTCTTTGCTAGCTCAGGGTAGCTCTCCAGGTACTGAGTAAGCCAGTCTCCTTTTTGGTCGCCTGCTCAATCTCATGATTTGTTTTTTTCTTTAATAGCCCTTGCCTGTTCAAGCCTCCTCAAACACACATCACTAAGCTGTCCAGGGTAACCTCCAATTTGCACTGCAGCTATGCACCCACCTGCACCCCTTCTGGGGGACTGGACTCCCAACTCCTCCCGGCCTGGGGCCCCTGACGACGCCCCTTGACAGCAGGAAGAAGCTAGAGGGTCCAACGTCATCCATTATCCCTACCATCAAAAGGCCGGAATGTTAAGTTGGGTCCTGCACTCATGTGACTTTGTGTCACGTGACCTCTGCAGGGCAAGGGAGGGGCTGAAACCCCCGCGAGAATTGGGCGTTCCCGCGAGTAAACCCTCATCTCGCGAGATGCATACCTTGAAAAGGAGAGCCCGCGTCCTCAAGCTTCGGACAGGCGCGCGGGCCCCACGGTGCCTCGCCCTGATCCCCGGGAGAGCCGTGCCATTAAAACTTTACATGCCACGTGTACCGGACCTCTCTCGTGTTTTTCACACTCCGCCGTACTCACTTATTTTTATTTTACTCGCATTTAATTTTTTATTTTACTTATCAGTAAGTAGGTATGGTGCCCCTTGGCATATATGCATAGCCAAGGCTTTCCTTGACTTACCTATGGCTTATTGACTTCTACTCAACCATCTTGACAAATTCACCAATGAGACACGTTTGTTCTCACCAGTTGAGCAAATGGAGTATCAAGATGCGACTGTGCTGGGTGTGGCGGCACATGCCTACAGGAGCACTTGGGAGGATGAAACAAGAGGATCACAGGTTCCAGGCCAGCCTCAGCAACTTAGGGAGACACTGATTAAAAAAAAAAAAAAAAAAAAAAAAAAGGAGGGAAATAGCTCAGAGATAGAATGACCCTGGTAAAACACACACATGCACGCACACACACCGACTGTGTTTATTCCCAAGCCTACTTATTATTTTTGTGTTTGTTATTATGATTGTTATTTAATATTACATAAACCAGTGAAATATGAGAGTGTAAAAAATAAGTGGTAGCTACGTAAATTGCTTTTGGAATGCATAATAAAGCTGAACCACTAAGAAAATTACTTGCTTTTGAAGTAGGTAAAAGACAATTTCAAAAGATGGTAAAACTCAAGAACTCTGCACTCCATTTTGCAAGTGATTACATTTTTTGGTCCATACAGGTGAGACCTTCTAGGTGTGGCTTGTGCAAAAATATCAATGGGGCACCCCAATCATGGACGTGGGTAGAACCTTAGTTCTACATTAACAAAGTGGTGAGCTGATGTGCATTTATAGAATTTATATTAAACTTAGCATTTAGGTATTGCACATCATTTAAAAAATATGATTTTTGATTTCTGACAAAAAATTTAATTCTCACCAACAATTCCAACAGGTTCTCACCTAATATTGGAATCAACAATTCCAATATAAGGTTAGGATTTTCAAGGAAAGTGAGCAGTTAAGTATATAAACTCATGCACACCCAAGATAAATGGGTACCTATGTGCGAGTTACACCCTCTTGTCATTCTTCAGTATCCTTCTCAGGCTCAGTATTCTTCTCAGGATGGAATCATACCCAAAACCAAACACAAAATCATACTCCAAAACACCTTGAAAGACCTTAATTAAATTCTGCGAGAAAACAAGAAAGACTAATTATAGTTTTTGGAAGTTCTGTTTCTAAGTAAGTATTAAAAATATTTAATGAGCATTGTTTTACTGCCTGGACTACCCACATGTTTCAGAGAGGTACAAATGAGTAAACTGGCAAATGAGAAGATGGGAAGGATTTTTCCCAAGAACAAAGCAAGTAGTTAAGAAGAAAAATATTTGGGAGACTGAAACAGGAGAATTGCAGTTTATGGACAGCCTCAGCTATTTAGTGAGGCCCTTTGCAACTCAGTGAGACCCTATTTCAAAATAAAAAATAGGGCTGGGGGTATATCTCAGAGGTAAAATACCCCTGGGTTCAATCCCATTGAAAGAAGAAGAAGGAGGAGGAGAAAGAGGAGGAAGGCAGACTCAGGTCTGATCTCTTATCTTTTTACTAGAGAACTCAATGGAAAAGTTAAAAAATAAAAAGAGATCACAGTAGTCCAAACTCAATTGCTTGGTTCAGGTAGAGAAGACGTCATGGTCATAGGTCAGTGTCTTTAAATGAGAGGCAGATGGTGTGTCCAGTAAGGATGCTGTGGATGTACTATGGGTTTTCCATTACTAAACCAGGAGGCCCAATAGTTCATGATGGCAGTGCATTATAAGGAAAACATTTGATGGCAATTAGGAACTGTCAGAGAGGAAGCCAGCTGCCTGGAAGGGAGGAGCTCAGAATCAGTGACCACACTAAGGCAGAAGGTGTCAGCCATCACCAGGGATGATGAGGCACAAAGGGGCTTCCTGAACAGGGTAGGAGACTGGACTTGGTTGATACAGGGCAGTGTTTTTGTGTGACCCACATAAAGATCAGCAATGGCCATTATGATCAGTAAATAATACACACACACACACACACACTACAAGTTCTGAAAAATAACTTTTATTTTTTACCATACGTGATGCCCTCTGATATTTTCTTCTCAGTTCTGTTTTCCTTTTGATAAACTATTGGCCAGGCTAACTCTAACTGATTTCATGACCTTCTAATGAGTCATCGTCCACACTTTGAGAGCCCTGTTCTTGAGGCCGAGGTGAAAAGTGAAATTCAAGCATGTTACAGACATGGACTAGGAAACTGGGCTGGAAGTAGTTAAATACTGCTTAGGAAAATAGTTTTGAGAGTGGAATTTGTTGGAGCAAAAAACCATCCTCCAGGGGACAGAACAGAACACACAGCCTGGCCTTGACAGTGGAGGCCACCCTGCTGGCCTGAGAGGGAGTGGACCAAGGCTTCATTATAGAACAAGCGTACGTGTGGCCTCTTTCTCTCAACATTGAGCCCATCATTCCACGAGTTAATGTTTTCTGAAGGACCTTGGATCACTTGATAGCTTCTTTCCTAAGTATTTTCTCTCTTATTATTTCTTGTAAGCACCATCATCAAAAACAGAATTAATAAGACTCTCCTCTGAACTATGCCATTCCATGCAACCGATGCTATTATTACATTGATTATATCATCTTCAAATGTAATTTTATACCTCTGTCCTCCCCAGTAGGCTGCAAGCTCATTAAGCATTACGGCTTTTCCTTATTCATCTGTATTCCTTGAGAGGTCTGTGTGATCCTTCAAAAAGGCAAATGCCTCCAGTCCCTTTCCTTCTTCAAACTTTCTGGAGCTCCCGATTCCCTTCAGGATAAATACAAGCTCTCTTATAATGCCTTTTTCTGTATGACTCTTATTTACCCATCTCTCACCACACATAGCTCCAGGCTTTCTAAAGAAATTCCAAGAACACTTTCTTCTTGCCTCTAAGCCATTGCTTAAGTGGCTTCCTCTAGCCAAAGCCTTTCACGTTGCTTCTTCCTCTTCTGCCAGGTTATCTCTGATACATACTTCTTAGCTGCTCTTAAGAGACCTTCCTAGATTGCTTCAAAACGGGATCACCCATAAATATGTACAACTTATATGTGTCATTTAAATTTTTTTTCTTGAATTAAAAACAAGTTCAAATGTCAAGCGTGTGTTCCTCCGGCCCTCTGGCCCCACCGCGCAGGCAACCACTCACTACTCTGGACTGTGCCTGTCTGCATTCCTCAGCACACTGCCCAAGGCTGGGGCTAGAGCTGATTCACCCCTAAATCTCTTGCATATGATTTTCACGTATAAGATACTCCATACTAGTTAGGTATGGTGGCATATGTTTGTAATCCCAGTACTTGGGAGACTAAGATAGAAGGATGGCAGGTTCAAGGCCAGCCTCAGCAACTTAGCAAGGTCTCAGCAAATTAGGGAGACCTTCATTCACAATGAAAAATTAAATACAGCTGGAGGTTTAGCTCAGAAGTAGAATGCCCCTGTGTTCAATCTCTAGTAACACACACACACACACATACACACACACACACACACACATACACACACAAAGATACACAATACATACATGTTGGTATAAGTAAATGCTCATAGCAGACATCCAATATGGTCACTGAACTGAATTAAAATATCTTAAAGATTTTTACCTTGGGAATAACATGATGTTTTAAACCATGGGTAGGTAAATTTTAGCCAGCCATCAGTGTTTGTCAAGTTTTTGGGTGACCTACGTACAGTCAGTTGTTTTAGGTTTTGGCCATTGCTGCCTTTCTTCTATAATGACAGAGGAGAATATTTGAGACAGAGTCCCTGTAGCTGGCAGAGCACAAAATGTTTATGCTCTGATCCTTTGGGAAAAAGTGTGAACTACTGACCTAAAGCAATGTTTTAGCCTTCTTGTGCCACTGTGACACAAGATGAAGCCTATAGTCCTCTCCTCAGAAGGTTTTTATATGCACAGAGTAAGAAATAGAATCACAAAAAAAGTTGTATTGAAAAAGTATTAAAATAATTAAAAACTTATGACATAGCTATATATGTGTACACCTTATTAGCACATTAAATAATAAAACCTAACAATGAATTTAAATCACGGTGATAATTTCAAAGTACTATGGTAAACACAACTGTTATTTTGAGGTACATGCAGCACGTAATGGGGTATGAAAAGACCTATTGTTCTAATGGTGACAGAATCATAGGTATCACATATACTACTGTGATTTCCTGTCTGTGTTAATTTATGAGGAAAATGCTAAGTTTTAGATGCTGAAACTAAAAATAATTATTTCCAACCAAGTGCAGGGACTCCCTTGCAATCTATCTGGGGAACCCTTGGGGATGGACAGACAACACAGTAAGCATTCTGCTCTAAGAGTAGAGACATGATCCCGTAGATTACCCAGGGCAAATAGGACAGGGGTGAGAGAAAACCTCCTGCTCAGAAGAGCCTCTGAGGATCTGTCAATTTTACAGACTGGTTTTATGCACGATTTGCTCTACATGGAAATGAATTGCAGAGAGAAGTCCAAAACCACTAAGTAGTCACATTGAAAAGAAAAAAGAAAAAGATCTATTGTTTGACCTGCAGCTTTGAGCTTCTTTATTTACTTGTTGGTTTAGCCCAGCCAATGACAAATAGATGGACAGAATAGGGTAATGACAAACTCCCTTGGCAATTTGTCCCAGGTGGGGGCCCCTAGGAAAGCACATTTTTTTCATTTATGGTTTACAAATGCCTCCCAAAGCTGCTACACAAGAATTCAATCTATGTCAACTCCCTTCAATCTGACCAGGAATTAGAAATGCTCAAGGTAGGAGGGGCTGAAGCTTTAAGGCATTAATTTGTAGAACTGTAGGTTAGACTTCTGCAAAACATTCAGAATAGCTCTCTGTCAGAACCTAAATAGAGGGATTTGAATACTTCCAGAATTCCTGGAACCAGGCACCAGCTTGCAAGGTGCTTCTGAAATTTTCAATATATATATATATATATATATATATATATATGTGGTACTGGGGTTCCTGGAAACCCTTCTACCTCTGGGCTACACTCCCAGACACCTATTTTTTTTAAATATTTTTATTTGGAAACAGGGTCTCTTATGGCAGCGAGGCTGGCTTTGAACCTGCGCAATCCTCCTGTCTCCGCCTCCCAAGCGCGGGGATTACAAGTGTGCGCCACCAGGCCCAGCTGAAATTTTCAATTTTGAAACCAAAAGTAAGAAAAAAGGAATTCAGGTATTCATAAAACGCCACTTTTTAGTGTGAAACCTCAGCTGACATCCGCACAAGCCCATTCTTTCTTATTTCTAATTGTGTTGCTGTGCTAATGGGGGGCATACACTTGAACAGCACACTTCCCAAATGCTTTCTTGAAAGGGGAATATTTTCCATTTTTCCTCCTCTCCAAATTGACCGACTGCATAAGAATAATCCGTTAGGGCTGGGGACACGGCTCAGTGGCAGAGCTTGCCTGCCTTGTACGCCCAAAGGGCCTAGGTCTGATGCCTGGCACCCCGAAGAGGAGGAAGAGGAGGAAGAATTCTTTAAATATTTTCAATTCTAACTTGGAGGGGGGGGTGTTGAGGAAACCAACACAGTGCTCTGTTACTTTTAAATATTGTAATCATTTGTCTAATCATTGCTATATACTGTAGTAATCTCTACACTAGTCGACAATTCCTTTACATGCAAAGCATTCTAAAACACAAGTTTGCATTCCACGTGAAGTCACCATGTGAATCGTACAGAATGGCCACATGTATTTGAAGTTGGTAAACTTCAAATACAAAAAAAGCTTTTACTTTAGCAGTTAATAAAGTAGAATATTAGCCAGGTGTGGTGGCACACACTTGTAATTCCAGCATTTGGGAGGCTGAGACAGGAGGATTGCAGTTCATGGACAGCCTCGGCTACATAGTGAGGTCCTCTGCAACTCAGTGAGACCCGGTTTAAAAAAAGAAATAGGGCAGGGGGTATAGCTCGGAGGTCAAATGCTCCTGGATTCCATCCCCAGATCCGCAAAAATAAAAATAAATAAATAAATAAAATAGGGCAGTCAAATGCCCCTGGGTTTCATTCCCAGACCTGCAAAAAAATAAAAAAATTAAGTAGAATATTGTGACCTCTGATGCAAGTGATAAAAGATTCATTTAACCACTCATGCCTAATGCTTTTTAAATTATCTTCATTAAAACAAATAACCACTAGTGTAGCAATTACTCTATGCAGCTCAGGATGAGAAAAACCAGCACAGAAATCCTCCACGAGCCACTCTTCTAAGTGCCGTGTTGACATCTGTTCAGGTGTCTACTCTTCTGAGGCAGCCACTGTGATCTTTTGCATTTGCCAGCTGGGAAAGTCAGGCTCTCAGGGGGGAGGCAGCAGGCTCAGGAGTCCAGCTATCTGTTGGCATTCTCTAGATTCAAATGCTTGTCAGCACCTACCTGACTTGGGATGTGTTTGCTAAGTGCTAGGTGCAGTATTCTACGAAGGGGAATAAATCAGAGGCTACACTCTGTCATCCAGGAGGAAGACAGATCTTGAGCAAGTAATTAACCACAGGGTGCTGATGCGGCAGGTGTGCCTGGCCTAGTCTGGGAGTAGAGAAATGTAGGCAGGCTTCCCGGGGGAAGGGATGCTTAGGGAGGGGCCCTGCGGATGAACTGGAGTTAGCTAAGGAAAGAGGGAGACACGCTGTCCTGGCAGAGAACTGCAAGTACAAAGATTTATAGCCAGACCTGGTGCAGGGGCACATGCCTATAATCTCAGTACTTGGGAGGCAGAGACAGGAAGATTGCAAGCGTGAGGCCAGCCTGGCCAACTACGCAAAACTCTGTTTCAAAATTAAAAATAAAATAGGGCTGAGAATGTAGTTCAGAGGCCGAATCCCCCTAGGTTCAATCCCTAGTACAAAAAAGGAAGGACGGAAGGAAAGAAAGAAGAAAGGAAGGAAGGAAGGAAGGAAGGAAGGAAGGAAGACAGGCAGGTAACCAGCTAGCTAAGAATATGCCTTTAAAAGAAAGCAGAAAAGACCATCAGGAAGGTCTTAATGTCAGGTGGTTGGATAGAAATGAGCGGGCCAAAACAGGAGAGAATCTGAAGCACCCGAAAAAGGTTAAACAGTTTCTCTTATTTTCTCCTGTCATTGTTTTTTTCTTTATACTTTAATTGGTACATTAAGTTCCACATCATAATGTCAATCACTCTGATAGTGACATACATGTGCTCAGCACTTGGTGGCCTCCCCTGGCTCCTCCCCACTCCCCTTCCCTGACATTGGTATTCTCACATATGTAGACAATGTCAGTGTAACCGATTCTTCACTGATTCTCCCTTCACCCCTCCCTAGCCTAGACCACCTCCCTGGCTCCACTGCCCTTTCTCCTCCATTATCTCAAGTCCCTCTTGTATCCCATTCACTCTCTAGTTTCTGCTTATCATTTGCAAGAAAATGTATGGACTTGGAGAACCTTGTGTTAAGTGAGATTAGCCAGTTACAGAAAGTAAAGGGTCATTGTTTTTCGATAGGCTCTTTTAAATGAAACAATTGTAGTTAAGAGAACTGTGAGATTACCAGAACCCCCTCCCTGTAGGAAGGGACAGAGACAAACAAACTGACTAGGGTGTGGCTTGGAAGAAACAACTGATCACCCCAAATAAAATATGCATGAGGAATAAAGTGTCCAGAGGGACTACAAAGCTTGCAGCGTGGGAGACTCCATGCCATTTTCTACTGCAGAAAGCAGCCTGTTCCAGACATTTCTTCTGGAATGTAACCCCCACCCCCTTTTTATTCCTGCCTTCTTTACACTGTGCTTTCACTGCCCTAAATAAACTTCTTCTATTCCCCCATTCCTACTTTCCACCTGAATTTCTTCCACTCAGAGAAGCAAGGACCGAGGAAGAGAAATCGTTACCTGGTAACATTTACAGGTTGGCTTGCATTGACCCGGCTCTTCTAGGCATTACCATACAGGCACTGTTCTAAGCATTTGCATTAACAACAGCCCCAGGAGGTGAGTGAATTATTATCCCCATTCTGCTGTCTGAGGCACAGAACAGTTAAGTGGCCCACTGAAGATCACTCAGACTGTATGGCTTGCAATGGGAAGGCTAGTCCAGAGCCTGGGTGAGAAACACCCTCTCCTTCTCCACTGACTCCCCTCCTCCTGCTGATGGACAAGCAGTGACAGTCCAGCCCCATTTCACACAAGGAAAAGAGGGCTGGAAGGAAACAACTTTGCCCAGACTGTAGGTCAGTTAGAGCTGTCTCTTCTGATTCTGTACTTGGACAAACTTAAACCTGAGAGATGATACCATCAGCCAGGCTGTAAGCCTCAATTCTGAATGAAAAACTTCTTTAACCTACAGAGCTTTTGACCTCTATCATGAGTCAAGGCATAACATTCCTAAGAACGCTTCAAGGAATATCCAAATCTGTTCTGTTTCCAATCCCAATCCAGATGGAACTTTCATCTCAGTACCAGCCTTTGCAGGGGTCCTGTCAGGTGGCTAGTTGGAGTCATCTGTCACTTGCAGTTTAAGGTAGAGTTTATGGGATAGAAAGACAAATGGCTTTGTTCTCTTTCCTTCTTTCTTTCTTTCTCTTTCTCTACTCTTCCTTTCTTCCTTCATTCCTTTCTTTTTCTGTGAACCGGAGATGTAACCCAGGGGCATTCTACCTCTGAGTCACATCTATACTCCCACCCCTATATTTTAGTCTCTGTTTTTAGGCAGGGCCTCACTAAGTAGCTGAGGCTGTCCAGGATCCAATCCGCGATCCTCCTGTCTCAGACTCTCAAATGCTAGAATTAGGAGCATGTGAGCCACCATGTCTGGCTCTTTTTTGTGCTGGGGATTGAACCCAGGGCCTTTTTTTACCTCTGAGCTACAATCTCAGCCTTATGTATTAACTGATTGATTGTGGGACCCAGAATTGAACCCGGGGGCATTCTACCTCTGAGTCACATCCCCAGCCCTTTTAATTTTTTGTTTTGAGGAAGGGTCTTACTAGGTTGCTGAGAGTCTCACTAACCTACCGAGCCTGGTCTTACTTAACCCTGTGATCCTCCTGTCTCAGACTCTAAAGATTATAGGCATGCAAGCACTATACCTGGCTGACAGGTGACTTTTGACAAAATACCAATTTATGAATAACCCTTTTTAAAACCTACCCAGATTGTATGACCTTGAGATCCTCAAGCAAAATCAGTATATAGGTATACTGTGATTGGGGCCATCAGCCCTGCATGGAGGTGAATTTTGTAAGTTTTACTATGAAAGGCATTTATCCACATGGGACCAGAGAATTATTTAAGCAAAAGGTATGAAAGGGACAAGGGTAAGCATTGTTCCTTCTCATGTATTAGTAGAACTGTCTGGTGTGAGATTTGGAGGTCAACGTTTCTTGACTTGTGTTCCTAAGACATACACATAAATATTTTGAAGTTTCGCATGTAGCCCCAATAAGTGAGTAGTGTGTTTATACACACAAGTTTTTTACCCCAATAAGTAGTATGAATATAATGCACCAATAAAAAAATAAATTAAAAAAAAATAAGTGAGTAGTGAATTTTTCACTGAAATAGTCACTGGAACAAGAACAAAAAATTGTCATTTTCAGGAAACTTGACCGATGGACCTGGAGAGCATGATGTTAAGTGAGAATAGCCAGTCCCAGAAAGTGAAGGGTCATGTGTTTTCTCTCATTTTTGGAAGCTGGGGAGTGATTGGGATACTAGAGAGACATCAGATAATGGAGGAGAATTCCAGTGGAGCCAGGGAGGTGGTCTAGGGGAAGAGAGGAGCGAGAATCAATGAAGGGAATACTTCACTGACTTTATGCTCATATATGGGAATGCCAATGTCCATCTCAGTGTCATGTACTGGGAAGGTGGGGGCGGGCAGGGAGTTGGGGGAAGGCCACTAAGTGCTGAGTGCATGGGGGTCACTATCACCATGACCTGCATTATGACGTGAGACGATGATAAAAGTATATTAAAAAAATAGGCACCGAAAGTTTTAGTCTGGTCTTTCCAGTCATGGGCAATGCAAAGTTCAGGAGCAATTTTAACCAGTCATGTGACAGCTATAGAAAAAAATTGTAGGTGAGTTGAATGAAAGCTCTTTCTCACCTTTAATCAACCTGATCGATAGCATGGGGGGGCAATGCATCCCAGTCGGAGCCCCCATGGCAAGAAACATTCGTCAAGCCTTTGGTTTACATTACACTGTAATACACACACACACACACACACACACACACACACACACACACACACACACTGCTTATAGGAAAGGAACTTACCCTGGGGAAATTCTTAGGAAGGAGAAGAAAGATTTCCCAGATATTTATAGCCTAGATAGTTCAAAACAGCTGTATATATTTATGTTTGGTTCTATATTTATGTTTGTTTTTTATTTTAATAAATACTGAGCACTGCTGCTCAAGGAAACTCTCAGTATCAAGTGAGTAAAGAAATATTCTCAGCTGGGCATGGTGGCACACGCTTGTAATCCCAGCATTGGGAGGCTGAGACAGGAGGATCACGGTTTGCGGACAGCCCCAGTTACTTAGTGAGGCCCTCCGCAACTTAGTAAGACCCTGTTTCAAAATAAATAAATAAAATAGGGCAGGAGGTGTCGCTCAGAGGTCGAATGCCCCTGGGTCCCATCCACAGACCCGCAAAAAAAAAAAAAAAAAAAAGAAAGAAAGAAAGAAAGAAAGAAAAAGAAAGAAATATTCTCAAATGCATGGCTTTTCTGTTTTTACAAAAAAGCAGCTTTATAAATATTGCAGAATATGTTATAACCTGCAGGCTTGCTTAGAATTTTCCTGTTCAAGAAACAGACTGAATAATGCAATGTACATATATGAATGTGTCACTGTGAATCTCACCATCATGTGTGCAGAGAATGTAAGGGGTTGCCCCTATTTGGGGAATAAGTGTAAAGATTGCCCCCATCTAAAGTTTTTATCCTGAGTGGGCCAGAAGCCTCACTCCTCTCCAATAGAGTCATTGAGAGTGTGCTTCAGAGTGTTCAAACCCTGTGTCCTCTGTCTTGGAGCAGGCAGAAGGTAGATGAGGAACAAAAACATGCTTGGTACTAAACCCATAATTCAAGAAATCATAAAAGAGTCTACTTGAAATATCATAGTAACTAGTAAATAATCAAAACCCTCATATCTGAGTCTAGTATAATTTCTCAGGTTAATATTTTTACAGTGGGTTAAGTATTTTAGAAACTCTTGGTAGAATATCACCTAACAGTGTCCTTTATATCATTTTTCCCCTTGAATAACAAGTGAGAAGGGCGGCTGATGTATGACAGCTGCTGAGACAGAGGACAGGAGCCCAATGGTCCAGTGACAGAGCTCGGACAAGAACTTCCCGCTAAGATGCTCATGTCTGATGATAACCTCTGTGGATAAACCAATTTCTACAACCTCCCAGCCTTGGTCTGCTCAAGGCCGGCCTCCTTACATGTAACTGGGAGCTCCTGACTCACTAGAGATCAGTCACATGTGTTTCTGTACACAGAATGTGTCTGGGGAAAATAAATTCAATATTAAACATTAAATCAACTTCTCTAGGAAATAGAATAACTACAGACCCCCCCCCAAGGGCTATCACACTGTTTAAGTTCATTTGGGATGCTATAAAAAAATACAGTTAGCTCTTTATATATTCCAAGTGTATGATTCAACCAATGAGGATCCATATTTGGAAAAAAAATACATCTGCACTGAACATGTATGGACTTTTTTGGTCACTATTACCTAAACAATATAGTATAACAAATATTGACAAAGCACCTACATTGGATTAAGTAATCTAGAAGTGATTTAAAGTCTATGAGAGGGTATGTGTAGGTTATGTACAAATACTATACCATTTTCTATAGAGAGCTTGAGCACCCAAGCATGTCAGTGTCTTCAGGGAGTCCCAGAACCAACCCCCATGGACACAGAGACAACTGAATAGCTGGTGAGCAGAGATGTTTTACAATTATGGAGGCTGCCAAATCCATGGTCATAGGCCAGGGGATTCAGTTTCAGGTGAGGGCCCACTTCCTGGTCCATAGATGGCACCTTCTTACCACATCTTTACTTGGTGGGAAAAGCTAGGAAGCTCTCTCGGCCTCTAAGGGCACTAATTCCACTCCAGAGGACTCCGCCCTCGTGACGTGATCACACCTCCTAATACCTTCACCTGGGGCACTGGGATGTCAACATGTGGTTTGTGGAGGTGGAGGGCATGAACACTCAGACCATAGCACACACTAATTGCAGTTTCTGATTTAGAGCCTAGAAAAGTTCTCTCTAAACACAGAGGGACTCAGCCGCAGTAGGATAAACTGTGAGATGCTTACAAATGGATTTTGCAGCCAGCATTAAATGCGACAACAAGCCAAAACAAGGCTTCTTTCAGAAATAGAAGCAAGCAACAGATTGTGAGGGGCTTCCATTCTTTCTCCAGCAGGCTCTGCGCAGGCTGAGATCAAGCTCTCTCCTCTGAAGGTTGGTCAGGGAGGGGAGAGGACATGGGTTTCATTGAAGAAAATAAAAAGGGACTGAACTATATGAAGATCTATAGTAATTCATAATCTTAAAGAGGAAGGAATAGAGATTCTGAGCTGAAATAGCTTGACCAAAGATACATCTTCTGCAAGAGATAGGAACATAATTACTAGCACAAGAGCTGTAACCAGGGACCGGCTTCCCTCTACTAGCAGATTCCATTTGGAACACTGAAGAATTCAAGAATTCTAAGTTTGGAGTTAGCTGTCCAGAACATTGTGAAGGTATTTTGTCAAGGCAAACCAGTATAAAGAAATTAACAAACCAGGCATGGTGGCACACGCTTGTAATCTCAGCATTTGGAAAGCGGAGACCAGAGGATTGCGGTTCACGAACAGCCTCAGCTACTTAGTGAGGCTCTTCGCATCTCAGTGAGTCTCCATTTCAAAAAATAAAAGACTAAAAATGGGCCTGGGAGTATAGCTCAGAGGTAGAATGCCCCTAGGTTCCATCCCTAGTACCACAAAAAAAGAAGAGAAGGAGAAGGAGAAGGAGGAGGAGAAGGAGAAGGAAAAGAAATTATCAGTTTGTAAGAATGGTGAATAATTTAAAATATATACAAGAATTCTGGTCTTGAAGCCAGGCATGTAGGCACATGCCTATAATCTCAGTATGTGGGAGGCTGAAACAGGGAGATTACAGGTTGGAGAGACCAGCCTCAGCAACTTAATGAGACTTTCAGCAACCCACTGAGACCCTGTTTCAAAACAGGGGGTGTAGCTCAGAGACAGAATATCCCCTGAGTTCAATCCCCAGTGCCTAAAAAAGGGCATCAAGTCCCTCAGATGTTTGGAATATTTCTGAATGCTAAAATGCATTTTTGTTGAAAGGAATCAAAATTGTTTAAGTACAGGTGCATAACACCCATACCTACCTTTTACTTCTTCAGGTTTTTAATGTCTACAAAGCTCTTTCTCATCTGTGATTTCACTCAATCCTACTCACCACACACTACAGTCTGTAAGAAGTCGTTGGCCATGCTTTGCAGATGGGGAGTCTGTAGAGGTTGGCCCTGGGGCACACATCACTCCCCCCTGTGTCCCCCTACAGATTTCAGCTGCAGCGTGACTTGGACAGTGTCCTGAGAGCTCAGACACACTTCTCACAACCAGAATCCACCTCTGGCACATGTTGTGTTTGTGTGACTTCTCCTGTACTCCAGGCTCCCTCCTTAGTCCACACATCAGCACGGCCTACAAGTGTGGAAAAGTTGTACCTTCAGGAGTAACCCTCAAACAACAGAGAGGACAGAAGCCAGGAAGTAAACATCACCTGACTTCATGGCAAATCTGAGAAAAGTTCTTTGGAGAGACCTCAGTGGAATCAAGGCCCTGATGAAGACCCCTTTGCCTACATCAATGACTTCAATAACAGGCCCTCAAATGTCCTCTTTTTCTGTCACATCCCCCCTCCTCTCTCATTCCTGTTTCCAAATGAACTACCTGCACCCAAGTCCTTGTCTAAGGCTTTGCTTTGAGGGGACCTCAAACTATGAGAGGCATCAAAGCTCTGGAGGGCAAGGGACTTGCTCAGCGCCACCCAGCTGGGGTAGAAGGAGCAGTGCTATCTCCCAGTTCTTCTGGGAAAATATGACTCTTCCATATTCTACTTGCAATTGTAAACACTAGGTTAGGAAACTGCCATTTCTGCTTTGTATCCACATATCAGACATAGAGCAAGTTTTAAAAATCGATGTTTGCACACAACATTAATAATAAATGGTGACTATCTGCCAGGCAATGATAAAAAGAACTTTGCATGTTTCTATATTTTTAAGTATTACATTTTGCTCCTTTGGTGTTGTCTAATTTATTTGTGAAACTAAATTTTAATGATAAGTTTGGGTCCAAGTTTTACAGATAAGAAAGCTGAAGTTTTAGAACCCTCAGCATTACATTTTATTTATTTATTTATTTATTTATTTATTTATTTATTTATTGTGGTACCGGGAATGAAACCCAGGGGCTTTCTACCTCCAGGCTATACTCCCAGACCTTTTTTTATATTTTATTTGGAAACAGGATCTCACTAAGTTGCTGAGAGCCTCACTAAGTAACTGAGGCTGGCTTCAAACCTGTGCGATCCTCCTGTCTCAGCCTCCCAAGTACTGGGATTACAAGCATGCGCCACCATGCCCAGCAGCATTACATATTTAACTGGTATTGAACCATGATTAAAATATTTCCTATTCTAGGTATATTCTAGGCTTTACCTACTCAAAAGCAGGATTTTGAATTATCCTCAAGGAAGAGTGTTGGTCTGGGGCTTTGCAGTAGACATCTTTTCTTTCTTTCAACAATTCCTACCATCCATTTGCTCCTTTTCCAGAAATTATACCACAATTTTCCTTTGAGGATCTAACCCAGTCCTTGCATTGAACACCCAATGTGTACATTTCAGGCCTAAATAACCTACCAGTTATTACTTCTAGACCTTGGAATATGACCAGTAACTGACCCATCTAGGAATTCTGCCCACCCAAGTCATAGTGATTAGCTCAAAGAACGGAAAGGGACCTAAGCCTAGCCAGTTAGAATGGACGGCAAGATTTTGCTAGGTCCATGGAGAAATCACCACTATCTTTTTATTAGAGCTAAACTAGTAGACTAAGAGTCTTGAGTGGCCGGGAGCTCTTTTGTCACCTATTGGAAAAACCTGTTTGAAAATGAATCAATAAAGCAGAGAGACAGATGAGCACAGACTGACCATGGCCCTCGTGTCCCCTCAATTTATATTTGCCACTAGACTTTGCAGTCACAAGAGCCAATGCTTTACTGCCCCATTTTTTCAAGTTTCAGCAACTTGAAACACACCAAGTCCTGTCTGAAACAAGCTCTGTACTCAAGAATTCAAGGTGCACACTTCTCTGCAAGCACAAATGTCTATTTTGCACTCCTAAGAAACAGGCGAGGAGGTCAAGAAAAAGAAGGAGAGCTAATCAAATCCCGGCAGGATCTTTTGTTCTAGCTTCAGAGAGCCTTAGGAATGTGGTGCTGCCCCAATCTCTTTAGGAATCCACAAAGCTCCGGCATCCTTAATGTAGAGAGCAACAAGTCCACACATTGCTTCGTGACCCACTGCTTCAGTTCAAAACCACACTGCAACCAGACATCAGAAGAACTGCCTTTTCTTTTTGTTTTTACCTTTCCTTTCCTTTTCCATTTTTCCTGTTCTTTCTTTTAATAAAATTACATAGCAGCATTGATAATATTTTTATATTAGTAAGTTCTATCAGAACTTTTAATCATTCTCCTACCCTCTAACAAGCTAAATTAACTAGAAAGGTACAATTAGACAAGAGGAAAATAAATGTTAAAATCAAACCAAGAAACTTGCCCCAAGGTAATGTGGGTGTAGAGAGAACAATGAATTGTGTTTGTTTTCAAAGAGTTTTCCCCCCTCCTCTTGAAAAAAGTCATCATCAAATATTTACTTCGAATCTAATGTTTCAAAGCCAGAAGGGCAGATTTCCAGCTTGAAAATGCATGCAGGCTTGTTGATAATGGTGCCTCAGGAGTTTTCAGAGCTCAGAGCAGTGTCTGACTGAGAAGGGAAATGGAGAAGGGGAGGGTTACCAGATGACCCATCACCAAAGAAGTGTGAGGATAGATGCCTGACTATGAACTCGGGCCTCTGAGCCTTTGTTCTTTCTTGAACAGACATGTGGTTGAGACCTAGAGATGACAGCCCCGCTAGGCTTACATCACATTCAGAATCCGAGGTCTGCACATTCAACACCCACACTTACCTGATGAATTCCACAGAATAGTACTGAATAGGTGAGCTTCCTTCGCTCTCTCCTGGTTTCCAGGACAGGGCCACCTCGGAATCAGAAACCACAAGGGCTTGTGGCTGCTGGGGCGCTGCTGGGGGCAGGCAGGAATCTAGGCAGGATGACAAATACAACTAGATTCGGCAGGTTGTATCAGCTGCTGAAGAAGTCTAATACATTAAAAAACAAAAACACATGTGCTTCCTGCAACCAAAACATCGCTGGTGGAAACAGCCTCAAAACCCAGACCAAACAAACACCAAGAAGTCACAGCATGCACCAGGTGAGGCTTGAGTCAAAGAGAGTTGTCTTCCTTCTGCTGCCAGCACCTCTGGCTAGAGAGCCAACAACCCCGGAGGCTCCAATGACCTGGGGCACACATGGTGCGTACCCACTGGCACCTTCCACACTCCCACCTCCTAACAACTTTCCATCTGTTTGCATGTTGAAGTTGATGTTCATGCACTAGTAAAATTACATGCTTACCATTACTGCACTTATTTCCCAATGTGTGTGTGTGTGTGTGTGTGTGTGTGTGTGTGTGTGTGTGTGTGTTTGCCTGCTGCATATCAGAAAGCATGACAATGGTAGGTTATTTGGAAAGTGCCCTCATGTGTGAAGGTGATCCTGTCACCCTGGTAACTGCTGTTAATTATCTTCATGCCCAGATTCTCAGCCCTCCCTGTTTTTTGTCCATACTATGGTTTGGGCCTGGAAGACTTTCCCTACCTTCCTAAGCATGCATTGATTGATGGATGGATGGATTGATACTGGTGATTGAACCCAGGGGCATTTTACCTCTGAGCTATGGCTCCAGCTCCTCTTTTTTTTTTTTTTTTTTTTTTAATTTGAAACAGGGTCTTGCTACATTGCTGAGGCTAACCTCAAACCTGTGATTCTACTCTCTCGCTTCCCAGATGTGGAGATTACAGGCAAGGGTCACCACACCCAGCTCCCAAGGACCTTTTGCAATTTGGATGAACTGGTGTTGCTTGCTCACAGGTTCCTTCTGCCTGCACAGAGGGCGCTGGTGAGTGGCGACTGCCATCCACTTGCTTTTGTGCCTGTGTCTACCACCACTCCACTTTAATGAACCTTTGTGGAATTCCCTTTGCTGTAGGTAAATCTTTCTCTTTCCTACTCACTGTCAGAGCTCCACTTAGCGGTCATCACCTCAGGGAGCCCCTCCCTCATCCCTGTGTTACTCCTATGGCTCTGTGCGTGGCTGTTCTCCCAGTCCGTGACCGCACTGATTAGACAATGCCTGAAACTGAGTTCTGAGAGGGCAGGGGCTACCCTAGCCTTGGCCACCACTCACTTTTGGAGTCTATCACAGAGCCTGGCATGTGGTTGGTCTCTATTGATGTTATATAAATGAATAGCAGCCCATCACTTTTTGAATTTGAACCCGTTTTACCTTGGGACAAAGTGGCCACGTGCCGAGGAGAGCTGAGCCGCCCTTTGCTGGTCTGGCTGTAAGCTGCTATACTCACTCGATACTCGGTGCCTGGTTTCAAATCTCCGATCACTTCCTCCTGTCAATATGAGAAAGGTGCCAAGGTTTAGAATTTTCTGTTTCGGCAAACTGTTCAGCAGTCATAGGCATACATCCTGAGGCTTCTGTGAAATTGCCTGGGACAGAGATAGTTTTGCTTTGTCTAGGTTTGGTCCAATTTTGAAATTTTCTGAAAGGAAAACACCATGACATGTCGTTCCCAAGACTGAGGGGCCACCCTCTATTGGAATTTGTACAGTGCCCTACCACTGGGGCTCATTCACATTGTCTAGTGTTGCTCCCAGAATCCTTAGATCAGAGAGCAAGGCTCTGATCTGGAGTGCAGGTAACGATCTCCCCCGGGGCTGGGATCTCCCAGTTCTTCCTTTCCATCTGCCAATTGCAGAAGCTCACACACATCAGTCCTGCAGCAAACTGAGATGTTGGTTTATACTAAAATTTTGGTCTAAAAGTTTGGACTAAAATTTGTTCCTCAAATTGTTAATAGCAGGAGAGTCAACACGAAAGCTTTCTTAAAATAAATTTCTGGGCCTGACCCCCCAAGTGTCTGATGAAGTGGGTCTAGGGGAGGGGGAGGGCCTGAGAATGTGCATTTCTATGAGGTTCCCAGGTGACGCAGCTGCTATGGTCCAGAGATATTGAGAACCTCTGGGATTAATGAAGGATGTATGTGTGAACTTCCTCAGCCAAACAGCCCAGCCAGAAAGCCCCCGCTGAAGGGGATTTCTTCTACCTGAGCCCAGCTTCTTCCTTAGTAAGATGGACATGACATCCAGCCATCTTGCATGATCATAGTGTTTGGGGTAATGTGTGTAAAGAAGCTGGGATGGAGGATGTGCTGAAGAAATAGGTTGCAGTGAGTATTGTCTTGGGTGTGTGGGACCCTCCTCTCCGCTTACCTCAGTTCCCCTTCCACTCTAAGACTCAAGCCCTACCTTTAGCACCTTCGCTGACCACCCAGACCTGGTGAGCCCACCCACTGGAAGTTAGGCCACCAACCTAGCACTTATACATGTTGAGAACTCCCAATCTCCAAATCCAGAACATTTTGAGCATTGGAATGACACCATGAGTAGAAAAATTTCACACCTGACTTTATGTGACAGGTCACGGTCAAAACACAGGTGCACTAAAAATACTGCATAAAATTACCTCCAGGTGCATAAGGTGTATATGAAACATGAATGCATTGTCTATTTAGACAAGGATCTCACCCAAATATCTCATTATATATATGCAAATATTTTTAAAAATTCCAGCTGGGCGTGGTGGCGCACGCTTGTAATTCCCGCGCTTGGGAGACTGAGACAGGAGGATTGTGGAGATTCGAAGCCAGCCTCAGCTGACTTAAGAGACTCTGTTTCCAAATAAAATATAAAATAGGTCTGGGAGTGTAGCCCAGAGGTAGAGGGCTTCTGGGTTCCATCCCCAGTACCACCAAAAAAAAATTTTTTTTAATTCCAAGAAGCACCTGGTTCCAGATATTTTGGATAAGGGATACACAACCTGTATTACAAGGGTTACTATTTCTCCTATGGGACTATAAGCCACTTGAGAGCAGGGAGCCTATTTTACGTTTCTTCACAATATTCTCTGCAGATGATTAAACATTCATTGGTGCTAAAGAGAATTAAGGAGATTCAAAAAATGCTTTGAAAGCAGTCAACAAATAATTATCAAAACTTAATGTAGTAGGTGTGTGTGTGTATGTGTATGTGTGTATGTGTGTGTATGTGTGTGTATGTGTGTGTGTATGTGTGTATGTGTGTGTGTGTAGTATGTGTGTATGTGTGTATGTGTGTGTGTATGTGTGTGTATGTGTGTGTATGTGTGTGTATGTGTGTGTAGTATGTGTGTATGTGTGTATGTGTGTGTGTGTATGTGTGTATGTGTGTATGTGTGTGTATGTGTGTGTATGTGTGTGTGTATGTGTGTGTGTATGTGTGTGTATGTGTGTATGTGTGTGTAGTGTGTGTGTGTGTGTGTGTGTGTGTGTGTGTGTGTGTGTGTGAGAGATACTGGGGATGAAACCCAGAAGCTTCTACCTCCAAGATGCATTCTCAGACCTATTTCATATTTTGTTTGGAAACAGGTTCTCACTAAGCTGCTGATGCTGGCTTCAAATCTGCCATCCTCCTGTCTCAGCCTCCCAAGTACTGGGATTACAAGCATGCACCACCATGCCTGGTTAATGCAGTAGTTCTTAAACCCTGACTACACACTAAAATTATTTACAGATCTAAATAAATACATACTAATATCTGGGCTCCTGTTCAGATCACTGAAATCAGAATCTCCGAAGGTAGGGTCCAGATGGCTGCTTAAAGCTCCCCAAGTAATTCCAATGTGTATCCCTACTTGTGAACCATCGGTCTAAGGTGAAGCTCACCTCCTGTGCTCTGAACCCCACCTATCATCTACCCCCCCCCCCTTGGTGATGAATCTCCTACCTCTTCTGTAGTTACCAGGGTTTTCTGCACATATTCCTCTGCCACACATGCCCCTTAACTCCTCTTCTTAGGGGCAACCTTCTCAAAGATTTTTCTACTTCCTCACCTCCTAGTCACGCTTCAGCCTACTCTCATCTGGCCTCTTTCCTCCACAAATCTATTGAGATTTTGTGTGAGATTTTGTGTGTGGGGAGGTCTGGGGATGGAACACAGAGGCATTTTGACCTCCAAGCTATACTCCCTGCCCAATTTTTTATTCTTAATTTTGAAACAGGATCTCACTAAGTTGCAGAGGGCCTCACTAAGTAGCTGAGCTGTCCGCGAACCATGATCCTTTGGTCTCAGCCTCCGAATGCTGGGATTACAAGCATGCGCTACCATGCCTGACTTTGAGATGTTTTTACCAAAGGCCCCACAACAACTTTGTAGTAAATCCACTGGGTGTCCCTCAGTCTTTTTTTTTTTTTTTTTTTTTTTTTTTTTTTTGGTACTAGGGGATTGAACCCAGGGGCACTCTACCTCTGAGTTACAACCCCCTTTTTTTTTTTTTTTTTGTTATTTTGAAACAGGCTCTTGCTAAGTTCCTGAGGGCCTGGCTATGGTACTGTAGCTGGCCTTGAACCTGGGATCCTTCTATCTCAGCCTATCAAGTACTGGGATTATAGGCTGCACCACCACACCCAGCATGTCTTATTTTTATGACCCTGCAACTTTTTATACTGTTGGCCATCCTTGCCTTGAAATCTCTTAACTTTTCTTGGAACCATGACTCTGCTCTCTCATCTCTCTCTCCTTTTTTAAAATTTTTACTTAATTTGTTTTTATTGGTACATTGTAATTATGCATCATCATGAGGTTTAAAGTGATATCAATAAACATACACACAATACTTGGTGTGATTCTCTTCAGACCCTTCTCTATTCCCCCCTCTCTCCCCATACATGCTACTGAGTTTGGGAGTGATACCTTCATATATGGGTATGACATTATTTGAACTGTTTCCTTCCTTTCCCCTTCTCCACCTTCCTCCCCCCACCCCTCTCCTATATTCTACTGGTTTCTCTTCTCATTTATCTAAATCCCTTTTTTTTCCTATTTTTCTCTAACTTCCACATATGAAAGAATATGACCCTTGGCATATGACCCTTGACTTTCTGAGACTAGCTGATCTCACTTAGTACAATATTCTCTAGTCCCATCCATTTTCTTGCAGATGACATTATTCTGTTCATCTTTATGTCCAAGCAAATTTCCATTATGAGTATGTACCACACTTTCCTTATCTCCTCATCTGTTGGTGGACACCTTGGTTGGTTCTATAATTTGGCTATTGTGAATCGGGCTGCTATAAACATGCACATGCATGGATCACTATATAAGTCAGACTTTAATTATTTTAGAAAGATATTGCAGAATTCTCTTTTCCCAGTCTTCTAAGATCCTCTGCCTGCTCCCCTTTCTCTGCTCTCCTAAGTGTTGGTCTTTTTTAGGAGCTCATCCCTAACCATCTTCTCTTTCCCTCTCTAAACTCTGTGTGGGCAAACTCTTCTCCTACATCCTCAGCGTTTGGCTCCACCTCCATGGAGACATCTCCTGAATCTCCAGCTCACTCTCTGTCCTGCTCACCTCTTGAACATCTCTATGGAGCAACTCAGGTTCAACACAACCAAAGCTCAATTAGTCATCCCTCTGTCTACTGGCAAAAATAGCATAAGAAACGGCTCCACCTACCATGTGTCTCACTACCCAAGCCACGAATTCTTGACACTGTTCTTTATTAACCTCTCCCACCTAACCACGATCCAGTCGGCCACCAGCACAGCTGCCACTACCTTTCCTTAAATTGCTGGAATCTTACATTATTTCATTCTTGCAGCCATTTAAGTCCAAGTCCTCATAATTAAAACATCGGGCTCAGAGCTCCCTGCCACCGATAGGACCTGTACCTCTCCAGTCTAGACTCCCTGCTGCAGGCTCAAGTTATATTTCTAAATCTCAGATATGATTGGATAACGTTCCTCTTTAAAACCCCCTTAGAATACTCTATTTGTGTCTCCCTGTTTATCCTTCTAACATCATCCTGTGTATGACCTCCCCTCCTTGCATTTTACATTCCAGTCATCCTAAGAACTTGGCAGGGCTCAAATTTATACCATTCAATCCCTTGCCTCTGGGCCTTTGAACCTGCTGCCCCCCAACATGAAATGCCCTTTGCCTCCTCTTGCCTGGCTCACCCCCATCCTTCATGACTCAGTTCAGCTGAGACATTACCTCATTTCTAACCCCAGCCCCAGTCTGGTTAGGTGTCCCTCTTCTGTACCTCCCCGTGTCCTTGGTGGATTCCAGTCTCAGCACTACTCACCTTGTCTTCTAACAGCCTGTTTGTTACCTTCTCCCTACTGACCTGAGGGCAGGAAGCAAGTTCTTATTCCTCTGGCATCCCAAAGCATCGCCTAGTATTGTCAGACAGATAGCAAATGCTCATGCAATGCTTTCTGATGAATAAACAAATGAACCCAAGTGACATGAAAGAAAGCAATCAGGAGCCAAGATGTCCCGTATAAACAGATTGCCTCATCAAGAAAACAGCTTCAACTACTGCCCCCTCCGGAGGCCTCAGATCAACAGCATCAGATCCTGCTAGGGTCTGGTGTGTCTCCCTAGTTCATAGGTTGGAAACTTAACCCTAAGCGCAACAATGTTAGGGTCTCCCTGGAGTGGACTGTGGTTATCGCAGAAGTGGGCTGGTTACAGGGCAGTAACTGAGTGAGTGGGCTTGTTATAATGTGGGCGTGGCCCCTCTTGCTCTCTCACGCCCTCTGGCCCTTCCACTTCCTATGATATGATGCAGCAAGAAGGCCCAGATGCTGAGTAGATACAGTGTCATGTCCTTGGACTTCCCAGCCCTCAAAACCGTGAGCCAGATAAATTGGTTTTCTTTGTAAATTACTCCATCTGGGATATTATGACAGTTCCTCTGCCCTACGTCCTAGAGTTGATAACTCCAAAGACTGATTCCTTGTTGCCTCCTTCCACCTGCTGCCTCCGTTCCTTTCCACTTCAGTGGCCTGTTTTGCACCCCCTTGTCTCCTTATTGGGGCCATTTCTACAGCATCTTAGAGGGCATCTGTCTCTAGTCTGCTCCCTGCTCCTTCTCCTCCTTTTGGCCTGCAGAGTGGCAGGGGCCTGTGCTGGACCTGCGTTCCCAGCCCTCGCCCCTCTTCTTGCATCCCAGCACGGGAGCTCCACCTGCTACGCTCTGGTTCACGTCAGCTGAGTGGTGAGCCTGAGGGAGCAGCTGGATCCAGGGACCTATTCCCACTCTCCCTGCCACTCCAGGCTTGACCCATGGGCCAGAAACACACTTTCAAACCAACTGATTGCTCTCACAGGCTTTGAGAATCCTTTTCTCCTGGGAAGGCATCGTGCTGTGTGCAGTAAGGCATGGTGATGCGATTCTATAGATTACTGTAGATATGAGCCATGAGCTACCAGTAATTACCATTTATGACCCGTTTCCTCTGTCCCAAGAACAAGGAGTCTTCGCACACATTGCCTTATTTAATTCTCCCTTTAGTCCTCCAAAGTGGGTCTTACTCTTTTTCCCCCCACAGTACTGGGGATAGAACCCAGGGGCATTGTACCTCCAAGCTACACCCCCCAGCCCTATTTTTTTAGTCTTATTATTTTTTGAAACAGGGTCTCACTGAGTTGCAAAAGGCCTCCCTAAGTAGCTGAGGCTGGCCATGAATCACTATCCTCTGGGCTCTGCCTCCCGAATGCTAGGATTACAAGTGTGTGCCACCACCCTAAGCTCACCCTTATTTTCATTTATAGAGGAGTAAACTGGAACCTTTGAGAAAGTCATAATTTTCTCAAGAACATATATTTAGTAAGTGACAAAGTGGGAACCTGAACCTTTGACTCCAAGGCTGGCCTGAGTTCTAACTGGATAATACTAAGAAAAATAGACACTGGAGTCTAGATTGTTATTACTTTATGAGCATGGAAGTTAATATATCACAAATGGAAATGTTACCACTGAATCAAGAAAAATTATGTATGCAGCAGTTTCCTATATAGATGAAAACACCGAAACTGCCTGTTCCATGTGGCTGAGGGAAGAGGAATAACTTTCCAAATGCCACCGTTCCCAGGCTGTCTTTGCCTGTTCTTACAAGCCAGCAAGCTGGCTTCAGAGTAAGGATTGAGCATACTGAGTTGTTGGAGCCATGAAAAAGAAGTTGGATTCAAGTGATTGAGCAGTCATTTCTTCCTCTGAGACTTCTCCTTCCCAATGGAGTCCCTCGTTATATTATGACTGGAGATAACCTTTGGAATTTTTAGTAAAACACCACACATTTTCTTCCACAAATCTCTGTTATTTCTGTCCCCGAACATCTTGTAACTACCACTTCAGACTCACATCGAACTGGAAAAGATGCTGAATATGCTCCTTTTCAAATTAAAAGCAAACAGCATTTTGTTTCCTTGTGGAAATTTGAAAGTAAGATGCTTATCTCTCTTGTTTATCTTCTATACAAGATGGTGAGAAACGGAGTAAAATAAATTACTTTCTTGGAGTCCAGGCCAGAGTGAATTCAGCAGTGTCTTCTGGATCGGTCTCTCTCCCTTCCTCTCTCCCTCCCTCTATTTTGGCAAAGCTGAGTACTTTGCTGAAAACATCTCTGCTTTGTGTTTGGCTATCCCTTTCTGAAATACAAAACCAAATGTTACATCCTTGGTTCTCCCTACACCACGAGTGCTTGTCGTATGATCACTGCAAGATGAAAAACTAAGCAACTTTGAACCAAGCGATCTATTCTCGAGGGCTTTTCATCTCCAAATGGGCATTTCAAATTTTATAAAATCCCGGCATTTCATGCCTTTTTTAATTTTAGGGGGTACGGGGGAATGAACCCAGGGGCATTCTACCTCTGAGCTTTACTCCCATCCCTTTTTAATTTTTTGGTTTTGAAACAAAGTCTTACTAGTTTGCTGAGAGTCCTGCTACCTTGCTAGAGCCGTCCTAAAACCTGTGATCCTCCTATCTCAACCTCCTAAGTGCTAGGATCACAGGCGGGTACCACCTGCCCAGCGCCACTGGCTTTTTTAATCCTCATGGCAATTCTAAGAGGTCAGTCTTATTATCCCCACTTTACAGATGATGAAACTGGATCCAGAGAGTTTATAGATCTGTCCTTAGGTGCGGCAGTGAGCCGAGTTTTCCTCATAAAACACTGAAGCTCGATCTGTTTCCATTGGCCTGACACCCGAAGGTAGCTTTCTGTGGCCTTGAAGGTGCCATTTCACCTCTCTGGGTAAACGGATCAACAGCAGAGTTCTTCAGTTCTTCTTAAATAACCTTCACTGGTTATTTAACTGGTTAATCACATGGTACACATGGATTCAGTTTCACAGTTGACTTTGCAAGTCAAGGGTGGGCCTCCCTTGCCTCAGAGGCTATTGAGAATAGCTAGCATCCTCCAATGAAAGGCATCAGGGAGATGGAAAAGTGCCATCCTCCTAGTATCCTTCCTTCCACAGCTCTAAGTAAGGCTGTGTGGGGCTGAGCGGAGGGAGGAGCTGTAGAGACTTATGTTGCCTGTGTGGCCACAGGAAGTCAGAGAACTTTCTTCTAGGACTTTCCTTCAAAGACAGTTTTAGATTTAGGAGTTGGAAAAAAAAATATCCCTTGTGTGGTTCTGTCCTGAAAATTGCAGAAAGTTGGCATCCCTGACACTTGTCCACTAAAATACCCACACATATTCTATATGCTCTGGAAGTATCCAGGTATCACAAGCCAAGATCTGTCATAAGGAAGATCAAAACTATATCATTTGTAGAAAACGAGATGGAACTTGAGAACATAATGCAAAGTGAGATCAGCCAGTCTCAGCAAGTCAGGGACCTATGTTTTTTCTCATCCATAGAAACTAGAGAGAAAATAGAAAAGAAAAGGGGCTTCAGATACAAAGAGAAAGAAACTAGTAGAATGGAAGAAGGGAATGGCTGAAGGAGAAGAAAAAGGGAAAAGGGAGACATGAGGAAGGAAATATCAAATAATGTTATGGTCAGCCGGGGATGGTGTCCTGTGCTTATAATCTCAGTATTTGGGAGGAGCACAGGTTCACAGCCAGCCTCAGCAACTTAGCGAGGCCCTCTGCAACTTAGTAAGACCCTGGGGGTTTAGCTCAGAGGTAGAATGCCTCTGGGTTCAATCCCCAGTACCAATAATAATAATAATAATAATAATAATAATAATAATAATAATAATGATGATGATGATAATGATGACATATCACTACCAGTCTTACTAACATGTATCCCAGGGAAGTAATGGAGGGGGTAGGATTTGGAGGGAAACACCAAGTAATATATATATATATATATATATATATATATATATATATATACATATTACTTTGAATATCACTGTGTTGTATACTTACAATGCACCAATAAAATTATAAATTTTTAAAAATACATTTTTTAAAAAGAAGCATTGCTGGCCTACCCTGTCATCTTATAATCATAGAGTCACAAGGTCTCAGTGACCTTCCCCAAGGTCACTCTTGCTCTGTTGACTAGAGCAGGGACTAGATGCAGGTCTTCTGACTTCTGGCTAAGTTTTCTCTCCCTGACCTTGGATAAGACCCAAACAGGATCACTGTTCTGGGTCAACCCGGCCAGTAGCTTCCACAACAGTGATGGGGCCCCTTCCCTGGTATGCAAGACAGTCTACTGAGATTCCAGAAGGAAACAGATGAACTTTCTATTTCCGTTTTATCTCCTTCTTTAAAGTTCTATGGGATTTTAAAATGTACATAATATATTAGTGCCGTAGTATATGTATAATTTATAAATACATAAATATACATGTGTTGGCGCATGTTCAAATATTTTTAAACTGATGGTATGCATGCTTAAGAAGTGTGGAAACCACCAATCTAAACATCCTTTTCTGTTTCTAACTCCAAAAATACTGTGAAGTTGCCAGGATTTGTTTTACTCTTTTGCTGCCCAGGATAAAACTTTGTTATTCTAACACAAAGGCTGAGGTAGACGTAAAATGCTAACCACAGCAGAACCCCCAGAAGACAGATTATCAAGCAGTGCCTCAGAATGCCACGTTACTAGCTGGGCTATTGGTCAGTTTATCGTTTTAATCATACTAACCAAGTGTCAGCCCAGTCCCTTGTTTGTTAACTTAATCTGAAAAAATCAAACCGTCCATTTGCAGATGATGGGTCCTGTCTTGAATTGTTAATCAGGAAAGGAGAAATTAAAGAGGGAGGGGAAAAGCCCCTCAGGGCTGCTCACTAGTTTAAATATTTTCTCTTTTTCAATCAGTCTCACCTAGTCTCAGAACGGAGCTTAAATTACTTCAACCTCTGAAGGTGTTTCTCTTAACCTTACTGTGCCGTGTGAGATGAAGCAGGATTCACGGGATCAAAGCGCCTTCCTTCTAAGTGATTGGCCGTGCTTACACTAGAACAGAACATGCTCTTCTGGGCCTTAATCAGTATGAGGGGAATGCAGAGAAATCAACGTTCTGATGGAAAGACACCCCCACCCAACCGCAATCCTACACCAGAGCAGGGATTCAACTTTCCTCAAATATACTTACAAAAATTGCCTGATGATCAGGTTGTCCCTGGAGAGGAGGGGGAGATAGAAGAGACATGAGGAGCAATAAATAAATAAATAAATGAAATAAAATTTGCAGGACTAAAATGAACCCATAGAGCACCCAACCCTCCTCCAGCCAGAGCTGAGGCAGCAACACACATCTTCACCACATGAAGTGTACCGACCACTTACCTAGTTCCTATTCTAGGCCAGGCATCCAGCTGAGGACTGTACAGCCATCGCCTCATTTGATGCTCACAGTATCTGTGTGCTATAGGATGATGGGCTATGGTAGGGAGGTCCCCAGACTTTCTCTGTTCATGGCAGTCTTCATTTCTCGGAAACATTGTTATAGCATCTCTAGGCCAAAAGAAATGCCTGGCAGCTCCGCTTATTAAGTGGTTATATTCAAGCCACTTGCTAGTAACATAGTTCACACAGATGCTGCTGCATTCCTTAAAAGTTCGAAACATTCCATAGTACCCAGTAGGCTTGTTTACTGAGCCCTGAGGCACCTCCGGTACACCATTTGGGAACCACAGAGCCACTCCCTATGGCATAGGTAGCATTAGAATCCCTGGATGGGAAACTGAGACCCAGAAAGCTTACCCTGAGCTTTTGTTGTAATGCAGGAATCAGATAGCACGCAGCTGAACTCAGAGCCACTCTGCCCTGCCCCCGACCGTCCCTTTTCCCTGAATTACTGCACTTATTCTCTTTCCATTCTCTATATTCTGCAATCTCCCCACCCATCCCCACCGCAATACATGCACACGGGCATGTGCGCACACAAGCAAGTTCATTCCCGGGTTCACACCATTCCCTCCCACTGGGAGACCCCTCCCTCCAGTCCAAGCATCTACCAAGGTCACTGTTTCAATGTCAGCCCCAAGTTTCCCCTCTTAAGCCCCTAATGCCACACTCATCTTTCATTCTTCAAACCCTGTTAAATGGCATGTGAGTAATAGCTAATCTTTTCGTATGTGGTTTTCTAGTTGTTTTATTGGTGCAAATGTGTTGATTTTTTCCCCAAAAAAGACTGACCATATGGTCCCCCACAGCGACTATGTGATATCTTGGGCTGGGCCTCTAGAAGCCACTATGCTAGTTTGTTGAAATCAGCAAGATGATCAGATGTGAGAATCTGACAGCATATGCTAATACCTGGGGGTAAATAACAGAGAATATATTTAACATACAAATCATCAGTAATGATGCTATGATTTGGATATCAAATGTCCTTCAGAAAAGCTCACATACAATTGAATCAGGGATCTGACCTTTTCAGCGGCTAAGCCATGGATGGATTAATAATTAAATGATGTGCCTGAGTGGCAGCTTGGGCAGGTGAGGTATGGCTGGAGGCAGGTCACTGGGGCTGTGGCCTTTGGGGCTGTATCTGTCCCTGGTCCTTCTTGTCTTGCTCTGCTTCCTGGCAGCTGAGCAGCTTTCCTCTGCCTTGCCTTCATGGTCTGCCTCCGGGCTGGCTGACATGGAGCACACCTCTGAAACCGTTAGCCAAGATGAACCTTTCCTCCTCTCAGTTTTTCTTGTCAAGTGTTTTGGTTACAGCGAAGCAAAAGCTGACTAGAACAAACGAGAACTAACATCTATGTGGCTTTTTGCACGTTATGACAGGTATTTATTTATTTATTTATTTATTTATTTATTTATTTATTTATTTATTTATGGTACTAGGGTTCCTGAAAACCCTTCTACCTCCGGGCTACACTCCCAGGCACCTATTTTTTATATTTTTATTTGGAAACAGGGTCTCTTAAGCCAGCGCGTCTGGCTTCGAACCTGCGCGATCCTCCTGTCTCCGCCTCCCAAGCGCGGGGATTACAAGCGTGCGCCACCACGCCCGGCTATAAAGGACTTTTACATACATGACTTTATGTGGCTCTCAGAGCAGTCTGATTATTGTACTCCCTCCCTGGGAGAAAGCTGAGGCTTAGACAGGTTAAGTGACTTTGGCCAAAGTTTCAACTGTCAAGTAGAGGAAGAAGCTCTGGAAACCCAGTATGTGAGTGTCCTTTCTGGGCCTCCATTTTGTGACTGCCCTGCAGTGGCCTTCACCAAGAATCCAGTTTTTGTCCCATGTGGTGGGCAGGTTTCAATCTCAGAAGCTCTGTCCAGACTCCAAGGCACCATAGCACTATACTCTCAAAACCCAGACTGTGTGTTCCTGGCAGAGCGGCGAGCCCTGCAGGACACGAGGCTGGGCTGGCTGGGGACACTGCTAGGGAAATGCTGGCCCCTTGGTAGGGCAATGGACCCGTGGACAGTTCCAGGTCTGTTGAGAGAGAGAGAATGCCAAATCCATGGACTCTCAGATGAAGCCACTTAATCTTCTCTCTTAGGGCTGAACAAATCAGAGAGGCTGGGCTGTGGGCTTCAGAGACTTAATAAGGGGTGTTTAGGCAAAAATCTAGTTTGAGATGAAAATACAAGCAAACTGAAAATGGGCATCTATCTTTGGGGGGGAATCATGAGTTTTGGTAAAATTAATGAGAGTAGGGGCTTAGAAGTATGAGCCATTGCTCTGCTGTTTCTTACTAGTGTAAGATTTGGGGAAGTTATCTCAGCTCTGGGAGACTCAGCGCTCCCGTTAGTAAAATGAAGTCATAGGCTAGTTGTGGAGATCAAATAGAAAAACAAATGCAAGGCATGGGGGCTAGTGCCTGGTGAGTGACGGGCACTTAATAAATAATAGCTACTTAGCAAGATGACAAATGGGCTTCAGTCTGAGCGGCATCTCGCAGGCACTTATTAAGTACAAGTGCCGCTGCCACCACCATTAAGACAGCGTGGCACTGGTGTAACTCCTTGTAGAACTAAAGACTCCAGCCTGGGGATCATAGTAACAGAATAGGGGAGGAGGAGAGCGAAAGCAGAGGAAACAGAAGATGCCAAAGGCAAAAGGTTCACCCAGGCAGACTCTGGCCTGACCGGAAACAGAAAAGAAATGGAGGAGGAGCCAACGATTGGTGCAGAGCTTGAAAAGGGAAATAAGAAAATACAGGCCATTTAAATATGTTTCAAATTTACATCGTTTTCTTCCGTATTGCGTCTCTAGGCAGATGGGGAAGTAGGAATGTGTCATATTTATTTCTAAAGCTTTACTGGGATTTAGAAACAAAGACGGAATTGAACTTTTTGAAGCAAAAAGGGGGGAAATAGCCGTAAGGTGGCTGTCTCCTTGCATGACGAAATGGGGCTGCAGCGAGGACGACGGCAGCCTTTATCATTTACACCAGGAATCTGTCGTCAGATGCCTGCCTTTCTGGAGAGAGAGATGCATGTCTCAGAGGCGACATTAGGAAAGTCTAAAGGACTGCACAAATGTTAGTTATGGTTATTACCTTGATGGCAGCACACGTACCCACTTAGAATCTGTCTGAATCTCCCTGAAATGTCAAGGGCCCGAGTGCTTTGAGGGCTGCTAGTATGGAGGTACTCACGGCGATTGGGGAGTCCTGGATGAGAGGCACACTATGCGACCGCTCCGGCAAGGACTTATCTGCTCCGACCTCAGAGTAAAAGACCTGGAAGAGATGCAGGCACTCGGTGAGAACAGACAGGACTGCTCTCAGATCAAAGGTTGGAGGCCCGCTCACAAACACAGCGGGTTCTGAGGGGCGTCAGGTCACCCGGGGCACGCTAGCTCCGTGGGAGTGAACATCAGACACACGTGGTGGGGTCCCCAGCTCAGAAGCCTGCCGAGGCTGCAGAGGCCGGGAGGAAGACACATTCAGTGAAGTAGGATGGAGAGCGCAGGACCCGGCTCCTCTCTTATTTGCCCAGACCATGACCCTCTCTGGGAATTTTTCATCTTTCCATGTTTGATACGACCTAAGTCCAGAAATACATTTCTCTATTTTGAGAAGTCCACAGGATAAGGGCCAAGATCAATGGCTGCTGCCCCTTGGTGGTAAGCTGGAGACAGCAGGGTGTGGTGGGACTCAGGTATCACGGGGCTTTCTTCCCACCTCGGATGGGCAGCTTAGCTCCAGTGGGCGGGTGTCCCATAAAAACGTGGCCAGCTCTCAGGATCTCTCAGGGATAACAAAACTCCAAATGTTTATCTGAAACACCCTGACTTCTAAAGTTGACTCACTTAAAAAACAAAAGCAAAAACACCAGTCTAAGGAAACATTTTTAAAGAAATGAAATATTTCCAATTTGTAGCCTCTGATGATAAGCATACATTCTCTGTTTTTTCCTCTGCGTTCCTTCTGCCCCTCTTTAATTTGGATTTTACACTACTTTGTACTTATTGACAGTATTCCATACTGTCTCCCCATGATTTCTCATGTTTCTGCATAGTCTCCAAATTTGACTATCAGCAATTGGGTGGCAGAAACCATATCTTCTACTTGTTTTATATTCCCTGTTGATTCAGAAAAAGGACCAAGTAGATCCAAACTGATGGATGCAGATACCACATTCAGGGCTCTTAACAATGCCCCCAAAACATTTCTTATAGTTTCAGCAAAAGAGAATGAGACAGTTATTAATAAGGGAAGACCACAAACAAGTTGAGCAACCTTAATCCAAAAATCAAAATACTTCAAACTCTGAAATTTTTTTTATCCCAACATGACAACAAAAGAAGGAACCATCTCTTCATGTGATGGCTCCAGTCAAAATTCAGGCACACCAGAAATATTGCACAAATTATTTTCATCTATGTGCATAAGGCATATATAAAATACAAATGAATTTTGTTTAGACTTGAGTCCCACACCTAAGACATCACATTATGGGTATACAAATATTTCAAAATCTGAAAAGTCTATACTTCTGCTTCCAAACATTTTGGATAAGGGATACAACCTGGATGGGAGGTACAAGGGTAAAAAGGATGTACAGTCACCTCAATACACCTGCTGCAGAAACCTTGCCCATGTACTTACAGTGTATCCGGTGACTGGGCTTCTGGGATGCTTGGGCATTTTCCATTGGATGGTGAAAGCTGTACAGTTCAAAGCGCCAAGCTTGATGTCAAGAGGAGGCCCCATCTTGCCTGCCCTCAAACAAAAGAGACTGTTAAAAGCTCCATGCAGCTTGCCATGAGCACATTTATACAATGTTTAAGAGTATGCACTCACAGATGGATAGCATCCTTAAAGAGATTTCCACAGGCCAAAATGCAAGTTGCCCTTCTGACATGACACACCTGTCTCAGCTGACTCACAGAGCTTTGCTAGCCTCTTCCAAGATGTCCTTGGTAGAGAAACCAGTCCCACTTTTGGCCTTGTCCATTCTGTAACTTCTAATGGTCACAGACCAGCAAAGTGAGATTCAGGGTAGTGTAGACCAATTACGATTGACTTGACTCTAGAATTTGGAATGGATGACGAGTTTTTATTATATATATATATATATATATATATATATATATATATATATATATATATCTGCTTACGTAGCTAGTATATATTCTTAGTATGAAACATTTTGAAAATATGGTTAAGTATAAAATGAGATCTAAAATTTTCAAATACTTTACTACCTATTTATCTTAAATAATTTTATGATGATAAATATGATATTTTATAATATAAAATAGAATTTGAAAATTTCCAAAATTCAGAAAATATAAAAAAGATCACATATAATTCTATTATTTAGAAATGGGTCCTGTGAGCATTTTGATATACCTCCTTTTGGTTTTATACAATTTTTTAAAAAGAGTTTTTAAAAAGAGTTATTTAGTCGAGCATAGTGGTACATGCTTGAAATCCCATTACTCATGAGGATAAGACAGGAGTATTGCAGATTTGAGACCAGCCTCAGAGATTTAGTGAGGCCTCTTCAACTTAGCAAGAACCTGTTTCAAAATAAAAAATAGAGCCGGGCGTGGTGGTGCACGCTTGTAATCCCCGCGCTTGGGAGGCAGAGACAGGAGGATCGCGCAGGTTAAAAGCCAGCCGTGCTGGCTTAAGAGACCCTGTTTCCAATTTAAAAAGTATAAAAATAGGTATCTGGGAGTATATCCCGGAAATAGAAGGGTTTCCAGGAACCCCAGTACTACCAAAAAAATAAAAAATAAAAAAATAAAATAAAATTGGGTGTGGTGTAGCTCAGAGTTCAAGTCCCAGTATCATACTGTGCATGCACACACGCGTGCGTGCACACACACACACACACACACACACACACACAGTTATTTTATTCTGCATGTATGTATATAATATGTATATATACACTTTTTATTCTTTTTATTGTTGTACTTATAGTAATATGTTCATATACATATATGTTCATAATTTTAATCTTCACTTAACGTAGTCACTAAAATAATTATTTTGATAGTTATAAATGCTTCCTTATAATGCATGTGCCATAATAAATAGTATTTGTCACTCCACTATAATTAGGAATTTATTTCTCATATCTTGCCATATTTATTTATTTATTTATTTATTTATTTATTTATTTTGCGGTACTTTGGGTGGAACCCAGGGAATTCTACCCCCAAGCTATAACCCCAGCCGTATTTTTATTCTTTATTTTGAAACAGCGTCTCACTGAGCTGCAGAGGACCTCACCAAGTAGCTGAGGCTGTCCACGAACCACAATCCTCCTGTCTCAGCCTCCTGAATGCTGGGATTACAAGCGTGCGCCAAAACGCCTGGCTTATGATTTTGCCATTTTAAATAATGTTCTATGACAATAGAAGCCAGGTCTGTCCTGTTAAGAGTAGAGTCCAATAAACAATAGGATCTTTGTGTTTGTGTGTGTGTGTGTGTGTGTGTGTGTGTGTGTAACTGGGGATGGAATCCAGGAGCATTCTACCTCCAAGCGACACCCCAAGTCCTATTTTTTTAATCTATTTTTATTTTCTGAAACAGGGTCTCACTGGGTTGTGAAGGGCCTCGCTAAGTAGCTGAGACTGTCCTAGAACCCCATTACAAGTGTGCACCATCACACCCAGTAACAACAGAATCTTAGAAAACATTCCTCAAGTGAATGCATGTTCTGCAGTTTGATTTTCCACTACTAATATATCTTGATGTGCTTTCTTCTTAACTACGGAATATAATTCTCCAGCATATCAATTAAGATACTTTATAATTCACAGAGATCTAATGTATCTATTTATTGGACTGGGGCCAATTTATTGCTGCTGAGTCTGCTCACCAATGTGTTTTTTTTCCATCAAAATGTTTTTATTACTTGAATTTATTTTAATGATTCATAAAAGCAGAGGAAATTGCTCAATTAAACCCATGTATTATGTTGTATTAACTTGATATAACATACTTTTTTGAAAACATTCCAGATATTTCTCATATTTTTCTACTTATTACTTACTGAGCAATTAAATAATCAACTGTCTCATCAATGCTTTTGATAACTGATCCCAAAGCCTTTCTGGGAGACCAAGAAATAGAAGCTCAGTTTTGTCACTTAGCAATAACTAGAAGGCCAGAGGTCAGTCAGTTTCCTCTTGCCCCATAGACATCTACACCTGTCACCACTCAGAGATTTAATCTTCAATAATATTTCTGGCTCTACCTTCGTTCAAGATTTAAAGTCCCATCTGATTGGCTAAACTCGGGTCCTGTGACTTCCTCTTGGCTAACCCAAAGGGCAAGAGAAGAAGGATCAGATCTTTCTGATTTCCTAACTGGAAAATGACTTCCCAGGGGAGTCTGGGCCTGCAAACAAGTTAGCAGAGTGTTCCGATTGGGTATGAGGAACATGAAAGCCTGGACGTATGGGACAGTCTGGTGGAACACACTAAGGACAGACCTGGCTCAGCCTGACCGACCAGGACTGAGACAGACAAAGCAGGAAGGGAACGTGTCCCAAACAGGAATAGCATCTGCTGTGCCCCAAAGAGCTGGGGAAGGAGCCACATCCATTCAGCCAGCAGGGCTCCATGGTTGAGGGCATGTGGTGGTGAAGGAGTGGGGAGGCAGGATGGCTCCAAGGATACTGGGGCCACACACAGGGGAGGTGTGCGTCACCCAATCAGCTGGGGACTCAGATGGCGTCTTAACTGCTGAGGAAGCACGAGGTCTGCCCATCTGCAGCTTATGAGTGAGAGGGGATCGAATCTCACATGTGGACCAAATACCCAGAACATTCCAGATGAATCTGTTAAATATGGAAAACCAAATTATAGAAAATAAATGAATTTTAAAATTAGGTGTGTGTGTGTGTGTGTGTGTGTGTGCGCGCGCGCATTTGTGTGAAAGAGAGAGGGAGAGAGAGAACCTTTCTCAGCTTAAAAGAGGTTAAAAAACAAATAAAAAGCAATGAATTCTGAATCATTAAACTTTTATTATTCCCTTCAAAAATTGCAAAAAGAAAAATTCAAAACAATAGATTGAGGGGTAAATAACTGTGGCAAAATGACAGGCCAAGGGATATCTTTCCTTTAACTCATGCATATTGATAAGGAATATGCAGACCCTAGTGAATAAAGTATGAAGAGACAACTCACAGAAGAAGACATACAGTTAGTCAACACACTTGGGGAAATACTCAGATTTGTGAATTATCAAAGCAACACAATTTTTAAAAAGTGGAATGTTTTCACCTACTAAATGAAGCCACAATATTTAGGGAGCGTAACTGAATGCTTACAAGTGTACATGAATATGCTGCTCTCAAAAAACCATTTGTGGCAGTGTAAATGAGAACACGGGTATTCTGGAAGACAGTTTGGCAGCAAGCAATACTATCCAGAGCCATACGTCTGTTTATCTCCGTTGTATCCTGGAAGCATGATTAGTCTGCCTGAGGAAAGCTCTTAGAAGAAGGTGTTGCATTCTGAAGATGTTTTTCATAGTATCGCTTGTGATGGACTGAAACCATAAACAACCTAAATATTTAGAACCAGGGCAAAAATCAGAACTATTGTGATGCATTGCCTGGATGGACTGGTGTACAAACATTAAAATATGATTTAATTAAACGGTCACAATGTCTTGAGTTGCATTTTGGAGCAGAAAAAAGGCATTAGTAGGGGATCTAGTAAAAATCCAAATAGAGTCTGTGGTTTAGCTGACAGGATGCACTATTAATGGCCAGCACTATTACTTGTTAAAGCTTTAGATTTGAGAAACGTACTACGGTTACGTGAGAAGCTAAAAGAGGAGAAACTGCGTGAAAGGTATATATTAATTCTTCTACTACTTTGGCAATTCTTTTATAAATCTGAAATTATTTCAAAATTAAAAGCTTATTTTGAAAGTGAGGTGCGGATAAACTAACAAAATTATGTAGTTTAAACAAAAATAGTATACTCAATTGCTATGGATACTGTCATTACAGGCATATACTCATTTGAAAAATAACTTTGAAGATAAAAGAGCTAATTGTTACATTAAGGCAATTAATGTTAAGGATGATTTCCCCTCTGTTTCTTTGCTACTTGGCAAGCTTTCCAGAATATTATTATATTGCTTTTCACAATTTTTAAAAATTGCTTTAAGAAGTTTGTACATTCAAAGACCAAAATTTGCACAGGAGGAGGTATAACTGCATCCCTGGTTACTAAAGGAAATCCACAAAATGACACTTGGAGAAGTTTGCATCAGTTGAATTAGAGCAAATAGAACTGTTTGGTGTTACCGTCCGTTTCTCTCCACTTAATGGTAAGGATACAAACAGTTTGCAATTAACTGAGCAGGTCTATTAGCTCTCGGCAACAAAGGGTAATGTACCTGTGTAAAATAATGTACCTGCATCACAAACCAACTGTTTCCGCAAACTGAAGACGCCCCAGAAGGGGGCTACTAGTGCCATAACAATGCCACATGGGATGTCCGTGGACAGTGATGAAACCATGGTGCAGCACCTGGCACTGTAAGGACACAGAACAGCCAGCCCCCTTGTGTTCCTGACTTTTGTGGCTCCTGGTAATATAGAATGAGGGTTTGCAAACTGCACACCCTCTTGTGCTTGTTCTTGGTGATTCACCATGCCTTCTCTTCTCAGCTTCCACCGCAGCCTCCCTCCTGCCAGTCTCTCCCACATGCGTTCCTTGGCTCCCAGCCTTCTGTTTCAGAGAGGGCAGGTCACCATACCCAACTGCCCGATGGACCCCGATGTCAGCTGGGCCTCTCAAATCTAACATGTCAGACCTGACTTCATCTTTCTTTTCAACTGCACCTCCTCCAGGAATCCTGGTAAATGGTGTCACCATCCACCCAGGCTTCTAGAGAGCAGCCTTTGGGCCATTCCCGATCCTTAGGGATTCAGTCGAATTCAGGATTGCAACTGGACCCGTGATTACACCTGATGGATCAGGATATAGAAATATATTAATGCTTCCTCAGAATTAAATTAAAAAGAAAGCTCAAGTAATAGGCCACTTTCATGTGGGACAGATAAGATGAAAGCAGGTAAATACAAAAATAGCACTCATCTCTCACCAGCAAGGGTGAAACACACAGTTACACGTGGTTATACCTTGTGCAAAGGAGGGGTGTAGCAATGGCCACTTGGACGCAGTACTAGAAACGTCTCAAGCAACATCTTCATGTTGAGCACAGCATTTTTCTCTGGGTGTATTTGTTTGAAGTGCCCTTGGGAATATGGCAGATCTCTGGCTAGGGCTCTCTGAAGTTATATTTTAAGAGCAAGCACATTGTTAATACATGAATGGTGTGATTATCTGGGATATTATGGCGGAGGCAGGCTGCAGGGAGGAGTAAGCCAGCCAGTGGCTCTATCCCTGGGTTAGAGATAAATTCCAGACAGGGAAAGGGCAGTGAACCCAGAAATCCCAGAGAAACCATCAAGCAGAATCCAGATGCACAGCCTGGTATCAATGTCAGTGACAGAAACAGTGGGAAGTGGGCCTAACCAGCTTGTGCAGATCACAGTAATTCTCTACTTCTCTTCCAGATACCTGGGATTTTCGTAACAGCTCTACAATCTCTGAGTCATCAGAGAAAGAGTCAGTTTATTGCAGAGGGCAAGTAAAGACCGAAGTATACTCTTCAAAAACTCTTGATGATGGAAAAAATTTTCGATAATGATTAATCCTCTGAAGTCTTCGGGGATCATGATACAGAAACATATTCATGCTTCCTCCAAATTAAAAAAAAAAAAAGCTCAAGTAGTAGGCTACTTACATGTGGGACAGATAAGATGAAAGCAAGTAAATACAAAGATAACACTCCTATCTCACCAATAAGGGTTACACACAGCGGAAAAATAATGTTGCGTAATAGAAAACAAGTTTTGAAGAACTGGAGCCTTTAAAACTAGCATAATGCATTTATAAAGTATACCCCGGAGCTGTGTTCTTGTAGGCTAAAAGCTGCACTTCTGAAGAGATAACTAAATAAAAAGTACGTTTCTTGGCCATGAGGGAGCTATACTCTTGAGATTTCTCCTTTGGAGAGCTTTTAAAATTGTATTAGGCTTTTTTTTTTTTTTTTGCATCAGAAACTTCTGAATAATTAGGTCATTTCTTATGGTAATTTTATTTCATAAAATATTTCAACTTCCTGAGCAAAATTCATCTCCGATTCAATTAGTTTTGTAATCCAATTCATAAAAACACTTCAAAATGCAAACAAAAGTATCGTCTGTGGCAGAAATACATCGCTAGCTTTTTGGTTATTTGATTTTCATGGAATGAACTGAGTTATATTTACTGATGCAATGGAGAGTGCCCAGACTAACTAAAAATAGTTTGAAAATTCTTGAATAGGAAAACAAAAACCCTGTTTCCATTTTTTTTTTTTTTGAAGCTTGCTCTCTAACTGCTATTATTAAAGTAGCACTGCAGATCTGTAACCAAAAAAAACTGTACCCACTAGAGCGACTTCTAAGGAGGTGCCTCCTGGGCAGCAGCAACATTGTGGATTTCAGACAGAATGGTGTTTCTCCTAGTTAACCTGAGATTGAAGAAATAACTCAGACACTGTGGCAGTATCTTCCAGATCCCCGTTGTCTTCTTTTTGTGAGACGATCACCATTCACATCACAGGTAGGCTTCCCTTGGAGATCCACCATCCCAGAGCTAATTCCAGGATGTAATTGGCCACTGCAGGGCATGGGTAGGCGGGGCTAAGGTGCCTGTGTTTTGAGAATCCTTCAGGCAGGAACAGGGCAAGGAGTGGGTAGCACCAAGACTCAGGAACAGGCCTCTCTATGCTTCTCAAAAGGGAAATGCCAGTGGTCTGAGATGTTGAAATTTTTGTTGTGGTGGTGGTGGTACTGGGGATGGAACCCAGGGGCATTCTACCTCTAAACGACACCCCCCAGCTTTATTTTTTATTCTTTATTTTGAAACAGGGTCTCACTGAGTTGCAAAGGGCCTCACTTAAGTAGCTGAGGCTGTCAGCGAACTGTGATCCTCCTGTCTCAGTGTCTCCAATGCTGGCATCACAAGTATGCACCACCATGCCCAGCAAGATGTTGAAATTTCAACCTGGTCTTTCTGGTCATTATGAAAAGATATTTGTGTATTTGCCAGGGTAGATGAGAAAAATTATAACCTAAGAGTTTGTTTGCTTGTTTAATGGACTGCAGGTTTTTATGCAAATGGTATGTGGGTTCTCATGCTGTATGGACAAGTGTCAGAAGCAGGTCTGCCTCTGGATGTCACACTGCTTCATAAATCGGGCTGAGCCGATTGTGAGGGCTTGAACAGAGAGGCTCCTCCTGGCCCAGCTGGAGACTTCCTGCAGAGGGAAGCCCAGGCTGGGAGCCTCCTTCAGGGATGCTTGTTAGGAAGCAGTCAGCCAGCCCAAGGAAACATAGGTACCAGAGATGAGAGACAGTGGAGAGAGTGGCAGTACTGAAGAGTTGGGAACAAGTGGATGCCCAATTTCTAGATCCAGCTCTGCTCCTAACTGCAGTTATGTTAGAGAGGGCTAATGAAAAGACAGCCTACTTGGGATGGAGCCCACAGTGTGATCTGTGGCTTTTGCTGACTCAAGCTGGCTTATAATCACATCATCCAAGAAAGCAAGCAGGAAGGCTGGAGAGCCCTACTTACCTACCTCCTATTCACACACACACACACACACACACACACACACACACACACAGAATATGCTGTTATGTTTTGGGTATGAAGTGCCTCCCAAAGACTCCTGCATTGATGGCTCGGTCCCCAGTACGGCAATGTCAGAGGCAGAACTTTGGGGAAGAGATTGGATCAGCTGACCTCGTTGGTGGATTTATCCATTGCTAGCTGAAGACCTTATTGGGAGACAGTGGAAATTGTAGGTGGTGGGCTCTGATTGAAGGAAATAGGTCACTATAGGGGTGTGTCCTGGAAGGGTATTTCTTGTCCCAAGCTGCTTCCTCTCTCTGCTTGCCCTCTCTGCTTTCCAGCTGCCAGGAGCTGAGCAGATCTGCTCTGCCGTGCCCTTCCACCATAATACTCTGTCCACCCCAGGCCAGAGCAGTGCAGCCAGCCGACCATGGACTAGAGCCTCTGAAGCCAAAATAACAAACACTTCCCAATTCAAGGTATGTCAGGCATGTCCGTCACAGAGATGAAAAGCCGACTAACACATACACAGAGGCACACACATATGTTTGCATAACGCGTACATCCTTACCCATCACCCCACAAGGGGAAACCAACTTCCCTAAGCTCATTTAACAATTGTGGGAAGCCAAAGTCTATGAACCCTGGCAAAGGCACCTAAACAAGAGTGCAGTGTAGACACTAAAGCTAGGAGGGAGATCCAAATTCACCTAAGCCATGGCTCTCAATTTGGGGAGCATCAGCACCACCTGAGAGCCTTGTGATAACAGACTTTGGGGTCCTATCCTGAGTAAGTTAGAAATGGGGCCCAAAAGTTTGCATGTTTTACCCTTTCTCAGGGAGATATTAATGTATCTGGTCTGCTGTAATCTTTTAATGATGGAAAATTAAAACTCAGAGAAGCTAAGTGTCTTGTTGAGGTGAGAGTAGTTAGTGAAAAGCTAAAACCAGGACTCTGCTTTACTGAGTCCCTGGCCAGGTGCTTTCTACCACCTGGCATGTGCTTCCACATTTCACAAAGCTGCATCAGCTTTTCATTTGACCCTGGCCCTCTTATCCAGCTGTGCAGTGACTCCCAGCCATCTTTGTGGCTTCAACAGAGACCGCACTCCTCTCACTGGATGCCTCTATGGTGGGGGTTCAGACGGGACGAGGTCCCTATGGAGTATTTCAGAACTTCTCAATATCTGGGTCAAGGACACTGTTCACAGACTGTGGCAAAGCTCCCTAGATGGTCCTGACATGTATCTGCTCCAGACTGAGCCCTTTGGGGAGTTCTATCCATCCAGGTGATCTCAGCATCTTCTATAGTACCTGCAGGTGTCTGCCAATTATATCTTTTCAAGTGTACATCACATACCTAACTGGGTACTGCTGCCTGGAGGACTCACAAATGCCCCAAATGCCAAATATCCCAGACTAGACTTATCCTTGTCCCCCTCCAAATCTGATCCCATGTCCCCCATAGTCCAAACACTTGGGAGAATTATTAAATTCTCCTCTCTCTTATGTTTCAGATTGACTCTCCATGCTTCCCCCAATACCCACAGGATGTAAGTTCCATGACTTTATTATCCCTCCTTTATCCTGAGCACCTGAAATAGTCTCTGGCACATAGTAGGCATCCACAAATATGTGCTGCCTGTTTAACTAAATGACTGATTAAGCAAATCCCTGTCCTCTTTCTTGTATGACTGCTGTGACCTCAACCAGCTTCCTATCCGTCTGAGCTGATGTCACAACCTGAATTTGCTCTTCCAGGTATCCATGGTGTCATGGACCACTGGGGGAAAGTGTGGAGCATCTTTCCATCACCAGACCCCTGTCTTGGTTGGGACTAGAGGTTAGACACCTGCCGAGTCTGGGCTCAAGTTCATGTCATTCCCAGTCTGAGGGTCTAGAGAATGTCTTGCACTAGAGACCTTTATGAATTGGGGGTCCATGGAAGAAATCACTCTGAACAAGTACAGTTCTCCAAAGAAAACATAAACGAGGCACTGGGGAAAGGCCCAGGTGATATGTACCCCTAATGTGAATGCTTACCATCTTGCTCATGTAGTAGCTCCTTGTAAGAACTGGGGAGCATATATCTATAACCACCTTCTACAAAGTTCTCGCTTATGGCCTCAAGGAAGGCAGGCTATTCTTGCAGAAGGCATCTCTCTCCAGAATGGTCTCACTACTAGAGTAAGAGCCATTTTGGGTCACTGGGACCACACTGAGGATCATTACAAGGAAAGATGGAATCACGACTGGCACACTGGAGACCACCATTGCAGGCCAAATCCTTGGCTGAGCACCAGCACGCATGGGGATGCTTTGAGAAACTGGATGATTGCAGAGCCTCAGAGACTCTCACCCAAAACATATGTGAATTACTGTGGTGGTTTTAACAGAGTCATAAATTCATCAATCTTCTCCAGGAGATGGAGTGTGTCTTAGCCAACTGGAAAAACAGAAATGTGTCTCATAGTTGGAGAGGCTGAGAAGTCCAAGATCAAGACACCAGCAGACTCAGTGTCTGGTGAGGCCAACTTTCTGGTTCATACATGGCATCTTCTTACTATATCCTTATAGGATAGAAGAGGAGGCTTTGGTCTCTTCAGTCCCTTATAAAAGGCACTAATCCTACCCATGAAGGCACCACCCTCTTGACCTGATCACGTTCCAAAGGCTCCACCTTTAAAAGCCACCAAATTGGGGATCAAGTGTCAACATACAAATTTTGAGAGGATGTAAACATTCAGTCTAAGTAGGGCTGAATCCTCTTCCTCTTAAGTGTGGGCTACATTTAGTTATTCATTTCTTATAAGGAGAATATGGAAAAGGAGAAGTGGTAACTTTACGGTGGAAATATACGGCAGCTATCACTTTAAACAGCCCATTAAGGTTATTATCACCCACGATAAGCCATATTGATATCATGTGGCTTCTAACAGAATGAAATGAACAGAGCATAGCACCCTTGTGCTCTTCCTGTCAAAGGTGTACAGCCTCGGTCCAATCACAAAAAAATGTAAACAAATCTAAATTGAGTGGCACTCTATAAACTAAGTGACACATATGTTTCAAAAGTGTCAAGGTCAAGAAAGACACAAAGGCTGAGCATCTGCCACAAATTAGATGGGACTAGGAGATATGACAACAAAATGCGCGGCGCCCTGGACTGGATCCTGGAATGAGAAAAAAAATGGTATGGGGAAAACTGGTAGAGTTGAACAGCGACTGTACTTTAGTTAATAGCATCGTATCAATGTTGATTTATTAGTTTGGGTAAATGTATCATTTATCCAAGTGTAAGACATTTGCATTAGAAGAAAGTGAATGAAGTATATGTGGGAATACTCTAGTATGGTCACAACTCTTGAATATATCTGCAATTACTACCAAACTAAAATGAGTCAAGAAAAAATGGGGGTCCTTCCATTAGTCATCATCATCCCAGCAGGGCTTTTTCAACCAGACAAGGCTGTCTGCCTCTCAGAGCCAGGCTCCTCCATACCTGGAAAGTGGACAAGAGAAAGAAGATCCTTCCCTGAGTAGGGGAGTGACTGGACACCCCACTCCACTCACAGCAACTGCACAACCATGCTAATGCATCATTAAGAAGCTTTTCTTCTTACTGATTCCCAGCTTAGGGTCAGGGTTCCCTCTGTTTCTTCCTGGCAGCACTGGCACTGGCAGCATCTGGAAGTATGTCTATGGGGAGTGGTAAGAGTCTGGTCTACACCTGCCTCGGGAAGCATCCTCCGCCTTTCCTTTGTGCTGGGATAGAATCCAGCCTCTGCAGTTTTCCTGGTAACAGAAGCATTTGTTAATCCCTCACCTCTGGCTCCTTCCTGGCAAAGCCACTGGGTTAGTAGAACATGATGATTAGTCATTAATAACCCACATGAGTTCATATATAATTGCAAAAGGCTTAAAAATTCCTGTCTTTCAGGGAATACGTATTAATATCATCTAAAAATGGAAAAGAAACCAGCCACCTTACTTCTTCCCAAAAGCCAGAAACTGTGAAGACAGTAAGTTCATAGTTCTGGCATATAAGCTTGCTAAGGATGATAACAGCTATATTTTACTGGCCGCCATCTCTGAGCTTGTTATTCTTTGGCATTTTACAGAGTCCAGTCTCTAAACCTGTAAGACATGTTTGGACAAGTAGAAAATAGATTCCCCTTCCTGGCAGCCACAGACCCCCAGGCAAGGCATCCAGCAGGGCAAAAAAGATGTAACCCCCTCACTCTCCACCCAGCTCTCACCCTACCCCCGCCCTCCTGCTTCCCAAGCAGCTTCAGCCTCAACAACTCATGGCTTAACAAGATGAGACCCAGCTGGACTGCAGATCTCTGCTCTCTCAGCTTCACACAGTATCAGGTATGTCATTCTTTTTAGTTCTTTCAACAGCGCTGCAAGGTAGATGTTAATATGCCAGTTTTTCAAATGAGAAAATTGAAGACAAATATTCATTGACATGCTCGAGATCATAAGAAAGTGGAGAAGTCAGAATTCTGCAATTCCAAAATGAGTATTTGCAGTTATTCACAGGACCACATGACAGGATACCTAGGGGAATATTGCAGAGAAAAAAACAGATGTCCCATCAATTACATATCCTCTCATTCTGCCCTGGGACCAAAGCAGCAAGTCTTCACCTGTCCTTTACCCTTTTCTATGAAGATCTTAAAGTTAATATAAGACAAGTAAGACACTTTATTTCCTCAGTTTCAGAGTTACGGAGCAAAGTGGCCTGACAAAAGTTATTATCCAAAAGAGGAATGGTGGGAACTGCTAAACTGCTGTCTCGTCTCATGGCGTTTGGAGTGGGGAAAGTGGTATTGTGAGAGTGGGGGCTTTGGAAAGCAGTGAAACATGATGGGATCAGGCCTGTAACATAGACGGGATGCTGCATCTTCAATAAAAATCACCCAAATCATAACTACGTGGAAACGAAGATTAATAACAGCTACAGTGTGTGTGCTCACTGCTCAGCTATAGTTACAGGAGATTTGGATTTAATAACTCATCAATACTTACAACAACTCTAAGAGGTAGGACCTAGTATTGTCCTATATTTGGGGCAAGGAATCAAGGAAAAAGAGAAGCTTCTTAACTCATCCAAAGTGATCAAGACAAACCATGAACCAAGGTGGCGCCTGGGGAGTAAGGCACGAAGCTAAGTGGTCAAGTCTGATAAAGGATGGAGACTAGAGAAGCAAACCAGTTAGCCACAAAGACTCAGATCCACAAAGTGGCAAAATGCTGTATATCAGAAATCTCAGAGAGACCTTGGTGTTGCAGTTCAGGCCAAATTTAATCAACCAACCAACCAAGAAACAGAGGCCCCCACAGGCAATACTAGTAATACTAGTAATGAAATACTAGTAATGAATACTAATATGAATACTAGTAATGAAAATAGTCACAAATAGCAACAACCACTTTAATGACCAGATTATGCTTAGGCACTTTATATATATTTTTAATTTTTCTTCAAATAAAAAACCCTATTTTATGATGAGGAAGTAGAGGCTGAAAGAGATTAAGTAACTTGTCCCAATCGCATGGCTGCCCAATAGGTGGATGTTAGGAATCCAGGTTGGTTGGACTCAGAAAACATTCTGTCCATCAACAGTCTCCATGGTCTTCCTGCTTATTGGGGAAAACACTAACTGCCCCTGATGTATCTAGGTTGAGATAATCTGAGTCAAATCTGCTCAGTCAGAATCAATAAGGTCTTATGATTAGCTGAGAAAGTGTAACAAGAGCATCTCACACACAAACTTTTAAAATACAAAATATAATGTGTGTGTGTGTGTGTGTGTGTGTGTGTGTATCCATGGATTGAACCCAGGGGCATTTTACATCCAAGCTATACCCTCAGCCCTTTTTATTTTTGGTTTTGAAATGGAGTCTTGCTAGGTTGCTGGGAGTCTCACTAGGTGCTAAGGCTGTCCTCGAGCCTGTGATCCTCTTATCTCAGCCTTCCAAGTTTGGGGATTACAGGTGTGCTACCACACTTGTAACACCCAACACCCAACCTGAATAGACATTTGGGAACATACAATGGTGCTACTACATGTGAAGAAATAAGCTAAATAAATGTGGCTTTGCCTATCAGATTTAGATTCCCCAATGAGGAAAAAAAGATCAAAATAATTGAAACAAGTAGATATAAAGAGTTTTCTATTTTCGGACACAAGCATACCATGGCATAGATAGTAGAGAGGAGGGAAACTGTAAAGAATAGAATCACCAATGACTATAAAACCTGTTAGAAAATCAAGACCTACTAAATTAGATTTGCAATGAGAAAAGTCACCTTAAAGAGATGCAGTTGATGCTGTGTGTGGTGGTGCCTGCCTGGAATTCCAGCACTTGGGAGATTGAAACAAGAGCTTATGGGTTTGAAGCCAGCCTCAGCATCTTAGCAAGACTGCCAACAACTTAGCAAGACACTGTTTCAAAAATAAAATAGGACTGAGGGTGTAGCTTGGAAGTAGAGCGTCCCTGGGTTCAATCTCTAGTACTAAAAAGGGGAAAAAAAGAGTAGAGAGAATATAGTTTAATAAAGTACATGGTCAAATCATCCTGTGTGCACCCCCATGGTGTCCTGGAAAGTAGCCATTTGATTAGCCAATGCTCATTCTACACCAACTGTTAAGTATTTTGACTTACCTTTTGCTATCAGTCAGGTTAGGCTAGGTTGTGCTACTATAACAAATGATCCCCAAACACTATGTCTTACAACAACAAAGATGTAATTGTCAGGCATTCAATAAAATGAGGGTAGTCTATGACTCTCCTCCCACAGTGGGGCCCATGCTAATGGACTAACCTCTATCTAAAGTATGGTGAGCTTTTTCTTCAAGCTTCTTCCCAGTAGTGATGTAAATCATTATCACTCACCTTTCATTGAGCAGAACTAGTCACATGGCTCCACTTGATTTTAACAAGTCACCATTATAGATTAGCAATAGCATTCTGCCAATAGCTGAAGAAAATCTATGCCCTTTGAGTGTGCAGTGAGGATCCATAGAGAATGCAGAAAAATCAGAGAGGCAAATAATGTTGTTGCCCATCTAGGCCCTGACCAGGAAACTCAAGACCTGAAAAACCTTCTAAGGACACATTCACATGCCTGAGTATCTTTTCTCAACAAACACTAATCCCTGTTGACCTGTTTGGGTCCAAAGATGGGCAAGATGAACAAAACCTCTAGGCATTTGTAAGTATCCATGGCCCATATCCTCATATTCAAATAAATGTCCTGGCTCTCTCGGCCCTCTCTTGAAATAGTGGACTTCAAATACCCTTCAACTATAATTAAAACACCATGGTATTGGCATAAAAATGGACAGGCAGATCAATAGAACAGAACAGATAGCCTTGGAATGTATAAAAACTTAATTTATGATAAGAAAGGCATCTTGGATCAATGGGGAATGGAAGAATTACTCAACAGATGACATTAGGATAGTTGGTTAGCAAATTAGAAGAGAAAAATCAATTTCTAGCCTTAATTCATACTACAAACCAACACAACTTTAGCTCCAGATGGATTAAAGAATTAGAGAAATAAACATTTGTGACACCATAAAATGAAGTTTCTCTCCTTTTAACCCATCTACCTCAGCATACTTACTCTTAAGTTTTCATTAGTAAAAGAAAGCATATACAAAATAAACAAATTAGACAACAACTTTTTAAACTACTGCCTAGGGAGAAACGTTTACAGATAGACAAAAGATTACTATCATACACCTCATAACGATCCCATACAAAACACAACAGAAATATTTTATGGTCCTTAGAGAAAAGTGAATAAAGGGTACAAACATACAAGTTTCTAGAAAAGACAAAATTTAAACATATACATACACATGAAATATTTAAAACACAATTAGCCGGGCGTGGTGTCGCACGTTTGTAATCCCCGCGCTTGGGAGGCAGAGACAGGAGGATCGCGTAGGTTCGAAGCCAGCCACGCGCGCTGGCTTAGGAGACCCTGTTTCCAAATAAAAATGTAAAAATGGGTCTGGGAGTATAGCCCAGAGGTAGAAGGGCTTCCAGGAACCCCAGTACCACCATAAATAAATAAATAAATAAATAAATAAATAAATAAATAAATCACATAATTAAAGAAGTATCACTTAGCTGGGCGTGGTGGTGCATGCTTGTAATCCGAGTACTTAGGAGGCAGAAACAGGAGGATCGCACAGGTTTGAAGCCAGCCTCAGCTACTTAGTGAGGCTCTCAGCAACTTAGTGAGACCCTGTTTCCAAATAAAAAAGTATAAAATAGGTTTGAGAGTCTAGCTCGGAGGTAGAAGGCCCCTGAGTTCCGTTCCCAGTAACACACACACACACACACACACACACACACACACACACGTATAATTTATTGCAAACTTGAGGGCCATTGCTTAACTATAAATTAAAACAAGTTTTTCAACAATGATAAAACTCAGTTCTGTAGAAGTGTTTTTATATATTTTGATTAGTGGTTTAATTTGGTATACGTGTTGTAGAAAGTAATTGTGGAACATAAGATGATTCTTAACTATGCATTAATATGCCTAGTGTTTTTAATTCTCATAATATACCCTGAAGAAATATTTCCAATATGGAAAAAAGCTTTGTGCACAAGCAAGTTTATCTCAATATATTTTTAATTCTGAAAATTTAAAATAGCATGAATTCAGGCACGAACGTTTAAGTGAATTACGGTAACATATACACGCTTAATAGCCTAACCTAGACATGCTTATCAAGAGCTCATAATAACACAAGGAATTGATTTTATTATGATGTATGTTAACAAAGCTGTCTATGAAATGAATGTATATACAATAAAAATTAAACAAAGCAGAATCCTAAGGAAAAAGAATCAGCAAAAGTTTCATTGTGACCTCGGGCATGGTGGTACAGGCTTGTAATCCCAGCATTTGGGATGCTGAGACAGAAGGATTGCTACTTAGTGAAGCCATTTGCAACCCAGAGATATCCTGTTTCAAAATAAAGAATAAAAAATAAGGCTGGAGTTGTATCTTAGAGGTAGAATGCCCCTGGGTTCCATCCCCAGTAAGGCAAAAAAAAAAAAAAAAAAAAAAAATTCATTGTGGCTGTCTCAGTGATTAACTTTTCTTTCTCCTTTTCCATATATTTTAATTTTCCTCTAAAGAACATGGATGTTTGTAGGAGAGAAAAATAGTCCTCTTAATAATCATCAGTAACTGAGTTTCAAGGGTCTCTGGTATCATTCTGAACATTTTACAAAGATCAAGACACAAGTACCTACAACTAAAGGCAGCATGTACCAGATGCCAGATAAATCCCAAAAGATCCCATATATTCACCTGGTCATGAGGTGTTATCATTGCTACTTAAAAATAAGAACCTGAGGCAGAGTGATCGAGTGACTTTTCCAAAATCCTACAGCTGGTGAGTACCCAGCTGTGATGGAGCCAGGACTTGAACCAACACAGACCAGCTCCAAAGCCAGCACTGCAACCACACCAGCTACACAGAGACTACTGTATGGAATCATTGCAACAGCTCTGCCAGGAAAATTGCCACTTTACAGATTTAAAAAAAAAAATGAAGCTTTGAGATGTTAAAGGCTCATGGTTACAGGTCTGGCAATACTGTAGCTTGGAAGTAAATTCACAAAAATGCCTGACAGTTGGTTAACTGGTTTTGCAAGCCTGCAGGAGCTGGCTCTAACGTGCTCTGAGACTAACCTATCCAGCTACCACCACTGTATTTCGGTGTGACAGTAGCCGGAGCCACTGCGCGCTGTTGGACAGCCGGGCAGTGCAGTGCAGCAGCTGCTCAACCCAGCACAGCAACCCTGCAGGTGCTACGCAAACCAGGGTACTGTCTACCTTGGTTAAAAAGGCTTGACAGAAACAAGCATTTAAGAGCCCCGACCAGTTTCTTTCCCTAGCATCAATCATCACCCTCTTGCTAGTGCTGGATTTCTTGGAAAAGCCACTTAATCTTCTGAGTTCTTAATACAACATAATGCAACTTCCTACTTTATGTGTGGAGCTTGGGGCAACCCTGTATAGTGAGTGCATCCTTGTTCTTGGAGGAGGAAACCCAAGGGAGCGTAAGTTGCGTGCTTAAGACACCCAGCTAGAAAAATGTCAGAGCCAGGATTCTGATACAGAATCCAATGCTGGTGCTTCCTCCACTGCACCGAGCCTCCCAGCTTCCTTTCTCTTCCTGCAACCCCATCCTCAGTGTGTGGAGGGGAACATAGGCAGAATACACCCTGAGAGCTTTGCCAAGAGAAGAGAGAACAGTCAGGGTGCTGTAGCCCCACGGAAGGGCAGGGTCTCTCAGGCCCGCGAAGGATGCGGAAGAGGGCAGGAGTAGGGCTGGCTGATTTTAAAGTGTTAACAAGAGCATTCTGCTGCTCCACTTTACAGCAAAGGCTATCCTTTTGTCTTTTATTTAGCAGCCATGAGAGGTTTCGAAAGGGACCACTTGAAAAGAACACAGAGGAGAAGTCTGTTTATTCCTAAGGGGATATCTTTCAAACAGCATTTTTTTTCCTCCCTGGGAAACTATTCCTTCCCACACCAAACTATGGGGATGGAATAACCAGACCTTCCCGAAAGCTGAGAGTGAACTGAGGATCGAGTCAGAGCACCCAGAGGAGCCCCACACAGCAGTCAGGGCCATGGGAGGCCACGCCCAGCCCTCAGATGACACCGGCCATGGGACCAGGTCAGTGCTAACTCTGCTGGTCAAAAATATTGGAAAATCCTGACTGTGGAATGTATCAACCCTAAGACATATGGTCCCATGAGTGGCTATGTGGTTTAAAACTTTGTTTATTCAGTTGGACAACTACATCAAGAGAAGCCCAGAGCCAGGAGAAGAACCTGCAGGGAGCAGCACAAAGAACCACAAAGAAAAATGCAGCAACTTTTCTCAGGGCTGCAGGAGAAAATGGAGCCTAAAAAAGATCCATGGGCTCCACTGGGCACCAGGTTGTTATCGTTTGGATTTATAATGTCTCCAGACCTGTCCTGGAGGCTGCCATGTTCAGGGGTGGGTCGCCGGGGGCAGGCAGAGTGCAGCACCAGTGTGTCCCGGCTCCTCTCATCTATCGCACCGGTTCCAGCTCTCTCACTCTGACCATTTTCTCTCTCTCTGTCCTCAGTCATAATGCCCTAAGGACCTGCAGCCCCTGGCGGCTGGCATAAAATGGAATATATTATATATATGTGCATATATAATTTATAAATATAATATATATGATGGAATGTTCATATATGTAATGGAATATATATATATATTAAAAATACATCTAGACAGAAATCTCCAAATCTGTAAGCAAACAAATCCTCCTTCTTCTAAGTGTTGTGCGTGTCAGGTGTTTGGTCCACAGTGGAGAGAAGGTTGAGTGAGACATAGTTGCAACAGATAGGAAACAAAAAATAGTCATAGTTACTGAAAAACAACCCCCAAACTTAATGGCTGAAAATGACCTTACTGTGCGTTGGTTCCCTACTCTTCCACTGGCTGGGCTTGGTGGGAACAGCCTGTCTCCGTTTCACACAGTGTCAGCGAGGTTGGCCCAAGGTGTGGGGGACCAGCCAGAGCTGCTGCTGGCTGGGAGGAAGCTCAGCTGGGGATGGTGACTGAGGGTCTTGGTTCTTGGTTCTTGCTCTGGGGCGGGGCTTATGGATGCTCTTGTGTGGGTCCTCTTCGTGGAGTAGTTAGTTATACTGACCTCCTCACAGTGTGGTACTCTTTGGATAGTTAGACTTCCTACGTGCAGGGGTTTCTTCCCAAGTTCAAACACAGAAGCTTCCAGGACTTCTTACGGCTAAGATCCTGAACTGGTTTAGTCTTCTGTATTCTATTTGTTAAAGCAAGTCACAGGGCTAGCCCGGATTTCAGGTCAGGGTGCTGCAGAAGTGTGTGAACACCCAAGAGAGGCATGGCTCATCCAGGGGGGATCACTAATGTAAAAGATGACCACAAAGGTCTTTTTTTTCACTAGTTTGAAGAATATCTTACACTTAGCAGTATGACTATAATGTTGTATAAACAGAATAATATAACTAGTGTTACATGAAAGCAAAAAGAATGTAAGTTATAGCATAGCAACAATCACAGCAACTGCAATTCAGTACAATGGCCTGAGTGTTAGATATTTAATTTTAACAGCCAACATGGGGGAGGGACTGTAGCTTCCTTGTGAACCCAGAGGCCAGGCCATCAACAACCAGGACTCCAGCTTAAGCCAAGCAGCACTCAGCCAAAAATATATGCTCTGCTGGAATCCTTTGTCTTAGAACAGATATTACCAAGTGACCAAATGCTGAGTTTAGATATGTGGGTTGACTAATAACTTGGTGCCTCTTTAAAGGGATACTCTGTTTAAAGACACTGCCGTGATTCAGTTACATAAACTTATATATTCTCCTGCTCATTTTCACGGTGGCAATAGGTTATCTGTTCAGATATCTAAATGAATTTTTCTCTGTGTGTGTATTTCTTTTGGATTTTTTCTTCTCTTCAAAGTCTTTTTTTCTTCTTCTTCAAGATGTTTCCATCGGAGGCATTCTTTAGATGCCTGGGAATCCTTACTTTTCTGTTCATATTTAAATGTTCCAGAATAAAACGCTCATTGCAAACTTTTTGTGTATCACTGGGGCTTCTGAACTGTGAACTTTACTGCAGCGGTTTCAAGGGTTTTCAATGTCAATATCATTAGGTCTGTCTGCCAAAAAACAGGGGCACTGAATAGAGAAGAAGACCGTGGTATCAGCACCGACTGAACACCCACATCCTCGGCCGTGGTGGGTGTCCCCAGTTCACAGAACTTTTGCTCTGCTCGTCTTCAGGGAAGTGAGAGTGGGCTGCATAGTTATGCAGATATTGGAAAAAGATCTGAATTCTCACCACTTCTCAATCACACTTTAACCAGCACACCTTTATTTTTTGATTTTTGCTTTAGCTTTTCCTTCGTCTCCTACTTCCGGAAGTACCTGCTGCTGCCAATGTCAGAGAAGCTAGGGCCCCGGGGTGTACACCTGGTAGTTTTCACCTTTCCTACTGCTGAATTAGGATTCTGTTTTCTTAAGTCTAAGTTACTTATCACATCTTGAGCTACTTTGTAGCTTCCAAAACGTGTGTTATCTCTGTTTGTTTCTTGCTCCTTTTTTTTTTCTTTTTGCAAAAACTCCTATTTTCAGACATTTTAGTGGAGCTTTGAGTCAGAACAAAAATAGCAACGCTTACTTAGAAAGACAGGCTGCTCACTGCTCCAGGGAAGGGAAAAGGAATGTATGAACTCCAGCCTCAGCTTCAGCCCTGTTGTCTGACAATTCAGCTCGGCCCTCAGACTTGCATAGCTCCTCTCTGCAAAACTCAGAAGCCTGTTTGATAACTGGTCTCATCACCTTATGGGGCATTTCAGAGACTCCTTTGTTAACAAGAATTTCCCTTGAGGGTTTGACCCAATCTGCTTCATCCCAAAGCATCTTTATGAAAAGTTATCTTCCAGTTATAATTACTACCTATGAGCAGTTTTCTGATAACCACAGTTGCCTTCATCTTATATTTCCAGTGAGATTTTAATTTCCTTGTGATATTTTAGAGTTCCTTAGGCAAATGCTCAGCTGACTTTCTGCATAATTTTTCCTTGATGGAGGACTAATGAGATGACTATGGAAGACTTGGGAAGAAAGACTGGGAAATGTTTGTAATGAAGTCCTTTAGAGTCTGCTGGGTAAATCCCAGAGACAGGGGAGTATTTTTTTTTATCTTCTACAACTAGTAAGTGCTTTCTTACCTTCTCTGTGAAATGAAAATGACAACCCTCCCTTGATTTTTCCTCTAAGCAGCTATGCAAGTGAGTTAGATGGCACCTGCTAAACCCTGGGATTCCAAGAATCCAGAATGAGCGCACAGCTGAATCTGTGCTATTAGCACAAGAGGAGAGCAGGGTGGAGGGGGCAGAGATTACTCAGGAAATCCTTACGCAGACACTTGTAGGCTGTTCAGAAAATTACCCTGGAGCTAAAATAACTAAGGCCCTGTCTTTCTAAGTGTGAGGGAAGCTTTAGAAAAATCTATATTGTCCATTTTATGTTATTTGAACAGGGAGAGAAAAAGACTGTATTCCAGGCGCGCGCTCTCTCTCTCTCTCTCTCTCTCTCTCTCTCTCTCTCTCTCTCTCTCTCTCTCTCTTTATTTTTAGTTTCAGATATCTAAAAGATAAGTCTCTCAAAGAAATAAAGCCTGATTTCAAAAGTTGAAGTGAAGAGGTACTCCTGAACTGCGGGGGGAGAATGGACTCCAAGAATGTATATAAAGTTAATTTTACTTCAGAAAGAAGCAGGAGAGCAAATTATGCCTTGTTCTATACCAATATTTGCTTTTATTTATTTATTTATTTATTTATTCATTTATTTATTTATTGTGGTCCTGGGGATGGAACCCATGAGCTTTTCTATGTCCGGGCTATACTCCCAGACTTATTTTATACTTTATTTGGAAACAGGGTCTCACTAAGTTGCTGAGAGCCTAAGTAGCTGAGTCTGACTTTGAACCTGTGCGATCCTCCTGTCTCAGCCTCCCAAGTGCGGGGAGTATAAGCGTGAGCAAACATGCCCGGCCCAATATTTGTATTTATATTCTTTCTTCCATTAAATGCCTAAAGAACCCTTATAAGGTGGTAATTATTATTGTTCCCATAGTGCAGATAAGAAGACAGAAGCTCAGCCAAGGTCGCAGGGCGGGAGGGCAGCCATACTGACACATGAGCTTAAGATTATCTGAGTCAACCATGCCAGACCCAGCACTCTTCTCTCAGGAAACCCTGGTCTTAGACTTCCAGTCTGTGTTGTGAGGTCTACAAGTGTAGTTGAAATCAAACTTTTCTTATCACAAAAGCTGGGTGTCTGGGGTGAGAAGGGGAGGAGAAGATGGATACCAACTGTGTATACCTACGGGACAATGGGTTTGCCCGGGAGAAGACCCTGGGCTGATTTAGACAGGCCTGTTGACCACCTCCACCCGGATCACAGATTCTAACAACTACCAATTCTCAGATGTCTCCCTTTTCCTTTCCATTAATATATTTATCTTGTTCTCACCCTACTCTACTTCCAAGCCCCATACCCCAAACAGTAATATTTTATCAGGTTTTCTATGTAAACCCTGACACTGAGAGATGCCATAATGCAATTTCAAAAACCTGCCTGAGCTATGAATCATTTAAGCCCACTTTTAATTCTCCCATCTTAAAAACAAAACAAAACAAAAAACAAACAAACAAAAAAAAGAACCCCAAGCATCTCCTTTCTAGGAACACTTCCTGCAAAGAGTCAGGTCGCTGCCCTACTCGCCCTCAGCCATATTGCTGGCTTCAATTCTCTACTATTTTCCCTTAAAGCTCCTGTCAGGCTTTTACTCTCACAGTGCTGCTGAAATGTCTTTCTTCAAAGACACCGATGTCCTCTGCTCTGCTAGCCCCGATGGCCACTTACTTCTCCAATGGCCACTTACTTCTCCGATGGCCACGCACTTCTCTATCGTATTTGCATGATGGATTTGCTTAGCCACACCTGCACATCCAGCATTTCCTCCTGGTACCCAGTCTTCCCTTGGTCTTCACAACTCCACACTTCTCTGGTTTCCTCCAGGGTTTATCTCACTATCCCTAAGATCCTCTTGTTGTTGCTTCCTTCTATTCCCTCCTCCTCCTCCTCCTCCTCCTCCTCCTCCTCCTCCTCCTCCCCTTCTCTTCCTCCTTTTTCTTCTTCATGCTGGAGATTGAGCCAAGGGGCATTCTACCTCCAAGCCACACCCTCAGGGCCCTTTTTTAATTTTCATTTTGAAACAACATTTTACTAAATTGCTGAGGCTGGCCTTAAATCTGTGATCCTCCTGACTCATCCTCCCAAGCACTGAGATTACAGTCGTGTTCTAACACACCCAGCTCTCTCTGATTTCATGGTATTTTAGTACCTGCACTCTGTCTCCCACTCACCTCAACTACACTGGGCTTTCCAAACCCTTGTTTTGCTTGTGGTTTCTCCTTGAACTTTAGACTCACACTCTCAACCACCTCCCTGACACGGATGTCAAAGGAGTATCTCGCTTGCCACTTGTCCAAAACCAAACTCCTGGTATCCCGGCCACCACCAACTCCTTCGCCCAAAGCCTCCCTCGTCCACACTGGAAAAACATTTTTCTTTAGTCACTCAGAGTAAAAATCCTAGCATCTCTGTTGGCCCCATCCTCTTCTATCCTCACATCCCATACCCAGGGTGTCAGGAAATCCCTGTGGCTTTAACTCACAACAAAGCCCTGACCCAAGCACCTCTTAGGGCTCAGCCCCTACAGCCCCCTCGCTCTTGGATTGCTGCAATTACCTCCCAGCAGGTTCCCCGCTTTCTACTTTTAACCCTCAAATTCTATTCTCAATGCAGCAGCCAGATCATTAATTAAGAAAGAGAATCCAACCAGGTTCTTCTTCTTAAAGCCTGCAGTGACCCCTCACTCAGCAGTGCCTCTTATTTTCCTGTAGCACTATCACTGCACATCGATGGGTTCACCTTCAGGTTGTTGCTTCTAGCCTCTCTCCTCCAAAGAGCAGAAGCTCTAGGAAGGCAAAGATCTGTACCTGCCTCCATCTAGAGAGGCACCCCAAGCAGTGCCCAGCATATCGTACATACATGCGAGTCAGTCATGTCTTCCTAGGATGTTGGCGGTCAGAATTTGCCAGCTGGAGCCAAGCTCACTCACCTGCCTTGCCGCGATGTCTGGATGCCCTATCTCACTGGGCTTTGGCTTCTTTATGTCAGCCGCATAGTACACGGTGCTTTATCAGTAAATATCAAATCAGCACAAGGACTGGAGAGCAACAGGATTGTTTTGCCACAGTAATGGGCAGCTAAGCAGGCACAGTCTTGCCTGTTCTTTCTTTTGTGTTGCAGAATACAGGCCCAGGCCCTGGGGCAGCACACTGTGATGACCAGGGGCACAGTCCCTGGACCTCCCTGGGCTCGGGACCTGCCTCTGTACTCCCCGGCTGCAGCCCTAAGGGGAGCTTCCTTAGAGTTCTCTGCTTGTTTTCTCATCTGTTTAATGGGGATGATGGTTGTGCTTATGTCCAGTACTGTTTTATAGGTTTGCAGTTTAGGATTAATTAGCTAATACACGAAAGAGACTTTAAAAAATGCTTAAGACATAATAAACATGGGATATTTTTGTAAAACCAATCCATATAATGTAATAGGAGTCTTAGCTTTTATATCCACAGACACTCACATAGAGTTATATAACAGATCACTTAATATAATTTGGAGTCCTCAGTACCATCTCAAAACCCCAACACAGGAGTGTCTACAAGTGACATAAAGCCCAGAGATGGTCCAAAGACAGGGGCTCATGAGAGTGCAGGCTCTCCAGGGCTGAGCAAGTGAGCTATTTGTAGAATACTATGCAACAGAGAGGCAAGGAGGAGCAACACAGGGTACCAAGAGCTGCGATTCTCCACATCTCTCCTAATTCAGGAGACCTAGAAGACAGTATGTGGGTGTTATCTCTACAGATTACCCCAGCATCACTCAGTATGCCTGGAGTCATAGTTAAAGTCAGGACTTTCAGCCAGGCATGGTGGCGCATGCTTGTAATCCCAGCATTTGGGACGCTGAGACAGGAGGATCACAGCCTCAGCTACTTAGGGAGGCCCTTTGCAACTCAGTGAGACCCTGCTTCAAAATAAAGAATAAAAAATAGGGCTGGGGGTGTAGCTTGGAGGCAGAAGGCCCCTGGGTTCCATCCCCAGTACTGCAAAAAACAAAACAAAAACAAAAACAAAAAAAAACGAAGACTTTCATAATGCTAATGGCTGCACACACACGGAAAACCAAACATCAAAGAGACTCGCCACCAGGCTCCTGGTCCCAGGCTGTGCGAAAATCATTTCCCTCCTTCTCGAAGCAGACAACAGCTTCTCTCTTATCTATGTTGTCAGGCTTAGAGATGTTTTCCATACGAGTCTTCATAATCCTTCAAAGACTTTAGTTTTCCCAAAGCCATTCTTCCCTTGGCGTTCTCCGCACACTGTGAATTTGGGCGAAATGGCGCTGGAAATGCTCGGAGATACACTGCCCTTGGGACACAGACGGCGAGCAGACCCCAGGCGTGGGCCATCTCCTCTTTGGCCACTTCTGTCTACCAAATGACTTAGGACCCAGGGGCTGGGATTCCTAGAAATAGCTTTGAACCTTTGGTGGGAGGTTTTCTGAGCCCAGAAATTATTGGAAGGCCTCCTGATGTTGTCATTCGCATAGTGAGCACCTGGACAAAATGGTAACCCTTTGGTGTTCATCACACTTACTAACGAATGGCTGTTGTTGGCTTTTTGCTTGAGAAGTGTGAGTTGAAAGGGAATTTTTGCAGAGGGCAGGCTCAGAGAGTCAAGCAGCAGTGGGTTAGGATATAGGTTCTTAACAGGTTTCCTTCCATATCTGATATGAGTTATTGTTCGTATAGCCCAATCTTTAGAAAAATCCCAAAGTCCACAGGGTAGAATCAAAGGAATAAAATAACCAACTGGAATTTTTTTAAATTATTCTTTATTTTGAAATAGGGTCTCACTGAGTTGCAAAGGGCCTCACTAAGTAGCTGAGGCTGACCTAGAACCATGATCCTCCTGTCTCAGCCTCTTTGGGTTGCTGAGAGTCTTGGTACTTGCTGAGGCTGGCCTTGAAGCTATAGCCCTCCTGTCTCGGCCTCCCAAGGGCTGGAATTATAAGTGTGTGCCACCACGATCCCCCCTCTCACATCTCCTGCAATCCAGAGCAGTCCCTAAATCTTTGGCACTTTTGAAGACTATTGGTGTTGTTTCGTAGACTACCCTTCAATTTGGATCTGATGTATTTCATCATTAGATCAAGGTTATGCCTTTGGGGCGGGAATACCACAGAAGTGATGTGCCCTTCGCAGAACATGGTATTGAGGGGTCCACAATGTCATTGTGTCTTATTACAGGTAACATTGACCTTGTTCATTTGGATAAGGTGTTCCTGCCAAGGTTTTGCACAGTACAGCTACTACTTTTCCCTTTGCAATTAATATATATCCTTGGGTAGAGGCTACTTTGGTGCTATAAATTATCCTGTTTCTCTCAATCTTTGGCTCACTAATTTTAGCATCTTAGTTATTATTACAGTACTTGCCTAATGGCAATTCTTCAGCTTCCCTTACTCCTTGAACATTTTTTAATTAGAATTCTTCTGTAAAGAAGATGCCATTCTCTTTAAGTGAGAAGTAGCTGGATATAGATTAAAAACTTCAGAGTTAAACTAGACTCCAAATTTATCTGAAATATCCAAAGTTATTCAATTTACTAGGCTACATATTTAATAACTAAATTCTATCATCATCATCATCATCATCATCATTAAAACTTAATGCTTGCTCAGCGTGGTGGCGCACGCTTGTAATCCCCACGCTTGGGAGGCTGAGACAGGAGGATCGCGCAGGTTCGAAGCCAGCCTCAGCTACTTAGTGAGGTTCTCAGCAACTTAGTGAGACCCTGTTTCCAAATAAAGTATAAAATAGGTCTGGAAGTATAGCCTGGAGGTAGAAAAGCCCCTGGATTCCACCCTCAGTACTGCAAAAAACAAAACAAAAAAAAACACCTTAATGCTTGCCTAGGAATAATTCTGTAGCTTGTTTTAGTTTGTTGTTGTTTGGCTAAGGTATATGTACCAAAGTTGTTTATTTGTTGTCATTTGTTTGTTGTTTTATTACTGGAGATTGAACCTAGGGGCATTCTACCTTTACACTATACTATACTTTAGCTCCTTTCATTTTTTATTTTGAAACAGAATCTTTCTAAGTCACTGAGACTGGCCTTAAATCGGTGATCCTCCTGTACTCTCAAGTAGTGAGATTACAGGTGTGTGCCCACACTGCACCCAGCTGCAGCTTGGTTTAGAAGAGTTAAGGCAATGGAGGGCAAGGGATGCTCCACCTTTCTTCTTAGGCTTCTGCCAGCAAGAGACTGCATGAATACCCTTCTTCTTTCAATCCTGATCCTATTAATATGCTATGGACATTTTTTGTTATTGTTGTTCTAGGGATTGAACTCAGGGGCATTCTACCTCTGAGCTACATCCTCAGCCCAATTTTTTTATTCTTTGTTTTGAAACAGGGTCTCACTGTGTTGTGGGGGGCCTCACTAAGTAGCTGAGGCTGGCTGAGAACCTGCGCCTCTCCTGTCTCAGCCTCTCAAATACTGTAATTTCAAGTGTGTAACTCAGAATAACTTGCTTTTCAAGACAAATCAAGGTCGATTTTAAGTTAAACCTTCAGTAACAGAGTTTGAATTCAAATTCTAATATATTTTCTTGAAAGGGAGAGAAATGCTAGGATTAAGGCTAGAGAGAAAACAAACCCTAGGACCTGTAGCCTTCCTGATCTTAACAGTGGAAGCAGTCTACAGAGAAGCCTCATCTGTGAACAGCATCCTCTATGTAGCTTCGGCATGGCCTTTGTAGAGGGTGTGGGACTGTCTATGCTTTTCCTGTAGAATTGTACCTTACGTATGTGTTTACTTACAGCAACTATATACACTTGGCCATGGAAGTAGATTAGGTGATTGATCAGAAATATTTAATCTCTACAATCCAACATGGGAGAAGTATACTTCTCAGTCCCCGCTGTCACTGGACTTGACTATATAATTTTCCTTGGCTTTATGATAAGCAGGATATGCACATATGTCCAGACTCCTTGTCTTTAAGTGTAGCCGTATCACATGCTTTGATCACTAAGAAGTTAGCAGATGATGCAGTGAGAGGCTTGACTCTCACACTGGAGCTTACTCTCTTGACTGTCATTGCCGTGAGAAGCTGCTGCCCCTTTAGCCTCAGTCCCAGGATAGACCTAGGTTGAGCAGATCTGATCTTAGTCTGTGATAAGGAGTCAAGGCCAGGAGGATCCACAGCAGGAAGCAACACTGCCCAGCTACATCAGGCAACCTGCTGAGACATGAATTTCTACAAGTCACTGCGTTTTCTTTTTTTTTTTTTTTTCCTTTTTTTTTTTCTTTTTGGTGGTACTGGGGTTCCTGGAAGCCC